>NC_072036.1:7205000-7860000 GCF_027791375.1 Indicator indicator | reverse complement strand
CCCACAGCCTCACATTTCTGATGGTTAAAAAGGTTGCCAGCCTGAATCTGTTCATGGCAAGTTTATATCCTGTTGTTCTTGTGCTTTTTTAAGATTAAATTCTCTTTCTCCCTTACAGAGAAGGTCTAATCATAGAACCAGAGAATGGCTTAGGTTGGAAGGGACCCTAAAGATCATCTACTGCAACCTCCCTGCCATGGGCAGGGACACCTTTCAATTAGACTTGGCTGCTGAAGGCCTCATCCAGCCTGGCCTGGGATTACACAAGGAGGCACAGTTTTCAGATACACAGTTTTCAAATGGATTGGATCAGATGAATCCCATCCTAACTACAGGATGCTGTACTTTGTACTATTTCATTCTATGTTTACTGTTCCAGTCCAGTTTTGACCTTCTCATGGTCTTTTTTCCCCTTCACACAGGCAGTGATTCTCTTCTCTTTTATTTTTTTTTTCTGGACTTCTTGCATCTTTATTTTAGGGATGAAATCACAAAGTATAATAGTAAACAAAATGAATGCCAAAACTAATCCAGGAGGAGCACTACTGAAGTAATCTCTTTTCAGCCCAGAGGTTCCCTTTTCAGCCCAGCTCATTGGCATTTCCTCTGCAACAGTCCCTTTAGTCAGCACCTTCATAGCCTTTTTCTAATCTTCCTTTTTTTCCAGTTTCCCTGGACACCCTGTGACACCTTAGCAAATGTTCTGCTGAAATTCAGATAAAATCTAATCGCTCTGTGCAGTTCTTTTGGTTCTTTTGTCTAGAAAATCAGGTATCTTATCAAAGCAAGAAATCAGGCTAGTCTGACATGACCTACCTGTACTAAAGCCATGTTACATTTTATTCTATTGTCCATTTACCTTCAAGCCCTCAATTATTCTTTCCTTCAAATTTTATCCTGAGATTAATATAGAGCCTGAGGTGTGAAAGGATAAGAGTTTGGAATCACTTTTTATTCTCTGGTGTTGGCACAAATCCTGTTATGATTTGAGCATATTTTATAGTTCTGCTTAAGTAATATCTTCATTAAAAATGCTTGCTATTGGATCTGGTATTATATGGCAGTTTTTCAGTGCTCTGAGATGAAAGTGGGCTTGTGAGTACACTCAAGTGCATTAAGCTGTTGAAACTTTGCTTGTGCCTTGACTATGATTATGGGCATCACACCATATTGTCTTACCACATTGTCTTCATTGAAGACTTGAGTTTAGACTGGGGATCACATGTTGATTTCCACCATGGTATTTCTACTTCTTCCCCAGTGCTGCATTTCTCCCCCTTAGATAAAGGAGTTGTTGGCATTTCCATGCATCTTTTTTTTCCAGTGAGTGATTCGTTTTGACAGTTTTTCTATTCCCAGTCATTTTAGGCTCTCTGCTTTGTCAAATGTTGTTATTTGTCCATTTGGATCTGGAGACATTACTATAAAAGAATTTCCTTTTCCTTGAGATGCAAGTTCCAATTAATGTATGAGTATTTGATATAAAGAAATTCAGGTGTCCTTCATCACTGTAGTCTTTAGCAGGTTTGGTTTGGGATTTTTTCTTGTCTGAGAGGACTAATTGTTTCAACTACATCTTAAGCTCTTGAAAGCTCTTGAAAAGGTGCTTTAAAGTATATCCTCTCTGCTGAGTAGTTTGGTTTGTAGGTAATACAAATAGCTGTGCATGTTTAATAGTAAAATTAAGCTTATATTGCTCACTTCTAAGAGAGTTTCTGGTTAATCAAAGCTTGTTTTCAGTTACTGTGGTTTTGCTTAAGTAGAATAATAATATGGCTTTGATATTGGTGACCAAGCAACTTTTGTAAAACATTTTGACTAAGATGTTAACACTATTTTAAAGTCACTAAAGGGTAGTAGACTGAAAGACATTTTGCAAAGGAAATGTAAGAAAGTCATGGAATGACATTGCATCACTCAGCAACAATTACAGAATTACTGTGCCACAAGTTCTCCAGAAGGATGTGAAAGAGAAAAAAAACAACCAAATGCCTGTGGACAGGTGCCCCACACAGTGGATGTGGCTCTCCTATGACAGTGTGGGGCCTTTTGCTGCCTAGATTTAGAGGTGCTTTGAGAACCCAAGGTGTTGAGCTGTTTGCATTACAAGACAGGAGAAATACAATTGATTAATTCCATTTTGGACCACAGCAGGTTCATTTGCTCCTTCATTTGTTCTTCTGAACTAATTGGACCCTGATCCTAGCAACATAGTTCAATAAACAAGGGAATGCAGTAACAAAGATTAAGACAACTGAGTATTTTGGTATGGAATTAAAACACCTCACCATCAGTGGCACTTGGCTCCATGCTTTTTTCTTCTGTGTTAAGTGGGGAGAAAGAAGATTGTTTAGCTCAGAGAAAAGAGGATTATTTAGCTACTTTGTTCAAATGTTTAGTCAATGAGGGCTTGGAAAGTTGCTAATGAAGTACAAAGGCCAATGTTCTCTTTCACAAATGTGAAAGAAGGCTGTTATGTGCCCCACTGGGAATCCTCTGCACTATTTGCCATGTGCAAAAAAGCTTGGCAGAATAATCAGAAGTCACTGGGAGCCCCTTCTTCAAAAACTTCCATGTTACCAGTTTCTGAATCCAGGTTATGGAATGAAGCAGAAAGACCTGTAGTAATCCACCCTAGTATCCTGATGTTTAGGACTGGAAGGAGCTGGTTACCCTGGGGGTGTTTTTTTCATTCATCCTAGCCTAATATAAAATGAAATGCAGATAATTAATTGCAGAATTTGCAATAAAATGCATAGTTTCAAAGTTTTATGAGAAACATGAATGCAAGTAAAAGAAGTAAACCCACATAACTTTGCTTAGCATGAAGATTAAAGTTTTCTTTCATCTCCATTCCTTCTGACACTGGCTGTGTTCAAGCTAAGGCAACTCATTTTCCCTAAGTTATGGATATTTGCAGAAGACAGTAAAGATTTGGGGTGTATCCTATTGATCTGCATAATCAACATTCATCTTCCATGAAAAAGAGGAGGAAGAGGATGGAAAAGTAGATAATTCATGTTCAGCCTTACGCCTCTAGTCATTTGGTGTTCATTAGCTGAATTCATTCTTGCCTAACCATTGTTTGCTGTCCTGTTTTAGAGATGTTTAACTGGCCCAGCTGAACAAATCTCCTCCTTCCAGCCAGACTGGGTTTCGTGTAACTGGACATTGGACATTGACAATTAGGCATCTGTTGTCTAGGTTCCTTTTTTAAGCAAAGGAAAGAAGTGGGCATTTGTAGCCTGTGACTCACATGATCTATTTCAGACATGTGTACACTGGGATGGGAGGAACAGCCTGCTAGAGACACCCATTTGTCTCCACTGACTATAAAGGAAGCCTTGCCATCCTGCTCAGGTTCAGGGATTGCCAACCTTAGGTGGGGGGCTTTCTATCCTTAAGGACTGCTCTTGTACTAGGCTGGATTTTAACCAAAGCAGTGATTCACAAAGAAGTCCTCTCCCCTTCTTGCCAAGCTGGGAAATTTCCATGTCCCAGAGAGAATCTTCTCATTCTCCCTCTTGCCTCACAATCACAATGTCAGTCACATACAGTAGCTGGGACTGTATGTGGCATCTCAGGGAAGAGCTCTTGTTCAGCACCCGTCCCAGAAGTGCTGGTGTCAGTGCTGGTGTTAACTGCTTTGGGAGCTTCTGACTTCTTCATGACACTGTGATGCAGGCAATGAAAATCTGCCTTGGAAGATGAGGGGGGGGACAGACAGGAGCTCCTAGCCCTGCTCTCCTTCATGCTCTCATAGAGTTTCAGGATGTTGTCAGTATTCTGCTTGCACTTGCAAATGTTCCTGCAACAAAGGGGGGCAGACTGTGGTAAGCAGTAGAGAAACTCAAAGCTTTCACAGGAGCAATGTTTGTAGTAAGCAGAAAACATTGTAGGTGTTCTGGAACAGACCTAATTGTGGACAAATGCAAAAGGACAGATTTAGAGGCATCCTTAGTGTCCAAGTATGAGTGTCCTCAAATACTTTCATTTGAGTTGAACTTGAACCATCAGGTTAACTTTGTCCCAGCAGCCTTCACTTTAACCCTCTGCCACTCAAACTTTATAAAGGATCAGGTATTTGATCTGCATTTAGCATAAAACCAGCACAAAGTTATAATGTCAGCATAAAAATGCTCATTATAGCTTGCTGTAGGAAATGTGAAAGCGTTGTGATTATGTCCACACCTGACCTGGTGCAAAACTTTGTGATCTGCTAGAGCTCATATTTGATATAAATGTCTGTAGAGCTTAGGTTTTATCCTATTGCACTTCAGAGAACTTACCTACCTATCCTAAGGAGAATGAAGAAAGAGTGAGAAAAGAGAAACCAGCTGGAGAAGGTATTAAGATGACAAAGGTGCCTGCATTGCAACTGCAGTTGCAACTTACTTCCCCAGGGAAAACTGAATGTTGGTCTAGTTCCTGCGAGGAATGACAAGAAGAGACCATTCTTACTGCAATTACTATTAAATTAAATTCTAAAAAAATTAAAAGCATATTTTAAAAAGAGAGCATTCTTGGTGCTTGATTGTAGGAATTTTTTTAGTTCTAGAATACAGAAGCAGAGGTACTGAGCCTTTAGTACCTCTTTGTGGTTCAAACAATATTCCACATTTTTGCTGGTGCAGATTTTATTAATTAACCAAACAGTCATATTTTCAGTATCCTAGCTGTACCTCTACACTACACTAGGGCTTTGTTTTTTAAAGCTAAAATATAGCAAGCTGTTAATGGAATTTTATATTTGTGCTCCCAGGAGATTTAAATGAAGTCTTGAGGGTAACCATAATCCCTGGCGGGAATCCTTTTTCCTATTGAAGCTGACCTGGACAGGACTTGCTTTCATGCCACATTCAAATTGTCCAGAGAAAAGAATCTCTGTGGGGACACCACACATTCTTCTTACCTCCCTGCCCCTGACCAGCCTCACAGAGCCACTGCATCTTAGTCATTAGCAAGGGAGAGAAGGAAACCAATACTTCCGAGTTATGGAAAAGAAAACCATTCAAGAAAAAAATACTTACTAGAACCCACAAACTAATAAGGAAAGGTCTGTTTGGTTGCCAGCAACTTACTCCTGACCTCATGAACTGGAAAATATTTTCTGTTTTCCTTGGGCAAATCTTGTCAGTGAATTGTTTCAGGATTTCTTGGGATGGATGAAGTAACTTAAAAGGTGGCTTGATTAGGTTTTTCAAGCATTTTATATGCATATATACATACACACACACACACATATCTCCAGTGCACTTCAGTTGGTAATTATTCAGCCTAAGCAGAAGCAATTAGCTGCCTGTAGAACATTAGCAGTGAGCTTTCTGTGATAGTCCACCTACAGAGTTAGCACCTGTGTTAAACTTCTGTTCTGAATCACCACCTGGACCTGCCTCAGTCTCTGCTCTAATAGGTTAAGAAAGTTGGTTTGGAAAAATTAAACAACCCCTCCTCTAAAAATCATTAATATGTTATTTGCATATATTTTTATATCAAACAGATACTTTAAGGTACAATTATTTTTGCATTTTTTTTTCTTTTTTGAAGTTATTGAAACTGCTTTATAAGTCCAAAGCAGAGATCTGCTAAATATAAACTTGTTTTGTATACATTATAAACCTGGAGTGAATTCTTATAGGTCAAAAGTATGAACTTCTGTGAAACTGGATGTATGGTGTTGCCACTGTACTCTCTTCTAGCAAGGTTAAAAACAAAATAAAGATTACTGATGAGATACAGGTTCTAACTCTGTATGGGATCTGCCCCTGTGTGTACTGCTAGCTGCTGTATAACTTTCTTCAGAAAGAAAAGAAAAAAGAAAGGAAAAAATATAACAGAAGACTTAGGAAAGGATAGGAAAGGAACAGGAACCAGAAGTTCTATGTGCAGTTTCAGAAGGCTGAAAAAAAGTTTTAAGCCATTTTCCATTTTAAAAGCAGGTAAGTGTCTGCTAAATATTGATAATAGTGGTAACTGGTTTTCTGACAAAACTAAAGTAAAAAATATAAACATGAGCATGTGCTGGTTTTGGAGAATTGTATTTGTCAAATATAATTACTTCAACACAGAATTATCTCTCTGGTAACTTACATCAGTCTTAAGAGATGACTTGAACTGTTTTGCTGGTAAATCTGAGAACAGTGTAAAATATGTCCAGTCACTGAGGATATGGCATGCATCCACCTTCCAGCATGAAAGCCAGTAAGTGGCATTCATGTGGATTTCAGAAGAAAATTAGCTTCCAAAGAGCTGGAGGATAACAGCCAGCTGCCTGCACAGAGAGCAAGAGAAACCAAAACCCAGGAGGACAACACCACTGCTGAAACCCTTTAAGTGTCCTGCACCTTTGCACCAACTATTTACCTTCTAGAGCTCCAAGCAAAACCTAACAGGAAAGATCGTAGACCTGTTGCACTGCCAAATATTTTGTGGTCTCTGGGAGCTTGAGAGTTGAACTACAAGACCTGTGTGGTATGTGAGAGGGCTGGAAAGGATTGTTTCATGTAGGGAGGCTGCTAGATCTCAGTAGCTTGCATAGGTGCCAGGTGGCCTCTTCCTTGGAATTTAAAAGAGGCAAGTGAAGTGATCCAACAGCTAGTAAGTTTATCCAGTAAGGTCAGGTGAAGTGCACACTCCCCTAATTACAGTGATCTCTCTACCTACCACATGGAAAGAAAAATGCTCTGTGGAGTGTATGAAATCAGACTTACATTTCTTTCCTGCAGACAGACCCTCCAGCTTGCTCTTTTTCCATAGACCTAAAACACCTGTTTTGCAAAGGAGTTTGTACCAGTCACAAACTCCAGTCACCACATCATTTCTCTGAGAAATGGATGCACTAGAAAAAGCTGTGCTGCAAGGCTGTCCCACCCAGAAGTGGCTGTCATGGTCTATCTTTTGGATGAGGGTTGCTAACAGCACTGTCCTGGAGCTCTCTCTATGGCTGTCACTATCAGATCCATAAGCAAACTTAACAGCTCCAGCTGGACAAGGTAAATTTCAGTCATCCAAAGAGAAACACAAGTGGCTTCTTATAGAAACTGTGAACTCACATACGGTTTGGCAAAGAGAGGATGCAGCTGAGAACCTGTAATGAATTTCAGGAGGGAAAGGGAATTGAAGTGGGAAGCTGTTTTTGAAACTAGAACAGGAGACCATCGGTTGTCTGAACAATTAAGACAGCTGGAAAATTCTCCATGAGGAGAAATTACAGTAGTCATAACAGAAAGACTACTTCTGACTTTAGAAGTCCCTCTGGAGCAGGCCACCAACAGCAACAGGAAAGCAGTTGTAATGAGAATCCCATGGGAGTTCACCATGTAGTAGGTGGCAGTGTCTTCTGGCCAAATCTGGGCCCCATGTAATGACAATGAAGGATTTTCTCATTGCTACATTTTAAGCATTATTAAAGATTCAGGCACACGTTGTCACCTGGGCAATCCTTAGGAGCAGCTAAACCTTTTCAGTTCCTGGTTAGGACTCAGCAACAGTCACTTCTGATTCAGGTCTAAGTTTTTAGACATGAATCATCAGAGAGACAACTGATTTGGGGGACTTTTGAGCCTTGCCTAGGTCTAGTCCCTGATGGGGAGGAAGAGGATGTGTTTTTTCCAAGCAGTTCAGGTCATTGTATAGGTGGGTTTGACTCTGATAATTTCTGTGGGGTTTTAAATCTTCTTTCGGAGATCTGACTCGCAGCTGAATCTGTGACTTTGTGCTGTGAAGGAGTGTGAGTGATTTTTGTAAAAATCTGTAGCAAAATAATCTTTATTGGAGAAAGACAGCAAGGCTGTTCGTTTCTCACCCCATTCTCAGTGCAGAAGATTTTTTCAGCTAGTGTTTAAAAACCTGCAGCCATCCCAATGAAGCACTTTTTCTGCTCTTCCATGGCTGCTTGTTAGGGGTTTTGTTAGCAGGTGAAGAGCTTCGTGTCACTGGCATATTCCCACCCATTCCTGGTAACCTGACTAAATTCTTTTGCATCCTACTAAGTGATGAGAGGCTGTTAGCAGGGAGAGAGGCTCCAACAAGCACTCGCTCCTCTGTGAAACTTGCTCCCTCTGGTGTTTCAGCAGAGCTAGTGCTTGGTGACATTTGAATTTAGGCTTAGTAATTTCGTTCCATCATAGTAATGAGGATTCTTTTTTTCCTTTACAGGACCTGTAACATTATTTAAATGAAAAAAAAAAACTTATCGCATCTTATTGTAAAATAAGATTTTGTTCAGTCAGTGTTTTCATAGAGACGCTAAGGTGTCATTGCAGTGATTGCAAAGAGCAATGCTTTCCCATACTGCTCCAAATGCCATCTTCCCTAGAAATAAATCTTCCATTTTATTATATTGTTTCATAGTATTCCTAAGTTTTATGCTCAGTGAATTAAGGGAAAATAATTCACGTGTCTCGTTTTGGATCCTTCACATAGAAACATAGCTTGTTGTTTGGGTTTGGGGTTTTGTTTGTAATGTAAAACTGTTTGTATCTGTCAAGCTAGACAAATGTGGCATGTAAGCATGCTTCTAATTTAAATTGGTCCCAGAATGTTTCTAGAAAATCTATTTTGAGAACATAAATTATCCTTGATACTGAACTGGAATTATATTTAAGAAGACCAAATTGTGGAGGGAGAAGATAGCTTTCTGTATCCATCTGACATGAGGTATTTCAAGCATTTAAACCTGTTCCAAATGAAACTGATATTAGCAATCCTTTTTACTTCTTGAAGGATCTGGACCAGGCCATCACAAACAAGTTGTGTGAATAGCAGTGGAGATGACAGAAAATACCTGAAAAAGCAGCACCTGAAAAAGGTGACTGATGCCTGGGAAAGGCAGATTAAAGATAATGACAGAGACTACAAGCTCCCTCACAACTACCTGAAATATTTCTCTTGTATCCATTTTAATGGATAATTCGATCTTTTAATTGCTCACTCTCTGAGGCCAGAAAGGTCTCGTTACTAAAAACATTATTGGTGAACAACCAAGGTAAAATTTCTCTTGAACTTTAACAGTTTCTGTAAGACACTCCTGCTTCGAATGATCAGTTATAAGACATCTTATGGTTCTTCAGTTCTCAACTTCTACACAAGAACTTGATAGTTCATAGTATGGCATTAATTGAGAAGAGAAATTCTCTACCTTAACGTAGTAGAAAGGTTTGAATATAGCAGAGTTTTTTTCTGCTTTTTTATTTGGAATGATGTAGTTCTGATATGTTTGGATTTGGGTGTGTGCTTGCAACACAAATTAGGTTGACAGAGTAACAAGTGAGGCAGAATTGTGTAGGCAAGCTTTGTATGAAGCAACTGCAATGTTTCTTGCATGCCTAAGATTGTAAGTCACTCAGACAAGCTTCTTACTGCACTGTGGGGAAACACTGTCACCTCTTTGGTTTAGTTCTCTGTGCTTAACAAGCCAGAGTGCTTTTCCAAGTCTTGGACTCCTGCAGCCATCTCTATATCCATTTTGTTTGGCTGATGTAAAGGAGATTCTAAAGAAGCTGGAGAGGAAGAGTTTAAACTTCCCAGATGAGCACTGTGAAAGGTGTTTTTAGATTGGCATTTTGCATGGGGTATGTCCCTGGGCTTGCAAATAACATAAAATGTTACTGTCTGCCAAGTGAGATGGAGTGACTGGTTTTATGTCCACATTAAACCTGTCCCCATGGTGAAATAAAATTTCCACCTAAAGGAGGGAGAAAAGGATGCAGGTGTGCAGGTACAACTGCTCAGCTGCCAGATGGCAACTACTTAGATTTGCTTGTTTGATCTCTTGCAGTCATCTGCAACACAGAAATTAAAATGAGAGCAGGAGTAGGGAGCAAATCAGCTTGTATCTTTTGAGTGTATAAAGTTCTGGTAACATGCTCAGTTACCATATTTATGAGGATAAAATCCTTGGAGACCCTTATCCCATTGAAATCAGTGAGAATTTTGTCATGGGAATATGCACAAATCCTTAAGAGGCATACTTCTATCAGTCAGATATGTTCAAGTACCAACAGGTACATACAAACCAAAGTGTGTATATGTCTTGCATTTAGCCCACCACTACCAAAGGGTTAGGTGTTCACTTCCTATCATTTTCTAGTCTCTTTAATAAAGACCTGCACCTACAAAGATGATACAATCCTCTAGGCAGCTTTTCCAGTATGTCAGTACCCTTAAAATTAGAAACTTAACCATTTCTAATGTAAGCTTGCAAAAGTGTAATCTCACTGCTGCTTGACTCATTGACCTTGGCCTCAAGGGACACATTATAGCTTTCTTTCCTTTTATTCCCTCAAGCAGGAGCTTTCTGCATGTTTGAAGATTGCTATTATTTCTCTCAGATTTAAGCTGTCAAATCACCCAGTCTTTTGTATTAAGCGTTCCTCCCCACACCCTGACCTCTGATGATTGCTGTTTGTAGATCGTTGCCATTTGGGGACATTTTTCTGAAACTTGCTGTTCTGTCTTTTAAGAGTTTCAGGGGATTTCCCACGGCCCTTCTGCCTTCACAGAGGCAAATAAATACAGAAAAAAGGAAAAAAAAAAATGAACAGCCCAGGAAATAGCAGGAATTTGTCCTCCTGACCCCACTGTTTGATGGTTCTTGTAGAAGCATAGAATACTTTTGGTTGGAGAAGACCTTTCAGATCACCAAGTTCAACCATTCTCTAACTCTGCCAAGTCTGGTGCTAAACCATGTGCCTCGGCACCACATCTCTGCCTCTTTTAAACACCTCCAGGGATGGGGATTCAACCACCTCCCTGGGGAGCCTGTTGCAGTGTTTTAGAACCCTTTCAGTGAAGAAGTTTCTTCTAATATCCAACCTAGACCTGTCCTGGCACAGCTTGAGGCCATTTCCTCTCTCCCTGTCACTTGTTACTAGGGAGAGGAAACTGACCCCCACCTCAATCCCGATAACAGAGAGGCTGCGGTGCATGGAGGTAACGGTGCGGCTCCCACCGAGAGCACCCAGCCCCAAGATGTCCGCGGTGCCGGCTCCGGCTCCTCTCGTCCTGCCGGGCACGGTGCCGCTGCTCGCTAGATGGCATCACCTGCGCGTCCTACCGAGGAGGCAGCCCCGGGAGAGGAGCGGTGGGCAGACCCTTACAGATCCCCCCTACTGGCACGCTCTTCCCTCTTGTCTTTTAACTTCTGATGCGTTTTTCTAATGCAATTCAAAGTGCCTCCATTTACACGTGGTTCTCCCTCCTACTCTAGTCTGACGGTGCTCATTGCTTGCAGCTTGCAGTTGCCGGTGAGGAGGTTGCTGAAGTGGGAATGTGGCAGCTGTACAGAAATGTTAAGTAGCAAGCACAACTGGAGTCTACACACAGATCTTGGTTCACCTATACCCACTGGGGAGGTTTGCAGGTGTAAAGCCAGAGGTGACCATTAACACCAGTTGTTATTGTCAGGACACAGTTACTTAGGAGACAGAAGAAAGATTATTTCTTGCCTTAGGAAAAAAAATGTTTTTCTTTACAGTGTGTGTACACATAGGTATATTTATATATGTGTGTGGTAGTATGCACACATGCATATAGAAGAGGTATAGGGTGTTACTGCTTCCAGTATTCCAGTATTCCAGTTACTGCTTCTCTGAGCATTTTATTCACACTGAAACTAGTGCCTCAAAGTACCTGGTGCATCCCCCAGCTTCAGAAAGTGTTTCAGTTTCTCCCCAGAGCTATCTTAGTGTGAGAGCTACAGAAGAGGGGATTACCTGTAAGGTCTGCTTGGTGGAGCAGTACAGCTGAGTAGAATTTTTAGTTTGTTTATCAGCAACCTCTAGTTTTGAGTGTCATTATAAAGTGTCTGTGGGCTGTATTTTATTTCTTCATTATGCATTTCATTCCCACACCAAACATAGCAACGTTTCATGCAAACCAGTGGACTCAAGTAAATCTCATCAGAAGTATAAATAAAAGTCTAATATTTGACTTCCTGTCAAATTAGGTGCCAGCATTTCTTTTAGACTACAGCAGCATCCTGAACAGACCCTGTTTCCCACCCTCCTAGCTGCATTCAGCTGAACAAAACAATTTCCTCTAAAATGTAGCAACAGAGTCTGTCCTACCTCCAAAGTACATCCTTCCTGCTTTGTAGTGTACTCTGGAAACATTGCTATGCTGATGTAAACATTAACATAAAACCAGAAGGGGAGGGGGGGAAATTAAGAAAAGAAAGAAATACAGTTTCCAAGTTTTGTGCATACAAAACTGTGGGAGATTATTCAAGCTGCCCACATCTAGACACCTTTCTAACAAATGTCATGTCCTCATGAGGTCAGGCTGCAAGCTTTGCCACGTACCACATACTTCCCATTTCTTTTTTTGTTTGTGTGTTCTTACCCTTTACTAAAGAAAGGGATCTCTAACCATGAGATGAATCAAGGCACAGGCTGCAGTGTGGGGTTGACCTGCAGTGTGAGCAGTTGTACCAGCAAGGTTGAAGTGGTGTGGGCTGGTCTCAGCCATTTGGGAATGCTATAAGAACGGATTAAATGGAAAATAGCCTGTTTTTCTCTTCCAGTGTCCATGCATCTCAGGAAGAAGCAAGAGTAGCTCTACATTAAAAAAGAAAAACAACTTGCAAGCATCTGGCTGTGATGTTGCACTCCAAGGAGCCTTGACTGTTCTGCAGCCAGGACACTGCTGATGCTATGGGAGAAGAGGCAGGACTAGGAAGCAGGAGGGTGAAGATTAGGGGCAAACTGAACAGGGTTGTTCTTTCAGATAGGAAAAGGGAGGAGAGGTCAGGAAATACTAGGTTTTAAGCTTGCTTGGAAGGCCTTTGGGGAAAAGTAGTCAACAAGTTATGTTTTTAAGAAAAAGTACAGCCACACCTTGAAGCTGACTTCAGTTAGGGCTAGCCCTGAAATCTGCAGCCCTGAGGTTCTGGGTTGGCCATTGTAGGTCTTAGGTCAATTGTGAAACGCAGATAGAGGGGGTAATGAGGTGTGATGTTCAACTAAGAGATGGCAGAGCAGAAATTACCTCAAATTTTGATATTAGGACTTCTATTTAAATACAACTAAAGATCCTGTGCTGTTCTGGACAGACTTTGACGTAGGAATCTCACCTCAGAAACACAAGAATGGGAAGGAGCATGATGGTTCCTGCTTCATATCAAACCAGAAGAAACAACAGCTGCTCTTGGCTTCCTTAGAATAGTTTCTAGTCATTCAGTCTCCTTTTAGTTTGAGATCTGTCTTTAGCTACTGAAGCATTTTAATTTTCGCAGCGAGCTTCTTGTAGGCCACAGGAGTAGAAAATGAGTAGAAGAGGAAGTGACCCATGACATATTTGGAGAAGTGATGTTCTATGTGTGTTCTGCTGAAGTGTTTCATTCAGTATATTAAATATTTAGATAGCCCTGCAGTCACTATTAATCCAAGTAGTCCTGTTTTCCCTAGCCCACCACAGATCGTTACCCCCTTGAAATTAATCAAGGTGAGCATAGAGTTGTCATCACTGGAAGACAGTTTATTATTTTAGAAAACACAGGCTGTTTCTGCCTGGCCAGAGCTGGATGTTGCTAAAAATATTGAGACTGTTAATGCTACATGAGCTGTAAACATTGTTTTTAACAGATACACAGGAAAAGAGGCAAATGGTGGGATCAGTTGGTCCTGTCTAATATTTCAGTTGTTCAAAGCTGAAGTACGACAAGCATTTCCTTTGTGATCATAAAAAGCCTTACTTTTCTGAGAACATAGGAGGAAAAGTTTTCTCTTATTTGGTTTGACCTCCTGCTACATTTTCCCTATCTATGGGTGTGCATTACCAGATACAGCTTATCCTTAACACTGCTCTATTTTCATTTCTCTTCATATTTCTGTGTTCCTCTCTTCAGTCTGATTTCTGTCAATTTTTCTCCTTTCTTTAACATACTATTTCCCTTGTACATCCAAGAAGAGCTTGAAAGATACTCTGTAGGTAGCTACTTATATATAGCTAGTTCTTGGGAACAGCAAGCAGAGGTTCATCATCCTGCCTTGTGTTTGGCCTCATGACAGGCAGAAGCTCTCTGAGGTGTCATTCTGAATTCCTGGTTTGCACTGGCCAACCCATCCATGCTCCTTTTTCCCCCTTCTCTCTTCCTAGAAATACTGATTTTCTCTTTTTTTTTCAGATGAAAAGGAGAAATATGGTACCAAGATGCTAGCATCTCCTTTGTCTCCAAACTCAGTATCCTCTTTTCATGCCTACTCTTAGTTAGAGGTATTAATAGCTGGTATTCTTCCTGCCTGAACTGGACCCTTTGGTCTGCTAAGAACCTGCACATTGAGACAATTGCAGAAAACATTAAAATAAAGAATATTTTACATCCATCACACTTTTCTTGCTCTTATGACATTTGCCTCTTCCTAAGCTCCTATCTTTCTGGACCCTCATCCTTTTACTCTGTTTTTAAACATCTTCATCTCTTGGAGGAAGGAGAGGGATGATTTATCTCTTCCTGCTGTTCCCTCTTCTTGGTATCTGCCTGAACCCAGGCCTCCAGAATGCAACCACATTTTGCACAGTCATCCCTGCTTAATGCTTCACTCTGCTTTTTTTATCTTGCTTTATGCTAACATTTCCTTCCCTCTGATTCTCATTTTGCTTCAGCTTCTACTGGAATACACACTTGGAGCTTAAATGAAAGGAAATGGAAGACTTGTCTAATGTAATTTTAACCATCATCCCCTTCTCTCCTCTACTTGCATTCATTAGATGAAATGTAAATTCCTTTCCAGAATCTTCTGTAATGGAGAGGGGTTTTTTCCTGTGTTTCTGTTGAATGCTTATATTACTTGTTGGATATGTTTACTTAGACCAGAGAAGACAACAACAGTGGTCAAAGAAGTGTCTCTGTTCACTCTGAAAACCTGAAGTGCTGTAAGATCACAGTGGAAATCAGTACAGTTGTCTGTATTATTGTTACAGTAACACTTTATTTCAGCACTATTATGTTTATCAAATTAGCAGCTGCCATCTACAAGCCTGCAATCAGGCAAAAATTAGGGAAGAAATAGAAGTTCTTACTGAAGTCAAAGCTGCAGAGAATCTGGTTGTGGGTATTGATTGCTAAGGTATTAAATTGCCTTTGGATTTAAAAGAGAGAAAAGTCACGTTCCCAAATACTGCTTTCATTGTACAAGTTGGTTAGTTGTTAAAGCCACTAAATACAAGCTCCAAATTGGCAGCTGAAGGTTTATTTTTCTTGGCTGAATTCTATGAGGGTTTTTTTTAGGCTCATACCTCTCTGCTTAGCTAAATCATATAAATAGAGGATAAATTCCTTTTAATTCAATCAAGTAGGTGCTCCTTAGAAGCAGTGACAATACTAAAAATTGCACTTTGTTCCTGTGGTTTAGTTCTGGACTGAAGCCTTGCCAAAAACATGCCTCTTGAACATTTGCCTTTTTGATAATCCAAAGAATAGTTAAGGGATGAAAATGGCAGTGCAGATTTACAGACACTGAGTCTAAAGGAGTGCAGAGCCAGTGGGGTGTAAACTGCTCCTGCCAAGGAGAAGTGGTGTAATAAAGAGCACAAGATAATTCACAATGATGTTTTTCTCCCCATTGGAGGTATTATATTAGAACATCAAACTGCATATTTAAATCAAATAATTTTGTTACTGTAGTAGAGGAGGGCAGCTGGATTAAAGACTGTGTTATTGTCTGTGCTGGAGGTCTTCTGCCAGTCATGACAAGCATTATCTGGACTCTTTCTGAGTTTGTTTTGAGGGCTCTGCATTTCCCATCACGCTTGCTATCACAGCTGTATTACAAGCAATTAAACTGTAAGGTGAGACACTGCAAAGAACATCTTGATCAAATTGCAACATCAGATAGGACAAGGAAAACAAACTCCAAATTGGACACTAAGGGAACCTCTGATAATATACATAGAGGAAATTGTGTTGCTTTGAAAGCACAACAGGGCAGAGATGTGAGAAGAAGCTCTGGGAGGACTCTAATATGTAGCAGCTCTAAGACAATTCATTTTAATTGCTCATGTTTCTGTCTTCTGCTTAAAGAGGAACTTAACAAACTGCAAAGGTAATTATTATTTGTAAAAGTGTATTTAGAAGGTGATTATAACTCCCTACAGAGGCTAGTTACTATTCTAGGCTGTATTTCAGAGATTTCAGATAAACTCCAAGTTCTATAGAAACAAGTGTGGAAATGGAAGAACTACATTTGCTTCTTGGCAAAATACATGCAATAAATTAAAAACCTGTGCATAAAATGCTTAGATGTTTCCTTTCCTGCTCTGCATCATTGGATTAAGTTTTCTCACACAATCACAGGGAGTAAAGATGTTGATTGTGAGGACACTTCTTTATGGTAGGGTGACAGAGCACTGGAACAGGCTGCCCAGAGAGGTTGTGGAGTCTCCTTCTCTGGAGACTTTCAAAACCCACCTGGATGTGTTCCTGTGTGCCCTGTCCTAGGTGATCCTGCTCTGGCAGGGCAGTGGGATTCGATGATCTCTGGAGGCCTCTTCCAACCCCTAAACATTCTGAGATTCTGTGAATGATTCTGTGACTGTCACAGTCATCTTCTTTCCAATCTTTTATGAAGTGCCTTCTTGTGTTTTGAGAAGGTGTTCACACTGCCAAAGAGCCAGGAGTTTAGTCTAGGCTTGCAGGTAACTGAAAACCATAAAGAGAGACACTCGAGATGAAAGTTTGGACATTTCTTTTGTTTCTGTTGTTTTGCTTTCACTGATTGATGGTACACATGGATACATGTCAATGTCTGTATAACTCTATGTTAAGTGCTGTCCATAAATCAGAGATAAAAATGTAGAGATTTTATTTTAGGCAGTGTAGAGATAACAAACTGGCAGTTGTAGATAAGGAGGGGCAGTGTAGAGATAATAAACTGGCAGTTGTAGATAAGGAGGTGTCCACAAGTTCCCCATTTTGATACAGTGCATTTGTGAACAAACCAAGCTTCTTTAAAGTGTGCTTATAGTTTCATTTTTAAGAGTATTTTGAAACTGAGATGGTCCATAAGCATTCTCAGGAAGGTACTGCAAGCTAGAGACATTTTTTATTTCTCAAGAATGGTATTTCTCTGAAGAATGACTCTTTTGTTTCTCAAGAACAGAGCTCTGTGACAGTTGCATAAAACCATTCCTTGTACCATAAGCTCACTTTCTCCTTTCCTCTGTTGGCCTTGGCAAAATCAGGTTTTTTTCTGACGCTTTGCTCAAGAGAGTTTTCATATTATTTTCATGTTTTTCCTGCTTTAGTATAGCCGTGGAAAAAAACGTTTCATTTCTCACTGTCAAGTCATTCCATTTGATTGTGAAGGTTCAACATGATGCTGTTTCTCCATCTCATGTTCAGAGTTGCACAGCTCTTTTCTAGGTGTCTGTAGCTCTGCTGTCCTCCCTCTTCAAAACTGGTTCTTGCCCCTGGATAATGAGCAAGGATTTTAGCTGCTGCTTTATTTGGCTTTCAACAGAATCTTGCTGGCTTTGGTAGTTAAATTCCTTTATAGGTATGAGTTTATATTTAACCCAACTACCTTCATCAGCTGCAATGGGATGTTAGGAGTTAAGTTAAACTTCACTTTCCTGAGCCATGTTGGTTTAATTATAGTAGAGTATGTTTTAATGAGGCTTCTTCTAAGTTCCATCTGCCTGATATGGCAAACAGCCCAGAGGTGAACTTCAGATCCCAGTGTCAAGAATCAATTCATTAGCTTGTCTGCAATTAACAGCTGGGCTTCAGAGTCTGGATAGAAATCCAAAGACTTTCTTTCAGCTCGTATGTTGAATCCACAGCTGCTGATCTTTTCCAGTACAGATGTAACTCAAAGGTCAAATATCACAGGTTTATCACATAGCAGAAACTCCACAGAGTATGGACAAAGAGGACAGCATTGATTAAATTTACACAGTCTTTAAATTAGATGCACATCTAAAAAATGGTCAACAAAGGGTGGCAGGCATTTAATGAGGAAAGAAAAACAGTGTCCAAGAGTAAAGTTCCTATAAACAGATCTTTTTACCTTAAGTAGAGATATATGTAGATCCCTGTATATGCAAATTAACTTTGCCATCTTTCTTTCAATTATTTGAACCTGTAAGAGATAATCACAGAATTAACTAGGTTGGAAAAGACCTTTGAGATCATCAAGTCCAACCTATTACCTAACACCTAAGGTTGTGCTAATGTAACATTGTGCAATTTCCAAAACAACAAATTGTCATAGTACAGCATAGGAAATGCAATGACTTATGGTAATACCAGAAAAAAATAGTGCAGTTTCTGCTCCTAAAATCTGTGTTGCTCATCCCAGACTATATTCACACAGAAAGCACTGCAGGAAAGCAACTTTCATAAATCTCTTTTGTTTAATTAAAAAAAAAAAAATCATGGGTCTTGGCTAGGTCTCAAGGCAAACATCATGGCATCCTGTCATGCTGGCTGTAGGAACATGCTGATTTCTCCCTGATGCAGGTTCTTATACAGTCTGACCTAAATACAGTGAAGAACTGGAATAGTAACCTAGTTATGAGTTGGAAGATTTTGTTTTCTGAGATACAGTCTCACAGTATATCAGAGGTTGGAAGGGACCTCAAGAGATCATCAGGTCCAACCCCCTGCCAGAGCAGGATCACTTAGGGTAGTCCACACAGGAATGCATCCAGGTGGGGTTTGAAAATCTCCAGAGAAGGAGACTCCACAACCCCTCTGGGCAGCCTGTTCCAGTGCTCTGTCACCCTCACTGTAAAGAAGTTTCTCCTCATGCTGAGATGAAATCTTCTATGTTCTAGTTTGAACCCTTTGTTCCTTGTCCTATCACTGTGTACCACCCAAAAGAGCCTGGCCCCCTCCACTTGACACCCACCCCTCAGATATTGATAGACACTGATCAGATCCCCTCTCAGTCTTCCACTCTGTAGCTTTGGGGAAGAAATCTGTCAAGTCACAGCACAGAGTATGTCTTATTTGCCTCCTCTCTAGCTGCAGTGATAACAGCCAATTCCAAACTTTTTGGAGGGGACACTTTTTTTCCCCTGCCATCTGTAGATGTTTGAATGTGTAATTTCTGAAATGGTGTTACCTTTAGCACCCAGCATCTTTCAGTCTTTCATTGATCCTACTGTTTCAAACATATATGTTCACTAAGTAGCTAAAGTTCAAGTGGTTTAAGTCTTAGTTTTTTCAAACTGGAGAATAGCATTACTCACATACCAGAAGGCTAAGTAATGTCTGGGATTTATTAAATCATTCAGCAAAGTTGACCACAGGCAGTTGCATATAGAACAAATGCTGCAAGAAAAATAATCTCCTATGATGATGTTCATTATAGTATAACACAGACTGAGAGTCAAATATTTGGTATCATTTCTGTCTCTATAACTTGAACAGTTTGAGTTAGAAGGAACCTTTACAGGTCATCCAGTCCAACCCCCTGCATCAAGCAGGGACATCTTTAGCCAGAGCAGGTTGCTCAGAGTCCTGTCCAGCCTCACCTAGAATGTTTCCAGGGACAGGGCTTCCACCATCTCTGTGGACAACCTGTTCCAGTGTTTCACCACCCTCATGATAAAAGAATTATTATTATTTCTTTTTAGACCTTTAACTGGATTAACATTTTCTATTCTAGAGGGTTTGAGCACAGAGGAAATTTATATTCCTAAATTTTAGGAATTATTTACCAAAAAAAAAAAAAAAGTCTAATGTTAATTTAATGTCTTGGTAAAGCAGCAGTGGGTTATAGTGAGGTAAATATTTGTGATTTTAATGAATAGGTAACTTTTACCACCAACTTAGTGTTATTGCACACTTTATAAAATCTTATATTCAAAGTGTATTTGCAAAATTCTCTTGCTGTTATTCTTGGCAAAACAAAGAGCATGATTGAAGCTGGAATTGGGACTGGGGTTTTCTTTGCAACTGTTCCTAATATTCTGCACACCTGCAACTGTTCCTGATATTCCACACATTTGTGCCATCTGTTTTATCAACATTTCATAGATAAAGTGCTAGCTGTGAAAAATGCAAAAATATTTAAAAGGATGTTACTGATCAGACAATGCTAACATAAAGCATCAGAAGTGAGTGAACAGATGTTCCTGGGAATTTCAGTTCCTTGCCGTGTTCTAAGTGTTAAACTCATTTTCAAATCACAAAATGAGTACCCAGAAATTGAGCAAAGGCAACAGGAAGTAATTATCTTCTGCGTAAGACCACAATCAGCAATTTCTGCTTTGTGTTCTTATGACTAAAATGACATCAAACAAAATAAGTGAGAATTCCATAATAAAAGACAAACTTACTGACACTACAACGTATCCTCTTGGTATGATTGGGGTTTTTTTGGTTTATATCAAGTTACAACCCAGAGAAAACTTTAAAACTTTGCTTTGCCTTTTTAAAATGGCATTGTTTGCACATAAAAGGGTATTTGTTGTGTGGATTAAGTGGCTTGTGAGCAGGGTTGGATAATGCATAATTATGTTTTAATTTTTTAGAAGACTGTGGGATGTATTTCCCAGAAGTGAAAAATCATCCAGACAAATATTTACAACGATGTCCTGAGTCTGTAAAAAAGTGGCTGAAGCAACTGAAGAGTGCTGGGAAGATTCTGCTCTTAATTACTAGTTCTCACAGTGATTATTGTAGACTCCTGTGTGAACATATTATTGGGTAAGTGCAGTGTCCCTTCCAAATTCTATCTGCTGGTAGCAACTGGAGATAAGCCTGAACTGTATGGAAGTTAATTGGAGTTTCTTTCTGTGTAGTGAATTACTTGGATCTGAAGTTTCTGGTGGGCGTCTCTCTAGCAGAGTAGTGAAGTAATCCATCTATGAGGTGGACTATCCACTACTTTTGAAGTGAAGTAGTCCATCTATGAGGTGTGAACTGTGTCAGACCCACAGCACACTTACATTCTGCATCTTTTCTGGGCATCACAATGAGATTGAAGGTGATATGGAATATCTGTCAAGCCAACACTGAATACATCATCTGAATCCAAATTTTATCACAAGTTTTTGCTAGACTGTCTTGCTCAAGCCACTTCCTTTCTGAGCTCTCCTGGTGGTGAGTGCGAGCGTAGTAATATTTCATCTCCTTGCAGTAAATGGAAAGCTTACAAATATTTCTTCTTAGTGGTGATTTCCCAGAAATGGTTGTGCATTAGCAATGTGCATCTGCAGATCACAACAGACAAGATAAAGCAGGTATTTCATTGTACTTGGTAACTGATTGGGATTGTAGTTGCTGATCACAGTTAACTGTTTTCAGCTGATCAAGTTAAATTCACTGAAATCCAGCAGAACCATCACTTACACCCTTAGGTAGCATTTAATCAGTGGTGCAAATAGCTGGGTGAGTGACATGGTGAGGCTATCACATTATCACAGTATATCAGAGGTTGGAAGGGACCTCAAGAGATCATCAGGTCCAACCCCCTGCCAGAGCAGGATCAGTTAGGGTAATCCACACAGGAATGCATCCAGGTGGGTTTGGAAAGTCTTCAGAGAAGGAGACTCCACAACCCCCCTGGGCAGCCTGTTCCAGGGCTCTGTCACCCTCACTGCAAAGAAGTTTCTCCTCATGTTGAGCTGAAATCTTCTCTGTTCAAGTTTGAACCCATTGCTCCTTGTCTTATCACTGTGAACCACCCAAAAGAGCCTGGCCCCCTCCACTTGACACCCACCCCTCAGCTGTTGATAGACATTGATCAGATCCCCTCTCAGTCTTCTCTTCTCCAGACTAAACAGACCCAGGGCTCTCAGTCTCTCTTCATAAGGGAAATGCTCAAGTCCCCTAAGCATCCTTGTGGCTCTGTTTCATAAGCGAAACAAAGAAACAAAGTGGTACAATGTGAGCCACCCTTGGCTATCTGGATAAGCCTGGGAACAGCACAGTGAGTACAGCAAGACAGTGAGAAACCCAGCAGTACAGTGAAAAACAGAGCTACCTTCCAAAACCAGTCCTGCCACTATCACTTCTCTTTTGTACTCACTGGTCTGAATGCTAAATGCTTTCACTGCCTTGTGTGCCCATTATACTTCCTCATTTGAGTGGAAAATCTACCTCCTCACTGAAAAAACAGTTCTCCTTATGAGTGAGATGCCTGCAAATTAACTCTTTTGTGTAGATCTGCCCTAATTGTTTTCTGAATGAAAATTTGGTATGAAGGTGAATTCTTGGCCACGTACAATGACTCTTTACTTTCTTTTCCTGGCTGAATAATGTTTAAATAGCTTAGGGCAGCTTTAGACTTCCTGTTGGAAGACAGTAAGCAGGGTAGCAGAGAGGATCAGTTGCCTTGCAAAAGACAGAAAAGAGATGTTCTGCTAGAAGGACACTGGATCATTCTCCCATGCCACATAAATGTAGGATTTTCTACAGTATTTATTACAATCATGTTTTCCAATGACTCATACAATGCTTCCAAGACATCTGGAGAACTGAGTACTCTACTGTCCATTAGACATTACTGAAGTGTTCTTTTTCCTGAAAATGAGAGACTAGAGGAGAGGGAGAGGGAGAGGGAGAGGGAGAGGGAGAGGAGAGGAGAGGAGAGGAGAGGAGAGGAGAGGAGAGGAGAGGAGAGGAGAGGAGAGGAGAGGAGAGGAGAGGAGAGGAGAGGAGAGGAGAGGAGAGGAGAGGAGAGGAGAGGAGAGGAGAGGAGAGGAGAGGAGAGGAGAGGGAGGAGGAGAAGAGAAAAAAGAAAAAAGGAAAAGAAAAGAAAAAAGAAAAGAAAAAAAAAGAAAAGGAAAGGAAAGAAAAGAAAAAAGAGAAAAAAAAAGAAAAGAAAAAAAAGAGCAAAGAAAGAAAAATAAAAGGAAAAAATAAAGAAACTAAAAGTCTTCAAGAGTATTTAGTATCATTTTAACAAATTAATTAGTTTAACTAATTTGGTTTCCTTTATCCTTTAGGAATGATTTTGAAGAGTATTTTGATGTTGTGATCACAAATGCTTTAAAACCTGGATTCTTCTCCCATACCCCAAACCAAAGACCTTTCCGAACTCTTGGTAAGTTGTAGTTGTGACTCCCTTCTCATCTGCTTACCACTCTCCAGAAACAAATTTAAAAGTTAAGAGGACTGGACAACATATTTTGCAAATTTAGCAATGGGGCTGCAAGACTCTTCCAGAGATATTAGTAAGAAATTCTCTTAAAACTGAGGAGCACTGAGAGATTGATTCTGTGATTAAGAACAATGAAAAAGAAGAGCTGTGTCAGTAATTAAAAATGGCATTCGGGCTCAGATAGGAAGAAAAGAAGAATGCTTTTCTTTATTGTGGTGACAAGGTCAGCCACAGAAAATGAAATGGCTTTCTGGGGAAAAAAAAAAAAACTTGGCAGGAATATTTCAAAAATTTAAAGGAAATTCAAAGAACAGTGCAAATAAAATTGCAGGGCTGAAGGAAATGGTTCTGATGGAAATCCAAGGGTGTTAAATGTGTATTTTGGCTAAAAAAATACAGAGTAGGTAAAAAGGAAGTGCCCCTGTACTCATTTAATTTAATTAAAGCAGTCTGAAACAGTTGGCAATGTTGTCTGATAGGTAATTAAGATTATATCAAAAGATACTGAACTTCAAACATCAATAAAATGGCTGAAGACAGTTAATTTTCCCATATTTTGGTAAACACTTTTATGATTAAGTGTCACCTGAAAATCAGTCTTACATCCAAGATAGCATAAGTCAGCATAGATTAAACTGTATTTTAGTATTTTATGACAGCTGTTCCAGACCAGACGGAATTTTACCTGTGGAACTTTTACAGTAAAACTCAAATTTAAGCAACAAAAATGTGTATTAAAAATGCATTTTAATGTTTCACCTACTTACATAAGTAAGAAGGGTCTTACATGTGATTTTTAAAGGATTAGTTTAAATAGGAAACTGCCAAGTTGGCAAATTGTGAAAAAATAAGCTCAGAAGGGAAATTGAAACTATTTATATGAAAGTTGGGAAGGGGGTGTGAAAATTTAAAGGGTGAAAAAAGTTCAGTTCTGTAAGCATTTTACTCAGTTTCATATAATGAATTCTGTAAGCATTTTGTTTCATTTGTTAGAATGCAAATTGAAAATAAAATGCAACTCACTTTGGATATTTTTTCCAACAATCTGATGAAGCCTGACTTCCTAAGGAAATCCTGCTGTGTCCCTCTGTCAGAAATCCAGCCAGCAACTTTTGAACCTGTTGGCCAGTTAACAGTAAATTTAATAGACAGCCAAAAAGCTCCCAAGATATTTTTACAAGGATTTCTTTTTTTTTTTTTTCTTTTTTTTTTTTTTTTTTTTTTTGCAAACAAGAGCTGAACAGAGAGAGAAGACTTGAAATTACTGTCTCTATTGAGAATATTGTCTAGCATTAGCTTAATCACCTTATTAGACTGTAAGTACCAATTTTCATGAAGCTGTTTCTTTCTCGTGTTCAGACAGGAACAGCATTCCCTGGAGTCTTCTCACTGCCTTTGTATTTGACATTGCAAAGAGATTCCAAGTGAGGGCTGATCAATCATTACAGGGAAGCCTTGTTAATGCAGAATAAGATGCAGGATTTGTTTCTGGAGACCTCACTATCTAAGTAAACAAGGGGCACAAATGGCAGAGAAACAGTTTGCTGAAACTGCTAACCTGTGAGTGGATTTTTTGTAATATATTTGTACTTGCCTGAAAGTAACTTGGTTTCTTCTAAAAGATCAACCAGAACATTCAAATCAAAGAACCATGCATATGGGAGAGGTATTTAAAGACGTGTTTGGAAGCATTGAAGAGCTTGTTCAAGACTGCACAAAGTTTAAAACATAAACCAGGAGCAATTATATGAGAAAATGTCCAAAATAATAATATATTTTTTTTATAAGGTATCTTTTACTGCTCTCCCTCTGTGTTCCTCACACCAAATCTATAGATCTGGGGTAGACAACTGATAGTTTCACCCAGTCACTGCATATACAGGGGAAGACAGTTCATTATGCAGAATTAAAATGCAAAAAGAAATGCTAAAGATAACTCTATATCCCCTGAAAGTTTTCTGTAAGTCTCTCTGCACAGGGTATTTTCATTTGGGTCTAAAAAAAACCTCTATATCTTTTCCTTCCAGCTCAGGAACAGTCTGGTTTTGATTTATTTTTTATCCTTTCTTTGATTATATGAAAATGTGCAATGCACACTGAAAAATGCATGGTACATATTCACATATATGTGTCCATATATGTACAACCTTACAACAATCCTATACATGGAGTGCCAGTGGAGGCTTTATTTCTTTGAGATCCTGTGCCCTTATCCAATGCCTACAGAAACAAATCACTGTCCTTCTCCTACAGAGAATCTCAGGTTTCCAGAGCCCACTTCCAATTGCACTTCCAGGCTGAATTCCTTATTCCTGCACTTGAATTTCTGTCCAGCTTATGGTTCCTCTGCTGTGTGATGCAGCCCCCAGTTCAGGAAACTCTTTCAGTCCTCCAATTTTTTTACGATTCTCTGGTAACTGCCATTTAACAACTCGCTGCAGAAACTTTTTTCTTCCCTCAGTCGTTCTCCTGTAGCCTTTTTAAAAATACAGGAAAATGCTATAAACCAAAAGGACCAGTTAGAAAAGAAAATAAGGAGACAGGATATAAAATGACTGACTTCTGGGCTGAAGACTGTCTTCGGTTAGTAGGGGCTGCAAGGCTTCAGGAGGAGGAGGTGGTCCCATGTCTGCTGGTTAAGTTTTCTTCTGCCATCTTCTGTGACATCTGGGCATGACTGTTGCCAAAGAACTGGGTGGAAAACCAGTGATGAGGCTATATAGCAGTTTTTATTCACTTATATTCTAAGACTGGGAAGTGGGTACCTTCGTTTTCCATTTGTATAAGCCATGTTGCTTCTTTTTAGGTCATTGTTTTTATTTGAGACTTCTGTCTTTGCCAGCAGAAGAATACCAAAATCCTACCCAGTAAATATTTTAAAGACCTTTGGTAAAACTGTAGAATATCTATTAAAAATGTGGACATTTTGAAACAGATCATATCAGACCTTTACAAGGGAATATGTAATTTAAGGAGCCTTTCATTGTTCACTCAGTTGAAGAACTCAGATACTATCTCTAGAAAATTCTGATTGAATGTGCAACCAAAACACGATAAATTGAGTCTAGAGTATAGCTCAGTTGCTGTAATTGCCATGTAAGAGGTATCTCAGTTGTTACCTCCACAGTGAAGGCTGTTTTGATAAGAAAAAAAAAAATGTGTTTTTCTTTTCTTTTCCATGAGCCTGAGAGGTTAAACTCAAGAGAGTTTTTCTACTCTTCCTGCCTATTTTAGTTGTTCCAATCAATTCTTTTTACCAATCTTGTCTGGTTTCAGATCATCAGAATTTCATATTTAAATGTAGATTCAAACTTAAGTGTAAAAATAGTTTTAGATTTAGCCTTTAGTTCATCACAGATGCAACAGCACAGTAATTTCTTACTCTTATCATGGCTTAGAGATTTTCATTTTCCCCATCATTTCTGGAGGAAGGAGTTTCCTTTTAAGGACCTAATGGGTACACTTGATGATACAGAAAGATATTGCTATTCAGTAATAGAACCTGACCATTTTGATTTTTTATTATGAAAACTCATAAGAGTTATGGAAGATGGCTTCTTCAGCTGACACCCTCTTTGGCAGCATGGTCACTGCCCAGTTCCACTTTCCAAAAGGCAGTCTAGGGTAGAGTAGTGCTGACAGTGGGACACACATACCCACAAATTTAATCTCATCTAACAGGGTTTGTTTTCATGCACCAATTCATCTTCCACTGAAGAATCTCAGAGGGTGTTTTCAAAAACCTACAAAGTCATTCTCCTTGGCCAGCATCCTTTGTTTAAATGACCTCAATCTGAAACAATTCCACTCCATGTACTGCTTTTGCACAGATATCAGCTACCCAATGGATTTTTTTCTGGCAGTGTAAACAGCTGTCACAGGGACTTCTGGTTTCTCAATATTATTTACATGCTCTAGACAAATGTTAAAAGACCAGCCTATGTTACCTTGTAATCAAAGAGGCTTACCAATTAATCTTCTTAAAGTTTGCTAGATAGCACCTGTGTGTAATTTGCAAGGAAAAGTTTGGAAATCATTTCAGAATAGAGGTCATCATTTCCTGTCATGTCATTAATGTTTGTAATTAAGCCATGGGATAGGTAAAATGGGAGACTGTAGTTAAAGACCTCTTTTCTAACCGTTATGTTTTATTTCATGTTTGATAAACATAGTCTTAGCTGACAACAACAGCCTGGATTTTGTTTTTCACATGTTCACTATGGTGGCCTACATGGAAGCATTTGAAATAGCTGCAAAAGGCAAAATAAAGTTGGCCCAGCACATCCTGTTATCCTTTTGCAGAGCAGATTGTTAAAGTCACACACATGCACAACGCATTTTTGACAGATAATAGCAAGATGTTGGCATAAAGCTTCATTTTTTCTGGTAGTTCTCAAAGTCCTTGCTATCATATATCACAGTCTCACAGTATATCAGGGGCTGGAAGGGACCTCAAGAGATCATCAGGTCCAACCCCCCTGCCAGAGCAGGATCACTTTAGAGTAGTCTGCACAGGAACGCATCCAGGTGGGGTTTTAAAATCTCCAGAGCAGGAGACTCCACAACCCCCCTGGGCAGCCTGTTCCAGGGCTCTGTCACCCTCACTGTAAAGAAGTTTCTCCTCATGTTGAGGTGAAATCTTCTATGTTCAAGTTTGACCAATTGTTCCTTGTCTTATCACTGTGAACCACCCAAAAGAGCCTGGCCCCCTCCACTTGACACCCACCCCTCAGCTGTTGATAGACATTGATCAGATCCCCTCTCAGTCTTCTCTTCTCCAGACTAAACAGCCCCAGGGCTCTCAGTCTCTCTTCATAGGGGAGATGCTCAAGTCCCCTAATCATCCTCATGGCTCTCCATTGGATTCTCTCCAGCAGGTCTCTGTCTCTCTTGAACTGGGGAGCCCAAAACTGGACACAGTATTCCAGGTGAGGTCTCACCAGGGCAGAGTAGAGAGGCAGAAGAACTTCCCTAGACCTGCTGGACACACCTTTCTTGATGCATCCCAGGATCCCATTGGCTCTCTTGACCACAAAGGCACATTGTTGTTCCATGGAGAACTTGCTGATGGTCATTACCTCATAAAAGCAAGGGGGGTTGAACATTTTGGTTCATTGCAAGGATAACAAACTAGAAATGGAGGAAATACCATTTTCTTACTAATTGGCAGTAGATCATTTATAACCCTTTTGTTAAATGATGCAAGGGGCCGCTCTGCAGTTTGCACTGATGGGACATGTGTCCACTCACAGTGACATAGTCAAACTGATGTAATTTCTGCCACTCTCTAGTAGTTAGACTGTGTGGTAGCCAAGGAATAACTCTCCTTTACAGTACACCCTTCTTGGCAACTGGATCACCTCCTAGGAGGAGGACTGGAGCAGGTTATTTTTGTTCTGGGGATTTTTGGAATAGGCTTTACTGGTATTTGTCTCAGAAGTATTTTGAGGCCAGATTGTCATTGCATCATTTATATATATTCTCATTAAGGGCAGGTCTCACTTGGGCATTTGGCAGCACATCAGAAGCTAGAGGTTGAGTGGCCGAGCTTGGTGTCTGTTTCTACCAGGAGGGCACAGTCCTGGCCTGACTATGGCAGTTCACTGTAAATCTGGAGCATGGGCCAAATGCTGGGATTTCAGCTGGCAGCCCCTCCAAACTGGCATGGGATGTACCTGCTTATCAGCCAAGATGGCCACTGGAAATGAAGTTGGGTGCTGCTTCTTGAGCAGCTTGTGCTGATGGAAAGACTAACCATAATAGCCAGAGGAGCAGGTCACAGGCTAATTTTTCAACACTTAGTCTGCTCTCCTAAACATGGAGGCTTATGCAATCATGTGGCATATGAGAGGAAGAATGTCTGCCCATCTCCCTCTGAAACCACTGGCAGTAATGGAATTTCAGCCACATCCATGGTTTGAGTCTGGCCTAGCAGGGAGATACTGCAGGCTGGAGAGGAAACAATGGGTCTGTCTCTGCCAGCTGGGGTGTAAGCTTACCCCTGAGTAGATACCAGTGTGTCCATCCAGGAGAGCCTGACTACTCAGCTACTGGAAGAGCATCCAGTAGCTCTTAGACATGCACCCTCTTAGACACTTGGTGAATCCAGTTTCAGGACACAACTTCATAGGAAGACAGGCCCCATTATTTTCACTGAAACAACTCCTTGTTTATTACCAAAAAAAAAAAAGAAAAAGAACTAGCCTTTGAAGTCTAGCACCTCTTTGTTTCTGAGTATCAAGATGAATGCTGAACTGTGGATGCATTCTCCAATGCCCATCTTTCTTTAAAAGAAAAAAATCAAGCAAATGCATCATGCCAGTTTCTTTATATGTTTGCATAGTGTTCAAAGTACTTCAGAGGATAAAAGGGATAAGAACTTATTCATCCAAAAATCAAAACAGTGAAAAATACTGCAATGTGTTTCTGCATAAAGACAGCAGGGGTTGCTTCAGCTGATTACCTTTGATATTAAACACCATGTTTGGCACAAAGCTGATAAGAATGATGCAGAAAGCTGCTTCAAAGAGATCTAAAGCTACTGCTTTCAAAAGCACATTATCAACAGTATTCCTTTTGTTAAATCTGGAAAACACATTTAGCATAATTTCCAAGTACTCCAAACCCAGAATCCCTCGTGTATGGAAAGTGTATTTTCATTTTCAAAAGGAGTTCCAGTAACTAACACACACGACTGCAAAATCCAAGTTATTGATTACATTATGTTACAATGAAGGTCTGGATAAAACTCAAACCCCAAATCTTTAAGGGATTGTGCAAGCATATAGTAAGAGTCAGCCTCTGTCTTCAAGAAGCCCACAGGCAGACCAGATAAACAAATAGCAGAAAAGGAGAAGCACTGGATTTTCTAGTAGAGCCAAGGAAGTGAGAGATTGAATGACTTACCCATAATCATACCTCTGACAAAAATCTGCACAAACTAAGCTTTCTAATGTCCTAACCCAGGACCAGTGATAAGTTTGCATAAGGACTCCATGGAAGTCATGACTGTGAAGATCCTTTTAGCCCTTTACAAAGTTTTGTTTGTTCTGAAATAATGCCTTCAGTTCTTGAGTTTAAACTTCCATAGAAATACTGGAAAGCTGAAAGGGTTGGCTGAACAATTGCATCTGAGGGCTGTGTAAACTCAGTTTGATCCACTGAAGAGATCATTAAGATGTAGTCTTACTGGTCAAGTAGATTGTGGCTCCTTTGCTCTGCATACATGGGAGCTCACACTTGTATAACCTAATACCTGGAGAATGTGTAGCCATTATTTATACAGATGATTCAATATCCACAATTCCAGACTAGAAGGGTTTGGTTGTTTTTTATTTTTTTTAGTACTGTTTTTGGTAATATGAAATATTTCTTTTCACTTTCATTTTGTTTCCTAAGAGTGTCCACACATGACTTGGAAGGAAGACCTAATTGGAAAGCCTAAAAATCTGAAAGGAACACTGGGGAAACAAACCATGCACCAGTCAGCAGCTGTTCTGGCATTAGGATAATGCATATTTCCTTTTGATCTGTCTTGTGTATTTTTAGTGTAAGATGGTTAAACAGATACATTGTATTTCATCCATGGAATAATAAAGGTTCCACTGGAAGGCTTATTAACTCATGCAGGTCATTGCCAGACTCAACTGCTGTTTATAAATAGGATGTTACACCCTTGGTAGCTTAATTCAAAACCTTGCTTCTCTTCTTGCCAAACCTGTATCAGAGAAATGGATAGTTTTCAGACATTAATTTTTCCACTGAGTTGTAAGCCTTTCCCTTAAACAAAAACTGACACACAACTACACTCTGAGAGGGATGCCATACATCAAAAATCTCAGAGGTCTATTCTGAAGTAAATAAGTACCAGAGTGGATACAGAAACCACAATTTACAGCACCTAGTCTGGCTGTCTATCATTTGCTGATCCCCCTCACAAGCAACACAGTCAGTGAAGGGCTGCACAGCTCTTCTGTGCTTTATGGAATAAATACACTGTCCTCACTGACTCAGTGCTCCAATTTGCAGTGGGTTTGCTTCCTATTGTAGAGCCTTTACATTACTGAATCCTAGCAATGGTGCACTCATTGCCTAATTTTAGGCTCCAGTGCTAATTGAGAGCCCCAAAGAAGCCAAATACAGGTCCTGAAGAAGTTGCACAGTACCTGTGGAAGATCTGTGCCTTCCCAGCTCAGACTAAGCTGCTGGAGGACCTACTGGAGATAATGTAGGGCATCCCAAAAGTCTCTAATCACCAGTATTTTCACAGCTGAATAGAACTAGGCAATCTGTTGAGTAGAAGGCTGTGAAGTAGGAGGCCAGACTGGATGAGACGTTGAGCAGCTGAGTCTAGTGGAGAGGCATCCCTGCCCATGGCAGGGAGGCTGGAGTAGATGATCTGTAAGGTCCTTTCCAACCTAAGCTATTCTATTATTTGTTCTGTGATCTGTAGAGGTCTGCTCCTTTGAGGTCTGGCTGCCTGCAGGATGGATCAGTACCAGTTTGTAATCTTTACCACTCCACTAAGATTCAGTGCAAACCTGTGAGATCTAATGCTACATTACAGTTCTTAAACAGCTAACAAAATCCATAGGAAATTTCTGGAAGAAAGAAAGAAAGATTAACTATGTCATAGGGACTTACCCATATGACTTCGCAAGAAAAATCAAAACAAAACAAAACCCCACATTCTTTGACATCTGTGTGACCAATATGTGATAGAAGTTGGGAAGTTTATTCATCTTTCTTCTCTATGTAATTGTTTCCTTCTGTAGGATTCGAAATGAAGTAGATGACTGGACAGAGAACTTCATAAAGAGTTACCTTGTGGTTTGATTTGTAATTATTTTGGAAACTGGGCTTGAGACAGTTTGTAGTAGAGGAAAAAGAGAGAGTTGTGTATGGTACATTCCTGGCAGAACAAGGGCTGGCAACCACTGCAGAAAGCTTCCCTTCAGCATAGTTTCCATGAATCTGTATGTGCTGGTTTTCATTAAGGAGCTTTAGATTTTCCTCCTGTGTTCTTCCAAAATGTCAGGCTTTTATTAAGATTAGTCTATGGAACTGACTCTTGCAGAAAGCACATGCAGGCATCAGAGGGACACAAGCTATTGGAAGCAAGGAGTGAAAGGAGCTGGTTATTAAGCCCTGGAAATGAGCTGAGAATACGAGGAGGAATCATGACCAAAGCTGAGATCTGGTTCAGTTTGATATGACAGTGAATCCCTGCCTCAGTTTCCCAGCTTTTATAATACTAAGGCTTACCTAATGTTTATGAACCACACAGGTAAGTGGCAGAGGAGAGCTGCAGCAAATAGGAGGGGTGGATTTATTGAACATGGGGGGAGTTACCTAGTTCAGGAGCAGCTCTGCCTCTGCCACCCCATACAGGGGAGCAGAAGGTCAGAGAACACAAAGCTGGATGATTCTTGGCTGGCAAGTGATCATGGGGTACTGCATTGTTTAGATGAGTATCAAGTCCTCTGCAGCTGATGTTCATAAGGGAATTACTTCTTGCAAGCTGAAAGCTCAGGAGAAGGTAAAAGTAATATACGTTCTTCTTCCTCACTCTCTTTGTTCTTCAGTCTTTCTTTTTATTCACAAAGGACTTCAGACGTCTTAAACTCCAATATGCTGCATGTTTTTCTAGGTAGAGTGGGTGACCCCAGGACTTCTGCTCCCCATTCATTCTAACCTGATTCTTATCTGCTGTGAAGCCACTGCATATATTATTACTGTCCACAGATCCCAGGTGTCTCTGTCATACTGCCAGACTAAGGCTGAGCCTTCTGAGATGATTATTTTTTTCTGGAATAACAGTAGCAAGAGATTTTATCTGTGAAATTCCTGCGTACAGAGATCTGGCACAATGCTCTTGGTTCTGAGAAACAATGTAAAGTGCATTTTCATATAGACACTTAAGTGGTTTTGCAAACCACATGAAATGCACAGGTGAGGAACTGGAAAAGTATTGTAGGAAGTGTCACAGGGATGATTTCTCTTTTACTTGTTAAAAAACCCTCATTACTGCAAGTCTTTCATGTCAGTCTTCCCATCAAAGAGTACTTAACGTACTTTGCCAGAAAAGAATAGTTTCCATTTTTCCTTGCCATCTCCAGATCAGTTACTTTGTTCTGAGGTTTACAGTGACTGTTTCACACATCAAAACTTTTCCTTTTCGTTAGAGCATTCATTTCCTAAAGTGTTTAATTTTCTTTATTAAATATGACATTTTAACATATCTCAACAAATCGAATGGAACAGAGCTTCTTGTTCCTTTTCATGCTGGTATTACTGACATGCCTGGCCCCATGGCAGATCTTAAAAACCATCTGAAGTCTCTGCCAATTGTTCTAACCCTTTCAGATTCTTTGTCTCTCCTTTTAATTCGTCTGTGACTGTGGTCCACAGGGCCATGAAATTGTCCCCAGACATCAAGACTGAACTTGCTGTCACCTCTTTGTCTTCTGGCACATGAACACACCTTGTCCCTTCCCTTCTGCTCCCCGTCCACAACAGGTTGTAAGGCTTAATGGGGAACCCACTGTGCACACCCTACATCAACAGGAGCTGCAAAGGGGCAGAAGAGGCACAGAACAATGGAAACATGAAAGTATTTCTTAGTTTCTCTGACCCCCAGAAATACTTTTCCTACTGTCTCTCATCTCCACATTCATGGCCTGAGCAACACAACAGCAGAGTTATTTGTTCTTTTATCCAGCCTACATAAATCCAGTTCTGCCTCTCTCATCTTCATCTCACTTTGCCCTGCTATGCCACTGAAGTGGCTGTTGTCACTGTACTGAAATGCTGCATGAACTTTAATATGTATTACTTACACTTGTAGGACTTCTGGTACCTGGGAGCTCTAACACATCTATTTACATACGAAGCACCCAAGGTCAGGCAGGAAATCTGCAGCTGAGATGGTGACTCCCTGTCCCAGACTAACCCAAACCAAACCATGGGTGCAGTGTCCTCCCCTCGTGCAGCTGACCATAATTCCCCAAACACTCTTTCAGCAGGATGCTTTTTTGCTGCTGTGCCCCCAGGTTCAAGCACCCTTCCCAAGGACATCCCTGTTCACTGCTCCTCCACTTCTCTTAGTAAGGACCTCAGCTTGGCCATCCTACGCCCCAGCTGGTCCACACCACAGCACACCCATGGTCTGGGGAGGTTTCATGGTTTACATTCTCCTGTTTAGCTATAACTTGGCATAGTGCCACCTAATCACTCACCAGCGCAACTTCAAACAATTTTCTTTCTGTACCAGCTTCTGCTAAAGGCTCTGTGCTGGACCCTGATGTGCACATTGTTCATGGCAAGGGTGCACAGTATAGTCCCAAATATTTTATGTCTGGGATATTTTTTTCTCTATAAGGAATAGTAAATGGCTTTCTTAAAAATCATAATTTGACCTGGCTGTATAAATAGTTTCCATATAAAAGTCAATGAAAATATATATTTTGTATTCCAGGCAAATAAGTGCAATAACCACTCGTGCTCATGGCTGCTTCACAACTAAGGTGCCCTTTGAAATACTAGCTTTTAGGAACTGAAGAAATAAAAAACAAAGGCCCCTGGCAGCTGGGTCAATATATTGTTTTGTGGAGATAATATTGTTCAGAATCAAATGGTCTATTGTAGTTTATGTCAAATGGTCTATTGTAGTTTATGTCATTTATTTTACACCTGAAGTACTAAGATTGGGGGGGAGGAATCTTAATCTTTCTGTAAATGAGGATTAAGGAACTTTGTTCTTTTTTTTTGGCCCATGTTTTGGGTTTTTTTTAAATATCTGAGGCCAAAGTAAATGAATAGCAGGAAGTTTATCCTCACCACTCTGCAGTGTCAGTTTTCAGTGTGGAAGGGTATGGTCCAAGAGCAAATTCCAACATGCCTTATTTCAGTAGGTGCTCTTAGAGAGGCTTAAAGGGTTAGGATAAACTGAGAGATTACAATCTGCACAGTGCAAAGAGGATTCTTTGTGTGTCTCAGTGTTGGATAAACTGATTACAGTCTGCATGGTGCAAAGAAGAATGCTTTGTGTGTCTCAGTGTTACTTTAATAATGAAAATTAATTGAGATGTTTTCCTAAAGTGAAATGTTAGGTCGGTACTGACTGGTGGCCCTCATCTTCTGTGCTTCTCTCCATATTCTGCTTCCATCCACTCCTCAAATTTTTGTACAGATGTGAGGCACACCCTTGTAAGAAAGGTTATAGACAGTTGCTTGAACTGAGCTGCATATTCCTGAAGTGATTATTTCCTTTCTCAGTTACCATACATCTCTTGCTTACCTGCATTATAATGCTCTCTGGAAAAGTCTGTGTCTCCATAATTCTCTAGGGATCTGTAGAATGAATATGGTATTAACATTGGTAAGGTTATTTGAAGACATTTGTTTGGAGATTGGAAACTCCTCTGGAGCCTTCTTACAAAACCAATGAGGTCCAGCATAAGACTGTTCTGGGGAAGGAAATTATTTCTTATCTTGCTATTTCGTACCACTCCAAAGATCCCAACTTAAACAAACAAACAAAAATAGCCAACAAAAAAACCCAAACCACTTACCAAATATGTGCAAGGAAAAATAAATTCTGTATTTATGTCCCTCTTACACTTCCAAAATAGAACCTTTCTGAGTTATAAATACAACTAAACATTTAAAAAACAACTTGCAAGTAAATCATTTTCTATAAAGTGATTTTCCTTTTCCAAGGGAAAAAGGCCTTGCTTGTGTTTCATCAATTCCATGTTTTAAATAGAAACACTTTGTTCATTAGCCAGACTATTCCTGGGCAGGTATAAAGTTAATACTTTGACAGATTTGAAAACAAATTACTAAATCTCTAGTGAGCTGTTATTTTCAGTACCTGTAACACAGTAATCAAAACTTCCTCAAGAAATTTAATTGCTGATTTCCCTAAAGGAAATGCTGATTTTGTTCTAAACAGGCAAAACTCCACCCTTGTCTCTACACACCCTGTTGCTTGGCACAATAAAGCAGTAAGGGCAGATTTCAATAAAAACTAAGAAGATTTATGTGAAGCTGAAAATGCAAAGTGAATTTTTCACTTTGGTCTTGCCAAGCCTTATGAAGAACAGAAGCCCATCATGAGAAAAGGAAGTGTTAGTAGTCTGATAAGTAGCATTTATGAATTTTGGTATCTGTGTTTTTCTCAGCTTTATCTGTGGTGTTCTTTCAGGATATTGCCAACTTTTAGTAGTATTGCCATGTAGATCTCCATACAAATGAGCACACAGATGTTTGGGGTACTGAGCATTAGAGAGATTTATCACTGCCTGTATAGAATGAAAGACCATGTTCTGGTTTTCAGAAGTGAATTTTGCCTTTCCTTAGCTCAGCCTTTGTTTTGCCAACCATAAGCCACCCTAAAGACAGCAGAGTGATGGAAGGGCAGCTGATCTTCAGGCTTTTACTTGAGAAAAATCAGATTGGACAACCAGAAATGGAGACAGCCAAAATCCCTAGTCACTTTGGGAAGCACATCATGCTAATGGAATATTTTGTTCCTTATCATTTCCCTGCAGTCATCCAGTCAGACAGGAGCCTGGCAAGCTCTGGTACATGTCAGACAGATGGATTTCACAGCTGCTTTCAGGGCACACAACCAATTCAGGGATGGCAAATCACACAGTAATACTTGTGTGAACCCTGGAAACCAGCCAAGAAAGGTGGTTAGCCTAGACATAGGAATTCTGGGTACTACCCTGCAGTAGAATGTCCATAGGGTGTGAAAGTTTTACCCCCAGGAAGCTTGTTAGTACTTGCTTTCTTCATGGAGAGCATGCCCACAGGGAAGCTCTACAGTTATCCCATCTCATTACCTTTGCAACTGGAAGAACCCACTAGATAGATTTCTCTATGCAGGACCCTTTGTCTCAGCTGTAGAATGATGTGATGTCCTGCCCTGAGTCCTCTTCTGGAAAGGAGAATTTGTGTTTCTTAATTAACTTGAAATGCCATTTAGAATCAATTGTGCTTTCAAACCAGGCTGGAACATAACCCAGCTTTTATATTAATGCCCATGGGACCTGAAATGATGTTATTTTAAACTGCAGAGAGGCCTGCCAGTATGGCAGTTGTGGGTCATAAAATGCACTTGTTTTCCAGTAGCCCTCTGAAGTTGTAACCAGGGCTTTGGTGTTCTCACTCTCACTAAGCACCTGCATGCAGTGAGGGCCCACAGGAGCTGCTCATGGGTGGGAAGAGGCAGGAGCAGGTATGGGCACCTCATGGCTTTATTCTATTGCAGTTCAAAGGGAGAAACAATGTCTGTAACCCTAATAGCCAGTCTAACTGGATTCATGTGGAAACGAGAGAAAGGCTGTTAGGAGAAAGATGAGAAGGCGGAAGAAGGAGCTGCTGGGGAGCTGTACACACACTGCAGTTAAACCTGGTACATCTTTGGCTGGCATGGCCTCCAGGCACTTGGAGTTGCCTTCTTACTTCCATCTCTGCCCAGTCAAGTACATGCAAGTTATCCTTGGATGCATAACCAACACTCACCATAAGACACCAACCACAGGAGCAGCTCTGGGTGGTGTCCTAAGGGGTGGTGAGCTGATGAAAATGAACCTTGGTGTGGGTGTAGCTGAGTATAGGTGACTAGCTGTCAGAGCATAAATTCACGCTCACCTCTTAGCTTCTTACCCTTGGGGCTTCCCAAACAAGAGCCCTGTCCCATGGGCTGGAGTTTAACAGTGTAAACACCAGTCAGGTAAGGATAGAGCAACAAGTTCAGGCCCTAGGCTGGACAAGCAGTGTGGATACAACCTCAGCACTGCCTGTGTTTTGTTACCCATCTTGGCACATATAACCCAGAAGCAGCGAGCAGCAGATAGCAGTGAGCAAGCATGGGCAGAATCTTTCCCAAGGAAATTCAGCAGTGCAAAAGCAAATTACCATCAGTTGTCATTCAAATAGGAATAAGCTCCCCTGATTACTTCTTTGCATATTTATTCAGAATTAAACCAGATGTTCCTCAGCCCAAGGTGTAAACCTGCAACTCACATAGAAAGGCAGGCAAGACAAGTGTCACAAGAAAAAGGATATTGAATCTTGTGAGGGAATTGCTTTTTTTCTGAAAAAACATTTCTGCTAATGATGATGGGAGTTCATTTCTGAACCAGAAAACACTCCCCAAGCTGTTAGACACATGCAAATTGCCATTAATATCTAGTGATATTAATACTGCCCCAGCATGCATCAAGCTTTTGTTGTTGTTTTTAAAAAGGAAAAGTAACTTCCCCTCAGGAAAATTGCTCTGAAACCTGTTGAGATTTGGGTGAGTGTTCAGTAGAACAATTTTCTGCATTTAATTATTTTAATTTTACTTGCTTGCTGCCTTTACATTTTGTGTCATGACATGTTTTCAGTCCATAGGCAAGAATGCTGGTTGCAGTGATATATTAGACTTCAGAAGGAAGCAAGTTGCTCTGTATGAATCATCTGAGAAATTCTTTTTGGTTATCCAACTGTCAGGACATCTCCTTTTCCTCCCAGCTTAGAAGACCTGAAGCATTAGCATCCCTGCCTATATATGTGTGGCTTCCTGCAGAGGGATTATTTACAGCATTTCTGACCTCTGAATGCCCTTTTCTGAATCAATAACAGCAAAGTGTAAGGTGGATCAGCAGCTGTTCTCCTCTTATCTGAATGTAGCAAGTCTTAGGCTTGGAATAATATCTAAACCCTGTTAGGAACTACCATAATCACATTTAGGCAGTATTTTTTTCAGGAAATCAGCACATTTCTTCAGCACTGTCATGTAGCTGCTCTCTAAAGGAGGCAGTACGAGACCAGAGCCAGTGGGGTCATTAATGAGTTTTTAAGTTGTTGCAGATCAGTTTTCACATGGCAGAACTCCTGCAAGAGGCCTTAAGAAACAGTGCCTTAAGAGTAATTTTCTTGACTGTGTTTTGCCATAAGGAAAGTGTAAGTGGGTTAAATCCCATTCTGATTAATGACTTACTGCAAATGAAACACCATTAATGCCATAGAATCATAGAATGGTTTGGGTTGGAAGGGACCTCTAAGGGTCATCTAGTTCTCCAACCTCAGATTACAGAAGGAAAATTGATGCAGTCACCCCTAGATGTGAGTGCAAACAGCCATAGGAGGTGGTTCAAGGCAAGGTTTGCCAGTTCATAGTCATTCTCTCTATGATCCTACAACTCAAATATTATAACAGATCTTTCCTAATTCCTCAGATTTCTGAAGCTCCTTGCAAAACCAAGGTGCTCCTATAATGAATTGGACATCTTAGTGCTTTTTGCTGCCTCTAAAAGCATAGAGGAAATCAGGCCCTTCATTTCACTGCCTAAAAGTGAATCATAGAATCACTCTGGTTGGAAAAGGCCTTTAAGATCATCAGGTCCAACCATTATGTAACTCTACCAAGTCTGGTGCTAAGCCATATCCCTCAGCACCACATCTCTGTGTCCTTTGAACACCTCCAGGGATGGGAATTCAGCCACCTCCCTGGGGAGCCTGTGCCAGTGTTTGAGAACCCTTTCAGTGAAGAAGTTTCTTCTCATATCCAATCTAAACCTCCCCTGGTGTAACCTGAGCCCATTTCCTCTTGTCCTATCACATGTCACTAGGGTGAAGTTCCTAAGTTAATTCTTTTCCTTCTCCAAAGCTGGTATATCTAGAAAGAGCTTCTTGTGTTCAGTTTTGGCCACTGAGGGAGCCTGGCCAACTAGTTCAGATTGTAACAGTAAATTAGAAGCCTAAATTCCAGCCACATCACAATAAGTGAGATGAATCCCATTCCTAGGGCTGACAGTAATAGATCTCACGGGGTGAGAGATCTTCTGCCTTGTAATTAGAGTGAATGTTTGCAGTCAGGACTGCCCCTCATGCCTTTCCTGAGAGGTAACAAAGCAGGGTCTTGCTCTTTGATGGAGCTTTCTGGTGCTGTTGTAATCCGTAGGGCTCCTGTTCACAAATGCAATGTTTTTCTGAAAGCCTTTCAGATAGCAGCTCCATTTTTCACTAATATTTTCCTGGGAGACAATGATAGCTACACAAACCTTCACAGATGCCAGAAAATTGGATAGCAGCTCAAAAGAGTTGCTTTCTTAAGTTTCTTTTTCTGTGTCCACATTATTTGAAGATTGTGTTCAGTCAGCCTTAAAATATGTCTAAAAATATAGGGAAAATAAAACAAATTTGCTGGAGTTTGACAACTTCTGTTTGATCAGGAGTTGTTTGGTTAAATGTATTTGAAAAGCCAGGATGGGGATTTTTGTTATGGATGCTATCTTCTTCTTGTTATCATTAGGTTTCTGAAGAAGAACAAAGGAAAAGACATTTCCACATAGGTTCTGCTTGAGTTGTTAGTGTCAGCTTTTAATTTCCTTGGGTTTTAACTAGTTTATAAAGCATCCTTAATATAGAACTGTTTTGTCTGAGAATGATTCCTGTGTTTATTCAAATTCTTAGATTCAGAATATTAACAAGTTAATTTACTTCCTCTCAGCACAATTCCCCTCTTTTTGCTTCTTTTTTTTTCTTTCAAGGACCAATATACTGAACTGTACCATCAGTGCTCTTAAACATAAAGCTGTCTTCTAATTTCACTCTTTTCCAAAATTTGCATTCTAACCAGACGAAGTTTGCTCTTAGTCTTCTTCCTCACACATGTTAAGTGCTTTCAAACCTTCTATAAAGCAAAAGGGAAACTGAAGACCTGGTGTTACACCTAAGTCAGATCAAAGTACTGTATTGGCTTCTAAATCATAGAATCAACCCGGTTGGAAGAGACCTCCAAGATCATCCAGTCCAACCTGTCACCCAGCCCTATCCAATCAACTAGACCATGGCACTAAGTGCCTCATCCAGGCTTTTCTTGAGCATCTTCAGGGACAGTCCCCTGGGCAACACATTCCAATGGGCAATCACTCTGTCCCTAGCAGAAAAAAATAAGACATGTTTGATTGAGACTGAATAACCCTTCTGTTTAAGCACTTCAGGAGACAGAAGAGATTAATATTAATATTGCTGATGAAATTCTAGTTTATTGATTCACTAAGGCTAGTGTTTGGCTCCAGCAAGAAGCTAAAAGGAGTTCATTTGGCAATAGGAGATGGATCTGAATGAACTATAAGGTTACATGGACACCAAGACAAAACCAGTTGCTTTGGGACCACCTAGAAACAAAGCCTAGCTGGCACAGCTGAGTGATGAGCAGGGAGCTGCAGCTTCTGCTCTTTGCTCCAGTTCACTGATAGCTGCCAGTAGAAATATATGCCAGTGTGGATCACACCACCAGCAGCAATATTGTCCACCTCAAGTCTGCTCTGTTGTATTGATGTGAGTTTTTAAAAGCAGGAGGTGACTTGGCTGTGGTCAAAGCTACATGCTGTCTCTTACAGGCTGTCTTACCTCATGGTTTCTCACCCTAGATCTGTATCAGCTCCATCAGTCTGATCCATGTGGTTTCCTGCCTTCACTGCTGCAGTGTTGGGAGGTAAAGCCTCTGACTGATTCCTCAGCTCTTCTGTAGCTCTTGCAGATGGGGCTCAGCTGTTTCTTTTCTCACAAATATCTGCCTACCTCCAGCTACCAAACACCTTGACTGGGCCTGCAGTCAGTACCAGGACTTGAGCCAGACACTGGAGCTGTCAAAGTAGACCATGATCTCCAAACTGTGCCTAGGCAGCTTCTCATGCATACAGGGGCATGGGCTGCTGTCACTAACAGCAGGTGATTCTGCTTGGTGATTTCAGAGAATGATGAGGAACAGGAGGCTCTGCTATCACTGGACAAGCCTGGCTGGTATTCCCAAGGCAATGCTATCCAGCTTTATGAACTACTCAAGAAGATGACTGGCAAGGTGGATCCTAAGGTATGTTATAAGTGAGAGTAAACCTTTCTGGGAAATGCCCTTTCAGTCCAAAATTCATTAGAGAAGCTTTCATTAAAGTTATGGATGTGATCAGTCACAAAAGTTTTGTTCTGGTTATGCTTGCTGTTGTCTTACCAGACTGCAGTCCAGAACTGCAAGCAGCATGTTTGTTCTCTTAGCAGTAGAATATGTACTTTCTAGATGTTTTAGCCTGTGTCCATGGGCATGCATTTCAGCAGCTTTGGGAGAATCAGACTGTAACCAGGAAATACACAATCTGCCTGAGGAAACAGATCAAATAGATTAACAGGTGGCATCAGTGGAAACCAAGATCATGTTATTGTAATCACAGGTCTGGATGAGTGCAAATGCCACTGAAGAGTTCTGAGTCACTGAGAGATGCTCCATGTTCTCCCTTGTTTCCAAAGCTGTCCAAAATTCATCCCCATTGTTTAGTGTATTTTCTTGATAGTCTTTTCCACTGCTTCCCAGCAGACATATTTCTGTCAGTCAAAAATCAGCAGTTGTCCCTGTGCTGGTCCCAGCCCAGGCATCCCCACCCAATGCCCCTGGGGTCTTTGCAGGTCCAACTTTTTCCTTAGGTGCCTGGTTGAAGATAAAACCTCAGACTGTGCTGTTAGTAAGATCTCTTTGTGTCATGACCAACTGTAAACATGGATAAATTTTTATTAGGTTGTTTTAAAGCTCTTCTTATCTCTCTGTGAAATACAGTGAGCTTGTGTTTTCCTCATACACAGTGAACTTTTGCTGCTTCCCTCACAGGTTGTTTATTTTGGTGACAGCATGCACTCAGATATTTTCCCAGCACGTCACTATAGCAACTGGGAAACTGTCTTTATCTTAGAGGAGCTTCTAGGGGACGAAGTTATGGTGCCTGCAGAGACTGAAGCTGAGCCCTTGGAGAAGAAAGGAAAATATGAGGTAAGGAATCCTTGCAGATGTTTCCTGGAAAAAAGTAAGTTACATCAAAGCCTCATGCCACCTGCACTGAGAATGAGCCTGCTTATCTTACCAGCCTGCTGGCAGCATCAGCTTCTCTTGCAGATATATCCTCCTTGCCACAGGAGGAGGGTGCAATCCTGTCCCAGCTTGGTGTTGCATGGGTGACACAGAGCCTCTACACAGAGCTAAACCAAGGATCACAGAATCACTGAACGCTTTGGGTTGGAAGTGCCCCTCGAAGGTCGTTTAGTCCAACCCCACTGCAGTGAGCAGGGACATCTCCAACCAGAACAGCTTGCTCAGGGCCCCATCAAATTTGACCTTGAATGTCTCCAGGATGAGGCCTCACTCTTGGAAAGAGGGCTGTGTGCACATTCCCTTAACAAAAATGCAGTCTTCTCCTTTCTAGTAACAAAAATCTGCCCTCCATCCTACAAGGAGAAATTTCATGGCTGCTTATCCCAAGTCCAGTACCTGAACTCTGACAAGTTCATGATGCTTCCCTGCATGTTGAGACCAACTGTAAACACTGAGGGGGTTTTATTAGGTTATTTTAAAGCTCTTTTTCTCTCTGCATGAAATGCAGTTTGCTTCTGCTTTCGTTACATAAAAAGAACTTTTAATTTGCTTCTTCGCCCATAGGTCGTTTATTTTGGTGACAGCTGTGCTCAGATAAGAGCAACTGTTTCAAATTCTGGTCCAATGCAGGCTGCTGATAGTTACCCCAGATAAATAATGTGATTTTCCAGTTGTTTGCAGCTGGGAAGCAGAGCCTCTTGAATTCTCCCACAGAAGGTGGAACCTTACTGTCCTTCTCTCCACTGCCAAAGGGCAAAGCAGGCAGGGAATGGCACTCAGGTGGCCATCACAGCAGTGTTGTACTTCAAGTGGGTCTGTGTAGGAACTACAGTGCTGCTTTGCTCTCCATTTGGAGTGTTTCTTCTTTCCTCATGTTCCTAACAAATAGGTCATTTTCTTCTAATTGCAGAGACAGAGATATACTCTTGAGATACACTCTTTGCTTTGAAAAGCACTTAACCTTTCTTTTTCTTTTTAAACAATGACTGTGATGAAAAAGTTAACTTAATGATAGGAAGATTTTTGAGGGGTGCTTTTATACTAGAGTTGTTTTTAATCTAAGAGGCATTTTTAAAGCTCTTGGTTTTTTACGAAGAAAAGAATATCGTCAATGGAACTAAACAACATAGATGTGACATCTATTTTTCTACTTTTTGCAACAGACTTATCTAATGTTTTCTCCCACTGTCCTGATTTCTGAACTAAGGTCAGACAAGGACATTTCAGTCACTGAAGTCAGGAAATGTAATCACTAATGTTTAGGCTTTTTCCAGGGTTGTAGAAAACCAAGCAAGACAAACAAAGTCAGGTTTCCTACCAAGAAAAGTGTCTCTCGTGGAGGAAAGGAAGAGTAAATAGTAGTACTACCTAGGTTAATATGATTTGATTTTGTTAATTAATGCTATAAAAATGTCTAACCCTGCATAAAGTTGTCCATTCTCTGACTGAAGGCTCTCCTGCATTTCTGTATAGAATTTAAATCTCTACAAGGTGTGACGGTTTTTATTCAACCATGGCTCCTTCAACATGTTCAGTATATGCTTTTGGAGCACACATATTTAAATAGACAGGCAGAACATGGGTTTTTTTCCTAGAAGTACAAAGAAAGTTATTGAGTGATGATGATTTGGTTTTCTTCTGTTGCATTACCTCTGGCTGACTGCTCCCAAGATCTGTCTTCTGTATTGCTGCAGTTACCAAGCAGGAAATAGAGACTTTTAGACAGGTGCTTGACATTGCACTAACACTGTAGTACTCCTGATAAGAGACTGCAGTATCTCGAGGAGACACCACCCCTGCCACACACCCCCCCTGTTCAGTTTACATCCGCTGCCAGTGACAGCAAGCAAGCAAGGGAGAAAGGAATTGGGTTGATTAAAGGAACCTGAACCAGGGGGGCCATGGCAGGTCAGTGGTGTTATTTCATTACCACACTGCTCACTGGAGTCTGAACAACAGGTCACAGCCATATCTCTGCAGTTGACTGGACACCACTAACTTAACAGGACTAGTTCAAAGGGACTCCCTTTCCAAGCCTATGAAACTTTTATTTTCATTCTCCTGGTCAACTTCTCCCCTTAACCCTTTTGTTTAAGAGGGAAGAAAAACTAACTCAAAGGATTGTACAAAGTTAGGTGCTTTTAGAAAATTAAGCACTAACAAATTGGATGTAGTTTTATTAATCAACCTTCTCATTCATTGGCAATAAGCAAAACTACAGTACTCCTGTAGATTTGCCATGCCATTGCTGTGTGTGCAGAGAGGGATTGAATACTCTGTGCAAGTTGCAATCCTCCTCCCTTCTACCAATCTTTACAATGTATTATTAAAGAAATAAAGCATTGCATCTAATTTGCAATTGCATCTTTCAGAAAGAAATTACAAAACAACTGTTTTCAGTTGTTTGACTGGTATTCAATCACTAGCAGGGAGAGGGGAAGAAAACAACCTCCTGGCACACAAACTAGGAGGCTAGTAATTTCCATTTTCATTAGCAGTTTTTGTCTTCTCCCTTCCATTAAACGCATGATATAAGCCAGATCCTCAGAACTGTGAAATTCTGGTAACATCTGCAGTTCTTTCAAGTACATGACTCTTGCTCATAATGAGCAAGAGAATAGCAAACTAAAAAACTCTTCATGCAATTACTTGGCTCCTAAGTGAATTGTAGCATGCAGGGTGAAAAAAAATACCAGGCACTGTGTTGAAATGAGAGTCCCTCCAGATTTAGGGGTTTGTTTGCTTGGCTGGAGGCTTTGTTTTTGCCTTCTGTTCTTTGAATGTGTGATCAATTCCATCAATGAAAACTCAAAAGAAAAGCTGGAAGTTGTCCCAGGATTTCGAGGGAAGTGGATCTAGTCAGCATGTAGAAACTGTTGGGCTGTAGAATGGGGCAGAAATCAAAGAGCTTATTGGCAGTTAGAGATGATGTTTTTGCAGTCAGAAGGAAAACTAATTTTTACAGTATTGCCTAATTGCTGGTTGGTTGAGGAAGTTAGGGCCTTGAACCCCTGTATGTCCCTTACCCACCCAGCATGACTTTAGACAAGGGCTGATTTCTCTCTGCTTTTGGTTTCTGTTTGTCTCTGTGTTTAACACAAATCTGTTATTCCTGCTTGTACTGGTTTGAGGCCAGACAGATCCTCTCTTGCAAATCCAACAGTGTTTTTCAGGAACAAGCTGTTATGAAGCCATATCCATAAAGCAATATTCTGAAGTAAAAAGCAATTTTATTTTAAAGGAAGTCTGCTTAGAGTGATCCATGTTGAAGTTTAGCTGGAATGATCACGAGCCAAATGGTTTATACTTGCTCATGGCTCGTGAGGGACAAGTTCTATGCAAGTTTGGTCCAATGGCAGGTTTGCACACCCAGCAAGGCTGTTATTCAGGGACATCTGGTTGTTGTGACCAGCACAGCTGTGCTGGCAGAAACACCTCAAATCCTTGTCATTACGCTGGCAAAGCTGTATTTTGAGCATTGTTTTTTCTGTGGTGGTGTCACTGCCTTGGCACCAAGCATACAGCCATCAGTACCATCCATATACTGGATACAGTACACAATAAAATAATCCTGCTGTCCCAGGCTTGGCAGAAAGAAGAAAATCACAAAATCATAGAATCATTGAGGTTAGAAAAGACCTTTAAGAACATCAAGTCTAACCACCAACCTAACACTGCCATGCCCACTAAACCATGATGGCTTAGACGGCAAATCCCCAATTACAAATGCTAAAATCCTGCACATACAATGTTTATCAGCTTGACTTTTCAATCCTGTCTCCTTTACATCCTGTCTTGCATCTCTTTACCAAAGGTGGAAGCTCAGCTCCCTGCCTATTTGAATTGCAGACTGGTCAGTTGTAAGCTGACAAATCGGTGTCACCCAAGGGCCTTATGAACAGATTCTGTCTGCTCTGTTAACAGGCCCTGTTTGTCTGCAGTTAATAAATAAAAGGTGATAGGAAATATCCCAGGTGGAAATCCTTTGGACTTGGGGAGCACTGGTACCATATGTTTTTTTTCTCTGAAGTCTAGACCTAGTCTTTGAAGGTTTGTGACTTCAACTGACAATCAGCATCTGACCTGCTACTGTCTGACCAATATGCCTGAGAGCAAACCCACACACCTGGGGGTTTTGCATGTGAAAGAGAGATGGCTCAGCACTTCTCAGGACCTGCTGTCCTGCTGTGAGAGAAACCCCCATGCCTGGGGACTACAGGAGTGGGTGGTGCACATTCCGGAGCTCCTCTACTCCACTGCTGAGCATGTTTCTTCAGGCCTGTGAGGAGCAGCAATGCTACCAGGGGATTTTTGCTTCGTTTCACAGATGTATGGATTTCATGGTATATGATCTCTCCTTCACTGCAGGAGAATGGCTGTGTATGCTGCAGGTGAGAGAGGGACATCTTGTAGACAGCAGTTAGAGGTGGCAGGGGAAGTGATGTCAGATGCTTCCAAAGGATGTAGGCAACTGTTGACAGCTCTTTTCAGATTTGAGATCAAGATTTAGCATCACTACCAAACCAGCCTTGTCACATGGAGATAAGCCAGTTACAAAATGATGGGGGTGCTTTGCCAGGTGGCTTGGAGACAAGTCTGATATTTGACTGAATTTGGGTTTATTAGAATCATAGAATGGTCCAGGCCAAAAGGGCCCTCCAGAGGGCATCCAGTCCATCCTCCCCACAGGCAGCAGGGACATCCCCAACTAGACCAGGCTGCCCAGGGCCCCATTGAGTCTTACCTTATTAAGAGCTTGGGCTGTAAATCAAAAATGTAACTCCCTCCTCCTTAATGAGGAAGACATTCCCACTGTAAGAATCAGACCACTGAAGGAATCAGTTCACTTCCTCAGAAAGAAACAGTTTTTTTCCAACCTATTTGCATCAGAAGACAGATGCCAGTCTCTATGTTTGTCCAAATCAATACTTCCTTCCCATCTTCAGTTATGCAGAACCATGAAAAGTGTGTTTACTGATGTGGTCTGCTTGGCTGGATCAACAGCCTTCTTGTGCTCAAAAGCCATGGACTTCTGTCATAAACACAAATTATCCCAGCAGATTCTCAAAACTATTAAGAAAGAGGTTAAATGGAAAATCAAGTACAAAAGTTCACAAATCTGGACGCAGAGCTGGGATATCTGTTCTGTGCTTTGCTGGTCTGAAAAGATAGTTTGCAGACAAATTATTTTAACAGGTTTTCTATAGTGTAGTTCACCATAGTTGTGGGTTCCATTTTTTCATCTTTCTGTTGAGGCCTCCTGAAGCTTTTTCTGACTGCTTATGGCAATATATAGCAGGTTTCAAGATGACCTGCTAAAATATCATTTTTCCCAATGCTGCTTTAATGCTTTCCTTAAAACACAATGAGCCTACAACTGCTCTGAAATCTACATGAAAAAGATGATTTTTTTTTTTTTACAATTTGCAAGGCAACTGGATGGCTCTCCATGGATCCTGCAGCTCTGTTCCCACTCCTTAGGTCAGACCTATATAGATAACATGACACAGGTGGCCTGATGCATTCGTTGCAGTTACTCCATGCAGTACTGGGAGACTCCTCTCTCCCAGGAAGAGGTCCAGGCTGGGTTACAGTCAGTGCTGCAGCACAGAAAGGCAGCAGACTATTCATGCTGTCTCAAGCAGGAAAACAAGGGAAAGAGTGGATTTTTAAATTTAAAGCAAATTTTTTCTGTCCTAGGGAGTCAATGCATTTCATAAACAGGATCTTACGTGAGAAATCCTAATCTAGTTGGATTAGGTCCCTGCTGACTGCAAGGGGGTTGGACAAGATGACCTTTGAGGCTCCCTTCCAACCCAATGCAATCTGTGAATATTGTTCATGTATTTCTTTATAATACCTTACATTGCTTTATAATACCTACATTGCTTTATAATACATTTCTTTATAATACTTTACATTGCTCTAAGGTACAGCATTTTTCCAGAAATTCAGAGAAACACAAGAGTTCCTCAAACTACTGCTTGTGGTTGATAAAGATTTGGTTTATTTCATTTTTTTTTTTATTTGGTTGGTTGGTTTTTTGGGGGGGGGGTTTTAAGATTACTTTTTTTTCCTTTTTTTTTTCTTTCAGGAAGATCAGCCCAAAGCTCCTTACTTCGTATCTAAACAGTGGGGATCTTTCTTCGTGGACAGATTGCCAGTTCTGGAAAATGCAGAGGAAACCTTAGTTCACACATGGTCCTGTCGATGTATTAGCACCTACAGCACTATTGCAATCCCTAGTCTTGAAGCAATAGCAGGTAAGGAAGACTACTTTTCTTTTTTATTTTTTCCCCCTAATAAACATATAGTCTTAGTAGCTTCTTCATACTGTAGATCCATTTTTGAGATTACAGATACCTGAAATACACTCAAAAATATCCTGTTTGTATCATGCAGCAGTTCATGATAGTGGCTGTTACTGACTTGAACAGTTATGCTTTTAATATTTCTCTGTTACACCACTTCAACTGCTTGTTTGTGCCTGCAAACATTAGGTGCTTGGTTTGTCCTAATTTAGAAACGGAATGCAACATTTAGGTCTAGGGAGGTTCTCCTCCCCCTCTACTCTGCCCTGGTGAGACCACACCTGGAGTATTGTGTCCAGTTTTGGGCTCCCCAATGCAAGAGAGACAGGGATCTGCTGGAGAGAGTCCAACAGAGAGGATGATTAGGGGACTTGAGCACCTCCCCTGTGAAAAAAGACTGAGAGATCTGGGGCTGTTTAGTCTGGAGAAGAGAAGACTGAGAGGGCATCTTATCAACCTCTATAAATAAATATCTGAGGGGTAGATGTCAAGCTGAAGGTGCCAGGCTCTTTTTGGTGGTGCCCAGTGGTAGGACAAGGCACAACAGGTACAAGCCAGAACACAGGAGGTTCCACCTCAACACGAGGAGATACTTCTGTATGGTGAGGGTGCTGGAGCCCTGGAGCAGGCTGCCCAGAGAGGTTGTGGAGTCTCTCTCTGGAGACTTTCAAAATCCACCTGGATGTGTTCCTGTGTGACCTGTCCTAGGTGATCCTGCTTTGGCAGGGGTTGGACCTGATGATCTCTGAAGATCCCCTTCCAACCAGCAATTCTCAGATTCTGTGGTTTAACAGACTGCAGATCAGTTGCTGAATTTTTATCCTGGGTTTCCACACAGTATTTTGTGTGTGTAATTTCAGCAGTGAATCACCTTAGGAAACAAACACATGCCAAGTTACTTGGGTTGGTTTTTTTAGACTTCCAGATATGTTTCTCTCTGATCTGGCTTGTAATCCTTCCTCAGTCAGCTCCCTTATCCCTTTACAGTTGAAATGGAGATGAACAAACACAGGAATGTAATGAAGCAAAGAACACACAGGACTATGCTTCTCTCACTTTTTTTTTTTCTTGGTGAACATGTATTGCTTTTGATACTGCATCATTACAGACAGAGCTAGAGCCCAAAATATTCTCCTTATCTGGAAAGCAAAGCAATTACAAGCAATGTCTTGTTCTCCAAAAATTCACCTAATTAAGAAATCGACTCAGGCTTTCTGCGTTCTTATATCAGGGCTGCATCAAAGGTGCAGTTCTGGCTGAGCTTCTGATTTTCACTAATGTTTATCCCTGGAGGGTTGCTGCATAGTTTGGATGGTTTGTAGGAATAGTTACAGTGCAATAACTTTGTGGCTGTAGTGCTTTACCAATACACTACGTGTAAAGGAATAAATTACTAAATTAATGAGCTGCTTACCTGTATAAAGGGCACAATGAGTAAATAGTTCACTAAACTCCCCTGTTACAGTATCTGTTGACTACTTCATGCTTAAGACCAAGGAATAAAAGGTTGTCCAGAGAGAGCATTTCAGATGTGCCCAGCAGTTACTTCTGCACCAGAACATGTGATAGGCTAGTTCTTTGCAACTATATTCCACACCTGTGCATACAGTGTAAGGATATCTCAAAGCAGAAAACTTATATGCAGTTTATTTATACTCCTGATATTTGACATGTTGCAGTCTGTATTTCAGCCTAGAGGTACAAAGCCCAAATAGACTGAGGAGAATTGCCATGAGAAAGCTAACTTCTGTAGAACTCCCTTCTAATACTTTTTGCAGAGTCATTCTGTGGCTTGCTTTTAAGTGTTGGCCACAGGGAAGCCCATCGGTCAGCCACACTCTTGTGAAACTGCCTCCAAGCCAGCTCCCTACAGCCGCAGCTCAGTCTGCACAGCTAGCAAAACCTTCAGGCCACAAACATACCACCAAATTCCCAGCTACAGATGAAGGGCTGGGAACCAGAAAGGCACATCTGTGTAAGTTGGTGAGCAGCACAGCTGCCTGTCATCAGCCTGCAGCCCTTGCAAAGTCTGCTCCTCCGTGAGGTGGGACACTGTGTGTTGTCCCTCACTGCACTGGACCAGTGTTGGGGCAGGGGCTGCTGTCTGCAAAACTTGTAGCCAGAGCTAAAGGACAGGGGAGGAATAACGTTTTTGACTTGCAGCTGTGTGCCTGGAAGCAGACTTGAAACTGAAGGTATGAGAACATCTCTGGTTTGTTACAGAGGGGCAGTTCCTGTTTGTGCAGAAGAGCAGATGTTCAGTATGGATGTTGAGGAATTCCTGACTCTTCTCAAATACCTTGTCTGACTCCTGTCACAGCAAGCTGTGAGAGCTCCTGCTTTGCCAAGGCCTGAAGTTTTTGGCTGCAGTTGCAAGCCATAGCTTAGCTGCAGCTGTTTGGGAATGATGAGCTATAGAAGAGTTTCAAACAACTCGGGCAGGTTTGATGCACTCCAGCTTTTCCTTTTCTAGTTGTCTACTTTCATTACCTGCAGAATACTTTCTCCTGCCAACCTGCAAAAACAATAGACCTTTCCTCAAGATGCTGTGACCCCAAACGTGCAGCCATGCTGCCTGAGTGCTGACACAGGAGCTCAGCCCCTGGCCACCAGCTGGCACAGCCCTAACACAACAGCACCCAGCTGCATCCTCCTCTGAGCTGCAGTCTTACTGGAGCTTCTCTGTCAGCATTGTCTGACCTGGCCTGTGTACCTCTACATGAGCAATAGTAAGTGCCACAAACAAGCAAACATCCCAACAGCTCCTAATCTACAAAAATGTTCATTGGAAGGCAGACAAATGCTGCTATACAAACTTTCAGGTTGATTCTTGTTTGGATGCAACACCCATCTCTGCGTAAAGACCAACTTGGCTTACTTCTCAAGACATATTTTTCACTGAAAAGGTTTATTCCACAAAAAAAAAATTATTCAGTGTTACACAATACTAGTGGTGTTCTTGAAAAATAACTCAGTTTTCATCAAAATTCATATGAGAATTCTCTGGAGAGTTAGTTACCAGCAATTCATTTGGGGTAATAAAACGCTTCAAGCTCATTCCCTTTTTTTTTCTTTTTTTCTTTTTTTTTACAATAGAGGAAATATGTAAAAACACTAAAAATAAGCTACAGAACTAGGCTGAGCAGTTAGACTAGAAACAACTTTGACAGTTTCACCAATATTTGATACCTTCTGATAGATTTACTTGAAGGGAATGATTTGAAACTTAGCAAAAGCATTGTCAGAAAAGGGTTTTACAGAGAAGGCTCTGGCCATTCAGAGTATTTAAATAATAGCATATACTTGTATGTGTAATTAGTAAAAGCACAGCCTGGTGAAAAGGTAGCCCAGTCCATTCTTAATCAGCTTTCTGTGCTAATGGAATGTAATCATTCATCTATGATGCTGTCCCCATCTTTCCTGGAAAAAATCAGTATCTGACTCAAAAAGAGTTTTCATTCAATGAGCCATCAGAAATTCTGAACTCGAATCTTGCCTGTGGCAAGGGAAGTGCTAGTGGGATTGCAGATCACTCTGTCACACTTTGTCATCCCATCTCCCCTGCAGTCCCTGAAAAGAATCTGGCATTTTCCTTGTGCATGAAAATGAACATTTTGTTTACTGTTAAAATTGTCCAAAGGACAAAGAGGATCTTCCATAATACCTTCTGTGTACTTTTGTCAGTTTGGAGTGGAAATCCAGTACAGGTCTAATAAAACTCTTTAAGACATTCATCACCTTGACATTTAAAAGGTTTGACTGAAGAGCAGCATTATGGTTATATCTTTGGAATATTGAGAGAAGATGAGTTAAGTTTAAAATGTCCTTAACATTTCATGAGTCTTTTATGATCTAATTCTCCTTACCCACTTTCAGTAAGCAGGGAAGCTTTTATCAAACACTGGAGATCTGATGAGCTCATGATTGGATTGACAGTACCTGGTTAGTGAAAGAGCAGAAGCTCTCCTTACCTACTTTCAGTAAGCAGGGAAGATTTAATCAAACACTGGAGATCTGATGAGCTCATGATGAGATTGACAGTACCTGGTTAGTGAAAGAGCAGAAGCCAGTGCCCTTATTCCTGTCCCACATGCATCATTCACAAACCCATCTGTTTCTTCACTTTCCTGCTATTGAGTCTCTCCTCATTTACAGCTCCCCTTACATATTTTGACCATTTTTCAAGCAACATGATATCATAAGCCAGATTTTCCAAACCAGGATCCATTACTGTGGGAATGTTACACATGGAAATTAAAAGGTGTAAGGGTCTGTCTGAAAAATGGTGCCTTTTGCATAAACCACCATTTCTAATGCATCCTACTCCAGAAATCAGAAGGTTTGGTGTGAGCCAGGTAGGGATAGGTACTCTTATCTATCACTAATCTGAACTTTACCCTCAAGGATCAAATCTCCAGATCCCCACGTAAATAATTATATGTCCTGCATCACATAGGTACTCCAGTAATAACTACAGCAGATCTCTCTGCTTTACACAGATCAAATACAAATAATATTTTATTTACTAAGCAGGGGTTTTTTTTTGTAGGAAAAACTCATAAGCCAGTGCTACCATTGCAGGTGGGGACTTGATTCCCAGTTCTTTGATACCCAAAATTATATACAGATTTCAAGCTAATATTCTTCCTTTAAATCTCATTAGGGTTGGGATTTTTGTAAAAGCCCCACTTCAAAAAATTCCATGGTGAATAACTCTGCAGGGGGAAGCTTGGTGACTTTGGTTTGTTCTTCATTGCCAAGAAAAGCTTAACAAAGTGAGCTCTAAATCCTGATAAGGAGAATTATTAAAAAAAAAAACAACAACAAACCACCAACATTTTTTTAATTTCATGATTGTTGACCTAATCTGCTGAATTTGGCTCTGGTGAAGTTTGTCATGCAGAGCAGGAGACTGAGCAATGTTGCAGCTCAGGAGAGTTACATTTCAGAGAGGAATTACTGCAAGTCTAAGTGTTTTATGGAGACAGAGTTCATGTCACACTTTAGAGATGTGAGAGCCAAGCTTGTGCCGTGCATGAGGATAATGCAGTTTGAAAAATACTGTGTGCTATATGAAATCTTACCATGCTTTGTTACGTGGGGGCCTAAAATTTTCTTCATGCCTTGTTTTCATTTCAATGAACTACTACAAGAGAAAAACCTCCCAATTTACCAAAGCTGCCTGTTTGAAGATGTCTAGAGATCTGTTTCCTGCCACTTTATGTGGGACTCTGAGTTGTCAGCCTGCTTGCTGTATAAATATAGTGATAACATTGCCAGTGAACCGTGGCAAAGGAGCTCATGTTTCTGCTTAGTGCTGCAAATTATCTGCACAATGGAAAGCCCAAGGCAGCTGTGACTGGGGCACCAGAACTGGCAACATATGGGTCCCAGACACACCAGTCTGCCCATCACAGCTCAGCTACAAACTGCAACTTCACATTCTTTCTTCACAGGTATTTTAAAGGTGAATGTCCTTGAAGAATCAACAGTTACCATGGAAGTCTTGAATTTCTCTAAGCATGTAGCCATATACTCACTTCTCTGTCCTGAACAGTATCGATCATAACTGCTGAAATGAAACAAAAATCTCTCATTTTTTTAATACATTAGTTCTAGGTTTTTTCATTGCCATTGCATCATTTAAAGTCAATCCAACTCCTATTAAAATTAAATTAGTCTTTCCTGTACCTAGAGTGATAATTATGTATTCTTACATACTCAAATAATACAATATAATAACATATAATTTCCTTAAGCATATAGAACTATCTATATTATGCATTATGTGTTAATTAGCAGTAACCTTTTATTTTTAATGCCTTACCTTACAACTATGGTTTTACTTAACAGCTGCAGTGTAAGAATTTTATCTGTATAATATATCTAGAAACTGAGTTTATCAAAATGCTTTGAGGATTTAAACTGCTTTGGGGGTTAGCTGCCATAAATAGTTTCTACTAAAAGGCTGAAGAGGTCTTTTATAGGTAAGAAACATGTTTTTATGTTAGTGAAAAATTGTTTCACATACACAGCAGCAACATTGCTGAGGGTTTTCTACTTCTGAAGTCCTGATGCAAGTGAAAAAAAGGGATGGCAAAGATAACTGACTAGAGGGAAGGTACTTTTTCTGAATGTATTAACAGCATCTTGATCTCTGTGTAAATTGAAAAGCATCATATAATGAATAGCTGATTCATCTGGTCCAGGAAACTAGTTTCAGTGGTCTTCATTTAAAGAAAAAGATACTTGATACAACAGACAAAGATACTTATTTTTTTCAGTTGCAAAATGTAACTGAAACCAACAACTAACTACATTTCAACCATAAAAAGCTATTCAGTAAATCAGATCTAGCTTGTAAAAAAGTCTTTGGGACCCACTTATTTTCCAAAGAGTCTGAGACTCCAGCTTTCCCAAAGGGTTTGGTAGGGATTTTCAATGTAGAAAGGACAGCTTTCAGTGTTTTACAATTTGTTCAGCCTTTCCTTTCCTCCTCCAGAAAGGTGTATTGACTTGTGCCCCTGAAGGCTGTGCCAAATCATGCAGAACCCAAAAGATTACTTCCCAGCCAATAACTGACAGAAATGTTCCTGCCATCGTTATTTTGCTCTGTGAGATGTCAAAGTACAGCCACCTCCAAAAGATTAAAGGGAGAACTCATGAGCAACTCATTAGGAAAGGGGGAACCACTCAAGTCATTTCTGCTTTAAAGTTATCCTTCAACTCAGGCAGCATAATTTCATTTGCAGGTTGTAATTAAAGCTATAATTGGGCTTTGATTAGATCGCAGGCTTAGAGGGTGGGCTTAGATTGCTTCTTTAGGACACTGGTGGTAATACAAGACATTGATAGTTTTTAAGTGTGAAAAACAGTAAAAATAGGTAAGTCACCCAGTATTGCAAACACTTCTTTGACTAGGTTAGAATTTTACAGAACCTGCAACCTCACATGTACAAGAAAAAGTTGCTGGAAGCATTTATGTACTCTGGCTCGGTGCCTAATGTTTTCCCTCTGGATTAAGATGGTAACACACACACACACAAAACAATGTAGACTTTGTCTTAACGGCTTGAAAAGCTTAATGTCTGTCTGTGTGTGGCTTTTTACCTTAAGGTAAGCAATGTTTGTCATTCATCCAGAGGAAAAAGTAGGGAAAAGGAAAGAAAACATTTGTTTTACAAGGGAGGGAAACATGACAACATTAACTCAATCTTGGAGAGGAAGGTTGAGCTTGGTGAGTTTACCTCAAAATGAAAGTGAAGGGGGGGGCACCATCACTGCATTTATATTAATAGTGCTCCTTCACAGACTCAAAAGGCAACTTAGTTCTTCTTCTTAATCAAGCAGAAATACCTCTGCTTGTTTTCAGGCTAACTTCAGCTTACCTTAGAAGCTCTTCCCACCACCCTTAGATCCAAGATGAGTCATTCAGAGAGGAATTAATTAACAGATCCCTAAAAGACTAACACCTACTAGTAGGATCTTGGCATTCTCTTAGGATTCTTTTTAGATTAAGTCTTCATCTAAATATTTGAAACACCAGAGTCCAGTATTTTCTTTGGATCAGTTCCAGATCAACCAAAAACAGCTGTGCTTACTCCATGGTAAGAAATTATTATTAGAAATTGTTACCATTAAGAAATTAATCTTTTCTTTTCTCTTCAACAGCAACTTTGAAATACAAGGGAAGATTTATGGCAAAGCTTCTAAGCCTTTTTTTTTCTTCCCTGTGTTCATTCTGAGATTTGCCACAATTAAGCAGTCCAAAGATTTTTCAAGTTGAAACTTGGGTATCACTAATGAGGTTTTAGTTTTCCTCTCTGTGCCTTTTCTTTGGTGATAATCTGGAGGATATATTTGGATTCACTTAAGAACATAACCCTGCTGTTGTGTTCTGGGAAGTTTCTGCAGCATCTGGCTCCAGAGCTGCTGACTGGCTGGGAGCAGACCTCAGAGAGAGGAGGGGAACTTTGCTTTCTGTAGGGCTTCACACTCCTCACAGGGATTCTGCTGTGGTGTCACCATTAAAAAATGTTGGCTTTGCTTTTGTTGGTCAACACTGCAAAATGATTCCTGACGTTTCTGCTGTGTGTTTTGGGAGAAATCTGCTTCAGTCTCGGACTGTGCTTTTAATTGAAAAAGAAAATGTCTTCCATCTAAAGAGCTTAGTTAAGATTATATTTGTTTAATGTATTGGTTTGTTGAAGGAGATCTCAGAAAAGGATTAGACGTTAAGTATTGAGTTTATCAAGCAGGCCTGTGTCTGGATTACATTATAATTGTCTTCCATTCAGTTACTGAAATATTTTCCTGATCACTCATCCAGAAAATTACGTTTTCTCTTCTTCTTGTGGTTTCCTTTCCCTTCCTTGTAGCTAGAACTTTTTCATTTTTCTTCTGATAAAAGCTTTTGGCTTTCATTTAGTTTGCTTGCACTAACTGAACAGCACACAGACACTGAAATACTGTTGTGAAACAAACCCATCTGTAGCACCTAAATACACCTATGGAGATGGGTATGCATAAGCCTCAGAGCAGAGTGTTGTAATTAACAGCACTTAATTCCCAGATAACTGGAACACAGCAGCTGGAACACAGTAACTGGCAGTGGTTACTGTTCAGACATCATCACTGCCATTTTACTTACACCAGGATTGCTGGACAGGGCAGAACTCCTGCTTCTGGGCTCAGGCCAAGGCATATAATTTCTGGGGGCTGCCCAAGCCATTGGGAAATGCTAGTAATGTTGAATGGTCACTGCAGAGGAAACTGTTTTTCATCACTCACAGTCAGGCTCTGGTTTTGGAGCAAAGAATGGAGCAGGAGAGAAAGTCAGGGTGATGCATCTAATAACTGACATTGCTGTAGATCTAGGAAGGAACACAGACCTTCAGACCCTTCTTGTCTGGTGTCTGGAGTGTTTGGCTCTAAAAATGAATATCTTATTTGTCTTAGGAATAAAACCAATCTTGTTGTTCCAACCTAAGTATGATAGGAAAATTCTGGGCTTGTGGTCCTCAAGCAGTTTGGTAGAACTAGCTAGTTCATTCTTCCAGCATCAAGCTGGTTAGTTTGTACTGGGTTGTGGGGTTTTTTAGGCTAGTGGCACGATTGGATGAGTGCAGAATTCATTATCAGTGTGGGTTAGGAGTGATTAAAGCCTCACTGTCAAATTATATCTCAGAGAGGACTGAGTATCTGCCTCCTGCCTGATGTATGACTCTCCATCAGGGAGAGATGAGAAGTGGGTGCCAAGATACAAAGGCCTGCCACAACAGCAGCAGTTGTGAGCATGCACAGTAGCAGAACTTGGAGAAATGTACTGGCAAAAACAGTAGGAAAGCAATCAACTTGGCAATAAGCAGCTATTTTTTTCCTGAAACTAGCTTTTTTTTTAAATATTGTGTATTTTCTTGCATCCTTTTTCATCAATCTGTGGCCTGTGCAAGCATTTCAATTTAGTGAAACAGAGCTGCTGGTTTCTTCTCCACGTCATCAGTGGTAATATGTAAGGAGACAAGATATAAAGGGAATTCCCGCTGTGTCCAGGAGGCAGACTCCAGACTTGTGTCATTGTCCTTTGTTGGTGACCCAGTGTTGCTGGACCTGCTGGTTTTGCTATTTACATCAAAAAAAAAAAAAAAAAAAAAGAGTTGGATTGAGCTTGGGTGTAAAATTCACATGAAACTTTTGCAACCCATGGCAACTGTGATTGATTTGAAGTTGTAAAGTTTTCAGAGACCTTAGTTTAAATGAATTTACAGCAGTCTTCATCTGTGACATTTTCTGGATTTTCATTTCATCATAAATGCTGCGTTCTCCCAGTAAAACAAACAAAAAAAAAAATTGTTTCTCTTTCCCTCTATACTTGCCTTTCTCCCTCACTGTGTGTATATTTGTAGCCATTAAGGTTCCAAGTATGGCTTTCTGGATCAGTCCAGAGCTCTCTCATAAATATATCACATAAAAATAAAGCAATAATATAAAATGTTGCATATTCCAGGCAAAGCAGATATTGCAAATGCAATCCTTGATGATAAAAATAAAACCTGGAAACACTGGAAGACTTTTGCAGTTTATGATATATAAAATCTGCTTCACGAGTGAAGAACAGAATCTGCTTTATGCTTCAGGCAATTTTCAGTGATGCCTTGGGCAATATTTTTAAATATGGATACCTTCTGGTCACCTTCCAAAGTCAGCTGGCACAGACAAAAGCAATATTGAAATGGATAGATTGGGATTTACCAGGAAATATCAACAAAATTATTTTGATCCAACTGGTTCTTTTCTCCAGCATAAGGAGCTCTGCAGTAGTCTGCCCCATTGATGTTGTTCTTTGGTTATACCACTCCTGGGAGACTCCAGACTGCTGGACTAAAAAGCTAATGAAAGCTTTTATAAAAAAGTAACTATGGCATTTAGCTTTTATAGCTTATAAAGATAGTCAGAAATATTTGTTTTCTTTTTTTTTTTTTCTTAGTATTTGTTATTTCAAAAACCTTTGTTTTAAACAGAGCTGTCATAAACAGACTCAGCAGCCAGTAAATCCACTGGGCTCTCCACAGACTAGAAAAACATCTGCCTGTGCTGCTGTGCTCTGAACAGCCTCCAGAGATTGCCCTGACTCAGACAAAGTGAGGAAATGTACTTCTTTGACAAGCTGAACTAACCCACTTCATAAAGCATGATTCACTTCCAGTCAAGTCTTCTGCCATTCCTACTTTATTCCAGCCTCTCTCTGACTTTTCAGCTGGATTTGAATACCACTTTGCTTGCTTTACTTCTGTTTGCAGCGGGTTTAAAGCTGCAGGCCTGGATGCTCTGCTGGTGCCAGCATGCGAATCGCTTGTGAGACAGACCTGAGCTTCCTGTTGTTTGTGTCAAAACTGCAAAGATTTGTGTTTTTCTGTTTCACAGAAACCACTGAGCACACACAAAGAACCCTGCAGCATACAGCAAGAGGATAACATTGCCCCAAATTTACTCCAAACTTAAAAAGAGTTGTCATTAATAACTTACTGTTAGGAGCTCAGTAATAGTTTTTATGTTTTGTTGTGGTTCTAAGCAGACACCTTGGGAATGAGCTAACCCTTCTTCTTCTTTCTCATTTGTTGGGAGTATGATTGTGCCTTGAATAAGGTTTTATTTGTATGGGTTTTGTTGTTTGTTTGCTTTTAATTTGGTTTCTTGAACTTTGAATAAGAGGTGAGCACGGGAAGGATCAGTTTTCTGGCTGTGAGGGTGGGTGGGTCACTGCTGGCAGTAAAGACTTTTTTTTTTTTTTTTGAAGGCCACAGAAAAGAAAGCTTTGACTGTTCAGAACTATTTTAATGCATTCAGTGTTCTTCACAGAGTGGAAGTGATGAGTAGGCCAAGTTACAAGTGCAGATTTCGAAGAATGCCTGGAACAAAATGATGTTGTTAACACTGGACTGCAAGAAGAAGGTCTAAGAGCAAGTGCCTTTGGGGAATCTTCCTAGAACAGCCACTTAAAAAAAAAAAAAAAAGACTTCTTTATTTTAAACATAACCCTCTTATGAGTTGGTTACTGAGATAGAAGAGAAAGGTGACAAACTGAAGAAAGAAATTCAAAGTGTTCTAGTGGGAAAATTTCACCCAATGGAAATTTTTGTTTAGATTTTAAGCTTATCTGCTAAATGACTTTCTGTGATTAGCATTATTTCAGCAAACAAGAAGCTGAATGTCCTTTACTGCAGTTGAGTAAATGCTGAAAGTCAATCCCTTGGACAGCTGACAATGTCTAATAAATATGTAATAGCACAACCTGCTTGAGTTCTAATGCTGGTGAGCGAGCAGCTCAAGTGCTTAAGAAGCACAAGCATTCACCACAGTGTGGGTGATGTGATATGGGCTTTGTTGCTAACCAGATGTGGTGTGTTTCTGTCTTTCAGATTTACCACTGGATTATAGATTTACACGATTTTCCTCAAATAGCTCAGCAACTGCCGGGTACTACCCAAGCCCTCCAAGAGCACTTCTGCCAAATGAGGAGTCAGTGACTATGAAATAGGTTGTTGGCTTTTTCCCCTTAAATAACCCTGTGGTCCTTACTTAAACTGCTTTCAAATGCTAATTGGTGAAAATGCTGTGTGATGCTTCATAAAATAGAGTGATGGATTAAAGCAGACTCCTGTGCAGACTTGTGTTTCACTTGTTGCTCTAGTCCAGCTGGAGCAGGTGAGCAATGCATCTTTCTCTCTAAATCTGCTGACCACCACTGTGTTTTGCAAAGTGTGATTGGCTTCTTCTTCCATGCACTGCACAAAGCCTTCAAGAGAAATGTAATAGTAATAACACATCCCTAGTTACATTCCACATTTTCAAGGATGTTTTTGGTGCTATCCCTACGAAAGGTGATGCTGTTGCTACCGTAAACCCCAGGAAAGCCATGAACCAGACCCTCAGTCATATGTCATTAAAAGTTCCCTTGGACAGCCCAGGTTATCACCTTAGATCAGTGTTTTGCATGCTCTGAGGAATGTATTCTTTCACTGTAACTGTTCTGATTAATACAGAAAGACTGAAGCCTAAAGAGAAAGATTCATCATACCCAAAAAGAGACTTGAATGGGATTTAGCCAACTAAATGCAGACTGATAGTCCTGAAAGCCTTTGTTGTGTGCTTCATATTCCTGAAAGTGCCTAACCACTATTCAACAGTGAGCTTCCCCACATGCCTTTTCCTCATTTAGTCTTCAATACCTCAAGAGTAAGAGCAGCTCTGCAGAAGAAGGGAAACCTGAATTCTCCACCTCTTGGGAAATCCTTCCAACAGTGGGAAGGATATAGCACCCAGCTATACAGAGCCATCTTTGCTAAGTACAGCCTCAGGCCAGAGGAGAAGCAAGACTGAAGAGATGAACTGAATGTGTGCTTTCTTTTCTGCTAGTTTAAGCAAAGGGGCATCCTCTTACCTGTGGACTCAGTTCCAGAGACCCATTCTCCAGCCCTTGGACAGGGAACCTTTGGTTCAGATGCAAAAACATGTCAAAGATGTCTGCAGTTTTGTCACACTAGGGTGGCAGAATTTTGGATACATTTCCCCCAGAGTTTAAAGAAAATAAACACCAACTTTGTTTTCTTGTTTTCAAGAAAAAAGAGTTTACTTCCTTAGTCCTAGACAATTATCAGAATGGATTTAACTTGTGTTAACACTTACATTTCTATCATAGACTCAGAATCATTATGATTAGAAAAGTCCTTCATGATCATTGAGTCCAACCATTCTCTAACTCTACCATGTCTGGCACTAAATCATGTCCCTCAGCACCACAGCTCACTCCATATTTTTCCAGCTTCACCATGCAAAGTATTTTGTGTCAGAATCAGTCAAAAGCACCATTCCACCTCATTTCAAGGATAGCAACTTTTGTTTCCATACTTCTTTCCCTACCTTTACATAGGATGCTATTTTTACATTGTGGTCCAGTGTATTTCCAAGTAATACTCAACATTTCCAATTTAACATTAGGCATTGTGGGGTTTTTTTAAAGGGAAACATAAAACAAATGAGGGGGAAAAAATGAGAAAAGCTTTCCTTAAAACAAAGTGGGTGAGGAAGGAAAATGCAAGTGCCATTCTCCTCCTCATAAACTATAGGCTGAAAAATATTTGACTTAGGAAGGTAACAGTGTTTATACTCAAGTTTATTTTGAGATTTTTTTTAAATTGGCATCAATGTCTTGAGCAGAAAATCTGGCTCATGATAAGGGTATGATGTGTCTTAAGCAGAGAGATACCCAGATTAAAATCTCAGATCCCTGATTACAGCATCATTTGAAACTGCAACCTGGGTCAAGTAATCCTCTGCAAATAATTTCTAAGTTGTGGTCCAGACCAATATTGTGAACCCTCAGGCTTTAATTGGTCTGAATTTGGAACTGATTTTTGTAGGTAGGAGATTTTTTTTTCTTTTTTCTTTTAAAGGAAATTAATTAAAATTGAATTGGTAATGAAACTCAGAGTGAAAAGTCCTTGGTCCATGGCATCTCAGTGGAGAAACAGTATTGTTATTAATGGCAAGGTGACAGATGCTAAAGAGCCTGGACACAAAGCTCAGCAGAAGAAATACACACACAGACTTGCTCAGCTGGGAGGTGACAGTATCTGGTTCTGCACAGGCTGTCACCAGCCATTTGCACTTGCTGCCAGAAGGACCACACAGCAGCAGAGAAAGAAGTGGATAACAGAAGGCTACTGTAAACATGCTTGCATGTGCCACCACAGTCTGTGGCTGCAGGAGGACTTAGGGAAAAGAACTGAAGCGTTTGCAAAAAGAAACCTGAAACGGTTCCTGTGAAATCAGGACCTAACAGCCCTTGCTAAAGGCTCTTAATTGTTGAAGAATCTCTGAAAATCACACAGGTCTCATTAAAAAGAGGAGGTGGCAATCAAGGAACTTTAGGAGGACAATCAGTGCTGTGGCAATGGGAGAGCTTGTTGGAAATGGAGGGGACAGAGAGACTAGGGAGAAGAAATGCACAGGGCAGAGAATTGGTAGAGAGCTGGCCATATTCAACATGACACTGTCATGACACCATCTTTGCTTCTTCCTTTCTCTCTTTAGTTTTTTTAGGTTTTTTCTTAAACCCCTGGAAACCTCTAAAACTTCTTGGATTGTGTTGTGAGAGAACACTGATAGAAATATTGCTGAAGTGCCTGCAAAAAATATCTGGAGTATGAGCAGGGAGACAAAAAGTTGTAAAAATCCATTAAAATCACTGTGTCTGGTTACAGAGCCCTGAAAGCCACAGTTTGGCTTAAAACCAGAGATGAATACTAAGTCTCTTTTGGCATCTGTTTTGGTATAAAGCACATGTGTCTGAATTTTAAAATAAAGAGAATTTATTTCTGAAAAAAAACATACATATTTTCTGGCTTTACTTTCTAGCTCTGCATCAAGAAGAAAAAAAAGAGCCAAGGTCATGGTGAAGCAGTGCAAGGAGAGATTGATACTACAGCCTCAAACAAAGCACACCACCACCCACTCAGAATACAAGAGGCATAAATCAACCAGAACCTCATATAAAATAACACCTTTGATAAATTCATACCTTTAATACCTACAGGGAAGTCAGCTTTCAGGCAAAGCAGAGCTCACTGCAAGTGATTCCTGAATAAGGGCTTGCTCCAGGAAACTAAAGGCTTCTTAATCCCCAGTGAGTAAAAGTTAAATAAGCAAATGGAGATTATCCAGGGCACACACAGGGCACTGCTGGGCACAGCCCTTTCTGAGGCTGGTGCTTCCCCAGGCTATTGGGGCTTTCCAGCTTGTCTCAATCCCAGGTGCTAGGATAATGCAGAAGTACTTGAGCAATTCCAAAGAGAGTTCCCAGGAAATTTTGTCTGATGATAGGCACCAGGAACAAACACCCCCAAAACTGATTTAAATCTGCATTAAGTACAGGCAGCAGTTTTCCAGCTGGAGTGCCAGCCTGCTGAGGGGAAAACTTACCTACAAACCAGGGATGCAGTGTCACAAAAAGGCAGTTCTTACACAGATGTGATATGGGCAGATCCTTTGGGATGCAGAGGGGCTCCAGGCAGGGTGGCTGGACTGGCCCTCCAGTGTCCTAGGGACTTGAAAGGGTGCCACCACTGATCTCCCCCATGCCCTGCAATGACCTGTAATTCTCCAGATGCTATCTGTGTTCAAAGACATTTTCTGGCCCATTTAGGCACACACAGAGAGTAGTAGGAGTTGGTAGGGACTTCTGGAGGTCATATTTTTTAAACCAAAATGTGCCTGTTTCTGTACACATGCTTGGAGGCAGATAGGATTTCAGCATCAGATTTAGGAAGGGAAGCACATGGCTACAGGGAAAATGATCCCTGCAGAGCATGCCAGCCATAATGGTTATAATGGTGAGGCAACAGACATCTATTGTTAACAACTGCCCATGAACCAGCCCTTCAGCAGGCACATAGCTGGTCCAAACCCCCTCCCAGGGGAAAGGCTCAATCCCATTATAAATCCAGTTGCCCATAATTTTGTTTTCTGCAATGCTCAATAAGTGGAACATCAAACCCCCTTGGTGAGTAACGGGAGAGAGGAAAAAAAAAAAAACTTATTTTTTTTTTAAATGGAAGTTTTCTTCTAAATGTTTTTGGTGCAAGAAACAAATCCTGCTTTTCCTAAGAATTATAAATAGAAATGCTTAACTTGAAAATAGAGCCTGGATTAGGGCCAAAATAAGATGGAATCCAGGAAGTTAAACAGACTCAGAGGTTTCCAGCATGAAAAGCTTGCCAGCATCTTTGGAGGGCAAACTGAGGATTCTTATCTGTTAGGCTTATGGGCTAGTCCTGTGGCCAGCACAACTGATTGTTTTCTTGACTGCAGAACAAAGGGGAACCTTTTTGAGGTGGGTGCCCACAGCTGTTCTCCAGCAAGCATGGCAAGACTGCAGAGGTTTTGCAGCTGACCACATGTCACAGTTCACGGAAGGGTAAACATCTGAAGCACCGCAGCTAACTTCTGCCCCCACTGCAGCTCAACTGACTTCATCAGAGCAGTGCTAAATAATCCCTCCTGCTTCCCACTCACACTGCCAGAGTGCACATGTAGGTCTCTCCCACATGGTCATGACAGCTTCTCAAAGCTTGCACTGGGGTGAGAAACCATTGCAGCCACTTCAAAACGATTTTACGGCTTCCAGCCCCTCCTGCAAATGAGAGGGGACAAGACCCAAAATGGCAGCAGCAGAAACGGAATAGAAGTCTGTCTGCACAGCACCCACCACAACCTCCACAGCCCAGGCAAAGCAGATTCTGACAGTCAGGTACTTCTAGTGCCCATTGACTACTAAATGTTGAGTGAAAATACCCAAACACTCAGTTTGGTTTCCTTCCTACATGGTTGAAGAGCTCCTGAAATACTCAACAGCAGTGCCCCAAAAGCCCCAAAACAATACACAAAGTAACCACTGATTGATGCAACAACCTCATGAAGCCCCTAAAAGTAAGAGCAGAGAGGAACCTGTTTTTAGGGACTACGTATGACTACTAGAGCAGTGAGTTGGTGAGCACCATTGCTTCAGAATCAAGTGTGCAGAACTGCTTGCTATGGTAACCTCTTGTGCTGCACACTAAGTATTATCTTTAAGCAGAAATTAATGTGGGTTTGTTTGACCTTTGAGTCTTTGCTGCAGCTGGGATGCAGCAAGTCAGAGTGAGATGGTTACAAAAAGAAATGGAGAGTCAGCAACAAGTTCAAACAGTCTGTAAGATGCACCTTTTTTGTTTACACATCTCTAGTGTAAGGAGAAAGAGAAAAAGAGGAGTAGGAAACACAAGAATTGGGTGGGGGTGAGTAAGAAACTTGTAAATATTTTCATAAATCCCAGCAGTTGTTTAGTTGTCTGCTGGGCTTTCCACATCACAAGTGGAAATCCACAAAATAGGTGGATTCCAGACTTAAAAATGCCATTTACTGAAAACTGTGTGTTACCAATGGAAAACATTATTGCAACAGACCTGGCATTCAGAGAGGCAGATTGTGGCAATCAGCTTTAAGGGAGCATTGACAAAGCCTTTAGAAGGTTCCTCTTAGTGTGAGCATTAATGGTTGGCACTCCCTAGGGGATACTGCTTGGTTTAGAATATTGCAGACATTTGGAAGGAAAGAAAGGTCACACTTTTGAGAACATAAAGTAACAACCAGTTTAGCTGAAGAGAAAGCCCCACTCCCAAAACCTTGCCACACAAACCCAATGCAACCTGCTTCATGGCTGCTGTTCCCTGAGGTGTCTATGGACCATGGCTCTGCCCCCACTCACCCCTGGTTTACATCTCACTGAGGTTACTGTTGCTGCAGCTTCCCATTCACTAAGAAATCTGCAAGATTTTTTTCTCATCTGACTTTCTGTCTTCTGGCCCCAGGCTAAATGAAGCTGAACACATGGTGAGACCAAGAAAGAGGGAAAGAAAGGAAATGTAAAGCAGAGAAAGATGTGCCATTTACATACCAAGAAGAGCTGTTTAGGAAACTAGGAAACGTCTAGTGCTTTCCCCTTCCAGCTATGGGACTGATACACAAAGCAGAAGAGTAAAACACTCTGTCTGAGGGAAGAGAGAAGCCTTTCCAGTCTATACACATCCTTCCAGTCCTGGCACCTGATGGAAACAACTGCCTAGATCTTCCTTGGAGGGAAATTGCTTTGCACCACACTAAATGTGGCCCAGTTAGAAAGGCATTCTAATGAGCTGAGGTGAAATTTACAGCTTCCCAACTGGTTCTGATTCTCAGGACTGATTTCAGGCCACTCCTTTTCATTACCTAGTTTTGAAGCTGGGACTATCTCTGCCCACTGCCTCCACTGTAAGCCAGAGCCCACAATCCCCAAGTAGTAAATGGTGTGAATCATGCAACTATCCCATAAACTCGAAGCATTTCTTTGGAACAACAACAAAGTCAGGACACTGTCTGCTCCACACTGGCTGGAAAAGAGGAGATAGCCAACAGTGTCCCATATGAGGCTGGAACTGGGCTAAGTTTTGGACATCAGAGCTGCCTTCAAGTGGCACTAATAGTCTTGGGGGAAGAGCTGGGCAGAGCAGCCTGGATCAAGAAGGGCAGTGAGCATTATGCAGATATCCACATTTGCAGTTCTACAGCTCAGCTACAAGAAGAACCTAGCCAAATGCTCTTCTCCTACAGATTTTGGTTCACAGCACTAAAGTCACAGCTGGACAGAAAAGATGAAAGGAACACAAGGGTTACAGTCATAAGAAAATCAATTATTTTGGAGAATGAGTGAAAGAATCCAGATAATTTTGTATTTTTCTCTCTTTTCATTTTTTGTCATTTTGTCTTTTCATTTTGAAGAATTTTGTCCCTTAATGACAAAAATAGAAGTGCCTCTTACATGGAAATTGAAGACCAAACAGATCACCCAGAGAATTATGACTTCAGTGACTGGGAGGTGCTATTTAAAAGAAACAAACAAAAAAACCAAAACAAACAAACAACAACAATTAAAAAAAAAACCACACAGAGGAAAAATAAAAGGGGGGGTGGGGAATTACTGTTGCATAAGCTGGGGAAAAAGAAAGAAAAGAATGGCCAAGGCTGCATCTGTGGAACAGACTGACAGGCATACAACCTCCCTCTTCAGGCACAAAGAAAGAAAAAGGTAAGATCCCCCCATTTTGACAACTAAATGAGAACCAAAGATTGTAAAATGCATGAAGAAGAAGCTTGATGTCTCCTCCAGAAAGGATCAGGCCTCCACCATTCAGGGCTTCAGGCAGCCCTGCTGCCCTAGTACAGCAGGAGGGGCTCGCTCCTCTCTTTACATCCTCCTCAATACAGCAAGAAAATAAATTGCATTTCCCTTCCTTGCAAGCCACGGAGCCTTCTTGGAAGCTTTCACTTCTCAAGCATCATTTACTTAAAAAGGGAGGAAAAAAGCATTGATGTTATCAAGACTTCATAACCAAGAGCTGTCTGCTCACAGTGTTTTCAAGAGGTGCACTGTATACTTTGGTGTCCTAGATGGTGATATTTTGATTGTGTATGATCTAAAAAACTGTTGAAAAGGGCAGCATTTCCCACCTGCATGTGCCTCAGTCACACAGACATCAGACATTTCTTGTTCCTGGTAACATTTCTTGCCATAAAGAGCAAGGGAAAATAAAGAGCATGTGATGTAGGAGTCGAACAGTGTCTGACCTGAATGGTTTTCAGACAGTTTCCATGGAACATGCTTTGCACAGCTGGCCAAGGCAATGGTCTTGAGCTCCAAAAGGTAAATTTAACTCCTCTCCTAAATCCATTCTGGAGCAATGCCACCTGAAAGGTCACTTTGCTGTATGTTTCAGTGTCGCATGATGTAATTTAAGGAAATGAGAGCTACAGAAATTATTAATCTCAGTGGGAACAAATAAACCAGGGAGCAGAAAGGCAGTGAGAGATTTCAGGGACAGAGGCACCAAGGGAGTGAAAATGATGGTATGTTACTGGTTCAGTCATTTAAACCAACTTTATGATTAGTAGCAACAATAGGTAGCCTGGGGACATGATTCATCACATCCTAAAGAAGACACGAAACAGGTTATCTGAATTCTGCCCTGAAAATATTTATTTTTCTCTGAGATTGTACAGTCTAATGTGACCAGATCAAAGGATGTTATCAGCACAAAAGTGCATGGCACTAGGTTAAGTGGATCCCACCCATAATTTTGGCTCCACACTGACATTGTTTTATTGTTTAATTGTTTTGTTCTTTCTGTCGTCAGCAACAAATTCACTGGCATGCAGCAAGGCTAGAAAACCTCCAAGAGAAGCTCAGCCTTAGTAAGGGAGGTTATACCTACTCATTGCTAAAGAAGTGAAGGGCACAGGAAGATCAAAGAGGAGCCATAGTCTTGCCTGTGCAAGTTGCATTTTGAACACAGTCATACAGAACAGGACTGGAAAAGACCTTGACAGGTCATCCGATCCACCCCTTGCTCGAAGGCAAGATCCATCAGAATTTCTAGACCTAAACTGTTCTTGTCAAATATATATCCAACCTGTACTTGAAAAGCCTCCAGGGACAGGGGTGCCATTCACTCCTGCTTTTTTTACCCTTACAGATAAATTTTTTTCACCCTTACAGATACATTTTTCTCCTATTTAGACTAAATTTCTTTTAGTACAGCTTACACACTGTTCTCAGAGGATGTGGCTAAGAGATTATGATCTTCTTCTCAGCAGCTTCTAGGTAGCTGAAGGCTGTTACCACATCTTCCTCCAATCTTTTCATCTTTCAGCTAATTTTGTCATTCTTCCATATACATGATGCTTTCTAAACCTGGGATCATTCTCCTTCCAATTATTAGTAGCAATGCTGAAATTAATCCAGAATGGACAGATCTTGCCTCTCTTAGAGGAATCATCCTAGAAAATTTTATTTTTTTTAGCCTGACAAGCACCCTGTCAGGTATTAGGAAATAAGAGGAGCCCAAGAGGACATAAGGCAAAAGGGATCAGTGGCTCACTACTGTGTGTGTGTATCTCCACCACAGCCTAGTTACACACTGGAGTAAAACCCAAGAACACCCTTGCTCATCCTCTGTGAGGCAGAAACTCAATTGTATAGACTAGCCACAGTGTGCTTTGCCCAGGAGTTTGGTCATGTCAAGGAGGCACAGTGCAGTTTCTCTACCATACGGATAGCTACAACTACAGACTAAGGACAAGATGAGAAACAACATTTGGGCATCATGGTGTTCAGAATTGTAAGGGCCAATTCCATTTAACTTAGGAGTCAGATACTCAGAAGCATTATGGTTGGAAAAGACTTCTAAGATCATCAAGTTCAGCTATCAACCCAATAGCACCACTGGCCACTAAACCATGTCCCCAGGTGCCACGTCTATGTCTACCTGCTTTATGAACACCTCCAGGGATGGTGACTCCACCACTTCCTTGGGCAGCCTTTTCCAACACCTGACCACTCTTTCAATAATGAAAATTTTCCTAATATCCAATCTGAACCTTCCCTGGCACAACTTCAGTATATGTACTTACTATATTTAAATGCCTAATGATGCAGACACATGACTAGTACTCAGACTCCTCCCTCCTTATTGCTTTAGGCATCCTGGTGATTTTAGAAATTCCAGGATGTTGTTATGTTAGCCACATCTGGCTGGCTGGGGGAGCCTGTAGCTCTTCCCCTGCTCATTCATGTAACAACATTCACATTTGACAACTCTGCTACCAATGCAGCATAGCAGAACACCATTCAAATAGCTGTTCAGAAACACATCTTCTTAATGATTAATCGAGTGTTCAGAGGACTGAAACTGAAGCACTGAGTGCTATGAGGCATGTCATTACTGGTCAAAAAGCAAGGCTTCATTCCAGGCTCTGACATTGCTCTCAGAAGTTGTAGCCACAGCTTGTGGATCTCTGTTCATTACAGAGACTCTCAACAGGTATCACCAGGAAATACAACAGGAGTGAAGGGATGAAGGGCAATGTGTCATTTCTCTTATGAGGGCAGACTGAAAGAGTTGGGGCTATTCAGTCTGGAGAAGAGAAAGCTTGGAGGAGACTTTATCGTGGCCTTCCAGTAACAGAAGGGGGTCTACAAGAAAGCTGGGGAGGGACTTTTTAAGGTGCCATGGAGTGACAGGACTAGAAGGAATGGAAAAAAATAGAAATGGGTTGATTCAGATTGGATGTTAGGAAGAAACTCTTCACCAAGAGGGTGGTGAGACACTGGAACAGGTTGCCCAGGGAGGTGGTGGAAGCCTCATCCCTGGAGGTTTTTAAGGCCAGGCCAGATGTGGCTCTGAGCAACCTAATCTAGTGTGAGGTCCCTGCCCATGGCAGGGGGGTTGGAACTGGATGATTCTTGAGGTCCTTTCCAACCCTATGATTCTATTCCTTTCCAATTCTATGATTCTATGTTCACCTAGTTTCCACAAGTCTTGTTTGATCAGCAGGTAACCCCTCTGTAAACCATAAAGAGCCTGTTGGAAATTATCCTCAGAAAACACAGCATTTTGTATTTCGAAGCCAGGGATGTGAGCACTGAGAGCCCAGTAATTGATTCAGCAACATCCATAAGGACGGTATTAAAATGAAGGACTTGTGAAATGTAAACTTCAGGTCGTTGGACATCACTCTCATCAACCACATGTAAATAGTTTCATTTCAGTAGAGTAGTTTGAAGATGATGAAACATGCTCAGCTTTTGGAAGCCAACCAACCTAAGGAATTCTTTGCTTCATACTTGGAGTGACTGAGAAAGCAAAGAGAACTTCCCCAGGGCATCATTTCCTTGGCCCTCTTTTCTATTACTTTCCTAAATATCCTTCAAAAGAGCGGCTGCAAAACCATCAGGATGATTTGCTTGCGTGGTCATGGTGTTTTCACGGGTCTGTGGGAAATACGTAAGCAGCCACACCATACTTCAAAGAGCAGATTGACAAATTAGCTTTTCGTTTCTTTGCTGGCTTGAGGGGACTTCGGACGGGAGGTCCTATCGCTCCCATATGGTATGCTGACAGCACTAGGGATGGACGTGCCTATGAATGGGTCACCTCGGATGCTTTAAGCTCCACAGTCCCGAACCGTGGTACCGCTGTCGTGCGTTCTAGGTGCAGAAGATCAACGCAGCGGCACTCCAGTGCCGGAGCCGAGGGGTCCCGGCGGAGAAACGAGTTCTGCCGCTACACAGGAGAATTTGGGTCTTTCCGTGCAGTACGAACCGGGGAGGAACGCGTAGGGAGCACAAGGCGTGAGCACGCCAGGAATAAATAAATAACACAGCTGAACGGGGGCCGTGGCCGGACGGCTGAGCAGCCCCGTGTGCGAGCCCCGGCGGCAGGGGCGGGTGGAGCGGTGCCGTCACGGCGTGAGGGGCCGGCGGGGCTGAGAGGCGAGGAGGAGGACCGGGGAGAGGTAAGGAAGGAGGGCGGGAGGCAGGAGGTGGAGCGGGGGAGTCACTTTCTTCCTGAACTGGGAAACTAAAACGCCCCCCCCCCCTCCCCCCCCCACTCCTTGCCGCCCGCCCCCGCCTTCCTCCCCGCTCCGTCCCCCGGGGCTGCAGAGGAGAAACTTTCTGGCTGCCGAGCGGGTCTGAGCCGAGCCGAGCCAGGCAGGAGCCGCCGGTGGTGAGTGCCCGTGCGGTGCGACGCAGCACTTCGCTCCCCTCCCTTCCCTTCCATCCACCCCGGCCCTTACTCTCCGCTCTCTTCCCTCCATCCTGGCCCTTACGCTCCGATCGGCCGGACGGTCGCTCCGGCCCTTCCTACCCGCGGCGGGCCCCGGGGACGGCTGGCGGCGGAGCGGGCCCCGGGAGCTCCCCTCAGCCCGTGCGGGGCTGTAGGAGGCGGTTGCTGTTGGATTTGGGAAAGGGGGAGGTCGGACCCAGGCGCTTCCCCCCGCCCAGCCCCGCCACATGCATCCCCGTCCGCAAGACGCGTTGGTTGGCTGTCTGCGGACACCGGGTGTCGGTCGGCGGAGCCGGTGGTCGGGAGCTGGCGTGGCTCCGGTGCGGGAGCGGTGGCGTGGGGTGTCCCACGGGGAAGGGTTGACCCCTTTCAGGCCGGGGCTTCTCCGGAATGGCTGCGGGGGTGCTGCCGGGGCACCGCCGCTCGGACATCCGCACCCGTCGGGGGGTGCTGGCAGCCCGCAGGATGGGCCTTGCGCGTCCCCGTTCGGTGCGTGGGGGCAGACGTGGCTGTTTCCGTTCGAAGCTCTACCTGCGGGCGCCGCCGGTAACAGCTTTCTGCTCTTCCGTAGCACCGTTACCGCAAGAGCCTCCGAGCCTTTTGCCAGAGAGTGAACCCTCCCAGCCATGTGAGAGGTAAGCGGTAGCATCCTTCTCCTGCACCTAGGCAAGCTGCGAGACAGGAAAAGAACGATTTTCTGGATGCAACTTCCCACTTTGTGTTGGGAAAAATCCTGAGTGACCCGGGAGCACAGCTGTTCACCCGGGAAGCTCAGTCTCCAGGAAGGCAAGTTGCAATTCCTGTAGCTAACATTGCATGAAAGCGATGCATCATCATTTGGTGCATCTCCTAGAACTCTGAAAATTCAGTTTGGTATGAATGAAAGTAGCCATTCCCTCTGCTTTTCTGCCATTCCCTCTTGAAACAATGTAAAGCTATGCGGTTTTCCTGTATCTTGAAGCTGGAGGGACATATTTTTTGGATGTAAGCAAAGGCAATACAAGAAATAGGTACAACTGGGACTGAAGTACAGGAAATAATGCTCAACTAGTTGGAGATTTTTGGTCACCCCAAGAAGATCAATTGCAATTTAAGTAACACTAGACTTCTAATATAGTCTTAACAACAACAAAGAAAATGTTGGCTAAATATTGCCCCATTATGTTTATCAGGCCAACAATTATTATAACTCACTGCAGTATTTCACAAAAGGAACAATTCAGCTGAAGGGCAGCAGTAGGAATCAATAATTCAGATGCTGTTTATCACTCTGAAAGACTCTTGCTGGGTAGCCTCGGGCAAGTCACTCCACCTCTCCATGGTTCTGCTTCCTTCCTCATAAAATAGATAAATGTACTTGCTTGCTTCACAGGGGTGTTGAGAAGTTTAATTAATTAATTTGTTTCATAAGTACTTGGAGATCCTTGGGTGCATTTTTCTACAGAAGCACTAAGTATTATTTAAACTTTGAGTTCTTTTGCTGTGTCTCAGTGCTTTTATGTTTCTTCAGTGACCTAAATAAGCAAAGTTCTTAGTGGAAGTTAGCAAAGCAGTTCTGGATTGGGATTTTCTTCCCTATTTGTAAACTTCACCAGGACACAAAACTAATACTAATAGATGGTGCTTTAAGAAAATGTCATTTTCTTTTCTTGTTGTTCAGAACAAGGGCTTGCATTTGTAGTTTTGTTTGAAGCATTGTGATGCTTTGCAGAATTTTGAATTGCTGTGAAAAAAACCTGAGTGATTTAATATGAGAGCAAGAAATAAGAATAGTTTTTAAATGCATCTGATTCCTCCACTGTGGAGATTGGCCTCCAAAGGCACTTGGAGCTGTTGTCCACTGCCTATTCATACACAGTCTCTTCTAAAACCTGTTCTTTGGTCATAGAGAATATAGGTTGCAAAGGAAGAAATACATGAGCTGAACAAATGGATGAGCTACGGTAAAAGTTCATAGATTCTGGTTGCCTAAGGGAGCTCAGTTTTTGTCAAGAGTGCATGTTAGTTATTCTAACTCGATGTTCTAACACCGCAAGAGAGGAAACTCTTTAATTCTCTGGCTAAATGTTAGATGTGTTTTTCATAGATTGCATACAATTCTAAGTAAAATGGAGTAGCTGAAAGCTGGGTGTAGAGTAACATCTTGGTTTGGTACTTCAGAAAAGGCTCATGCCTTTAGAAACACTGTGCTCTTAATGTCTGTGTGTACCATGTCTTTTCCTCAAGTACAATGACATCAAGCACAGAAGCTTTTCAAAACTCCGCTCCAATAGAGCCCCAGATCAGTGGTGGTAGAAAATCATTCCCATTACCAGGCAGCTGCTGGGTTGTGAATGAATGTAGTAAGGTTATATGCTAGTGGAGAAATAGTCACATCCATCAGCATCCAGCAGTCTGAGCTGTGAGAAGTAGGGTTAAATGAGGCTGTAAATGAGTCTGTAAAACTGAAGTGTCTCTTCTCTCAGCACTGTTTGCGTTCAGCTAAAACTGGAGTCACATTCTTAGGCTCGTGTGTGGAAACTTGCACATCTGGCACCCACAACATACTCTAGAAATGAGCAGAATGAATTTCAGTTACTACTGCTATTGTTCCTCAACATTTTGCAAGAAATAAAGCCCATTTTCCCTGCTTTATTTTCTTCTGAAAGGATTAAAAAAAAAACTGAAACAGCTTTCCGTAACCATTGTTTCCTGGTTTAGACTTGGTAATCCAAGTGTCTGGTGAGTGAACAAGAGTAGCACTCCTGCTTAGCAAGTTGTTCTTAACTGGTAAATATTGTATCTCAGCAAGTTTGTCTCAGCTTGTTTGCACCTTCTTTGCTGTCTCCATTCAAGTTGAGGTAGATCAAAGAGCTTTGTTAGAGTAGTGTAGTCCCCTGAAGCTGTTGGACCACATGCCAGTTTGTGTTCAAGATTCTAGCCACTTACTTATTTTAAATAGACTCAGTATTTGGTGTAAAATCCTTCCTTTGAGCTACTTTTCTATTAGATGGGTAAGCTTTGTACCCATGTGTGTTAGCCCAACCAAGCCCAGCTGGGATGAGGTGTGTGTTTATCATAGAACAATGGAAGCATAGAATGGTTTGGGTTGGAAGGAACCTTTAAAGGTCATTTAGTCTAACTGCTGTGCAGTAAGCAGGGACATTTTCAATTAGAGGAGGTTGCTCAGAGCCTCATCCAACCTGACCTGTAATGGATCCAGGGATGGGGCTTCTACAACCCCTGTGAGCAACTTGTTCCAGTGTTTTATCATTCATTGTAAAAAATTTCTTCTTATGTCTAGTGTAGTTTAAAACCATTACCCCCTTCCTGTAGAAAAACCCAAACCTTTGTGCACTGCTCTTTGGCCAGACTCAGTTGTCTGCTCAGGGTGGGAACAGAGCAGAGATGGGCATTACAGACTGCTAGGGAAAAGGAAATTTAGCTGATGTCACCTGGGACCTTTCTCATGAATCCTTTGTCAATGGAAGTTTGGCAGAAGTGAAGTGTTGGTAGTGGAGAGCTGACCAGAGGGGTCTGATCATTTTGGGAAGTGCATGACTGACAGAGCTCTGGCAATAGTTGCTCACATTATGCTTTCAGCTACTCTTGTGACATGGTCAGGTGTGAAAGCCTGGGAACAATGCAGCCATTATGTACATGGTCTGGAATTACCTTTGTTTGCCCTTTCTTTCTGTTTTTCCCCTTGCTTAGGCTGACAGAGGACACAGTCAGAACCTGCAGCAGCGTTGTATAGAGCAGGCAGTGGATTTTAGGGACCCTGCTTACTTAACTCAGGCTGGTATTGTATGTCAGTACCAGGCAAACAAAATTTTAACATGAGTTCTTTCACTAGAGTTGTCCTGGTTTGTGATTATTTTCAGAGGGGGTTAATTACTTTTATCAGAAACATTTAAAAAGCTGAATATTTTATGTAAACCTGGATTGCCCTCTTAAGAGTGCTAATCAAATGGCTGCCTGAAGTATTTTCACAAGTTGCTTGACAGTGTTTCTGTGGCTGCTTTGTCATTTTAAAGCTTTTAAATTAGATCTTTGCAGCCATGGTGCATCACGCTTTTGGCCAAAACAGTCGGTCAGGTTTCAGTTCTTCTGTGAGAGCGAGCCATGCTTGTACAGCTTGAGGTCAAAAATAAAATTACACAATTCTAAGTCTCAAAATTAAGCTGTAGTTTAATGGCTGCGTTTGCACCAACTCACACAAACTGCTCACGCCAACTGTGAGTAGCTGAATTTTGCAGTAACTGAAGTTCACCTTTGAACTCCATCTACTTCTGAGGCTTCTGGCCAAGAAAATGATTGTCACTTTTTCTCAAGGCTACTCTGATTTTCTCAAGGGTAATCGAGGCAGCAATGAGGACACTAATCATAGAATGGCTTAGGTTGGAAGAAACCTTAGAAAACAACATCCCCACCATGGGCAGGGATGCCTTGGCTGCTCAGGACCTCATCCCACCTGGCCTTGAACACCCCCAGGGAGGAGGCATCCACAGCCTCCCTGGGCAACTTATTGCAGAGTCTCACCACCCTCTGAAGTAATAATCCTGAAGGAACTGCAGGACAAAACATTTTATTGTCTCCCTGAGTATGTCCCTTGAAAAAATCATCTGCACCTGGGTACATACCTATTAAATCTACAGAAAGAGAGAGAGGAACTAGATGCTATATTTAGATAGACATAGAAACTGGATAATGAGGTAACAGATGAAAGCAGCAGAGGTGACAATAGAATTGTACCAATAATAATGAACAACATACTGGAAGTTAAAGTCAGAGATGGACACACTAGTCACAGTTATCAGAAGTCTCTGGTGTTATCAGCATTCTGAAGGGGCTGGATCAGGCACAAGGAGGAATTCTGTTTTGACAGCAGTAAAAGTGGCTTTCGCTTTTTGCATGTAGGATTTTCTTTTTTTTTTCTTCTGTCCTTTGTGCCTCCTGGGCGTTGCAATCACCCTCTGAAAGTCTTCCAGCTCTTCCTGTGCACCATGGTTGTACCACTCGGTCCATGCAGAGATCATGCTTGCAGTTATCTCCAGTAATCTTTTCCTTTGCTCGTTTCCTCTTCAGAGTGCAGTTGTGCTACTGGGTTGTAGGATCCTGTCAGAAGAAACCCTAAAGGTGGTTTCTGATACCCCACACCAAGGGATTCACAGCCTTGCAGACACCCTGAATAGTGGAAGATGCTTAGTGTCTTGTCAGGCTCCAAATGAGTACCATGTCACCACCCAAACTGTGACAGGCTCTTTTGTTCTGCATTTCTGCAGTGTCTGCTACTGCCATAGTCCTAGCACCCGAACCCAAAAACGCCCTACATGCTGTAACAATATAATAGATGGATGAGGGGTTTGACTTCTGGGGCAGTAGTGGAGCAAACAGATCATGGTTAATACATCCTTTTGGACTATATGAAAATTCTCAAACTGTCTTCTGTTAGTATCTGTGGAAAAACATCCGGGCAAAAAAACAAAACAAACCAAAACAACTTCAGTTTTAGTTCTCAAAATGGCCCTTTAAAAGTACTTCAGGATAAAATGCCAGTGGTCCAAAGGAAATCTTTTTGTGGTAGCTTATATTTTCATGCCTTTGATTGTAAAAGTGGCTGAGCTTTCTTCACAGAGTGTGGATGCCTTACCAGGCATGTCTGTACTGGTTGGGAACGACTGCCTTCGGATATCAAAATGTCTTTCCTATTTCTTCCATACGGTGAAGCATGGAATAAAAGATCTCAGTAAGGATTAGGAATAAGTGATGTTAGTACAACCAAAAAAATTATTGAGAAAGCATTTATCCAGCAGGATAGATTTTTAAATAGAAGAAAATTCCAAATTCCCAGGTGATGGTTTGGGCATGCAAATAATTTAAATCTCGTCTTTGCTTGAGGCGAAGAGGAGGTTGTGCGTTGAGTGCGTGCCGTGTTAACTGAGGCATACTCAGTGGTAAAACAGACAAATAACCTTTTAAATTAAAGGAATAAACAGATGAAGCTTCCATCACACGTTCCTTACACATCCTACTGTAAATGTGAAAAAAAAAAAAAAAAAACAACCAAAAACCACTTTGCAGTTGCTGTCCCATCTGTAACATGGTGGAGAATGAATGCAGCTCTCCGTTGATCCCGGAGTGGCTCTGTGCTGCTCTCAGTAGTTCCATTGAATGTTGTGTGTCAAAGGATCAAAGGACAGACACGAGTTTAAATCTTGGCTGCTGACCTGACATCATATACTGATAATTCCTATAGGAACTGTGGGGTTTTTTTCTTTCTTCTGGTTGCTTTTATGATTTTCAGAGCACAGCTGTTACCCAGACATCCTGTAAATTGAGACAAATCTTCTTTTAAGGTATTTTGGATCACTGCAGAACCAGTGCAATGCCAGCACCTGGGCAACGGAGTTATACTTTCTTTTTTGTAGCTCTGGTTCTGAATTATATTTAGGATGTCAGTTCATAAGATTTTAAATACCTTTGACATTATATAATTGTGATGTAGTGTATTTTTCATGGTGAAAAAATCAAGAGGAAGAAATGAAGTAATGTCCTCTGGTGGTTAAGGTTGTAACAGGTATTTTTCAAGTTGTAAGTAGTGGTTTTTACACCTTTCCAGCATTTTTATTGGAGAGGCAGGTGGTCACTCCTTTTATCTCACTGACCAAAAAAGCAGGTGGAAGAAGGACTCCAGACTGCTCTTATCTTGGGACATGGGAGTTTCTTGCATTCGTGTCCAGCCCCTCAGCTTTAAGAGGGTCTCAGCAGTGCTATTTGCACATGCGGGAACTATGCAGATGGAGGCTTTGGTCAGTAGATTTATTGTGACTGATACAATACAAAGATAAGTTCAGAGTGTTCTTGGTCCCACTCTGTCTGCTGCCTAATTTTGCTGTATCAGATATGTTTCTGCGACACAATAGGAGCCAAATCATAATCCATATGGGATTTAGTCTTTACTGACCCTTTCACCTCTCTGTTTTTGTGGGCTTACCCTTCATTTTTTAGTACTTAAAACTACTTGGAGTCATCTGGAGGACTTAATTGCTTTCCTATATTTAAATGTGTTTGCAAAACATTTAGATCAGTGGTGAACCACATTGTTGGATGTGTTGTGATGCCTCTAGTTCACCAGAAATCCCACCTTTGGTGTTGCTGCCTGTCAATGTTGATGAGATACCCATGTCAGAGGTGTGTCATGACCTAGTGCTGAAGATACTAGCAAAGACATCTGTGACTTCTGCTTTTTAAGCAGCGTTGTCCCAGCAAAAAGCATCCACAAAGCATAGTGGTCTTCAGAACTGATGCTGCAGAAGGCCACCATTCTTTACACATTCAGGTGTTTTTGTGATGATCCACAAGAAGGTTGGATTGCTTCATGGCCAGCTGTGCCAGCTGGTGGTCCTAACAGTGCTGGTCTTTCCTCATCCCTCTCCACTGCTGGAGTCAGCAGTCAACAGAGTTGCTCTTTAAGTGGTGTATCCATCCAAGTTTATTTGGTAAACTTACTTGTATAAACCAATGTCCAGATTAGAGGACACTGAAATAGTTAAGATTTAAATTTTTTTTCTAGAATAATTTTTTTTTTCTGCTGGCAATAGAGTGGAAATCACAGCAAAAGCTCTTTCATTCTAGTACTGACAACCTTTTCAAAGCACATTGTATATTACCATTTTCTTCCATAGACAAACATCCTTCACTCTCTTAATTTTTAGTACTTTTATCAGGTCAGGGTTTCCAAGCTGGATAAAACTCCCTCATTTTCAGAAAAGGTGGATGAAGGGCTTGATGAAGTTTTTCTTGGAAGATGTGCTAGTAGTGATGTAGTCTAATCTGAGAGTAAAAAAATTCTTTTAACTTTAAAAAACTATTTTGAGTGTGATTTAAGCAATCACAAGGCCCAAGCTCCTATTCTTTTGAGTCCTGTGTATCAAACTTGTAGCAGGTTCGACTCACAACTGATAAGTTCAAGCTTATGCAGCCAGTCATCCATACATGTTTGGCTTCACCTAAGCTATGCAGATAGTCAAAAGTTCACATGTGTGTCTTTGAGCAGTGGTATGTGTTCTTTAAGCCTTCAGGTTGCAAGTAAGTTAACTAAGGAAGCCTCCAAGTGTAGAGTCCAAGTCAGCTGCGTATGCATTCAGCTTCACTAGTTTGGGGTTGGTGGTTCCTGCCCCACCCCCCCCCCCAAGCACATTTATACCATTTTAATGAATTCTAAGTAGTCCCTAAATGTTACTTATTTTGATCACGTTCTTCTGAAGCTCCTTTGGTGCTTTTGCAAGCTCCTGGTGATTTCTGGAGTGGTTTTATAGGTAACAAGAATGAGCGTAGTTTCTAAACAGCTGGATTGTGATTGTGCCCATTAAAAGCCCTACAGAGTGACCTGGATGACTTTGAGTACAGTGTAGATCAGGCTTCCAGTGGTTAGTCTGAACAGTGTGGTTGTTTCTCATGTACAAGGTAAAGAAAGGGTTTACCTTCACTGATAAAAACACACATGCAAGAGGTTTGAAAATGGGGGAGCTCACTGAATGCTTCAAATGTGAGCTATGAATTTTAGACAGCCCTGGAAGTGTTTGATGATGGTGAAATGCTGGGAAATGTGTGTCCAGATTTACAAAGAAGAAATTTTTGGAAACTAGATTCCCTAATCTCCAGTTAGAAAGACCCTAATTTAGGGAAGCCTTAAAACCATCCCTAAATTCAATGTATGTGCCTAATTCTCACTGACATGCAGAAATACTTAGAGAAATGAAAACAAGGGAGAGAGAAAATAATGCTGGGGTTCTTACTGCTAGCTAGGATTTTTCTGTGATTGTGTAAGCTAGGAAACTTCTCTCTCTGTTTGCTCATCACAGAAAAAGGCTTTTTCGGGGTTTTTTTTGCTTTTTTTCAGATTGCTTTTTTCAGATTTTTTTTTCTCCCTCTGCTCCCAGCTCTAAAGGATGACAGAGGCTTTAAAAAAAAAAAAAAGATTATGTTGGATTTGTTCGGGGTTTTTTAATTATGAAAAATCAATTATTATCAACAGTTACAAAAGTGGCATCACATTTCAAACATAATGCACTGGTTTGATTGTTTATTTACTTTCTTTCAAATTACACTGTTGTATGATTTCCCTATTTATAGATGAAAATATGAGCAGATTTGAATATGTTTGGCTGAAGTGTGCTGCATGTTTCTCTGTATGTGTGTATGTGGTGAGATACTATATAGCTATAGTAAAAGTATTGCCAAATACAGCTGCCTGTGATCTGTGTCATGTGTCCTGTAATGATTGGTTTACATCCAAAAAAGGGCAAAACTTACTTTAGAAATGCATTAAAATACTATGAAAATGTCATGTTCCACTCCTCTATGTTAAAGTGCTGTGCACTGTAATACAGAAATGTTAGAGGGGGCAATATTATTTTTACCCCAGACAGGAATGCACAAGAGAAGATGTACTTGGCCAAGGAGCCTTCCTCCCAGATTAATTTCAGGAGCTGAACACAAGCACATAGAGGGGCTATGTACTCAGTAGTCATGGAGGGATCCAGCCTATCAAGGTTGTCTCATTTTCTATGCACAGATCAGTGACATTTTTTACTTAGGGTATGGGTCTCTAAATAAAGGTTTAGCAGCCTATGTTTCTATTAGAGAATTTTGGCATGTATAGGTAGGGAGCTGTGGGAAAAATAAAAGGTTGCTTTGTATACTTCAGCTTCTTCAGAGTTTTATGACTGAATCCTATGAAACAGGTTTTCCATGGAAAAACCCACTTCATATTTGGTTTTAGGTTTTCTTTCCTTCTGTCTATTTCTCCTTTTAATAATTGAAAACTACTGTTCATTATTTACATAAAACTGTCTCCCTTGGGTCTGCTTTCTGTAACCTTTCCCCTTGGAAGAATTCTAGGAATTTGCTGGCTTTCCTCAGGGGGGATCCTGGCCGTGTTTTATCTGAGAGTTCAGGCTAGATAGTTTTTAATTTTTATGAAGTAACTTACTATGTTTAAATACTTGCATTTAACGTCTGCATAGATATGCCATTTGAGCAAAGTTGGAGAAGCCATTTATGTAGGAAATTACTCATTTTAGTTCAGCATTCAGCCTTAATTCAGCATTCAGCCTTCTTGGTAGCTGGCAGGAGATGTCTACATGTAAGATGGAGACATTAGAATAATAACAACAACAATAATAATAGTAATAGTAATAATAATAATGAAAAAACTAAATGCCCTGAAAGCAAGGTATTTCAGCTGGTTTTTTTCTAGGTTCTGCTACTTTCTGTTTCTCTTTCTTTTTTTTTTTCTTTCTGATCTGTTCTTTTTCTTGAAAACGAGGATGTGTCAGAAGCAGAGGCCTCAAGCGCAGTATAAAATGACCCCAGCACAAACCTCCAGCATTCCTCATCCTTCCCTCTCCGGCTGCTAGCATCAGCCAAGGCAGCACACAGGCTTGGCTGCTGCCAGCACAAGCTCCCTGGCTCTCCCAGATCCTCCTCCCACCCCACCCCACCCTCCTCCTCTTGCCAGTACAGCCAGCACTGCTGCGTGTTAGGCACGCTGCAGTTATTGGAAGTCTCAAGTACAGGAGCTGTCAGTGTGATGCTTCACTTCGGATCAGCTACTAGAGGGAAAGATGTGGGAGGGAGGGCCTTTCTTCTAAGTGTAGTGGGTTTTTTTTTTAGGATGAATTGCTCATCAGTTATTTTGTCTGAAGCATTCATACAGAAATTATTTGAAAGCCACCTGAATGATTCTTGAGGTGCTTTAAGCCCAGATAGAATTTTCTAGAGAGCATCCTGAACTACACTATCTGTGGTGGGTCTCTGTCACTGAGACACTGTCTCACAAATTCATCTTCTAACTCCCTCTTTCATGTCCATCTGCCACAGGACATTTCAAAGATGGTTTGGCTGCCATTGAGACTTGGAGATCTGATGCCACAATGAGGACTCACACACGGGGAGCCCCAAGTGTGTTTTTCATACAGGCAGTTTGCTTCGCCTTTGCCTGCGGCGCCAGGGAGGACCCAGACGTGATGGTTCCTTTTGTCAATGCCAACTATGACAGCTACCCCATGCTCTACTTCTCCAGAGGAGAGGTAGAGACCCTGCGTCTCCAGGCTGCCACCACGCACCAGCACATTGCAGCTCGTCTGCTGGAGGCAGTGCAAACAATGGTGTCCAACCCCCTGGAGTACCTTCCGCCCTGGGATCCTAAGGAGTTCAGCGCTCGGTGGAACGAAATCTACGGCAACAACCTCGGGGCGCTGGCGATGTTCTGTGTCCTCTACCCTGAAAACATCGAGGCCATCAACATGGCCAAGGATTACATGGAGAGGATGGCAGCTCAGCCTAGTTGGTAGATTTTTGTCTTTTTTGTTTTTTTTTCTAAAGGTTGTTGTTACTTGCAGTTGGGGGGAGTGAGTGGATGAGTGAATTGCTTAAATTATTTTAATTGGTCTAACGTTCACTTTAACAGCGATTAACTTGCTGAGTGCGTTTGCCCTCATCTGAACCATCAGCAACACAGAGCCTTTTACCTTCACTGGACTTAACTCTGTTGCAAATTAATGCTGAAAACAGAGAGCACAACCCTCTGTGCACCATCCTAGTAAAGTTAACCAAAAAATAATCCAAACCCAGTTCCAGTCGGAAGACAGGGTCTCATGCCTGATTTGTGGCAAGAAATGCTGAAAGTGTTAATTTTTAATCTCTTTTTTTTTTTTTTATTCCAGACTCATATTAGATCTTTTGTGTAATTCTTCCTTAAGAGAAATTCAGGAAAGACCTGAATGGAACAGATACAGATGTAGGTAGAATGAAGTAAAAAAAGAAGTGTAGACAAAAATGATCATCATAGATCAATAGATCATAGATCTATCATAGCTCTATCATAGATCTATGGTATAGATAAAAGGGACCTATGAAAAAGGGATGTTTCAATGTTGGGGTCTCCTATACCAAGTATGTAAGTGGTGAATGCCACAGAATTAGAGGAACTAAAACAAAAGAAGTAGGGGATGCAATGCTGGCATGTCACAAAAGAGAGGACACGCAGGAGTTGGGAAGAAAAGTATTGACACAACAGGATGGTGGTAATTTCCAGAATCTTCCATGGAAGCACAGCAGGACAAAGCTTCAGTCTTGCTTACCTCCAGAGGCAGTGTATGTTTCTCCTGGCACACTGGCAGAGGGACAGAGCTGTACAGAAGTGAATTCAAGGATATGTAACCATCTCCGACAGGATCTACAGACTTCTCCAAAGTCAACACATTTCTCCCTTGTGTTGTTGTTCACACTTTCTTAACATGCTTTGGGTAGTATAAACACATAGTTACATGGACATCTGTTTTAAGGGAATAAGAAAGAGGAGCAGTAATACTGAGTAGTGAGTCTTAGTTGTGTCTGTCTCAGTTTCTACATCTCACTCACTGTCTCAATAACCTCATTTCAGTTCCATGTGTCCTGTGATTCCTGCCCTGGGTTAATTGTGGTTCCTCTTTCCCTTGCCATAATGCTGTGCTTTGTCCCAGCTGACCAAATACCAATCAGAACTCAGCAGATATCCTATTTCTTCTTGGCTCTGATGATATTTCCCTCCTCTAAACTACTGTTTTTCGCAAGCAAGTATCTTGTATTATTTCAGTGAAAGAATTGCTGTGCTTTTCCCATCTTTTCAGTCTGACCTAGACATGTCATTCAGCAAACAATCAAGGTTTGGTCAAGGTTCTCCACTTTACAAAAGAAGTGGGTGCAATGTGCTTAGCAGAGGAAGTACAGGAGGAAATCAAAAACATAGGCAATAGGGCTGGGATCAGCTGCCCCTTGTACAACCTCCATCTGGCCAGCTTTTCAAATGCTGGGACACAAACATAGATCTGGTTTCCATTTTTGTTTTTCCACTGAGAACTTATGGCTGAATGCTTTCAGCATGGAGTTCATACTGTAGCTCCATCAGTGATGGCAGTAATAGAGGTCTCTCTACTTTGTCCAACAGTGATTTTGAGGAAACTGCAGGAATGTGATGTCTTTGAGGCATGCACTGCTCTGTCTGGCTTGGCTCAAATAGGTCAGAAGCTAAAGGAATGGACAGACAGATTATGTAAATCAGTTTTTCCTAAGAAACTCAACTGCAACTGCCAAACAAAGTAAAAAGATGTTACTGCACACACTTCTCTGCTTAGGGTAAGTAAGACTAGGAGGACAAACATACCGAACAGTGGGGCCTACAAGGAAGATCGAGAAGGACTATCAGGGTGTGTACTGATGGGAATGGGGAACAGTTTCAACCTTCAAGGGGATAGATTTTGATTGGACAGCAAGGAAGAAATCTGTGAGGGTGGTGAGACAGTTTGCCCAGAGAGGGTGTGGATGCCACATTCCTGCAAGTGTTCAAGAAGAGATTGGATGTGACTTTGAACAACCTGATCTAGTGGAAGGCATCCCTGACCATGGTAGTGAGGTTGGAACCAAATGATTTTTAAGGTTATTTCCAACCCAAACCATTGTATGATTCTATGAGAGCTGGGGCCTGCACTCTACTAGCAGGAGTTTAGATGTTAATGGCATCTAAAGCACTGCATCAAACTGTACATGATCTGTTCTGGCAGTGAATTTTAAAATAAATAAATAAATGCAAAATTATCCAGTCTGTTTAGGCTTGTTTAGTTTCCCTTGGACTTTGGGGAAAATAACATCCTTGGTGATGCATTATGAATACTATCCTTATTAAGTAGCTTGAGGACACAATGTGTTCTGGTCAGGAGAGTAGAAAGGAGCTAATGTTTGGAGTCTTGAATGTTAGGAGACTCATCTGCCAAATCTCATTAGGGCTTGTCCAGAGAGGTATCAGTAAGATAAGTAAATCAGAGGAACTTTTCTGTCCCTAGACTTCCTTTATAACATAAGCGCCTAGACTGCCACGTAAACTGCTCCAAAAATGGCTTTTTATCACTGACAGATTCATCAGCATGTGTTGGAAAGTTAAATCTGGCAGTCTCATAGATTCCTCATTGGCAGCTTGATTCTTTCAGCAGTATAATCTGGATTTCTTCTGACTTCTGCTGACAGGGCACTGACTCTGAAATAATCTTAGAATTGAAAACAACCAACCAAACAACCAGCACTTGGTTGAGTTTCTTCTAACTTTTGTAACATTAAGGAATGGTTTTAAACTGAGGGAGAGTAGGTTTAGACTGGATCTTAGGAAGAAGTTCTTAACTGCCAGGGTGGTGGGACTCCTTTGGCAGCCCAGGGAGGTTGTGGATGCCTCCTCCCCATGGATGTTCAAGACCAGGTTGGATGAGGCCTTGAGCAGCTGAGTCTGCTTGAGGTGTCCCTGCCTATGGCAGGGAGGTTGGAGTAGATGATCTCAAAGGTTCCCTCTGAGCTAAGCCATTCTATGAATTAGGAAAATTTAAGCCTTACCAGAAAACAGAAGTGTATTTTGGTAGTGTGTGCAGTAGTTGGATAAAATAAATACAGTTTAAATGTCACTGGTTATTTGTTCCAGAATGACAGGTGATTAAGGAGGCTGACACTTTAAATTTCATCTTTGTATTACTGAGAATGTGCAATAATCCAAATAGGATTCAATATTTCAGGACACAGTTATGAGAAAGTCTGCTGGTAATTGACCCATGCATGGAAGGGGCACTTAATGAAGCACTTTTATCTGCTCTCATCTATTACAGCAGTCATTTTATATCACATAATAAAGCACACCCTTGACTGAGTTCCCATTCATGTGGGCTAACAGAGCTTGAGCCTTTTGTCATAACAACCCACACTGATAATGGAGCATCTGTAATTGCTACATCCTGGAGTAGGTTTACATTTTAAAATAAACAAAGAGCTAATAGCTAACTATAACAACCACCCAAAATTATATGGGAACAGATAATGTTTTGGAGACTAGCAAGAGCAGGGAAATGTAGTGCATTAATATTTCACTAAAACTAGATGAGCTTTGATGGGTTTGCCTGGAAGACTTAAAAGCTGGTGGTAAATAACTCGCTTTTCCCGGGGTTTGATAGAGCTACGTGCTGGCTACAATCTTAGGGGGAGTTTGTCCTTGTATTTAAGCTGCATTATCTTACTTTCCAGAGAACAGAGGATATAGATGTGTTTTCTGGTGTTTTATCTCTGCCTGGCCTGTAGAGCACTCCCCACCAGAAGTGTGGTTTTGGCCGAGGGGCTCTATGCTCGTGATTCTTTCCATATGCTGCCTCAGCCTGTTCCTGCCCTGAGTGGAGTGATGTAATTGGAGTCACACATCATGCAGCAATAAGAGTCCAGCCAGATACTACTACGTTTTGGACAAAGCAGTGAAAATCTCACGTCTCTGCTAAGTCCACCCTACAAACAAATGCCTCAGAAGTTCACAAATTCTGCACCCTTCTCACAGCAGGAGAGACCTCCCCATCTGCAGCTGCCAGACAGGAGATTTCTGTGCCTTTATGTTTTTTTTTTTTACACATACCTGACACCCCATTTTTTAAAGACAAGTATGCTACCAATGTGCAGTAAGGTGTGGGATTTGACAGCAAGCCTGGCTCTGTGGGTTTCAGAAGGGAGATAATTGCTTTCAAGTTGATTCAGACATTCCAGGGAAATAGCAGTGAGTAAGGAGAAGCTAACAGGAGGCTTCAGCATAAGAAATCTGTAACCTCATTAACCAGCAATCCTATAGCCTGCTGTTAGTCCCTGTTCATTAAAAGTATTGGAGCATGCAATAGGACTGTTGCTGTTAGTATCCAAATAGTGCTCAATGTTGAACAGTATGGATTATAAAGTAAAAATACATAAACATAATAATTGCATGTGCAGATAAATGTAGAACTAAAATAAATTCACATGTGCCTAGCTGAAATAAAGTAAATCTCTGTGCTGACACCACAAATTTAGAACATCTGTTTGACTCCCAATAATCAGCCAGCAGTCACATTCAAAGAAAACTTAGGAGGGTTTTATAAGGCTGTGGCATAGAAGTTAGTATAAAAGAATTTGGGGGGGATGCTGAGAGGCAGGCTCCTGCAGGGAGGAAGAAAAAGAAAAGTAGGAGGATGAATTTGGTATCTGGAATATATATCATGTTAGTAACTGAAATATCAAAGCCTCCTGCTGTTTGTATCTTTTTCATATGTAGCATTTGAAAAAAACAAAAAGAAATTGTGCCTGACTATGAAATTAAATGACTAGCTGGATTTTGAAGAGTTTCTCTGTGCCTTCCTTTTCAGCTGATAGGATCTCTAGGAGACAAATTGGTACTGAAGTTCTGTGGTAGCTACAGCTCACTTTGTGGCATGCCTAGTATAGAACTTTGCTAGAAAAGAGCTAATAGAGCCAATGTGCTGAAATAATAACAGAACTAATTGCTCTGTGTGCTTAATATGCCACTGAGAACTACTAAAACAGACTCAGTTCTTGTTTATTAATGTGTCAACACAGAAGGATCATGACTGGTACTCAGAGGGAGCTCAGCATGAAAAGGGCTCTCGTGATCAAAGCCAAAAAATGGGAAGACAATCTGAAAGAAGCTTTAGAAGCAGAATGATGATTGTAGACCTGTGGGGAAACAGAATTGAAAGTAGACCATGGTTTCCAAGGGAGTAAAGTTTTAGTTGCCTCCTCAACAGTACAACCCTGCTTTTATAGTAAGCTCTTCAGACTTCTGAAAGATATCTATGTTGCCTTTTATGCAGCCCTTCAGACGTCAGCACTCCGTTGCCTGTCTTCCCATGAACTGAACTGCAGTGAGGACAAGCACAGAGTGGCTGCTGTTGAAACACGAGTGGTGAAGAGATAGGGGCAAGTTTGTCATGTTTTACCTTGGACACAGGAAACATCAGTTTTTCAAGGCCATTTCTTATTCTTAACATTTTTGTTCTTGCAAATGACTGAGCACTTAAGTTGTGCTTAGTTTTGGCAGCCAACCAGAAAAATGCAGAAAGGGTGAAAGCTGAGAGATTGTTTTGGATGAAACAGATCTTTTCATGGGTTTTTGGTTGGTTGGTTGGTTGTTTTATCTTTCCAAAACAAAAACTGGAAGATGTTGTTCCATTAGTGAAGAAAATATTTCATTTGAGCACAGGAAAACATTTTGGTTCAGAGGTTTTGTAAGAAAAATACTGAAAATTGAATCTAGTTTATAAGAGACATGGTGGTGGTCTCATTCCCCTTGCAAGGTGTATTCCTTCTTGGTATGTATACTCCTTTTGGCCACAGATGGCTATTTCTGTCCTTTGCCTGACAGGAGGTTTAAAGCTTTGTCTCCTTCCCCCAGAAGTAGGCTAAAACAACAGCAAGTGTCTGTGAAGTGCCAGGGCATTGCCATTGCTACTAGGAAGATTCTAGGATTACAGCGCTGATTTCAGGACCCCTCCCACGCCACATTTGTGTTTCACACTTGACATTCACTGTGCTTTAAATTCAACCATGCTGTTAGCTAGCTGCCGTGTCTAAGATACATTGCATGCACACGCACTGAAGGGCAGTCCTTGAACTAATGTCCACCTGTAAGCTTTTAGAAAAGAGCCCTGACTCATTGCCTTTGCATCCACCCACTGAGAGAGAGATGTTCAGCACTGGGGAGTGAGTACTGGCCTGTTTCTTGCAGTCATTAGCTTTGTTTGCCCTCAGTCTTCAAGAGTCACTCAGCAGTAAGTAATTTGTCATGGGAAAGTTTGGAGCATTAAACTCCAGGATGTGGATTACTTGTGTAATATAGATGTCAGGATGTGCTTAATGCTTCATTTTGCATGCAGTGATGCTGTGTTAACACAGAGGAGAGAAATCAGATCTCACACTGCCTGGAAGGGTGCTCTGTTTGTCAGGTTAGAGCCTGTTATTTTCCTTTTTTACTTTGTTATTAAGAACTGTACACAAAGTGAAGGGAAGGTGACATTCAGGGAACTCACTTAAGCAGGAGAGTTTGATTTAAATCCTGCCTTGAGCTGGGCACACAGTAGGTTTTCCCTCTTGGCTTATATTTCTTAGAGAAATGCCAATACTTCTGGTTTCATTAAGGAAGTAGTTATTAGTAGAGAGCAGTAAGAGAAAAATACAGCAAGCCCTTTCTACTGAGGAAAGAGACATTAGTGGCTTTAGGAGTGTTGTCAAAAATGGAGAGGTTGTGATAATTGTGCCATAATTTTTCTTGGTTTTGATGGTGGTGTTGATTTTTAATTCCCATCCAAAATGTTATACAAAATTATAACGTCATTAAGGTTGGAAAAGACCTCTAAGATCATCAAGTCCAACCATCAACCCCCCACCACCACCACCACCTCCTGAAGTGCCACACATGACTTTAGATGCTTAACTGCATTTAGTGATGGTGGTCTAAGCCTTGGACAGTGCAGTGCATGTGTGATGGTTCTTGGCATCTGAAGAACTCAGACTGACAACTGAAGAACTCAGTCTTAACCTCCCCTCTCTTCAGATCCATTGTAGAAGGTGGTCAATCTAAAGCAGATAATCACATTGCACCATGCTCAAATTCTCAGCACATGTAGGAAAAGCCATGAATTCTTAGCCATGAATACCAACATTATCCATGGGCCCTTTATCTCTCCAATTTATTAATGGAGGATTTATACTAAATTTTAAATGTTTAATATAAAGTAACAAAAATATTTTATATGACACACATGAAGAGAACTTAAAAGCACACTCCACCCAGGCTTTGTTTTTTTATGGAGCTTCACCACTGGGCAGCAATCAGGTTCAGTGCTTTTTGCTCTTCTATAAACCTTCCCAAGTTTCCAGATGAGGACCTCTTCCAAACACAGATATGGGTGTAAGTGGAAAAAAAAAAAAATCACCTTCTTTTGTACTATCTGTGGGGATGCACTTATGATTTAGCTTTTGTTTCAAAACATGGTTTAGAATTTCTGGACCAGTTGCCTGTGCTGAAAGTGCTTAGGTTTGCAACTAAGTAATGGCTCTATATTTAAAATATCTTAGATATATTTATTTAGTTTGGGTTCTCTTTTGTAACATCAGATACCTTTAAAAGATTAAAGAAGCTAATGCAACATTGAGGTAAAGGTTTCTTGCTGCCTTCAGATACAGTTAATTGCTTAGCTGAGGTTCATACTATCTGATGTGAAGTTTTATTTCCTGAGAGGCTTGGAGAATAGCAGGTCTCCAGTGCTTGGCATGGGCATGTTTTCACCCATCTTTGTTTGTGTAAAGACATACTGTTTTTCTTTACTGTTTCAGAGCACTGTAGTTAATAGATAGCCCTGGAAACTCTTTTTTTTTTTTTTTTTCACCCAGTATGTTCAGTGCAGGCCTACGGTACCAGGCTTTCCCACGGTTTATCAGCCAGGCTGTTTACCAGATGTGACACTGGAGATCCATGTGAAAAATGAGGGTGTAATTTAGATACAAAAAGCATTTAGTGCTTGCTACTTGACCATTCTTCTTGTGAATCATGTTCCACATTGTTTGGTGTACATTGTTCAGTTCCAAAATACAGCTAATGGAGGTGCACCGATTTATATCACCTAAAGAGTTACTGCTTCAAGAGAGCTTCCTTTTATGAACAGATGTTGACCATGGGTTTGTATGTTCAGAAATTAGGATCTTTAAATCATCATCTTTTAATTTTCTCTTCTGTGCATCTCCTGCCTTAAATCCCATCCAAGACTTACTGTACAGCATTACAGTTTCAGGGAAGGTGTGACAAAAGCACCTTGCCCAACCTGAGGTGGGTAACTATGCCAGTATGTAGGCTTAGGATGCCTAACATACGTTTTTTTTTACACTGAAGGGTTGGGAGGGTGTTTTTGAAGGAGTCAACCATCTAAATGCAGTGAGGGTCTCTTCAGGTTGGAGGAGCCTGAGGGGTGTCCTCATTCATGTTTATAAAGTTGTGAAGGGCAACATCGGGAGGACAGAGCCAGGCTCAGCTCAGTGATGTCCAGTGATAGGACAAGGGGCAATGGGGGTAAGCTGGAGCAGAAGAGGCTCCATGTGAACATACAGAAAAACTTTTTCATTGTGAGGGTGACAGAGCCCTGGAGCAGGCTGTCCAGAAAGGTTGTGAAGTCTCCCTCTCTGGAGACATCCAAAATGCACCTCGATGTATTCCTGTGTGTCCTAGGTGATCCTGCTCTGGCAGGATGATCTTTCAAGGTCCCTCCCTACCAACCCCTAACATTCTGTGGTTCTGTGATTTAGCACTTCCTGTGTAGAAGAGTGCTTTCTGTTTCAACTAAAGTGCCACACAGTCTAATGTGCATTCCCATACTATAGAATTTAATGCACTATTGCATTTGAAGCTTCATCATCTCTACTTGTATCCTTGAATGCATTTGGGAGATGAAGAAACGGCATAGTGAATTATTTTATTGTACTTGCTTTAAAGTCTTATAGTCACCTTTAAGGAATTTATCAACATTGGGCTCCTTTGAGAAAGAAAAAGATTGTTGGAGGAGTATAAACCATGGGATGTTACTTGCTCACAAAAATGGTGTGAATCTTGCTTCAGATAAATAGATCCCATTTCTGTTCTATCAATATTCTGCATATCTGTTTCTCTGAGCAAAGCCCTGAATGTTGCAACACTTAACAACTTAATCTTTCTAACAAAATTAATGAGCTTTGAAGGTTAATATTGTCCATGCCTAAGGCAGGGAAAACAGTGGTCTCAGAGATGTGGTAAGTAGCTTAGTACTGTGTTAAAATTCATCATGAGCTGCCTGACTTCACCGAGACATTAAGTCATACACAGCTCACAGTATGGCAACAGAGAAGAATCAGTAGGTGAAACTCAATTAATAGACATTTTTCTTTGTTGACAGGCTGGTGAAGGATGCCCCATGGGATGAGGTTCCTCTTGCTCACTCCTTAATTGGTTTTGCCACTGCATATGACTTCCTGTACAGCTACCTTAGCAAGACTCAACAGGAGAGATTTCTTGAGGTAATTGCCAATGCCTCCGGATATATGTACGAAACATCATACAGACGTGGATGGGGCTTCCAGTACCTCCACAACCACCAGCCTACCAACTGTGTGGCCCTGCTGGCTGGAAGCCTGGTTCTGATGAATCAAGGTATGTTCTAAACCATAGGAATGTTTTTCTGAAGTGTATCAACTCAATCAGCCATTTATGCAGCAGAGTTCAGGAACTGATAGAAATGCTACTGAGAGTACAGCAGGATTAGGTTTGGTCTTTTGCTGCTGTGTATTTACTGAACAGAGTAAAACTCTGGGGGCAGGTATACAAGGTATATATGCATATATACCTGTGTATATAGATTTAGCTATCTAAATCATAGAATGGCTTAGGTTGGAAGGGACCTTGATGATCATCTACTCCAACCTCCCTGCCATGGGCAGGGACACCTCTCAGCTAGACTGAGGCCTCATCCCACCTGGTCTTGAACAGCCTCAGGGAGAAGGCATCCACAGCCTCCCCGAGCAAACTATTCCAGAGTATCACCATCCTTGTACTGAAGTTCTTCCTAAGATCCATTCTAAACTTATCTCCCTCAGCTTAAAACTATTCCCCCTTGTCCTGTCTCTAGACACCCTTATAAAAAGTCCCTCTCCACCTTCCTGTAGGATCCCTTCAGGTATTGGGAGGCAGCTCTAAGGTGCCCCCAAAGTCTTGTCCTCTGTAGGCTGAACAACCCCAGCTGCCTCAGCCTATCCTCATAGCAGAGGTGTTCCAGCCCTTGGATCATCTTACTGATCATCTTAAATGAATCTGAAATTCTTACCTCACTGTTTGTAAGAATTAAAACTCCTCATGTGTACCCTGTCCAGTCCAGATTTCCAGACAAGGTCTTTCAGAGTAGAGAATCAGTAAAGAGCGATTTGGCACATGGTCTCCTCACACATTGTTGTACAATAAATATGAAAGTGTCAGTAGAATGGAGCATGTGTCAAAACAGAGCATGTGTTAGTAGAATACCAGTTAACTGCAGCTCAGAAGTAAACTTCTTTGTATTTTTAAACTCTGAGGATCTCCTTACCGGGCTGGTGATCAGTGAAAACTGACCGGGCAAAATATCTGCATTGTGGGAGCCCTCTAGTGGGAACCAAACTTTGTTTTCCTAAAGCTTTAACTGGAAATGCAATAAAGAGTCTTGGCCTGGCTCTTCCTTTTGTGCATGTCCTGAATGCATTAAGGACATTTCCCTTTTAAGATGGAAAGCATAATCCCAATGTTATTAGCAAAAGGATCATAGTGTCATAGAATGGTTTGGGTTGGAAGGGACCTCCAAAAGTCCTCAAGTCCAACCCTCTGCAGTGAGCAGGGACATCCTCCATTAGATAGGTTGCCCAGAGCCCTGTCAAGCCAGACCTCTTCCTTGCTCATGTGACCTTGCTTTGCTGTGTTTAAATACCTGGTTTATTTTTCACCCTAGAACTGCAGAGAGGCTGCAGTGCTGGCTCATGTATTAGAGCCCTGGATTGCAGATTCCTTGCTGCAAAGGATCTCACTGTGGGAGTACAGATAACATAATCTATGGTGTCGTTGTAGTTAGGTTTGCCAACATCTTTTTCTTCCAGGCTACCTTCAGGAAGCTTACTTGTGGACAAAGCAAGTGTTAGCCATCATGGAGAAGTCAGTAGTCCTGCTGCAGGAGGTGACAGATGGCTCCCTCTACGAAGGGGTGGCTTATGGCAGTTACACAACCAGATCGCTCTTCCAGTACATGTTTCTTGTCCAAAGGCACTTTGATATCAATCACTTCAGCCACCCCTGGCTCAAGCAGCACTTTGCATTTATGTACAGGACTGTCCTGCCAGGTAAGTCATATGGGTGAATGAAGATGAATCTTACAGAACCATAGCATTGTTTTGATTGCAAAAGACCTCTGAGATCAAGTCTGACCTACCACCACCATGGCAGCAGTAGATTTCATACTTGAAGTAGGCCATTTTTAAATAACTTGGTGGTTGTTTTTTTTTAATAATCTTTTCCTTGGATTTTACCTTCCTCATCCACTGAAACAATAACATCCTTGTTTATCACTGCTTATTGGAAATCATTGTTTATTAAACTGACTTTTAAAAGCAGTCAAAAGATAGGAACAATATTTGGGAGAAAAAGCAATCATTTAGAATTTGATTTCTGGTTCTCAGAGTTTGAAACAGACCTGTTTCTGGGGTTTTCCGTGAGAAAAAAACCATATTCTTTGAGATTCCTGATGTTTTTTTTTCCTTTTCCAAAAATCATCACACTTAAATAGTAAGTGAAAGGAACAGAAGATGATGATACTAGGGTAAACGTATCAGCAAAGCGTAGGAGAGTTTTACAGGATCACCAGTTTTCCCCAAACACACTGAAATAATAGATTTTAATCCCATTTTAATTAAAATATTTTTTCAGATGGAAAATATAATTGACTCAAATGATAAACTTCTCTGTGCAGGGGTACATGAACCATTCTGTTTTTAAAATGTGAGAGTTAAGCAGAAATACCTGATGTCATTAAGGGGGGTCAATTCTGCAGACTCTTTGATGTTTGCATCCTTTTGCTGGTCTCTGTCTGGTCCCTCAGACTGTGTTTTAGCATCTCTGATTTGAAGCCCTTGTTGTGACTGAAAGATGGAGATGTACAAACATGAAGTGACTTACAAGTTAATAAATATTGCTGACTCCTTCTAGCTTTCAAAAGAGATGGAGTTTCAGGCAGCTTTTCAAGTTTTCAGTGATGGTTTTCTGTTATTTATTTGCAGGACAATTCATTAGGACCTTACAATGTTCAAATTCCTGATGGAAAAGACAGTAAAAACTTTTTTTGCTTTAAGAACCTCAGCTCTAGCCATGTATGTAAGGGGCTGAGAGCAGCTTTGACATGATTCTGACTCCATGTGAGTCCTTGGCATATACTGGGAAGAGGTTACTCAGGGCAAAATGAACTCATGCTAGCTGTTTCAGGGTGAAGCTTGAAGCTGCTGCTGCTGCTGATTATTAAAAATAATAACAATAATAATTTTTAAATTATTACTATTATTTTCCTTGGGGAAAACTCTGGTTTCTTGCTTTAAAGAGTTCAGACTGACATAGAAAAAAGTGAAAGCTGTAAAGAGAAAGTTACCTTTGCCAGGTCTGAGTGGTGAGAGGAAGTAGCTGGGACATTGCTTCTTAATTTTTTGTAGTATTTTGACTGTGTGTAGCCCACAACTGAAGAAGAAAGGTGAGTATTCACCTTAGCTACAGCAGAAGGAAGCAGCCCCTGTGTAACCTGGTTATGGCTCCTTTACAAGTAGGTCTGTAATCATCTGCCAAGGCTGTTCCTCTTTGTGCCTGTTGGTACTGCTTGGCTTTGCTGTCGTGCTCCACAAATGCATCTTTGTACGTTTCTTTGTCCCTTCTTACATTTCTTTTCACTTTCTCCCAAGGGTTTCAGAGAACTGTAGCCATTGCAGATTCCAACTATAACTGGTTCTACGGGCCAGAGAGCCAGCTGGTGTTTCTGGACAAATTTGTCATGCGCAACGGCAGCGGGAACTGGCTGGCAGAGCAGATCAGAAGGAACCGAGTGGTGGAGGGCCCAGGGACACCATCCAAAGGGCAGAGGTGGTGCACCCTCCACACTGAATTTCTCTGGTATGAAAGGGAATGAGTGGGCTCAAAAGGAACCTGACAGCTGTTTGCTATTAGTGGCAATTCATTATCATCAGATTTGTCCTGTAGAAGCAGAGGTCAGGCTAGCCCTGTCAAACCCAGAGAGTCAGCTGGCTCCCAAGAACTTCATCACTTGGTAGAGATGCACAAAATATATTCATAGAATCATAGAATGGTAGAGGTTGGAAGGGACCTCGGGAGATCATCTAGTTCAACCCCCTGCTAATGCAGGTATGCCTACAACAGGTTGCACAGGAGAAAGAAAAAGGAGAATCCACAACCTCTGGGCAGCCTGGTCCAGTCCTACAGGGACCACCTTGGTGTGGTTCTACATCTGCTTTTGTGTTTTCCTTTCATGGTCTATTGCTTTCATAAAGTACAAGCAGTTCCAAAAGGGCTGAAAATTCGCCTGCATGCACCCTTCAGTTTATTTTGTCTGTTTGAACAGATTTTAATCCTGTTGTCTCCTTCAACAATTACTTAGGTGAATATTTAAAGCATAATTTTCTTTTTAAAGCTGCAAGTAATAATAAAAACGTTCTTTAAAAAGCTAAAGTCATGTAGGTGGTAAGGCTGCTGTTAGTTGGTTTTGCACAGTAATTTGCAAGTTGTGCTTAGAAAAAAATCCTGAGAGATCTATGTTTTCTATGCAATTTACAGCTCTGCAGATAATCTGCTCCTCTTGGTTAAGTAATCAGTAAGAGGTGCAAACACTGACTTCTAGTGCAAAATGGTGTCTACAGCCTGGTCCTGATGTGCATTTCTTTAGGATTTATATTGCAATAGCTTTGTAATGTAAACCAAAATGTGGCTATTTTGGAATTAGTGGTACTCCTCTTCTTGGACTGTAGAAGGATTGCTTGCTTTAGAAGTAGAGCAGATGCTTTCAGCTGTTACTCTCTAAAAAGCAGGCAGCAAATGTGTATAGGGTTTAGTATGTTAAAGATCATTACAACTTCACTCAGGAAACATACATGGGGGTTTATATTGTTAGCTTGCTCCTTGGTGTAAATAGCGAATAGCTTTTTGAGTTTTTGAGAGACTGATCATGGAATCACTCAACTGCTGTTAAGCCTGTTGTCCTTGTCTTTATTGGCAGGTATGATGCAAGTTTGCGTTCCGTACCTCCACCAGACTATGGGGTTCCTAAGCTGCATTATTTTGAGGACTGGGGAGTGGTGACCTATGGAAGTGCTTTGCCAGCTGAAATCAACAGGCCTTTCCTTTCCTTCAAGTCAGGAAAGCTGGGAGGACGTGCAATATATGATATTGTTCATAAGAACAAGTACAAAGAGTGGATCAAGGGCTGGAGGAACTTCAATGCTGGCCACGAACACCCGGACCAGAACTCCTTCACTTTTGCTCCCAATGGTGTACCTTTCATAACAGAAGCTCTGTATGGGCCAAAATATACTTTTTTTAATAATGTGTTGATGTTTTCCCCTGCCGTGTCCAAGAGCTGCTTCTCCCCATGGGAAGGGCAGATTACAGAAGACTGTTCCTCAAAGTGGCTTAAATACAAACACGACTTGGCTGGTGACTGTCAGGGACGAGTGGTTGCTGCCATGGAGAGAAGCGGAGTGGTTTTTATCAGGGGAGAAGGAGTGGGTGCATACAACCCTAAACTGAAGCTGAGAAAACTGCAAAGAAACCTCATACTTCTCCATCCCCAGCTTCTCCTGCTAGTGGACCAAATCCTCCTAGAAGACGACAGCCCTCTAGAGGCAGCGACCAGTTTCTTCCACAATGTGGATGTGCCTTTTGAGGAGACGGTTGTGGACGATGTCCATGGGGCCTTTATTCGGCACCGGGATGGGATCTATAAGATGTACTGGATGGATGACACCGGCCGCAGCGAGAAGGCCACCATCGCCTCCAGGATGTACCCCCGAGGCTACCCCTACAACGGGACAAACTACGTGAATGTAACCACCATCCTGCGGCACCCTGTCACCAGGGCCATTTACCTTTTCATTGGGCCCTCCGTCGACGTGCAGAGCTTCACTGCCCGGGGAGATTCTCCGCAGCTGGATGTTTTTGTCACCACCGGGGAGCACGCCTACGCCGTCTACCTGGGGCCCGTCGAGGACAGGTCCCGCTCTGCCTTTGCACAGGTTATTGCAGACCGCCAGAAAATTGTCTTTGACCGAGCCTCTGCCGTTAGGAGCTCCACGGTGCCAGAAGTGAAGGACTACTTAGGGATTGTGGAGAGGAACCTGCAGCATTTTAAGCCGGTTTTCCAGCAGCTTGAGAAGCAGATCTTATCTCGTGTGCGCAACACAGCTAGCTTTAGGAAGACTGCTGAGCGCCTGCTGAGGTTCTCCGATAAGAGACAAACGGAGGAGGCCATCGATAGGATATTTGCAATCTCACAGAGGCAGCAGCAGCAGCACGGCAGAGCAAAGAAAAACAGAAAAGTAGCCAAAGGCTACAAATTTGTCGATGCCGTGCCTGACATATTTGCACAAATTGAGGTAAACGAAAGAAGAGTGCGGCAGAAGGCGCAGACTCAAGCACAGAAAGAGTTACCTGTAGATGAAGATGAGGAAATGAAAGATCTTCTGGATTTTGCAGATATCACTTACGTGAAGCACAAAACTGGGCTGTCAGTCAAGGGCCGGTCAGGGCTGGCACAGATGGTGACGACTGCTCGAAGCAGTGCCCCATCGATATCAGCTTCCTATACTCGCCTCTTTCTGATTCTCAACATTGCTATTTTTTTTGTCATGTTAGCAATGCAGCTCATGTATTTTCAGAAGGCCAAGAGACTGCACGGCCAACGATGTCTGTATGCAATCCTTTTAGTAGACAGCTGTATATTATTGTGGCTGTATTCCTCCTGTTCTCAGTCACAATGTTAGCGGAAGACCTCTACTAGTCGACCAGTTTATGGTCATATATGTCTATGCAAAATCATTAACCCTAATAGGGCCAAAGTTTTATCTTCTTTTTTTTTTTTTTTTTTTTGTCTTGTCTCTGAAACATTCCAAAAACAGCTTGGGGAAGATTGGTTTCAGATCAGAAGGAATAGAAACATAGAGCAGGCAATGAATAGCTCAGAAAACTAAGTACTTAATAAGTACTCCTCCTTTGTGATTTGAGTTGGGCTTCACATCTGAGGGAACGTTGTACTTTGTTCAAAAGAGGTGAGTAATGTAAAGTTGTGATTCATTTTTTGGTGAGAAGAGCCCTCTGAGTAGATTTGTTTCTAAGGGCTTGCTTTTTTATACAGAAGTGAGCTTGCATTTGGGGAGTTTTTATTTCAGGCTGCTAGGGACGTCTCTGGACATTCTCTTAAGAAAAGGACATTCAATCACAAGTATGCAAGGCAGATCTTAGCAATAGACTTAATTTCTCTCTGCCAAACCAAAGAATGCTTCAATATGGGACACTCCTGTGTCATTATTGCCAGCCCTTACATCATGTCATCTCTTCCATGCTTTATAACGTGGCACGACAGGAAATGGTGATCATGTCAGTATTTGCCAAATGAGAGGCACACTGCCCAGCAGGCAATAGCAGAAGGCAAAAATTAGGCTATCAAAGTATAAAGAACACAATTCTCAGGAAAAAAACATCTTTATCTTTCAGTCAAGTGTAGATAGGAAAAGGATGAATGCTATAGGGTCTGTTCTAAATATTACAAGGCAGAGGTCCACAAAAGTTTTCTGTAGTTTGAAGCACACCTTAGTAGAGAAATTGATGTCCTAGATCACTGTCCTTCATATGCAATTGTAAAATACAAACAAAAAAACCAAAGCAATCCTGTGGTAACCTCAGCAATTGCCAGTAATGGAAAAAGAGGTATTAAGAAAGTATTTAATGTCTTTGTCCTGTTCACATGGCTAGAAACAGAGGACAGTTAAAATTGTATGAACAGTCTGTTCTCTATAAAGCACCAGCAAGGGTTCTGCAAGCTCTTGGTGGCCTTGGGTGAATTATTTGGAGATTAGTGGTGAATGGAATCATGTGGTTTATGACAAAAATAAGTATGATGTTTCCACATATATCCCCTTCTGTTCATTAAACTGATTGCAAAAAATGGTAACTATTTGAGTGAGGGGAAGCTCAATGGAATTGGGTGTATCTGTATGTCTTACAGAAAAACCGTTCTTCCAGTACATTTTCTAAATAAAAACATTAGAATGGTCTCTGTGCAAAAGCTGTTGTCTTTGATTAGTAGATTTCCCCCAAGAATTACAGTAATGATGTTCATCAGCACTTTGTTCAGACCACAAACCTTTGTCTAGTGCTGGGTCAAAGGTTGGACTAGATGATCTCGAAGGTCTCTTCCAACCAAATGTATTCAGTGATTCTGTCTCGTCTTCCTTACAAGCCATTTAGGTATCTGTTATCTGCTTTGCTGCTGTTAAGCCTTCTGCAAATGTATGTGTTGAAATGTGATGAGCTTTCCACATCTAAACAACCTTCAGTGAACAGAGCATTTTCACTAGGATACAGCTACTGAGCCACTTCTGAGCACTGTATTCACATACAGAAACCCTGCTGCAGTCTCAGTGGGAGACCAGACTCATTTCAGCATGAAGTGGGAATCCAAGGCTTTTCCAGCCTGTGCTAGGTTTCTATCCCATAAGGTTTATGAGTTATTGCATATGACTTGCCATTACTGGCCACTCTGAACTCCACTTACAAAGTACAGAACATACTTGGTAGCCTATGAACAGACAGCATTAGGCCACACACATAGGAGTGGAACAGAATCAAATCTCAGCTATTCAGCAGTTCCAAGACAGCAAGATGTGATGGCATAACCTGAAGAAAGCAAGGAGGCATGAAATGCAAAACATTTATACAGAGTATAGAAATATTTGGAGTTTACTGTGCTTACATTTGTACAGTAATCTTATGGCATTTACCACACAGTAAATGAAGAACTGAGCTTTGTTTATAAAACAACTTAGTTGACTACCCAGGGTGATTGATCTGATTACAAATGAGTGATCTGCCTCACTGAGGCTCCATAATTTCATCATACAACCTAACAGCTTCAACCTTTCCGATCCTATGAAGCTACATATATTTTCTAAAAAAACTCACTAAATGCTTTTCACTTCATCCACAGCCAACACTTAAAGAACCACACAAACATATCTATGGCACATGCAGACTGTAGATTAATGCAGGCTGACCTGTAAAGCCCTCATGCTGCTGGTTGCTGTAGGACACTTGGACTGGGTTACAGAACCCTCCTTGTGCAGGAATGAGAGCTGTATTGGGACAGTAGTGTTAAGGAGCATCAGTAAATACCAGCAAGAGAAGATGTGTGGCTTGTGTGGCTGTACCACTTCTCACCCATCTTCCTTCAGAGCTATGTTTAGTTTTGCAGACCTGATTCTTTCCTAACCACTAGAATCTGTTTTCAGCCCAAAACTGCTAATAAATGTAATGCCTTAAAATAGCAATGTAATGTACACAAATGCCTGTCAGCTGTGCATTCCCTGTCACATTGCTACTTCTCAGGCTGCTGCTCTGCTAAGAATTAGTACTGCTGCTGATTTATGTGGTGCCACTGAGTTGTGTAACAGTTCACAAACGTGTCAGAAGACTGCTGCAACCCTGGAGGCAGAAAACTTCCTCTATTTCACAAGTTGGGGCAATGGGCCTCCAGGGCAGGTCAGTCCACCTGGAGGGAGGGTGCAGATCTGCTTGTGGGTAAGCATTAATTGCACCATGGAACGAGACAAAAGGTGTTACAAGAACTTTCCTAGAATAGAAGGATTTCCCTGTAAGTCATTCTGAACTGGGCAGTGAGAAATGCAGCTCATTGTACTTTACAAAAAGTAGACCAGTGCTGAGGTTCTCTTTTTCATTGCACCTGGGGATGTACATGATTTTAAATTAATGATGGTAAAAGGAAGTTGAGCTTGATAAGATTAATGACAGGCAATCTGGGACAGGATGGATCGTGGTCAGAGCAGCTGGAATGATTTGTAGTCTTCTTCTATTCTGAACAAATAGCAAATGTCCCAGAAAAAAAAAAAAAAAAGTTAATACCCTATTGTAAGAACTTACAAACATGACTAAAGCAAGATCTGCTCAATATGTACTGGCAGAACCCTCCAGCACTGATGCAGGCATGCACACATACAAACTGCATTTCATACCAGTATTATACATTTGCTACAGCCACAGGACTACTTAGACTACAGCTTTTTCCACCCAGAAGTCATTCAGTTGCAAATGAAAGCATAGAAATTAAAACATCAAAGAGAAACTTAAGAGAGCCTCTAACAAGTCCATTTGTTTTCAGCTGATCCCTTCATTTTAATAAAGAGGGTTTCAGAATGAAAATATGTTTCAAATAACATCATAATTTTGTTCTAAAAATGTCCTTTTGAGGGTTTGGTTTTGTTTTGTTTTCATGCTGGCATTATTTTCATTCCCTTTGGAAAGCATGAAATGTAATGGAAATGAATGCAAAACCAACCAGATCTGGGTTCTTTAACAGAAAACTATTTCTCTGAACGCTTTCCAGTTAATGCTTTACAGCTGCTGCGGCGAGACAAGTGTTAATTCAAAGGGCAAGAAAGAACTGCCCTGGGAGAACAATGCTCTGAGGTGAACAGGACGCCAAAAGCAGCCAGGCCCCCACCCCTGCACCTCCAGGTCTCCTGCCTGGGACCCTCTGCAACCCCTCAACCCCATGTCTACCCACAGACAGACCTCATCCAGCACATCACTGCTTCCTGCTTGACTCCCAGCCCAGCTACTCCCCCTCTTCCCAACCAGGGTAGTCTCTCTTCCCTCTCCTACCTCTTTCTGGGACTGTTTACTGGAAATCTGTTTGCTTGGAGGGGAGGGTTGATCCTTTTCACATAGAGCTCACCTCCCTTTTCCCAGAAAGCTTGTTCCTGACATACTTTATTACAGATAAATAAAGCCCTGCTAAAATGAGGCTCAGAAGGTGTGGTACCAGGGGTTCTCAGCTGTGCCCCCTCCCCTGTGTGTGGTCATTATCTGCTCCAGAGGGCTGCTGCTGGCTGAGGCTCCCTTGTTAAAGCAGTGCTCAGAGGCAGCCCTTGTCCCCATCTCTGTCATGGGCTGCCTTTGCAGCTTCTCTTATTTCTGCCATCCCCACATCTCGTAAGACTTCTTCAGGTACAGTGAACTGTGGTTTCAAGGTAAGCTCACTATTGCCTCTAGCTGCCTCTGCTTGGCAATAACACACAGTAATGCTGGATAGTTACAACAACCATCTGCTTTAACAAACTCTGCTAAGGTGGATGAGTTCCTATGTGATCTGGTATAGGTGATCCTGCTCTAGCAGGGGGGTTGGACTAGATGATCTCTTGAGGTCCCTTCCAGCCCCTAACATTCTGTGATTCTGTGAAGGCTGCCTGACCAGAAAGCACTGCTTCATGCAAGAGATAGGGGATACTGACTCTAAAATTAAGGGATTGTGGCAGAAAAGATGACCATGACAACCAGCTCCCTGGCTGGCTGCTTATCTTGGTGTCACCAAGCACTGACATGACCAAACTGTCACCTCAGACATCTTCAGCTACATGGCTGCAAGCAAGCACCAAAGCTTCAATCTCCTTAATTCACCTCATTGAGATTCAGATGTGACAATTAGCTAAGAGCCTGGTTGAACCTCCTCATTGCCTGAATGAAACCTACAAGCTCTGGGAGCAAAGGTTTTCATAGTCAGCTCAGCTTAGTAAACCCAGAAATCTCTTCCAGATATGAAGAGGGGGTCCAAAGTTTGTTTCCTAGCAAATGGTGCTCTGGTAGCTGGGGCATCAGCAGGAACAACTTGCCTGGGTCATTGCTACATGTGCACTGGCTAATTTCCTGTAAGTACTTGGAAAAGATTAATTGATTAGGTGCAAAAATTAAAATGATTACAGCAGAACTTTTTTCCATAAGAGAACAAGCCACATTGTATTGCTAATCAAAAGGCAGGATGAAAAACTGCACAGCTCTGGGTGGATTTCTCGCTTTTTTTTTTCACACTTCACTGAAAAGCTCCGCTGGAAGATGATGAGGTTCAAGCTATTGCTAGTTATGATGCATATGCAGACAAACGCTGGCTTTATAGAAACAAAGATCTTGGTTGTTTTGATGTTGACTAATGGGGTGGGTTTCCACTGTGGCCTCCACTTGACACTGTGCAATGAGCCTCTGCTCTTCTGTTTCCGGTAAGCAGAGCTGCTTCAACCTTGCATTCTGACCAATGCTAACAGAAAGTGAAAGCTCTGCAAGCCTTTTTTAACTGTGGGAGCTTCAGGACACTCTTTCATTTTCCCTTTTTTGACCGAGACTTCACTCTCCTGACTGTAAGTGGGGGCCCAAGATGGACCAGGCAAAGCGTGTGCTGGATTTCTGCACCCGCCACCAGACCGTTCTGGGTTACAGCGTGGTGTCCCTGCTGACGGCTCTCACCGAGTACATCTTCTCTTCTGTGGTGTTCAAGTGTCCCTGCAACTCTGACAACGCCGTGTACGGCATCATCTTCCTCTTAGTGCCTGCCCTCATCTTTTTTCTGCTTGGCTGTATCTCGAACGTCAGCATCTGGCGGATGGTGACAGGCTGCCAGCCGGCGGACTGCTGCAGCCGCTGCTGCTATGTGATGACACCGACGATGAGCAGAGCCTTGGTGGCTCCTGTCACCTGGATCGCGGTGGCCCTGCTGGGAGGCAGCTTCTACGAGTGCGCAGCCAGCGGCTTGAGCCTGTTGTCGAATTACTTGTGCACCGATAAAGGAAAGATGTGCCCCAGCCAGGTGGCCACAATGCCCTGCAACCGGACCCTATCAAAGCAGGTAACCGGAGGATCGCTCAGCCTTCAGGCACAGTCTCAGGTAAAGCCTCTCCACTGCTCACCCTATGGCCTTCAAACATGGTTGCTTACTGTAGGGTGGTGCCTGCTGGTGTCTGTAACCAGTCCTTCTCTCTCACAGCTATGAAATTCCCCAAAGTACACGATTAGCAGCAATCCATGAGCAAACCCACACTGACAGAAGGTGGCCAGTGTGTATTTGTGCTGTTTTCTGGGCTTGCCTGGCAACTGCTTGGCACAGCCATTCACAAAAACCTCCTTCCAAGGTGGATGGGGAATTAGCCCGGAGACCAGAATTTTGCACTTTGCACTGCAAGTATTCTTCTCATTTAACTTAGGCATGGTGCAAGTTCTCTTTTCTCCCCATTTCTACCGTTCTAAATACCTCTTTTTTTTTTTCTAAGCATGCATTATCTGAGGGGAAGTTGAACTCATGAACAGAGAGGAAGCTGATGGGATTTTTGCTGCTGAGGACTGGCAGGAAAGGAGAAGTTGTTTGGCTATGAATCTATTAATAATTTCACACCTGTATTCTAAAAGAATAGTTAAACTGTGTATCTGCCTTGTTAAAGTGTTCTTGTGCTGAAGGCAAACTGCACAATTAAAAAAAAAAAAGAAAAACAAAAAACCCCACTCGTGGGTAGATTTTTTTTTTGTTTGTTTCAAGTGAAAGGAAATCTCCACAAATTTTGGCACTACTCCAGTTTTGTTTCTAAGTTTGTTTCATTTTCATCTTAACTCCAGTAGAAAAATCAGTCCTTGTCACTTTTTCTCACAAAGATATTAAAGCTGGTTAAGGGAGTTAAATTTATTAAGATGTTATATTGCTTGGATTTTAATAAGTTGGAGCCTCTGAGATTTACCATGGGATGTTAGAAACATGTATAAACCAAGAACAAATTCTCATAGTCAATAGTCATGTCTGTGTTCTGCCTACAAACATACAGGACACAACCTTCCTGTGTGCTGTGGCAAATGGCCATTTTTTGCAGACTCAGGGATGAGGCAGTGAAGAAACCTTCCAAGAGCAGATAAAATACAATCAGCAGGAGGTCTGATTTCACAGCACCAAAAGTGGACTTCTGTACCGTAAATCTGACCACCACTGTTGGTCAGCATCTTGCTTTTCATGTTAAGAAAATTCAGTGTACCTGAGGGAAGAAACAAACTTTTGCTGTTGTTGTATCCAAACAAGATCAGCTCAGGGGTGCAGAAGCTCTGTAAGGTTGGCTGAATTGTGTGCATGGGTTCCTGTTTCTGCAGGAAGCACACTGTTAGATGCAATCCAGGATGTCTTTGTTCACAGTTTTCATGTCTGCTTCAATGTTAAGTTCTATGCTCCTACAAATGGCCATGCAAATCCACCATTAACCCATCTGTCTCTTTTCCAAGCTGATAGGATGGTTCCTGATACTGATCATCATGATTGTGGGAGTGATTTCAACATGTGTCAGCCACTGTTGCTCCCCGGTTAGCTATATGCAGCTCAAGTTCTGGAAAATCTACTTGAAAAAGGAAAACGAGCTCTTTGTTACCAAGGCTAAAGAGCATTCAGCCAAGCTGGCAGAAAGAAATATTAACTGCTTTTTTCACCTTCCTGACCCAACACCTGCTGACCAAACACCATTTCAGACTCCCAGCAATGAAGACTGGAGGAAGATTTCACTTCTGTACACTTTCAATCCTCAAGAGCAGCATTACAGCATGATGCATGAGTTTGTTAACACAAACAGAGGCAGCAGTGCCAAATTTAGGGAAGGAGATCAGAATTCCTTTATTTTAGGATTTGTCAATGATGTAGGTCTAAGTGAATCGGGAATTTAATGAAACAAATCCTTGGCAATGCTGGAAATCTTTTAACTTTACTGATACAAGAAGAGTTTAATTCTGTCCTTTTAATCAAATCTGTGTGAATTGCATGTATAAGCTGATACCTGTAACCCTCAGCAGATTCAGTTTGGAATATATTTTACTACTTTTGATTAAGTACAACTTTTAAATAAAGGCATCTGTCACAATGGGAGTCTTCAGATGGTGGTGTTCAATAAAAGGAGTCACATATGTAAGATAATCAGCACCCACTATTCAAACAGGCAGGAAATCCCATGAAACTGTTTGTCACAGTCATTTTCCAAGGCAGAAGGAAGGTAAGAATTTGTTTTGACTAGCTGGACACAACTAGCTTGGAAGCTTCATTCAGCCCTGGATAAAATCAAACAAACAAACAAACAAACAAACAAGAAATGCCAACAAAGTAGGGAAATCTGCTACTGGTTGTAACATGTCCTTACATGCTGTAACTTGTTATTTGTGGAAGGTAAACAGCATGTTGGACTGAGCACAAGGCTGGTTAATGAGTAGCTTTGGCTTTGTCTTAAAGCTCCAATGTACTATGCCATCACTATACAGCACTGCTAAGACAAGCAGAGGGAGGAAGATTATCAAGAAGATTGTAAAGTTCTGGTGGGAATGGACACTGCTGATCCCAAGGTAAATACCCCTCACTTAGCAGGGTTAAGAGTTAACAGACTGAGGGAAAATAGGAGATGATGGTGCAGACTGGTAACAGGTGACACTGGGCTTCACCCAGCTGAGCTGAGGGTTTGTATTTCAGTTTAGAATGAGTACTGTGGTGTGAAGAAGGTGAGCTGGCTTCTGGATAGGGTACTGAGCTAGGGCTTGGGGTTTTGTTCAACCCTTACTGAGATCATCTTGCATTACAGCAGACATTATTAAACCCTTCCCAGATCTCAGGTCTCTGTGAGGCTGCTATGCCTCCACTTCCCAGTCATGTTGTGGTGACAAGTCCGCTGCCAAAGGGCCACTGATGAAGGTCAAGTAAGAAGAGACACAGCAAACCAGTTGTGTGGCAACCTCTGAATTTTTATTGGTATTTCCTCAGGTGAACACAGATCTACAGTGAGTTCACATTACGTGCATCATGCTTTATTCACTTTGGTCATAAGGGCAGTGCCGTTGAAGAGAAGACTGATGTGAAAAGCTCTACAGCTTGAAGCAACACAAGCATTGCACAGTTATCAGAGTGCTGCAGCCTGATATATGCACAGGACTGAACAGGCATGCCAGCAACAGTGCATGTGGGGCCTGACAGATCCTTAAGGAACTGGACTGGTTCCTGCCATCAGTGAAGCCACATCCCTCCCTGGTTTCAAAGCCAGCAGTGAGACTATGTATAGCAAACCATTACACATCAAAACAGACACCCTACAGGGAGACACTGCATACAGCAGATAAATTCATTATTCCTAAACATAAACAGCAAAATTGAGCAGCTCTTAGCAGCTGTGCTTTCAAAGATTACCATAAACAAACCAAACCAAACAAACAAAAAAAAACCCTCGCAGGAACAGGTATTCATTTTTATCTGAAAAAAAGTTGGTATTTGAATGAATATTTTGCATTCAGCATGCAAATACTGAGATAAAACATTCACTGAGCTCAAGAGCATGGTTATAGGAGAAAGAAGGACAGGTCATTTTGATCTTTTCTACTGATATCTGTGCCTTGACAATTAATATTGATCTCCCCTCTGCTCTGCTCCTCCTGTTTGCTGTCTGGATCTCTTCACCTTTCAAATGTATGGCTAGTGTAACTGGCTCAGCCAAGTAATTTTTTACCCTGCATGTCTTCTTCAGAAACAAAAGGCACAAAATATCTTTCAGCAAGGGTTTCTCCAGATGTTTCTTTCATTTATTTCTTTTGTGCTTTCTGTCTTCAGCCTTCCTTAAAAACGTAATTCCTATTTCTGTCACGGCATCACCCTTCAGCCTGTCCTGGAGGAAGGTAACTTCAGCTGCTAAGTGAACCTACAAAGAGTCAGGTCTGATCAGTTAAGCAGCATAAGGAGTTTTTTCTCTTACCACAAGGGGATCCCCTTTCTCAGCTTTTGTAAGAAGCAGCCTTCTAGATTGTTTTAGAATGGCTTTCCCAACTAAGTTAATACAAACAAAGTTCTATACACTAGGATTTGCATATTACTTTACTCTTCATTCCAGTGCTTTGCTTTCTTCCAGCAACCTAAATGATGTACCTGAGGATTTTGTGATCACAAAATTTCCTGGTCATGTCCTAACACTTATGACATAGCACTCTTGCTAATTAGTCTTAGATCAGATGGAATGCCATCTGATATACTTCTGATGCTCTGGGTTTACCATCGTATTCACCCACACTTTGCCCTTTCAGCAGGCACTGCACCAACCTGGGAGCATTCTTTACCTTCCATCTATTTGGAAAGAATCAGGGGTTCCAAAGACCAGGCTATTACTGGTTATACCTATGCAGGAAAACGAGACAGGAGCAATCAAGGATACCAGTTTGCCCCTCTGGATCTCACATTATGTGTTAGGTGGCTTCCCATCCCACCAGTGTCAGCCACTGAAGAGCCAAGCAGGGATGGTGTGGAGGTGAGTCAACCTGTGTGCTTCTCCACCTCAGAATCCAGGATCATTCTGGCCCTCTTTTGTTTAGACAGAGACATTTAATTTGAGAGAGAGATGAAACACTACTAAATTTCCTCAATTTACCTCAGCAAGTGGTTTTGTTTTCCTGTGCCTCTGCATATTAACAAAGAATGGAGAAAAGAGGTGTGCACTTCCTTACCATTTCCAAAGCACCTCGAATCACCCCACAGAGGAGGTTACAGTAGCAAAGTGATGCTCGTTCTGCTGGCAGCTCCTCCACAAAGTCCACTAGTGGGTTTTTGTCCAGGATTAAGGAGAATTCATTTCCTGCAGGACTACTGCAGGTCACACTAGGGGTGACCCCAAGGTACATCTTGAAAGCAACCTGCAAAGAGATGAAACTCTGATGCTTCAATGTTGTGTGCAAACCAGAGGTGAAACTTCCAGATGCAGCAGGCTGTAGACCAGCTTTACCCCGGGAAAATAGGGGGAAGGGCCAGACAGGCTGGAAATCAAACTAGATATGTCTCTTCTATGATCAGCTGGAGGCAGAGACAAAAATCTGGAGCTACGTGATCCTCTAGGGAAGCACAGCAGAAGGCTGCTTATTTTGTCTTTGATGTTCCCACATTTACAACCCCATGCAAAGAGGTTTAACTGCTATTACACGTCTGCTTTCAGCCACCTAACACGCCCCTGGGACCATTAGCATCCTTATTAGGTCCTTCACTACACTGCTAACTACAGCTTTGACACTCACAGCTCACCAACTCCTGCAGCTGGCCAGTGTCTGCAGCTGCCTCTGATCGCCATCTGCAGTCCCCAAAAGAAAACCAAACCAAACCAAATCAAACCCCAACAACACACCAAGAAAAAGACTGCTGAGGCTGCAAACTTCTTGGACTACATGGCTCACAGCTTGCTTTCCTTCAGCCACGGATGAATGTGAGTTGTAAACGTGCAGCATCTGCTCTCCCAGCTCGGAGAGGTCTGCTGTGAGCGCTGCTGCAGCCGGTGACATCACGGCGTTATCTACATCCTGTGTGCGCAGCCAATGTAGCAGCAAGCTGCTCTTCCTCTGGAGAGCTCTGCCCTGCTGCTCCCAGCGGAGAGAAAAGACTTGATTTTTACCTCTTGAGTGAGTATCAAACATGGAAGGTTTCCAAGCAATCCTGAAATTCTTTATGAACCAGAAAACTGCGATAGGTTACAGTTTCCTGGCGCTGCTGACAATGGGAGGTGAACGTGTGTTTTCTCTTGTTGCTTTCAGATGTCCCTGCAGCAATGAAAACTTCAGGTATGGTTTGGTATTTCTCTTCTCCCCAGCTTTTGTTTTGCTAGTTATTGGGTATTTCCTGAACAGCAAGACCTGGAAACTCTTTACAGGCTGCTGGGTGAATCCCAGAAAAATATTCCCCAGAGGGAACGTCTGCCACTTCTTTTATGTCTTTGGACAAATCACTTTAAACGCTCTGGTAGCCCCAGTGATGTGGCTGTCCGTGGCTTTGCTCAACGGGACTTTCTATGAATGTGCCATGAGCGGCTTGAAAAATCCTGCCTACTTACATGCAGTTTGCAACAGCAAATCTGCACAGTGCTTGGAAGAACTGCACAAGGTAGCCTGTGACAAAAGCTCCATGCCGACTGCAGAGAGCGACGAACTGAAACGAACTCTTCAAGCACAGTCCCAGGTAAGGAGAATAAATACAGAGCACTAAGCAGTTTGTACTACAACTGTGAGCTACCTGATGCCAGATGCTGAGATAAACCCATTGGTTTCACATAGACAAACTTCTTGGCATGCTGTAGCTTTGCAAAATAAAATCAATCCATCTTTTAGTTCAGTCTGAGCTGTGACATACTTCTTGGGGTGGGGGCAAGGATCAGTAGGACCTTTGTTTTTCCTGAGCAAGGAGAAAAACCTCCAAAAACTACTGTTTTGTTTAGGAGGCTGAATTAACAGATGTCATCCTATTAAAGAGGTCTGACCTATTAAAAATCTATACCACACTCTCCTAATTTTACTATCACAAAAACTGTAGTGACTCTTGGTCACTAACAGTAGAAAAATAAGTTTTGTGACAGATTTATGGCTGCTTACATAAACAGGTTTCTCTTCATGTTCCTCATGTTCATGATGCCAGCTCAGAGTATGTTTTTGTGCCACTTGGGGGAAGGAAGAGACATGAAAATCAAAAAAAGAAAGCAGAACATGCAAAGCTGAGATCATATTTTACTGTTAGTTCTGTGGTACAGTTCTGCTCACTGCCTTGGAATGCAAATAAATTCAGAGACAAAAAAAGCAAAGCGGAGGGGGGGCGGGAAAGGGTACAGAAAATGATGGAAAGATAATTGTCAGCAGGAAGGAAAAAGAGTCTGTGGAGACAGCAAGCTTTTGTCAGACAATTGTTTCCATCTGGAACCATTTCCTCCCCAAAAGCAAGTTTCATCTTCAAGGCCTCACACAAATAGGACTGGAGTGCAGACACAGCCTGCACTGCAGACAAATCAGTTTATTGGAGAGTTTTAGAAGGCAATAACAAATAGTGCTTAAGACTTTAAGTTGTATGCATAGGAAATAGTGAAAGAGCAACAACTCAGCTTAAAACATGAGAATGCATAGGTCCATTCCCCCAGCTGCTAAAAAGAACAGTTTCTCAAATACAGAAATCATCAACCAGTACAAAGTGACTGGAAAAAGCAAAGCAAAGCTATTCTTCCATGCCAGTCCCTGAGAATAATTGCTTGTGAAGCGTCTTTGTTTCATATATTTCCCTGAGGAAACTTCCTATATTCCCTCAGCTAAATGCAGATTTTTTTACTGGTGGTTTGTTTCTTGGTTTTGTTTTTTTTTTAAACATCAGTAGAAGAGTTCATAAGAGAAAGGTAGCTTGGCTCCTTACCATCAAAGCATGGGAAATCAGTTCCAGTTCATGTAGGGCTTTGAAACCTAGATTTGTTCCACACTGGAATTTGTTCTACTGTTTGAAAACAAGTATTTTTCTTGCAAAAGTTACACATTGCAGTGGAGTAGGGGAGTAAAACTATTGGCTAGGCCAGTGGCACTAGGCATGAAAAAGCTGTGTTCACACCTCTGCTCTCTTTAGAGAAGAACATCCCACAATAACAAGTTCCAGCACATTTTTCTCCCCTCAGCCCTTGCTTCAATCCTAGAAGTAGCTCTTTCTTTTAAAATGTTCTTAACAGGATTTTGTCCAACTCTAAAGAGTTGCTAGCAAACAAACAAACAAAAAGGTTAAGGGATGCTGGAGAAGCACATTTCAACAAAATAAAAGTCTATAAAACCACAGCAATGATTTCTAATCAGAGTGTAGATGAACTGGGCTCTATTCCAGTGCCAGTGCTGACCTGCCAACACACACACTACTACTTCTTTCTCATGCCCTCTCCTCTGACAGGGTTGGGCAGGGAGGCAATTTTGAACCAGTTTTGGCTTAAAAATTATTTTCCACTACAAAAGGATGATTCTGCAAAATCATAAAAGTTCACAAGAATAACACAGAGTTCATTGACTCTCCTGGTAAGAGAATTGAGCAATGCTTCTTAAATTCAAATTCCTTTTAGCTAATTGATGCAGTTGTTTGGCTTGGGTTTTTTTTTGTTTGTTTGTTTGTTTTGTTTTGTTTTGTGTTTTTTTTTTAATTAAAAGAAATCTGAAAACAACACATTTAAAAATATCTGAGTTCATAAGGTAGATTGGTCTGGGATAAAAGTTACTTATTTTGCTTTTGCACTTGGTCCCAATTCAGAATTGTGTCTCCATCCTAATTCTTGCTGCGTAATTTCATTGAATCCTCTCAGGAGACAAAAAAATCATTTCCCATCTAGCAGTTGTGATATTTTATTCTCCATATGCACTTTTCCCTTTGTGTGACAGAATTCAGTGAGCAGTTCCAATACACACCATGCCAGATGGCTACAGGTTTTTTTGCAATAAGCCCTCATCCATATTCAACAATCAGCAATATTTGATTGATTATTTAGACATCTCTTAGATTTTTTTTCTTCACACACAGTCTTGTAATTGTGTAGTTGAGGTCTGATTTGCTATCATCTGTCCCTGAGCCTGCCACTGCTGTTGCACTGGACGTGTCTCCTCAGCTGTTGGCAATAAGTTCCCTTTGTTATACAAGGGAATGAGGAGGCAGCCAGGCTCATGTGCAAGCCAAGTTATCTGGAGTGTTTTATTTTCCACCACAAAAATCAACCAGCTTTTGCCTTCCTGAGAAAGAGACAACAAAATGAGGGCTATTGAGGAGCCTCAATCCTGACATCTTCTGCCTGCCTTTGGTCCCCATATGGCCTCTCCATTAGCACCAATGCCAGGCACAGTGCAAAGTGGGATGAGATGCCCACAGCAGTGTCCCAGCAGGAGTGGCATAGCCTCCAGACAAACTGTGGTCGGTCTGTTGGACACTCTTGATTTAAGCAGCGTCATCACTTGGGCCCTTTTAACCAGAAACTCATTTCTTTTGTTTTCTCAGATTTTAGGCTGGTGTGTGATAGTTACCACAGCTCTTCTCTCCCTGCTAACCACTTGCTGTGCCAGCTGCCAGTCGAAAGTCAGCCATCTCCAGCTGATGTTCTGGAGGGTGTATGCACAGAAGGAGAAGGAACAACTGGAGCAGATTTTCCAGCTGTATGCCACCAAGCTGAGTGAGCGAAACCTGAAGTGCTTTTTTGAGAACAAGGAGCCAGAAGTGATTCCCCTGCCAGATTTTCAGGCATGGGAAGATGCTTCCCAGCTCCATTCCTTCAGCAGCAGCAAACAGCATTATAGCACAATTCACAGGCTAGTTGAAGAAGGCCACAAAGAAATCAGTGAGGAAAGAGAGACAATGCTGGACTTTGCAGACAGAAGGGATATACCTTAGACTAAATATATTTTCATTGTTTTTATATCTTGTTAATACAGAATACTTCTGTCTGGGTCCATCTCTATATCTTTTCACAACAGCCTCTTTCTTGTTCACCATATTCCCTCCCTGTTACAAACCTGTCCAAAAGGGATATAATGGAACTATTTCCCTGCATCAGTGAAATGTCTGCAGTTCTCCATAGCACCTAAGGTTCATGCTGACTCCAAATCTAGCATTGACTGCAAGAAGACATCAATAATGACTTCTACAAGAGGGTTTTAACAATAACTTATGTAAAAATGTGCTTGCCCTATGTAAATTAAGAGACTTTCATACAGTAACACCACTTGAAAGGTGTGAATATAATAATAGAAGATGTGTGTGGCTTTCTGACAGCCCACAGAAAGCAAAGGTTTTGCTTCCAGATAATTTGCAGGTAGAGCACTGTTTTGAGGCACCAGTGGTCATGGAGGGCATCTCAATATCTTTGGACTCCTGTTGCACCTAGAATGTCACAGAAGGTCATGGTGATCAGCCCTGAGGTATCTTGCCTGGGACATGGGGCAGTGACCTCCATTGACAGTGAGGTGGAAGGTTAATTTTTTAGACAAATCTTAGAGTGAAACTGTCAGGCACCAAGAACTTGAAATTACCAAATGGTTCAAAATGTTTTTTTTTTTTCTAAAAACCACCAAGCTGTTTTTGAAAAAGCAGTTCTTTGTTACAATAATGAAAATGCATCACTGATATTTTGCCTCCAGAGTACTTGGCATTATCTTCTCCCACTGAGAATTTCTCTTTGTATGGGTGTAAAGCTTCTGTTTTCAGTGGGTTTCAGCCACTGGGTCCAACCTGTAGAGTACATAATGTGGTTTGTACTGGTCCTGTAACCAGCATACAACAGAGATCTGGAAGGAAATTCCACTTTAAATAAAGAAATTTTTTTTTTGCAGCAGGCTGTCTTTCATTTTTCCGAGCCTCTGAGGAAACGGTGTCTGGAGCAGGAGGAACTAGCAGGCATGAGCAGTGCTTCTGACAAATGCATCTCACCCCAGAGCCCTATGCTTTACCTCACCTACTTGGAATCCACCACGTGGTTCTCATATTGGCTGTCCAGAATCTTTGCAAACACTGTGTAAAAGGACAGCAAAGTTTCTGCCAAGTTTCTGGGCAGGCATTTATGCAGCAGTTTACTGCCAGGCTCCCTGAGCCTGCAAAGAACAGTATTTTTGCTCTGCTTGAATCAGGCTCTTACCAACAAACCAGCTGTTGGCATACTCATTGCACTTCTTCAGCAGCAAACCCCACACCTCTCTGCATTTACAGGCCAGTACTCTTTGTAAAAATAAAATCCAAGAGGTAATTCTACTGTCTGCTTAGAATTTTCTCTGTGTGTTTTGAAGAACTTGTTACCTTTGAGCAAATGTTTTGAGGTTTTTTAATTCCAGCTGATCCACTTTGCAGCAGACTTAGAACACCTGATACACCTTCATGTACCTGCTGCAGCTGAAAGCACAGAGGCAAGGCTGCCAAAATGAAAGTCACAACAGCAGGAAGCTCTGACACCATGTCTGATGCATATGCATTTTTCTCCCCAGGCTCCCCTCTTGATATAGCAACTCTCTAATCTCAGGGTTAATGTCCCTTCCCATTTGCCTGCTTTTCTCTTTCTTTATGCCTCAACAGCTACCTCCCAGCTTCATCTCACCTCCTCCCTACAGGTGGAAAGGAGACACCACCTAACAGGGTGTCCTCACCACCTGGGGCAAACTTCCCAAGGCTGTCTTTCCACCTCCTTCCTCACTAGTATCAAAAAAATCAAACCAAGTAGAGATCCAAAGTGCAGGTTAAAGAGCTGATCAGGGAATAGGGGAGAGAAGTGGGCTGATGTAAGGATGAGGTCTCCAATGTGATGTAAGAGCTGAGACATAGAGTAAAAATGTAGTTGGCAGAGGGAAACGTGGGAGGAGAGAGGGATCCCATTTTGCACTTTTGTACCATCTTTTTCCTCAGGAGGAAGCTCAAAGCTGTGCACTTGAGTAGCCAGGACCATTTGAAACAGGAGCATTTCCCAGGCCAGCCTTCTCCTGGGAGGGGCAAAACCAAGGAGCATTCTTCCCTCCTCATCCTTACCCTGCTTCATGTTCACAGGTAACTCATGCTGAGAGCATCTCCACCTCCATGAGCAGCTGCTGAATGCTTAGTGCTGCAACATGTGCCTGGCAGGAGCCCAGGTCTCTCACTGACCCTCATCCCCAGGGCTCTGTAACTGCATTATCTTACCAAAATGCCTGTGACTTAATGCAGTTGCCATGTGGATGCTGGGATACAGATCAAAACAGACAAAAATGAAAGGCACTTTGACTTTGTATTTTCAACTGGAATCTGTTTTGGGCCAATTTAACTCTCTCCCTCAAGCAGCTATCACAAAAGCTGTTTTGTATCAACACTGCCCCTGAATTAAAGTTCAGCAGCTACTGTGGCAGCTCAGGAGGAGGTGAAGACTATTTTCAACACTACCCAAAACAAACTGAAAAACAAACCCCCCAGCAGAATCAATATTTTCTCTGGGAAAATTTAGATTTTGCATAACTCTGGTGGCAATCAAAAATATGAGTGCACAAATAAACAGGAAACTTCTGCTCAGCTCCCTGTGCTTTGGCCCTCAGTTTATTATTCCTCCTAATTTTCTCATTTAAACGCTCTTAACTCTTCTTCCACTACACATCTGCTGCCCCACCAAGCTTCAAGCCTTTGTCACAAGTCAACTGTGCTAAGCCCTCATATGCTTTCAATTTTATTTCAGCTGTACTTTGCATTACAGTCCTACAAATCTGTCCAAATTCTATTGTTAACATTTCCTGTGTAAAAGAAGAAGTCGTCTGGAAATTATGCAAAGCCAGTAGCTGGTTTGCAGTGAAGCATCAAATTAAGGGAAAACTGCAGATTTATGAAGTGAAAATTGTGAAAAAATAAAATAAAATAAAATATAAAATAATAAAATAAAATAAAATATAAAATAATAAAATAAAATTAAAAGTCTTAACAGGAAAAAAAAATTAAATATATGGAGAAGTAATTAGATTCATAGAGATGAAGATTTTATTTAAAACCAGGCTATGACTGGACAGAAATTCCTTTAAAACTACCATATGTAACTACTCAGAGGATAAGACAAAGGTTTTTCCCATCTTTGTGATTCCAAATGACAGGAAAGTAAAACTGAGTGGGTTTGAAAGCTGCATCCATAACTCTGTCTCATTTCTAGCTATATAAAATGGAAGAAAACCTACTGTTTAGACAGGCACACAGACTCCCCATCAAAATGACAGCCATGTGAAGCAAATCCTCTGTGCTGAAAATGTTATTTGCAGTTCTATGGGATTATGTATTGCTTAATGGCAAACAAGAAACCTCTGCAGTCAGAATGAAAAATGTACCACTGCCCCCTTTACAATGTCTCAACCAGCATCACCTCTCTCAAGCAACAAGAATAATATTAATTAACAGTGATGGTGCTCACAGTTGAGAATTGCTGAAATATTTAGGAGGCCACTAACTTCTCTGTCTTTTTATATGCTGCTGGGAACTTCTGACTATGAAACATTGTATGTGTAAGTGCTGTCGCCAGGTGACTGATGTAGTGTGAGGTGTCCCTGCCCATGGCAGGGGGGGTTGGAACTAGATGATCCCTGAGATCCCTTCCAACCTTAACAATTCTATGATTCGATGATACTACAGACTTTAAAAAGTTGAAACTGCAATTTCAGAGGGCCAAACAACCAGATTAATGAAGGACCAGAATTAATCTCTTTAGCAGGGGAAAGGCAGCCAAAATAACATTTTTGCTAGCATACTTCTCAGTCATAGTACTTTTCCAGTCAGTGTTTGGGAAATTCAAGATGCTTTAAAGGTCTTGCCCTCTGTTGCTGATTCCACATACTCACAAATGTTATACTTTGTAGTGCACTCAGCTCCACATTCTGAATCCAGTCTTGGGCACTACATCTTCAGCTAGGCTTTGTACTTAATTTCATTCCTGAATTGGTTTCCATTTATTATTCCAAGTTGCCAGTGAGCAGAAAGCCTACTTTTACATGGCCTGTTTTTTTTTTTTTTTTTTATATATTCAATCCCAACTGTAACCGTGCAAAGTCACAGCCCCAACAGGAGAAGTCAGTCAGCACCATGAGAACTCAGTGCAGAAGGACCCACTTTGGCTCATCACCAAAATGTGTTGGCCTTTCTCCAGACCAGTACAAGCTAGCAGTAAACCCCAAGCTTTGCAGTCTGAACCAGAGTCCTTGGTCACTGCTTAGATGCTGCACCTTTCCTCTGGTGTTTAATTCTTACTATAGCAAGCTGGCTTTGTACTCCTCATTTTATGTTTTTTTCCTTTGCTTCACCTCTTTCCATTCCCACAGGCAACACCCACAGCCTGATCTTCCAGCCTTCTTTGCTTTCCAAAGGAGTGCAGGGTGACAGCTATTATGTTCACAGGATGCTTGGCTATAGCTCATTGAACTGCTTAACTGCCTTAATTACCTTAACTGGTTTTACTCCACACACTCAAACAGATTTGTGCCTTAGAAGAGTTAGTGCAGTTAAGTGTTGGAGCACTTTCTCCTGGCTGAGAGCACTCCTCCTGAAGAGTTAGAGATGGTGTAAGCAGCTGTGTAATTCCTCACTGGTAACTTTAAGAGCTGTTTGCAGCTACTTGCTGGGTCATTTTACATTTGTTTTGCTGTTAGGTGCCTCTGACATACGTGCTTGAAGACTATTTTAAAAACGTTTTGCCAAAGAAATGTGGCAGTGCTTTCTGTATCACATCTTGCCTCAGAAAGGTTATGCTCCTACTGCAGAACTCCTCTTTTGCTTTGCTAAAAATAGCCTTTTCAAGAGACTCTGCTTTAAAGTTTGTCCCAATCTTCTCATGTAATTTGATTTCTCTCAGTAAGTCTCTTTTGAAGTACAACCTGCAGATGGTGGTAAGCTTACCACTGTGGGTTTATCAAGACCATCTGCAAAACATTTTTCTTACTAAACATCACATGCTGCTATTCCGCCCCCCCCCCCCCGCCCCGCCCCAGCTTGATGTAGCACTTTGCTAGAGGTAGAAACTGATGTCTCTTCTGAAGGTCAGCTTCTGTGAGCTACTAGTTGATGTGAAGTTGTAGATAAGGAAAAGGCTGCATGTCACCTAATGGAAGCATGAGTGTGATTATGGAGATGAGTGTTTTTTGGTAAGACACTTATGATACAGCAGAAATTGTAGGTAAGGGTTCTGGAGCAAAGTGATAGAGGAGAAGGGAAAAGCTAAGACTGCTGAAGCTGATGAAGCTCTAGAGGATGTAAATCTTATTTACCTGTGCAATCCTTTCTGCAGTTTCAGAGTAACTGCGGCACTTCTTCACAGCTGAACGAGCTAAAAAGTCATCAATCAGCCTTACACCAATGCCATATCCCCTAAGGAGACAAGAAAGAAAGTTAACATGCAGAATGGGCAACTTCTTTCCACCTAGCATCTCCCTAGTCTGTCTCCTGTGCTTTCTCAGCAAAACAGCTGCATCCTCCTAAATGAATGGCTTTGAGGACATCAGATTGGATGGTCTGTCACAGTCTCACAGGATATCAGAGGTTGGAAGGGACCTCCAGAGATCATCAGGTCCAACCCCCCTGCCAGAGCAGCATCACTTAGGGTAGTCTGCACAGGAATGCATCCAGGCGGGGTTTGAAAGTCTCCAGAGAAGGAGACTCCACAACCCCCCTGGGCAGCCTGTTCCAGGGCTCTGTCACCCTCACTGCAAAGAAGTTTCTCCTCATGCTGAGCTGAAATCTTCTCTGTTCAAGTTTGAACCCATTGTTCCTTGTCTTATCACTGTGAACCACCCAAAAGAGCCTGGCCCCCTCCACTTGACACCCACCCCTCAGCTATTGATAGACATTGATCAGATCCCCTCTCAGTCTTCTCTTCTCAAGACTAAATAGCCCCAGGGATCTCAGTCTCGCTTTCATAGGGGAGATGCTGAAGTCCCCTAATCATCCTCATGGCTCTCCACTGGATTCTCTTCAGCAGTTCTCTGGTCTAGATTCTTCTTTCTGTGGCATTTTGCAGCACAGTGGGCTGCACCCTGGCAAGGAGATGGATGTTGTTTATGTACACATTGTCTACACATGCATTCATATTTATGCATAAATATTAGATGTTGGATGTATGACTATAATATTGAAATAATACACCTGATAAATACTGCTGTCTCACTGAAAAGAGGATAGGATAACACAGAATAAGTTTTTATCCATTCCCTCGTAAGCTCCAGAGTTTGTCTAGCACTGTCTCTGTCAAGGGAAACAAAGCAACTGTCCCTTCAGGTCACAGCATTTACCTCTGGACTGGTATGGAGTTCAGCACATCCTTAACATCCTCAATGCAGCATTCAGGTGCCAAGAAAACCCATAGGAAATGGACTCACACCTGATCTCTTTCACTTTACCCTCTTATCTCTTCAGCTCAGTTTTTGCTCTTCCTCCACAATTTCCTCTTTGTCTTTTTTCTAACATGTTCTCTCCTTTCATCTACTACTTGCAGAAAAAATTAAAATGTTGTTAGTTCATATATCTTCAGTACAACACTGCCTTAATCTTGGATTTAAAACACTAAACTTTCAGAGAAATTAAATAAAAAAGGATGGATTTGTTTTTAAAAAACAAATATTGATTCCTAGCTCTCACACATTAACTACATAGGTCAGTAACTACATAGTGAGCAAAACAGAATCATAGAATCATTTAGGCTGGAAATGACATTTGAGATCATGAAACTCAACCATGAACCTAAGTCTGCTGCTAAACCATGTCCCCAAGCACCACATTCACATCTCTTAAACACCACCAGGGATGATGATTCAACCACTTCCCTGGACAGCCTGTTCCAGGGCTCGACAACCTTTTCAGTGAAGACGTTTTTCTAGTGTCCAACCCAAACCTCCCCTAGCACAACTTGAGGCCATTTCCTTTTGTCTTGCCACTTGCTGCTTCAGAGAAAAGACCTACATCCACCTTTCTGCAATCTCCTTTCAGGTGTTTGAAAGCAAAAAGGTCTTCCCTGAGACTTTCTGTCCAGGCTAAACAAACCCTGCTCTCTCAGGACTTGTTCTCTAAAGCCTATGTCTCCAAGTAATTTTTTGGGGAAAGGGAAAGAGATTGACACAAATGTTACGAGAAGATGTGAACACAACTCAGAAATATTTGTAAGGAATTTTTCATTTCCATTTATGTGGATGTTGGCAGCCTCTGCCTGTTCATCAGAGGTCCTACACCCTCGGTGAAGCAGCCTGAACTTGAAAGAGTTTCTTAAGGATTTTGTACCATGTCTTTGACAAGAAGCCAAAAAGCCATCTGATTTCTAATGTGATGACAAGACCAAAGAGTGGTTTTGGCAGCATGAACTTGAAAAGTGCAGTATCTCAGGCAACAGAAAGCAATGAAATATTTATGTATTGCCTAAGTATCAATATCAATATTGTTGGTAAATATGTCATCAGCAGTTAGCAAGACTGGTGATGCCCATGACTGCTTAGATCCTTTTCAACTCTGATGCCTTAGATTTGCAAAGTCAAATGAGTGACAAATTGATAAGCAGCTATCTGGCAGCTGTACATTGAAACACATCCTTCTCAGCACAGATTATGTATGTACATAGAGACCTAAGAATACTGTTCTCAACTGTCACAAGCCTGCTAATCTACAAGGTTTCTTTCTCAAGCTGAGCTGTTTTCATCTTCACAGAGTGAAAATGGCCATATTGCTTTGATTAAACCCTAATTATTTATTATTTAATTGCTTTAGTTATTTTGTCAAGTCTTTCTTTGTATCAGATGAAAATTAAGATTTTATAAAAACAGTAAAAACATAATAAGAAAAATCTGTCTCCATCTCTTCCAAACCTATCTTGTAGTAATTTCTCCCTCAGCATCAGAGAGAAGTCTGCATATTTTTTTAAATGCGTGATTTTCCTTAGAGCTGAATGAGGGATTAAGGCTGAATGAACTTCTAAGGGATGTTGTGAATAAATTGTTTTTCTTCCTTCCAGCCAATGATAGATCTCTTCCATTGACAGCTAATGGAGTATAGCTTGCATGCAAGCTTTCAGATTAATAGTGGTTAGGTGTTCTGTCTGCTGTGATTGGTGCAGATTCATCTTGCATGTCCATTTTGCTTGTTCAGAACAATCCTGATGCTTCTCCTCCGAGAATTCAAAAGCTAATTGTTGATCTTAATTTACAAATGAGCATTATTTAGGTTGACAGAATATTGAACCTTTATCCTCGTGATCTCTGCAATCATAGACAGAGCCCTGGAACTTGTAAGGTAACAGACATAAAGCTGAAAGGCAACATATAGGTGGATAAATAGTGTTACTGATCAAGCTGAACATTTAAAGCAGTACTTACATTCTATCTAAACAGGTGTTGACATCTTCATCTTTTTCATAGTCCTTGCACAGCTGAGCTACCAAAGCCCCATATGTGAGTACAAGAAGTTCTCTGCTCTGCCAGAAAAGGTGGAAATCAAAAATGAAGCAAACTAGAATACTTCCCCCCCCCCCCCCCCCACACACACACACACACTTTTGAGCTGCTTGTCACTTGCTGCTTCGGAGCGCAGAGCATCACCCACCTCTCTACAATCTCCTTTCAGGTATTTGAGGTGTATTAAAACCAAGAAAAAAAATCAAACCAACACCATATACATTAATCCAGAAACCTCTGTCCATGGACATGTAACCACTGAAATCCACTACGCAAGCTTGACAGTCTGACTTGATCATCACTTGAGTCTCTGTGCAGGGATTTCGCTTAACAGAAATACCATTGTGGGGGAGGGATACAGCTATTTTCATCATGTACATCCTCCAGCAGCCTGTCCTATAGACAGGCTTTTCTATGTTACTGCTGTACACCTGGCAGCTTGTTGGCAGCTTACAAGGGAGTCCTGCTGCAGCCATAAAGGCTGCCAGCACCTCTGTTCTTACACTGGCAGACTCATCCCTATCCTTTCAGTATTTTCAGGCTTTTTGGATGTGTAAAACACATCAGTACAATAGCAGGCTATTCTTACTCCATGCACAATTTTAATCACACATTACAAAAATGCCTTACAATTTTGTGGTTCTCCTGCTTTCTTCCTGGGTGCCGAGACATGTTGCTCATGTAATGCCTGATGTACTTGATTGGGGGTTTATGTCTTTTCTTCTTCATGTAGCATAGTTTTCTCTCAATCACTGGATTTCCTCTCCCCCTTCTCTAAAGTTTTCTTCTTTCTGCTCTTCTGCCTTTTGCTTGAGGTGTGTTTGCAGCAAGCTGTAAATGCTGCTGATGCTCCTCCTAATCTCTACGTGTACTGAGCCCTTTGGGAGGAATCTGGCTGGCAACAGATCCACTCCTGTACACCACACAAACAACTGCTCCAGCCATTAGAATTGTTTGTAATCAAATGCACAGCAGTGGGAAGTCAACCTGGGCAGCCACAAGAGATTCAGAGGTCTTTTATCTTTAGGGACAGCAAATTCATTGTGTTGTTTGTGTCAGATTTTGGTGTTTGGAGGGTTAACAGAAGTTCCCTCTCTGATGAACAGAAGCACAGTTGAAATATACTGCTGCTGCACAAGGTAATTAAAAATTGATAGTTTTCAACTTAAAGGAGCTATAAAGGTGTCTTCTGTCAGCTCTGACTACTTTAGTGTGGTGAGTTAATGCCTGCCTAGGCATGAGCAGATGGGTTACAAGGCACTACCAGCCCCATGATTCTGTAAAGCTGGCAGGACAGCTCCAGAGTACTCAGACTCCCAGGGGAATAAACTGTGTACATCATACAGCTGCCAGCCTGTGCAAATGGCACTTTCTAGGGGGATCTTTACTCCTATTAGTAAACATCCAGGTGGGTTCAGCTTACTTTTTCTCTTCTCCCCTGAAGTAAATGTGGCCTATTCTATTAGTTTAGCTTTGCAATAAATGTAGACTCTGGTCACTAGTGAGCTCAGCAATGAAGCAGGTAGCTCTGTTTCCTTAGAGGACTTATCTCCTCATACATTCTCCCCCAGTCTTCCTAGGAAAGGAAGTAAAAACACATGGCCTCATCTGAATGCCAGTTAATGAATAGACTTGGTGCTACAGTAAAATGTCAGGTATTTACCACTCCAGAGACACAAAAAGCAACAGATGTGATTCATTTGGGATAAGAAGGATTCATTTACTTTTAAACACGGTAGTTTAAAGTTATGACACCATTCAACAACAAAACATAGGGCAAATAAAAGGATTTTCAGTTTGGTTTTTTTTTTTTTTTTCCTGTGGAAAATAGTCAAGAGCTTTCATTTTACACAGAACAAGCTGGTGTTGACAGTTTAACAATACATTGAGCCTCTTGCATTTTTTTTCTAGGCACTTTTCTGGCCCTGTAAAATCTGACTCCGTTTTATAAGTGAAACTATTGCAGGCACTTCCCATATAGAAATTTAAATAAACTACCGAAGCCAGGCATTACAATTCTTTAGATAGTTACTTGCATTTCTAAATTGAGTCTGAGATGGGTTTGTTTCTCAGATTGTCTCCAACTGGTGATGAGGACCAAATCTGTTTCTCATTGCAAGAGGCATCCCGTATTCCATAGAAGAGTGTACTGCACTGCATTTTAAAAAGCAGCTCTAAAAGATTATCACTGGCATAATTTCACTGCAGCAAAACCATCACAAAGTTCTCAAGGCTACCCATAAATTAGTACTATTTTATTGACATAGCTCTGAATATAAGGATTGGTTACTCCAGTCTGTGTTATTAGCACTATAAACCTAATACTACACCTCTGCTACGAGGACAAGCTGAGGGAGCTGGGGATGTTCAGCCTGGAGAAGAGAAGGCTTTGGGGAGACCTAATAGCAGCTTTCCAGTACCTGAAGGAGGACCTACAAGAAGGCTGGAGAGGGACTGATTACAAAGGCCTGGAGTGTAGTACGAGGGGCAATGGTTTGAAATTAGAGGATTTAGATTAGATATTAGGAACAAGTTCTGCACCATGAGGTGGTGGAACACTGGAACAGTTTGCTCAGGGAAGTAGTTGAGGCTCTGTCCCTGGAGATATTCAAGGTCAGGCTCAACAAGGCTCTGAGCAGCCTGATGTAGCTAAGGATGTCTCTGCTGACTGCAGGGCGGTTGGACTAGATGACCTTTGGAGGTCCCTTCTGTGAAGGAACACTATGGACCAGACAGTGCAATGCATATTAAGAACATATCAGCATTGTTTGGAAAAGACATACATGCACACATGTACGTACACATGGAAATTCACACAGCAAAATCCTCTCTGAAGGGATATTAAGTACAGCTGGTAAAACTATACCAGGAAGGCTGGGGAATGCAGCTTCTTCCCATCACAGTCACACCACATCACTACTAATAACTGAGCTCTTGGAAGAAGGAGATGAGTGAGTGTGTTTTGACTAGATCAGCTGGAGAAGAGAACTGAAACCAATCTCTCTCTTTCTGCCATGGCTGCTTTATTTCAATAAAAAGCAAACAAGAGAATAAAAACTGTTTGCTTTTGTATGGGAGGATAGGAAAGTGTGATGCCTTCCAATAACCATGTTTTAAAGCTGACATGAGCTAACCAAGCTGACAGAACCCTGCAAAATGACAAGCAAAACCATGGCTAAGCTTTGCTCACCTGTCCTATTTGCCTCACATGTCAGAGAGAAGCATCTCTCAGCCTCAGAGGCAAGCTGGCTGTCACCTCAGATAGTGGTGTTTTGGATTGCATTCAGTCCTAACTCTTCCTGGAAATCAGACAAAGAGCCTAAATGTCTACTTCAGAACTTTGGGTTCTTCTGCAAAGGCAAGTACTTAGTTTGATGTGTTGCCCAAGCTCTTAATTGGATCCAACCCTGTAATTTACTCCATAATAGGATGACCCAGCAGGATTATTTGCAGCACAGCATAAAAGCAAATGCCAAAGAAGTGTCAATGCAGCACTACAAAGTTGTTGTATTGATTGTATAAATTGCCTCATTCAACAGCCTGAGGCTGACTATGAATATTTCAGTGCTGTACCTCTCTTCGGTTTCACAGCTAATGTGTTTCTTGGTAAACAAGTGATGCTTGAGAAAGCCTTCCTCCCTTATAAACAAAATAAGAGGTGTGTTCTCCAAAAACAAACCAACCAAACAAACAAAAACCACAAAACAAAAACAAAAACCCAAACAAACTCAGCAGCAACCAGCAGATTTTAAAATGAACTGAGGCAGAATGGGAGACTCTTATAAAACATATCTTCAAAATAATTCTGTCATAGGGTTTATTCCACTGAATTTAAAGGATGTAATTTTTTTCCCCAAAAATATAATGCTACTAGTACCAAAAATAAAGTTATTGAAAATCCTATGGTACTGAAAGAAAATGAAGCTTCAAAATGGCATTGTTCAGACAGCACGGGGATTTTGTTGTGCCACTACTCTGCCCAACCAGCCAAGAACTAACAAGAGGTTGCAGAAAAGCTATGGCAAACTGCTTCTGGATGTTTCCACAGGTTTCTCTATCACTTTTAGTTTTGTGTCACATAATTTTGAAAGCAAATTACCAGCAAGGACCTTCTTCACAGATTGTGACTGGGGATGAGACAAGCAGCATCTACCCTGCCACTGTAGGGTTCCTTAGAGGAACAAGGTGTTGCCAGTAAACAGGCAAGCCATCTATAATATACCATCTGAGTGCATAACAGCCATGAGAATGTCTCTGCCATTCAAGTAGGTAACATGGGTGTTAAAACTACTTTTTTGAGCTGACAGTTATGATTAGCATCCCTCTCTGCAAGGGGAGAGAAGAGGCTGTGCAGTCAGACACTATTACATCATCTGGCCAGCTCCACACCTGCTAGAGATAGCCATCTGCAATGGGAAGACAATTTTCCTCATGGACTTTCTGGCTAATTTTCATTCTCTTTTTGGTAGAAATGTTTATATTACAGGCAGTTAGACCTCTCAGAATTTAAACACAAGCATTTGCATATTCAGATCAGCCTGGGGCATGCAATGTACTACTGGAGAGCATGACCATAAGCAAAGTATGGCCGTAAGCAAAGTATGACCCTGAAAAAATCATCAGGAGTGAAATATTTTAAATTAATCTCTGTTTCAAAGCTTGATCTGTGAGATGCTGAGAGCACAGATCATACATCTCAATATTCAGAAACCAGCTCTGGGGAAAAAAAAAAAAAATCTCTGACCACAGAATGAGATTGATGATACATACAGAAAAATCTTACACCTTGGGATCAGAGGCCATGCCATATAAATGCCAGCTGTTAGCATCAGCATGTCTGAAGCTGTCTTGATGCTATGTGAACAGATTACACATCAAACACTTTACAAAGGAAGCATTCCACACTGTCAGGAAAGAGACATCCTAACTTCTTGCCACCTACAGAAGAAACATTAAACTCCTCATGGTTCTGCAGCTAACTACATTTCAAGATGCCAGTGTCTGGAAATCAAATTGCTTCAGAACCAGAACTGACGTTAAATAGGAAGAGAATTGGGATTACAAACTTTGTGTAGCTTGTGCAACTTTTCTGGGTTTATTTCAATGTTGAAGCATTTTAAATGCTTCATTTTTCATAATCAGTCCACTGAAAAGGCTTTGTTTGGATGGGTTTTATGAAGCATAGCTGAAAGCTCTCCTTCGGGGTCTTTTTTCCTAGTTTCACACCATGCTTCTGTTAATTACTATTGATTAGGAAACAGCTTGCCAATTAACCCTGACAGGATAATCATCAGCTTGATAGCACTTCATGTCATCCAAAAGGTAGAGAGACTTGCTAGTTTCAGACAATTAGCAAGGGGCTGGCAGAGCTCACAATTGCCTAGAAGCTAAATGTTCCCCCACTGCTGAGATAAATTATTGAAGCAATTAAACCACATGATTGGATGTTTACAAGTATATTTAAAGGTAGCAAACAAGCTACTGGCTGGCATGGAGTAGAATCAAAAAATTAGTGGAAGGAGAAAAATCAGCAGGAGTTTTTGGGGTTGTGCTTGGGGCTTTTTGTTTGTAGGCTTGTTTGGTTTCAGTTTTTCTTGAAACTGCTAGAGTTTGTTCTATTCTAGTCTGCTATTAACGTTAATTAGATATAACTAAAAGCTAGTATTGACTTAACGGTGAAGAGTAAGATCTAAAATGGCTTTCTTTCCAAAGTGGTTAACCTTTCTAAAAGGCAAAGAGGGCGTTCTTTCTAATGCCATCATTGCAATGTTGACAATTGGTGGGCAGCAGCTTTTCTCTTTTTTTACATTCAGCTGTCCCTGTCATGTTGGGCAGAACCTTATCTATGGGCTGGCTTTCCTAGGGGTTCCTGCACTGATCCTTCTCATTGTTGGTTATGCCTTGAATAACCAGACTTGGAGGCTGGTTACAGGCAAAAGTTCTCCCCTTCAGGCAGCAGCTAAACCAAACAGGTTACTGCAGTGCAAATTGATCTGCTTTGTCTTGTGCAGCATCACTGGGAGAGCCCTGGTTGCTCCAGTAACGTGGCTAGCAGTCACCCTGGTAAATGGCTCATACTACGTCTGTGCCATGAGTGAGTTTATCTCTGTGCAGTATTATGAAGCTAATGTTAGTGATAGTGAACGCAGAACAATACTGGCTGCATTTCCATGCAGTCAGTTAGTCCCTCCAGAGCTGACTCGGGCAAGAGATGAAGTGATTCTCATTCTCCGTTACCAGTCACAAGTGAGTAACTCATGTTGCTTCTATTGCCTTAGTGATGAGAACAAGGGTTAATCCATCAAGCAAAGGGTTAGGATAAAGCAGGAACAGTATCTTCTGCCTTGAGTGCCAAATCTCTGTGTTTTGAAGCCTGCTTTTTCAGTAAGTAGAATTGAACTGCAGGTATATAATCTGTTATGTCTCATTGTTCACATTGTTACCTGTTATCAGAGGATATACTCTTCCCTGTGTAGTATCTTGAAAAGTACCATCAGATAAGATAAATGCAAGTTTAAAAGCCAGGGAGAGTATGAAGTTCCTTCATTCAAGGATGAGAAACATGTGACTAAGGTGCCCAGGATGCAAGAGCTCCAAGTGAAACAAACACAAATCTTGGGGATTAGATCAGACTCAATTTTAAAAGCTTACATTCTGGGTAAATAATAGGGCAAGCATTAAGTAGTCACTCCAGACAAAATTTATTTTAAGCAGGGTATAAACTAATACAGGCTGGGAATTAGAAGTTTCTCTTCTCACAATACCTGTAGAACACTTTACAAATTATAATTACAAAAGCTGGACAGAAAAAATGACTTTACTATACAGTTACCTCCAGTTGGCAGTTGGGTTTGATGGCAGCAAAGCCTTACCAGGCTTATAACTTGTTAACCTTATTCAGGAAAAGCAAAGACCATCTTACAGACTTTCTCATGCTCAGAAGTTAGCACTGTGAGTATTTTTAGGTGTAACAGGTTTGTTGCTTGTCTTTTTAAGGTGGCTGGCTGGTTTCTGATTGCTGTGGTAGTCATCACTGTCTTCCTGTCTTACTGCTTGGCAAGCTGCCTCTCCCCCCTCAGCTTTCTACATTTTAGATACTGGATTAACTACGTTCATAATGAGCAGGAGCTTTTTGATGAAGCAATAGACCAGCACTCCAGGCTCTATGCCATGCAGAATGTAAAGAAGTTCTTTGGCTTTGTCCCAGGAAGTGAAAATGTAAAGGAAATCCGTATCCCATCTCTCAGAGAGTGGCAAGCCATTTCTGGGCTGGCCTTTCTGAAACGAGTGGATGAGGAGCACTATGACTACAGCCTCCTCCATGACTGGGCACTCAGGCAGCCTGCAACTGGAAAATACCTTAGGACTGGTGAAGACCCTGTGATCAGAACACAGGTCTGAGTGTCCAAGTTGCCACCAACACCTTGCAGAAAAGCAGGAACCTGTCTAGCTCTGTATCAGACCAGAAGTGCTCTGCAACTTCCCAATGCCTTATGTTGATATGTAAACTACTTAAGGAAATGTATGTTGTTAATGTAGTCCTTTAGCACGTGCTTACAGATGCCTTTCTGATGGTGTCTGACTCTTGTGGGATGTGATCGCCTATGTCTAGTTTAGGGTGGACTGTTTTAAACTGCAGCTGTCAGCTTTCTAATACTTGTGCTAAAAGAATGAGTACATACTGGAAGAGAAAATCATTCCCAAATGCTTTTTCTTTACTCACATTAAAAAAAACTTTTAAAATTAATAGCTACTAATAGATCCTATAACTCTGATCCATTCTGAACAGAGCAAAAGCAGATATCTTACGCTTGTCTCTGTGGCTCCTAGCAGAAACACCTTATCTTCCACGTCTGTCTTGTATTAAGTGAATAAAATATACTGAGCTAAGTCTGTGTAGGGGATAACTTTAGCAGCAAAGGCTGAGTCTAGATACAGTAATGAGAGAGCTTTCAATTCTGCTAAGGAGATAAAATATCCACCAAAAGACACAGGATGGATGTGTGCACCTGTATGAACAAACACTTTACATGTGGAAATTTGAAATGAAATGTATTCTTGCTGAAAGGAGTGGCAAAGTCAGTCTCCTGTTCCTTTTAGCTACACCTCAAAATTTCCCAGGAGCTTCTGTGCTTGCCTACTGTACAGCCAACCATGGTGGGAAACAAATCTCACTCTATGCAGTGAAGTTTGCTTTGCCTCTGAAAGAACTTAGAATTTAGTCATGCTACTATGGTCATAAAAGCTAACTGTGATTAAAAACTACCAAATGTAATCAAAGAAGGCTTAACGATGTTTTTCCATTAATGCAGTGTTGTATGATGATGTGGTTGCACCTTCACTGGACTCCCTGTGCAGATATTTCTAACTCCTAAGGTGTAAGAATAAATACCCTGTTTTTAGCTAATGTTTCTTCTATTGCTTTGCCACGTAGGTCTGTGCTACAGAGCAACAGGCTAGATTACAGGAACTGCTGTTGCTAAATGACCCTAAAGTGGGAAAACACAATTCTTTAGTATATCTTACTGCAAAAAGCAGGACCAGAACTAAGTTAAATTGTGGATCTTGCTAAATGTGTTTGGGCTTGGTGATTTACGCGTCTAACCCGAACCAAATGCAAGGGCTGCATGTGCTAGGCAGCAGGGAAACGGTGCAGCTTTCAATGAACTAAACAAATTCTCACCACTCCTCACGCAGATATTTCACCTGAATCCTCAACTTTCCGTGAAGAGGGCTGCGCGGTTTACGTGTGCTCGCCAGCGAGCGAAGCAGCACTGCCAGCAAACACAATCTCTGATTTCACTTTAAGCATCTCGCTGCCTCTGGTGTTTGATTGCTCAGCCCAAAGCCATCCACCGCCGATCGCGGCCGGCGCCAGGCATGCTTAGCCGATGCCGGAGCTCAGCGCGCAGGCGCGGGCCGGCGGTGCGAGCGGCTCATGGCTGACGGCGGCGGCGGGCGACGATGACCGACTACAGCGAGGAGCAGCGCAACGAGCTGGAGGCCTTGGAATCCATCTATCCCGACTCGTTCACGGGTGAGCCCCGTCGCAGCCCGAGCCACACTTCGCCGCACGGCCGCGGCGAGCCGGTGTGAGGGAGGAACGGGAGGCCCCGCCGGGAGGCAGCCGCCCTGCGTGCCGTGGCCGCACGGGCTCCTTCGGGCATCTGCTGGTTGCACGGCTTGGATATGTCTCCTAACTTTTTTTTCTTTTTTTTTTCCCCGAGTCGGGAAAACCAACGCAGTTAATGGGGCTTCTCGAGGTGATGTCGGTGCGGGCCGGTGGCGGCCGCCCAGTTCAGCGGCGGGGTTCGGCTGCCCGGCGCTGACACCCGCCCCGGGGCCGGAGCCCGAGCTGGGGCTGGTGGAAGGGTGATGCTCTTTGCATGAGGCTCTTTGCATGATGCTCTTTGGATAAGCCCTTCACAGGGTGCGGCCCAAGGTGGAGACTGCGGGCTTGGTTTCTGTGTATCAGTTTTCCGTTCTGGTATCTGCTGCTCGCAGCTCTGGAGGGTACCGCAGGCTGTTGTGGGCTGCCTCGAAGTGCGTTTTGTAGAGCTGCTTGTTGTCAGCCTTGTTCAGACAATTTCATTCTAGTACGTTACTTGGGTGGTACTTTCCTGAAGGAAAGCACTTTGTGTTTGAAGAAGCATTTGCTACATTAAGCTGTCCTAAATACAGAAATAGGTGCAGACATGCTGTAAAAATAGCTCAGGGTTAAGAGTACACTGGATGCTCATCACACACATCTAGCGTAATAAAACAAATTAGCTTTGGGAGCTTTCTGCCCACATCCAGGGTGCTGACATAAGTCATTTGATGATACATAGATTATCACTTTTTGAAGAAGTGAAACTTGCAGAAGAGAAAATTTTCCAAAAGATAGACTTCTTAGTGTTGTTGATGTTATATGCTCACATCCAAAGAGCACTCCAGACATCACATCATGTCATATGTTAATTGAAAGAAAAACCGATAGGGCAAAAAGGCCTTTAACACCATATCAAGACCTTCCTTGCATCATTAGTCCTTGAGAAGTTCAGTTTTGATGATATGAAGACGTAGTTGTCTCCTTTAAAGAATCTCTCATTTTTTTTATCTTCGACAGTATTGTCAGAAAATCCAACGACTTTCACCATCACTGTGACATCTGAAGCAGGAGAAGATGATGAAAGTAAGTTGGTCATGTCTTTAACATCTATAGGAGGAGTTTCTGGATAAGCCTAATTCTGTTGCCAGTGACTAGATATACCTCCATTAAAGTCCTCTTAGGGGCCTGATCCAGCAAGCATTCCTCAGAAAGCTTAGTTCAAAGAGTCTGGTGATCTATGCTTGGTTTACAGAAGTGTTGCAGTCTCTCCTCAGCCTGTTTCCTGCCATGCTGAATCTCAAATGCTTTGTAGTGTAGCTTCAAATATACGAGCTGTCATCACCCAGTAGGAGCTTGTGGACATGTTGTGAGATGTTTTTTTTTCCTAGCAACCAGCCACATGGGAGAGTTGAGTCTGTATTGCCAGCATGCTGCCCTCAAGGAGCAGTTCCAGAGCAACAAGCTGTGGGTCCCTCTGTATTTGTTGAGTATCAATGCTTGCGTGGGCTTGTTGTAAGTAAGCCTTGCTCCAAAGAGGCCTGAGAGCTGCTGTTCTGGATTGCTGTATCAGAAGGTGCTCAGTCCTTCAGTTTGAGAAGAGCAAGTCCTACTTGGAGTAGGTTGAAAAGACTGCTGGGCTGCCAGAAACGTGAGTCTTGAAAACTCTGAAATGAGTTTTCTGCCTGGCATTCTGGCAGGATGCATGAAAGAACTTGATTTTCTTTTGCTTTGTTTCCATGTTATCCTAGCTCTGTCTGGCTCCAGGATAAGTGCATTCTCCTCAAGTGGTTTTCCACATAGTGACTTGTACTGGACATTGTGTCCTTCTTGTCTGGTTTACCCAGCACAGAGGTTGATACTCCAGCCAGGCACAGGGAATGAAAAGCATGAATATGCTGAGATTCTCTCTAGGTCTGTTAAGACTCTTCCTCATTTTCTTCAGCTTTAAGTGGAATATGAGGAAAAAGAGATTACTACTGTAGTACCCACTGTGCCTCAGGTTTTCCAGTCCTTCTAAAGACCTTTCAGACATTAATGACCTGTAATAGTTGATGTAAGGGTAAACTTAATTGTCTTAATTTCTCAGAACTCTTGCATTATATTTAAATCTGGCCATAGAGTTTTAATATCTGGGTAAGATGACCTTCAGTAAGATGATCTTCAGGCTGCTGGTGCAATATTAAAATATACAATGAAAGTTGTACAGGGTTATCACCATAAAAATACTTTTTTTTTACCTTGTAGCTGTCCAGACGACCCTTAAATTTACCTACAGAGAAAAATACCCTGATGAAACTCCACTTTATGAAATTGTCTCACAGGAGAATCTTGATGATAATGATGTCACAGACATAATAAAACTACTAGAACAACAGGTAAGGAAGATAGAATATCTCAGTTCAAATATCAGTTCACCTTTTAGCCAAATCTGTTTTCTGAACTACTGATTTGAAAGCCATTCCATACTGTGCAGACTGACTTGGAGGTTTGAGTGTGATCAGTGACATTATTCAGATGCATTATGTTCATGAGGTAAAACATAGGCTAATTTAGTGTGCACAGGTATGATACTGAAATGGAACGCTCCCGAGCTGCCCCTCTTTTGCAGTTCTGGCTTAAGGTGACTTTATTTAGCTATATATAGTATTTGTAGAAATAAACCACTTGTTTGGAAAGATTTAAAAATGCTACCTTGATTCTTGATTATTTTTATAACATAACTATTAGAGGGAGGATCTCTTCAACCTTTAGGACCAGTGAGAGTGCATTGTGAAGGAATGAGAAGGAAACACTTCTTTGATTTCAGGAATTCCTGACAAGTCCTCCCTGCCTTAAAATTGCTATAATATGTTCAGCAGGAATTCTTTCTTTTCAGTTTACTTCATATAACCTTCCCAACCTTAACTGGTGGGGGTTTTGTTGCTTTCTCTTTTTCTGGGAGTCTATCCTACCTCAAAGGGGCATCTCCCAAAGGGGATTAAGGAATAAGCCATTTCAGGAGAGGAGAGGTTCTGAGTGACTGTTTTCTCTTATGGTTTACGGTATTCAAATCTTGGAGTTGTATTCCTACTAAAATTTTATTCATGAGCATTCCAGATGTCTATGATACATTGACAGTCTGAACACAGTTATTCACTATTGGTGTTTTGCTGTGCCCTGGCTTGGGGGTATTTTTAACTGGATTAACTGGCTATTTGACTTGAACTTTACAGTGAGCTTCTGAGAGCAGTGCATCTGGTACTGTGTTATCTGCATTTGCACAGCATACTGCTTTCTAAACACACTTAGATATTCAGCTGCAGAAGGTTTAAGGTTCTCCTGTTTAAAGTTGCTTTCTTTGCTTTGTAGGCAGAAGAAAATTTAGGAATGGTAATGATCTTCACTCTAGTCTCAGCAGTACAGGAGAAATTGAATGAAATTGTGGATCAAATGAAAACACGAAGAGAAGAGGAAAAGAAACAGAAAGAAAAAGAAGCAGAAGAAGAGGAGAAAGTATGTAAAATGATGTTTTCAGCTAAAAATGCCAGCTTTTTCAAAATGTGTGGGTTTGATGCAGGAGCAATTCTCAGTTGCAGTGGGAGAGGTGCATCTATCCCAAAACTGATATAATTAAAACTCAAGGATTAGAAGATTCTTTAGTTTACTTAAGTACTTTAACTCCCCCACATTTTCTAAAGCAGTCTTTTCAGAGGCTTACTTCATATTCACAGTCCCTTATAGCATTGCTTCCAAAGGCAGAGGCAGGGATTTTTCCCAAATGAAATGAGAGTAAAATCAAAATGAAATCTGGCTGTAGCTGTACTTTTTCCTTGAAGAGGCAAGATGGGTTGGGGAGCAAGGAAGGCTGCACATATGGAATGCTGCACGCAGGCTGCATGGTCTGAGGACGTCCAGCTTTCTTGGGAATTGAGTGGGTAGAGTGCAAGCAGTGGGATAAGTCCTTTCTTCAGGGCATGTGGAATAGCCACTGTGGAATAGTTTTTCCTTTGATAAGTCCAACTACTGATTTTTGACTTGATTCCTCAGAAATAGCTAGAGGGTGATGGGACTTGAAGGGTTCAGTATGTCTGAAAATGGCAGAAAAGTAGCTGGGAGTAAAAAAGAATCCTGTTTTCTGTCTCAACAAGATAGAAGGGTTCAGGTATTTTAATGGAACATATTGCAGTGTAGATTGCATTTCAGAGTTGGTAAGAAGCTTTGCCTGCTTATGGACTGCCTCTATTAATGAGGTGTTGCTAACTATTGCACTGTAGGTCCAAAAGTAGTAGGTGGAGTTTTTGCACTAGAATTTCCACCTCAGTACAGCTCTCAGAAGGGAGAGTCCCATTCCAAAAACCAGTAAGAATGTGTTCCTTGTATGTTCTCAGGGTTAGGCTTAATTTCTAGGAATACTTCACAGCAAGCACTGCTTCTGAAACATTGCAGTTGAAATAATAAAAGGAATGCTCATCTTCGCTTCTAGCTTTGCAAATTGTGATCACAGCCTTGTTTTATGTTCTTTCAGCAACGTTTTCATGGCACTCCTGTTACCATTGAGAATTTCCTAAACTGGAAAGCAAAGTTTGATGCAGAACTCCTAGAAATAAAAAGGAAAAAAATGAAAGAAGAAGAACAAGCAGGCAAAAATAAACTAAGCGGTATGAGTCAACAGTGGTCTTCAAGATTTGCAGTGTTACTGGTCTGTAACAAGCCTGAAAAGTTATTTTTACACTGGAAAATGCTGGTAGCAAACAAACTCCTAATGAAGTATTTTATCACAGGATTGTCAGGGTTGGATAGTTATTTATTGATGGTTATTTCAGAATTCTGCTTGCTTATATATTATTTTCTATTTTCTTTCTAGGTAAGCAGCTGTTTGAAATGGATCACAATCTTGACACCTCTGACATCCAGTTCTTGGAGGAAGGTAAATTTCTGTTTACTTCCACAATCCAAAGACAGTCGCTTGCAATAAGCCAAACTCCCTAAATAAAATCTGTATTGTGTTTCTGACCTAACATCTTACCTCAGTATCCCTGTTCCAGTGTAAGAACTAAGATGTACTGGTTTTCAGACTGAACAGAACTGATTTTAACTTTCAAAATCAAGAAAACATTTTCAAGGTGCTAAAGTATATTTAGCTGCAGTCTTGAGCTGGAGTTGATCTTATTTCTGTTGCTCTACTCAAGTAGTAAGACTGGAAACAAAACTAAAAACATACAAAGCAGAACAAAAGCAAAACAATAATCCCACAACTAAATCCTGCTGTTTCTTTTTTCTTTTTCTGGGTTGGTTTGGTGGGGTTTTTTTTTCCCCCTAATAGCCACCCATCTTACCCCTGATCTCAGTCACAGATCTTGCAGTTCTGTCCCCTTGTGTCTGCACCTCAACAGTCTTGCAGTGTTGCATAGCTTGCAGGTCAAATTAAATGCTATTTGCCTCTGTGCAGCCCAGTTCTTCTCTGTGGTTTTCTGCAGATTTGTTTATTATCTTTCCATAAATATCTGACCTGGTGCCAGCTGAAATGTAAAAAAACTCCAAAGAAAGTAGCTTATGAAATTAGTGAGTTGAACTGGTAGTAACAGGAGAGCTGAGTTTCTCCTAGAGGGCAGCATTTAATTTTGTCTTCCTCCATAATGCCTAAAGTGAAGAAGGTTTGTTGATGGAACATTTTTCTGTCTCAAGGAAGGAACAGACCTCTGTATTTGGGTTCTGTGCCCAAATTAGTTTGGTTTGAATTTTAATCCTGTTGCTATGAGGGATTAAAACCTCCTGTTCTTATTGCTGTTCTGTCATAAATGTAACAGGTCACTAACTGGAATTTAATAGTACAATGCCATGTAACAAGTTACCTTAATTTTACAGCTTATAGAGGTTAATGGCATTGTCTTTTAGGTGGAAATTTACAAGGACTCTTTCAAATCCAGGGAAAGAACAGAACCTTCTTCAGTGGCCAGAAGATGTCACTGTTTATACACATAAATAAAGTTAATCCAAGTTTTCTCCTTAGATTGGCATCATCTCTTCCAGAATCGCACACAGAAGAAACTGTGAAAGCATGCAAAGCTTCATCTTGCTTTTAAAATTGGAATTTGAAAGCAAATGCATGTATGTAGGCATATAAATGGTGTGTAAGGGTGTTTTTATAAACACCCTGTGGCCATGGCAGTTGTAAAAATTGGCATGGTGAGGTCCTGAGCTCCTACTTTGACACTACCTGGCTGAAAGAATCTCCGCTTCCGGGACTTAGTAATTCATTCTCCCAATGGATTCTGAGGTCCTAAATGACATTTCATTGGGTTTTTTCCTCATACTTTTTCTTTTTTTCCCACATAGTTTTTCTTTTTTCCCTCAAACTTTTTCTTTTTTCCCCTCAAACTTTTTCTTTTTTCCCCTCAAACTTTTTCTTTTTTCCCCTCAAACTTTTTCTTTTTTCCCCTCAAACTTTTTCTTTTTTCCCCTCAAACTTTTTCTTTTTTCCCCTCAAACTTTTTCTTTTTTTCCCCTCAAACTTTTTCTTTTTTCCCCTCAAACTTTTTCTTTTTTCCCCTCAAACTTTTTCTTTTTTTCCCCTCAAACTTTTTCTTTTTTCCCCTCAAACTTTTTCTTTTTTCCCCTCAAACTTTTTCTTTTTTCCCCTCAAACTTTTTCTTTTTTTCCCCTCAAACTTTTTCTTTTTTCCCCTCAAACTTTTTCTTTTTTCCCCTCAAACTTTTTCTTTTTTCCCCTCAAACTTTTTCTTTTTTTCCCCTCAAACTTTTTCTTTTTTTCCCCTCAAACTTTTTCTTTTTTTCCCCTCAAACTTTTTCTTTTTTCCCCTCAAACTTTTTCTTTTTTTCCCCTCAAACTTTTTCTTTTTTTCCCCTCAAACTTTTTCTTTTTTTCCCCTCAAACTTTTTCTTTTTTTCCCCTCAAACTTTTTCTTTTTTTCCCCTCAAACTTTTTCTTTTTTTCCCCTCAAACTTTTTCTTTTTTTCCCCTCAAACTTTTTCTTTTTTTCCCCTCAAACTTTTTTCTTTTCAATCAGCAATAAAAGCTTTACTGTAGCTGTAAAAAGATAAAATGTGGCATTTCTTTCTGTAGGAAGATGAAATGTGGCATTTCCTTTTCTGTATATATGTGGTAGATAAAAAGCCAAGTAAGTTAACAGCTACCCAAATGAAGAATGAGTATCAAAAAGTGTGGTGTATTTCTTTAGGTACTGTTTTGCTGCTTGCATGAAAATAAACTGTTCTTCTGTTCTGTGCAGCTGGAAACAGTGTGGAAGTTGATGAATCTTTATTCCAAGAAATGGATGATTTAGAGTTGGAGGATGAAGAGGATGACCCCGACTACAACCCTGTTAATTTAGATAGTGATTAGACTTTTACAAACTGGCTCTCATCATCAGCATGGACATATGTAAGGAGAGAGGGGCAGGCAGGAAAGCCACAGCATCTGTGGTTTTAGTAATATGTATTGGTTTACTTTGTTTTTTTTTTTTTTTTTTTTTTTTTTTGGTTTTTTTTTTGTTTGTTTTTCCAAAGAAAAACATCAAAATATTTTAAATCCAGGAGAATAGTCTTCTGATGACTTCCATTGTGAATAAATTTACTTTACTATTTCCCATGACAAATTTGAAGATTATTGATCTGTCTGAAAATACTCCTCTATTTTCTCTTTTTTTTTTCTTCCTTCTCATTTCTGTAATTGTCCTTTGAAGAGATGTGACAATGAGCAAGATGGGAAGTTGTTACAGCAAGTGCTAAACACACCTGCATCTGAAGGCTGAGCAGCTGTTCTGCTGTCTTCTACCTTGAACACACAGGGGCAACTTTAGTGAATAAAAGGGATCACATACTATGCAGGGTTTTTTTTATTATTATTATTTTGTTTCTTCTGCAGAATTTGCTGCTGCTGCAAATCAGTTCTGGTGCCCCAACCTATCAGCTGTAGATAGGCAGGGCTGGTCACCTTTAAATAAAAATTCTCAAGTTTAATGGAAACTGTTTCCAAACTACTAGAGCAACATCTTTTGACATAGTTGAGGATGAGTAGTTTCAGCTCTCTAGGGAAAAAATCTGAATGAAGCGAAGTCCTCTTAAAAATTTTGATTGATTTGTTCAGAGTGAGTTTGGTTTCTCTTGAATTTCTCTTGAACACTACCAGGTTCCAGTATCAGGAGTCAGAGTTTGAATGTAATGGTTGTTTTAGAAAGCACCTTGTTGGCAGCCTATAAAGGTTGGCACAATGTATAATAAAGCTACACATCAGCTCACAGATGTTAAGGATCCTGCAGAGTTGCTTACAGAGCTTGATGTTAAACTCCTCCCTTCCCACCTCCAAAAAAAGAACTGGAGTTTAAAAATGCTGTGTTTGAGAGTGCATCAGTTAGAAGGCTGATGGTATGGATGAAGGTTTGAAAAGACAGCTCTCCAAATAGAGAAGCACCAGGCACCTCGATGATTAAACACTGTGTGCTGGATTTTTTAATTCTGTTAGCAGACTGCCTTAACTGCACCAGCTTCAACCTGTGAAGAGGTTTGCATTGAAGTATCACAGTGCTTGGAGGAATGATAAATCTATGAACTTTATAAACATTTGTAAATTCCATCTTGAGAAATCTAATTCTAAAAACAATGTAATGGTGTATCAGATTCTCTGCTTGTATCACTTGAGAACGTCTGTTTTGATGAGGGTGGTGAGGCATTGGAACAGGTTGCCTGAGGAGGTGGTGGAAGCCTCATCCCTGGAAGTTTTTAAGGCCAGGCTGGATGTGGCTCTGAGCAACCTGATCTAGTGTGAGGTGTCCCTGCTTATGGCAGGGGGGTTGGAACTAGATAATCCTTGAGGTCCCTTCCAATCCTGGCAATTTTATGATTCTGTGATTTCTAAGATATTTCAGTAGTCTTCATTTTGTATTCCAGATGAGTGAGTTTCCAGTAGATAGAAATAAATGTTCAAGTATCCTGTAAATACTTTTATAAATGAACCATGTGCCTTTGTTCCTCCAGTCCTCTATTTGATCTTTTTAATTCTGGCTACGAAGAACTCTTAGACAAGCACCTAGGTTTCAGTGGTATTGTGTATTTCAAAGCAATAAGCAGGATCTGTGTTCCAGCAGAGTTACCAAATACATTAAAAAGTTGTGAGCTAATGTGATATTAAATCTGACTTTTCCAAAGATAATGGTTGGATTGAAAGCATCTTCATGACTGCGTCCAGCTTCCTGTGTGATTGCCACGATGCTTTAAAATGCTCTTGGGCGCTGAACTTAATTTACTTCTGGTGCGTCTCAATTCAGCAGCATACAAAACATTTAACCCCTGAGGCTGCTTTCTGTTTTCAGCTACATGTGTTTAAAACTGGCATACTTTGCTAAAAGGAGTAAATTAGTTCTCCTTAAATCTGGTCTGAATCTGAGAATGCTGTGGAGTCTGTGCAAAATGTGGTAATCTTGAGAGAATTTTCCCAGTGAGTCACTAGCAAGAATCTAAACATGGAAAGAAAGTTCTTCATGAATGGTGTTTCTAGATTAATGAGATTTTCTAGTCTGTTTTCACACTAACATATTGACTGGTTTTCATGCAGGGGATGTGTAGCTTAAAAATGTCAAGCAAGGCAAAATGTGAAAATGTGTTTTCACTGTTACATCTCATGTTTCAAAGCAGAGGAAATAATAAGGCTTGAAGTGACCAAAAAAAAGATTTGTTCCTCCAAGTCTGTAGAACAAGCTTCAGTGACTCAATCTGAAGTTCTGATTTGTTTAGCTGCATTAACAACATCTGTGAAATAAAAGGGAATTTGACCGAGAGTGAGCTTGGCTCTGCTTGTGTGGTTTAGTTTGCTGAAATGGACTGAGATGAGCGAGGGGGTGCTGTTCAGTGGGAAAAGTTCAGTGGGAAACATTCACAGTTTACTTAGAAACTTTAGCTTAGACTGAAGTCTAATTATTAAGCTAATAAAATTCCATCCATGAACTTTGATGGGATTTTAGCAATCCAGAATTATGGTCCTGACAACTTTGCTTTTGCATCTGGCTTGTAACTCTCCAAGTACAAAGCGTACACAGTCATGCACGTATGGAGAGAGTTGCAACACTGCACTGTGACCAGAGCTGGATCAGATCACACTGATCTTTTTTTTTGAATAGTTGGTGTCTGAACTCGATTAAAACTTAGAGATGGATGCCCACCACATCAAGGTGCTGTAGGAGTACAGTATGAACATTCTGCAAAGCCTAGGACATTGCATCCAAATTATGACTGCGTTGTGGTGTGCTTTTATGCCAACAAAACATTGGTGTACATCTTTTGGCTTTGTTTTCCTTTATTTCATGCCTTTCTTCTTGGCTTCTCTGTTCTGGTGGAAAATGGGGAGCTTGAAGGACATTTCCTGTGGTGTGGGGAGAATTAGCTCCAGTCTTTCTGATAGGAAATTTCTAAGTACCAGGTGCAGTTTTGAAACTGTGTGGTCACTGAAATAAATTCAAAGCTTGCTAGGTCAGATAATAGAATATGGCTGGATCCCAGGTGCTGATACCTGAGAACCTGAGAGAAGGAGCTGGCATGTGAGTGCTTTCTCTTGAGTTGCACAATCTGGCAGGGCCTGAAATGCTGCTTTAAAAAAAAAAAAAAATTAAACCTTCAGTGCCTTGCAGCCTGGCTCAGAGTAGAAGGCAGACAGGAGAGGGTTTTCAGCTTCATGCATTTATTGCAGTGAACTTGATTTTACTTTCTGCACTGTGTGCTGGTGAAAGCTGTAACAGGGTGAGTTGATACTGTTGGGCTGTGGCATACAGTGCAGTGTGAGGTTTATGTAGCATTTATTATCATGGTAGGGCTTCTTGTCATTGGAAAAAGGGGTAAAGCCCAAGGTTCTGCTTGTAATCAGAAGTTCTGTTTGTACTTGGGGCAAGCTCAGCAAAAGGCCTGTGTTAGACTTCTGATTCTGAACTTACTTTACCAGGGTGTGGCCAGGGTAAGTAAGTACAGGTAGAAAAGATCACTGGTCCTCCTGTGCTAAGTTCAGAGTCAGAGTTTAGAGGATGCAGCAGGTATGTAAGTCATATAAGGGGTGGGTTTTGTAACTCCTGACTGAGACTGTGCTGAAAGGAATAGGAGATTATTGAAGGGGAATTAATTGCTGGAGGTGTATCAGAGACTCAGCAGTGTTTACCTGGAGAGGAGAGGAACTCCAGCTCTAGTTTGTGAGTGTTCCAATGGGTAGAGTTGAAAAACAGATAGGAGTTGGACCTGCCTTTGTAAGCAATGTAAAAAGCACCACTGTCTACAAAGATGAATGTGTTGCAGAGCAAATGCTTGTCAGGAGTGGAGTTGCTAAAGTTGCAAATTTTTTTTGACTTGCTGATAAAGCCTTGAAATATTTCTCCATAATTACCTTCTCAGGGGAAGCTCATGAGCAAGCTGCTGCATGGGCTTGAATTGTGGACAAGGTCTACCACGCTAGTCAGTCAATGAATATAGGAGGAACCACTATGGCTATGGCTTGTGGTTTTTCTCAGTATTTCAAGTAGCAAACTGTCTTTGAGAACTGTAACAGACAACACAATGAAGTGTTTCAGTCAATGGGCAACACCAGAGAATGTAACATCAAGGCTGCTTTAATAACAAACTGTTGAGTTTTGGTGTTTACCAAGGAAACAGGAACACAAACATATCAAAGCATAGCCACACCACAGCTGGTCAGTCTTACTTCCAGTCTGGACATGGAAGGTTCTACCAACAGAAGCCTCACAAAATGTACAAGTCAAACAATTTTCAGGAAGTTTTTAGCAAGACTCATCTATTCTCACTTGGTTGTCTACAATTCTGCTGCTATTAAAGACAATGAATGAAAAAGCAAACATGAAGAAGTCAGTTTGTTGAGGAAGCTGATTAAAATACCTTGTAAAATTACAAACAAGAAACTGATGGAATTTAATAGATTCCACAGTTTGTGTCAGAGTTGTCATTATTTCTATAACACAGCTGTAAAAGGATGTATTTTCTTCTCCCAGGTCTTCAGATCCATCCATCACAAAGGATTATGAAGCTCAAACCCCACCTACAATTCATTTATATCCCAGATGAAACTGATGGGCAGGGCCTTAATTTTCTCCATAAGAACTTGATCAAACCTTTCATTCTGTGCCACTGTCATGTTGTTTTTCCAGTCTCCAACAGTGCCTGAGGAAAGAGGCAACAAAGGGAGGTGAGAAGCAGAATGTGCACCTCTCTGAAGCTTGCTGCAAACAGTGATTGCTAGTCTTGAGAAGCAATTCCTGGCTAACTCAGCATCTCCCTGTCACTGGCCTGCCAAGTGAGGCTCTGTGTGCTCTTTTGAGGACATGCTTCCAAATCTAGGTGCTGAGAATAAAACACAGCATAGATTTATAATCCTGACACTTCATGTAGTTACTCAGCTCGTTGGTTCTGGTGTTTTACTGGCTCCTTCCAGATCGAGGAGGAAATGAGTTAAAAGCAACCCCTCTTGTTTTTCTCTCAGACGTCCCTGGAGGTCTCCTCAGGACACCTTAGCAATGCCCAGGAGCTCAGGAATGCCATGTATGGACTTGGAGAGCAGCTGGTCAAGGTCTATGCTCACACAATTAAGATGCCTCTTGCTTGAAAAGTAAGAAGCAGTAAACAAAAGGATTCTCTTCCCCCTGACTCGGTGCAACTTCTTGTGCCTGGCATGTCTGCTAACAACTCACATTATACTTATCTTGAGGCAAATATGATAAGATCACTGATACCATAGCAATAAAACCACTCTTACAAATTTAATTTGCTGCTAACTTGAACTCTGCCTCTGAAAATGGAGCATTCCAGCTGAGGTCAGAACCCTGGGTTTGTCTGACACCAAGAAGTGTGGCACTAAGTGCAGGGGACTGCTTCCACTTTACCTTTTCGGAGAAAAGCACCCTTGTCTTTATCTACTAAGTCATCTGGCAGGTTCTCATAGTTTGCCCTGGGGTCTTTTCTCATGTTCTCAAATGTAGCCTGTCTCACAACGCTGTCCACTTCCTCTTCGCTCAGCTTCTTGCCTAGGAACTTGCAGATCTTCAGCACAGCACTTCTGAGATCCTGCAATGATGTTATTTGAGGAGTCTTGTATACAGCAGAGGAATGCAGGATAATAAAGGTGAGAGCAGCTCTGTGGAGAGGGACCTGGGAGTCCTGGTGGATAACAAGTTATCCATGGGACAGCAATGTGCCCTTGGGGCCAAGAAGGCCAATGGGATCCTGGGGCGTATTAAGAAGAGTAAGTCCAGCAGATCGAGAGAGGTTCTCCTTCCCCTCTACTCTGCCCTGGTGAGACCTCATCTTGAGTAATGCATTCAGTTTTGGGCTCCCCAGTTTAAGAGGGACAGGGATCTGCTGGAAAAGGTCCAGTGGAGGGCTACAAGGATGATTAGGGGGCTGGAGCACTGCCTGCTGAGGAGAGGCTGAGGGACCTGGGGCTTTCTAGTCTGGAAAAGAGAAGACTTAGAGGGGATTTAATAAATGTTTATAAATATCTGAAGGCTGGGGGTCAGGAGGGAAGGGTCAGGCTCTGCTCACTTGCTCCCTGTGATAGGACAAGGAGCAATGGATGTAAGCTGCAGCACAGGAGGATCCACCTCAACACAAGGGGGAACTTCTTTATTGTAAGGGTCACAGACCACTGGAACAGGCTCCACAGAGAGGTTGTGGAGTCTCCTTCTCTGGAGACTTTCAAAGCCTATCTGGATGCATTCCTCTGTGATCTGAGCTAGATTGTATGGTCCTGCATTTTCCGAGCTGTCTGAAAATGCACTCAGGATAGAAAGAGAATATCTTGAATACAGTGATACTAACTGACCTCACCTTTTTCATCTCTTCATAGGTCAGGAAGAGTATATTGAAATCCTCTGCATGACTGTACCAGCCTGAAACATGGTCTATCCAAGAACTGGCAAGAACTTAGCATGGGAAATTATTAAAAGAAAACAAACAAAAAGATAAGTCCTGTTAGCAGCCAGAAGTAAAGCAATGAAATTATCAGTCAGTTTGGTCTTTGAAAGAGTTTTTTTTAAAGGATTTTGGGGATGCATGCTCACAGTCTCTGTGACAATTCTCTGAGCTAATGTGACAAATCCCCTTTTGCTTTGAATTCAGGTGACAGCATAGTTGAGGACTCTGGTAATTGCTATTTATTGAGATAATTAATCTCAATTGAATCCAAAGCCATGCAATAGGATTTGGCCTCCTTAGTGAAAGAAATATCCTACCTTTGCCAGCTAAAAACCTCTCCATAAAAAGGTTAAAATCTGTTATTTCCTCTAGTGTGTTCATGTACTTGGAGAAGTGATAGTAAGAAACCATAACATCCTTAGGGTTCCTGGTAACATAAATAATCTGCAAAACAATAAGAAGACAAACCTCAGAGAAATTGAAGGGCTCCATTATGCTGCATTTTTCCACCCATGTCCCATTAAAAATGCACAGAAGCAGTCTGAAAATGACACAGACGTTAGGTAAACTTATTAGGTAAGGCAGTGCTGTCAATCTGTTTGTAGGTGGTGGCATTTCTGCAGGTGCAGTCTTTCAGTGAAGGATCCTGCTCTTGAACTGCCTTTCTGACTGGGGAAAATGATGGCTTTTGGTTCCTGCATAGTGCAAAATTATCTCATTACCTTTAGCAAAACAAAAGCCATTATTTCCAAGGTATATAAAATAGGAATTCCTAAACATGTTCCAGAAAAAACTCAAAGACATCTGACCTGAAATCACAGAAGAAAAGTTACTGTGTGGTTTGGTAGAAGATACAAATGACCTAAGTGACATACTCAAACAGAAGTGGAAAAGACTCCTTCCACAAGCTATTGTTGTCTTAAGTAACCACAGATTCCATGTCCTCTGGCATGTGTGCTCTGTGTGATTTCTCTGTGTAATGTTCTCATTCTTTGTGGGGCATCACTTGAATTTCAAATCTTCTGCGCATGAACTTTCTCTTCCAAAATTTGCTGGTACTGTGATGAAAATGGTGAGCACATTGCAGTTTCCCTTTACCCCTCTATCTGTAGAAGAAGATACAAGCAGCACGCGGATTTTGCCTCTGGAGCCACAGCTCTCCACTCAGCCTTGGGAAGCTCTGCGTCAGGAACAAGGATGGTAAGGGCAGAAGCCATTGGGACCACCATAAGAAAGACTAACAGAAGTATGAGATCCTTTGCCAGGGAGCTCAGTAACAGATTGCTCTAAGGAGGCTAAGGCAATCCTCTCTGTGCTGTTAGAAGCATACATCCCATACACATCTTCAGGCTTCCCATATGTCCATGTTCTGTCAGTGACCCTTAGTGTAGCAGGCTGCTTACATCTACCTCTAAGGAAATGTTTTCCATGGGAGATAGGCCCTGAGCTATGGCACAGTTCATGATGGAGAGTCCTATTCAGAAACTCCAAGCAATGGGCAGCAAGAAGGAACAGTTCTCACGTTCCACCTTCACCAACTCCAGTCTCATCCTGCTCAGTGTGGGGGACTTTTCTTCAGACTTGCAGCTTTTCTGGGACCTGTCGTTTTCACAAGGGGAAAATCAGGGAAAGCCTTTGACCCTGGCAGATCCCCCTGAGATGCACCACTCCTCTCTCAGTTAACTGTGTTGAGGCTGACAGCTTTGGCAAAAGGAAACAGAGGAAATGGGCTTTAGAAGGTCCCTGTCTCCCCAAATATACAAAGCAGGTGATATTTTTAGTGAGACACAGGGAACTGGAGAAGGGTAGAATTTGAACCAATTCACTGAGACAAATCGGCATGACTTGTTTTAAGGAAATGGTAAAAATATCATCACTTACAGATGCTCTTTTGTTTCTCAGGTCTCTTGGAATTAAGTAGTAAGGCAGGTGGGTGACAAAAACACGAGGCAAAGGAAGCTGTGCATAATCCTTATCATTCACATTGTATTCCAGCCATGGGATTCTCTCCATGGTGTCTATGTTTTCAGTTCCATTACGGTGGCCTTCATACATTATTAAACTCAAAATGTTCTGAGTCCACACAGTTCCTGAGAAGGAAACATTTTCATTTACACCTTGCTTGATTTTTTTTTTTTTAACACAAAGCTCCAAGTTCCAAAAGTGTACTCATCTCAGTGCCATAAAGTTTTTACCCTTTCAATGCTTTCTTATCCTTCCTCTTTGCCTTACTTGGACAGCTCACTCCAGTGCTGCTAGACAAAGAGTTAGCAACACCTGGACTCCTGTCCCCTCCACAGCCTACCTTCACCACAACCACACCTGGTGTTTGCTTCTCCTCCTTCTGGGTTTTGTCAAGAATATCTTTCTGCCTCAAGTATTTCACTGAATACCTGAGGGAATAGTGAGCCCTAGTAATATGTTCAGTGACCCTAGGAAATAAATCGGTAGTTCTATTATCCAAAAGCTGCATCTTGAAGGCTGCTGAAGAAAACCAAAGGGCAATGACAGAGGTTCTCAAGAGCACAAACAGAAGAGGATAATAGAGGTGCAGAAGTCAAGGATTTTATCACAATCACTGCTTAGTGCATGATCAAGTCATTAATTACTAATAACTAAAGAAATGCAGTCTTTAAAAATGGGCAGACCAGGTTTAGAGCATAAAGTGGACCTGGGCATGTCAAGGCTTTAGATTTCATGCAAATTGCCAGTGAAGACAGGTGTTTGCTCAGCTGCATTTGCTTCAGAAACAGGAATGAAGCATTCATCACTCTAGTGTCCTGTATTGCTCCTTTGTTACTATTCAGTACTTCTTTATCCTCAAAAGGAGGTGTATATCACTGACTCATATTTACTCTGATCTCCTGCTTGGTTGTAATTAGGATGCAATAACCCCCAAACCACCCTCCATGCAAGCCCACAAATCATTCCAGATATCCTGCAATCATCTCCAGCACTCACACACCCAGCCCTGCTGAAACTACGTCTGTGTTTTGTGAGGCACAGAGATCAGTTGGTTTGTGTGTAGCTTGTTCCAAATACACTTACAAGACCAAGTCTTGGTTTGGTTGGACAAGATCTGGAGCCTTGCATCTGACTACTCAGGACATGGCTATGCAGGGTAGTACCTAGTGCTACACTGCACCTACTTTGAGACAAGACTAAAACAGGTCTGAAGTGAATGCTAAAACCCCTCAATACTTCTGCAGTTAGATGGCTGAATAAAGACGTATTTTTACCACCCTTCCTTTAGAAACAAGTCTGTTCTTACCTGATTTGGGGTAAGTAGCTAGAAATATGTCACTGTCATTGATTTCAAAATCCTCCAAGGTAGATACATACTCGAGTGTAGTATTTACAGCAAAATAAAACCCTTTGTATTTGAACAGATAATCTTTGGATGGTTCCATTGTTAGTCTGTTGTCCTTAGAGGTGAATAGCCTGTAATAAGAAAATATAATGCTGTATCTTTCTCTTTGCTTCTCATCTCAGAGAGACAAACACACACACAAACGAGTAATTCAAGGAGAGAGTCAGGTGCTGCCAAATTTTATCAAAATGCATTTCAGCAGAATTCTGAAAACAAGGCACTGAAAGGCAGCTCTCAGATTTTCACAAGCACCTGACTCAGGATATGTTTCTCATGAAAAAAAACCACACAACAAAGCATAGCAACACCCTTTACTCACACACAAGTGTACGTTATGTGCATTTAAAAACTAATTCAGCTGAATGCACCCTGTGTAAAACTCATTTGTCGAGTTTCCTCTGGGATTTGAGTGACTGTACAGTTTTCTTTGGGATGTCAGCAGCTCTTGATCAAAGCTAGTTTAACCACTAAGCTCTCATCCTGAATTCTGTGGTTGAAACTGTGTTCTGATTGTCTTAATACAGTTTCTACTCCCTTCTACTAAATCTGTCTCCTTACTAATGTTTCTCTCATAATAAGCATAATTTCTGCAAACTGGGATGAGTAACCAAGAATGAGTATTATTTTCTGAAACACACCTACTGGTTTCATGAGAAAAAGACATTGGTCATTGTTGTTGTGGTCACTAGGGAAGAGCAAATGTTTGGGGGGGAGCTATAGGAAGAGTAAGAAAAGAAGATTAAGACAGAGACTGAAGAGGGAGAGCCTGACTTGTGTAGCTGAGCCTGAGCCAAATGGAGCATCTAGGTTTGACAGTTGTGGTCTGTGTCTCTTCTGCTGAACAATGCATCCATAGATATCAGAGAGCTTAACATGGTGGTGTCTTCCTCACTGCTCTGTTAATTAACGCCATTAAAGAATGCAGAAATCTCAGCAGAAATTGCAGAATCAAGTTCACTTCCAGACTTGGATTTCACCAACATTGTCTTATATGGGTTAAAACAGATTTGGAAAGAGAGAATTTCCTATCTGGAATTGTGCCTAAGTTTCTGTCTTCTGTATTCCCCTTGCACTGTGACCATTCCATGCCCTCCTGGACTGTTGCATTTGCCATTACTTTGTTGTTGTGCTACCACAATTACTTCAGTGTCAGGATACCACCATTCCTTCCCTGTCAGGGTATCACTGGTGCCTGTGTTTGTCTAATCCTCCCTGCCCCTGAACTCTGCATACCAGGCACTTGCTCCCCACCACCCAGCCCTGTGCAGCCCTGCTGCACCCCAGTGCCTTTGTCAGGGGCATTGCCCTTGGACCCATGCAACCCAGGACATATCCTTGGAAAGCACCTGGGGCTGCTTGGGCTGGCTGACAGGGCAGGGAATGGAGCAAAACGAGTGAAAAATGGTACTGAAACAGGAGAAAGAGCAAGAAATTTGTGGGAAACAGAAAAGTGACACATGCAATGCACAGTATAGAGAAACCTTTTTGACCTTCTTCTGTCAAAGCCATGAATTTTTATATCACTTTGAGACAAAGGTTATTGCACTGCTTGTTCCTTACAGGTTTACGACTGTACTGTGAATAAATATGCCATGGAGTGCATGCCTTGCCCTGTTTCTTAGAAAGCCTATTCATCATTCATATAACAAGAGGGAAAAATCAACATTCAGGTGTGCCCATACCAGCCAGCTATGCATCTCAGAAACACACCTCAAAAATCTGTCTCCAAATGCAGACACAAAGGTGCCTGGCAGATTAACGTCCTGAACCTGCAGTGACCACACACTTTTGCTCTGCTTACTTAATTATCTTGCATCTGATAATCCAATTTCTTTGTAGAGTGACAGAGAAAAGTTCATGTGAGACCCCACTTTCCACACCAGCCCTGAGATAGCCCTGCTTTGAACAGTTGTCCACCTCTCAGCTCTAGCCCGTAGTCGTCTGCAACTTGTTCTGGCAGTATGTGGCAAAATGGTCCACAAAGGAGGTTTCTGTGTGATTGTGATTCTTTCACTGAGAGGGTAAGAGAGCATCATTTAACTCCCAGATCTACTGTTCTAATAAGTTCAGGCATACTCACCCTCTCTACTCTCCACTCAGTGCTGCAGAGATGTGTTCTACCTCTTGCCCAGCTCGGTGAATGAGAGCAGATCCAGATGGGTGAGCCCTGACGTTTCCTTTTTAACTGAGATAGGAACCCGTGGAGGTTGTGCTGCTTGGCTGGCTTTCAATATTTGCTAATCTTTAACGCAGAGATTAGAGGCCTGATACAACTCCCCAAAAGGTGAAAGCAGTCCAGGAAGATTTTTGAAATTACTAAAACGCTCATTTTGATTTCTGTGCCTCCTTTTTCTCTCAACAGCATTACTGAGGGAGATTGGAGAGGAGAAGAGGTGAATAAAATGTTTTGCCTTTTACTAGATTTTGAGGGTTTTTTTCTCAGCTTTCACTGAACTTTTGCACAAATTTGGTTTATCTTCCAGTAGTAGTCCTACTGAGTCTACTACTCCCTGAAAGTCATTGATCTGACTCATCCATCCCAGCCTCAGACAGGAGCCTGGTTGGAGCTATTTGGGTTAATTGTGTGTGTGTGTGTTTATGTTAAGTTTTTCTGTGAAGTATATTATAACGAGATAAAATAGTGCCTGAGGCATTTCTCACTGAAACCTGCACTCCAACAACAGCACAAAGACCATTTTGTTTCCTGCTTCTGAGCTGTGGTTTGTATACGATTACTTTTTAACTTGGATCAGTTCCCCAGGTAGGACCCAAACTTGTGTAACTGATCAGTCAGGTTGGTCAGCATGTCAGTGATCTAGAAAGAGGAGTAGAGCCACAGAAGAAGTCCTTATGGTGAAAGATTAAGCCTGCTCTGCTTTGCTTTCTGCTCTGATCAGGCACACCTGCAGTATTTTGTAACTGCAGTTTATATTCCAAGTGTTTAATAACAGTGAGAGACAGCAGCTACTGATCCCAGAACTAGATGGAGATGTGCTCCACCGGATGTTCCAGCTCCTGGTACATCACTCTGAAGAATCTAAAGAGTAACAGCTAGGGTCCCGCATTAACTTTGGGAGCTAGCTGGAGGGTCAGCATTGTGTGAGCTAGGGCAAGAAGTGATATTTTTAAGTGACTAGAAAGAGTGTGCAAAGTCCTTTGGCCTTTAGACAGGTAGTGAGGGTGGATAGGATGTGAATCCTAAGGATATTGCAAAACATCAGCATCCTGAAGTTAGGATCTGCCCCTGCTTGTCAGTAACACTGAGTCACACTCAGTGAAAGAGTGATTCAGTGTGAACTGTCCCTGCACTTCAGTGGACAGAGATTTCACATGTGTTGTCTTTGTCAGTTTAAACAACCCATTGCAGTATTAATAATTAACCTTGGGATTCTAATACCTCACATACATTGTAGGTGTAATTGCACAAAGTTCAGAGGGAGACTGGGAAAGGAAATGTAATGGTTTACAGTGTAATTTGAATAAACCAAATGTCCTCAGTGCTATTAGCATCCAAAGTTTGTCTCTGTTTCCTCTGGTGCTTTGCACCAATACATTTCTGTATATACTGAGCAAAGCTCCTTCAGAAGAGGGTGTTTAATTATGAATGAATGAAGAACCTGAGAGCATTGTGCCCATGGGAGCAATCAACAACTGGAAACCAGCTTTTTAAAAACTATAATGAGGTGTTTTTTCTATAATTTAAAAATATTCAGACCTACTAGGGTAAGAGGAAAGTGAAAGGAATATTAAAAATTACAAGCATTAAACATTGCAAAATATGTCTGGCTTTGGAAATGTGACAAAACCAGTGACAGGACAGTAAGGTCACCTCTGAATTAGGCCTAAAACTCTCTGACAAAGTCTAGCCACTCTCTGGTCTTTCCTGGGGCTAAATGGTAAAGCAAGTGCCTAGCAAACAGATAAGGTGATGGTGCATGCAATTTAAAATCAACCTCTTCCACAGATTCTCAGCCTTTATTTCCATGCCTTTCCTTCTTCATAAAATACTAAACAGAAAACATTCTGATCCAGCATAGTCTCCTGAAAGAAAAAAACTATTGCACCTCTCCATTTAGGGGCAGTAAGTATCTCAAGAACACATCTCTTAACAGCTACCTTTGCTTTCAGATTATCTAAGTCAAAGTACACCTTTAAAGGTAAAAAAGTAATAAAGCCTTGGAATGAATCTGTTCAGGTGAAAAACATTGTATTTTGGTAGACTGTGATAGCACTAGCGATCAGCCATGGCCTCACCAGTCATCTGACAAGCACTACATTGCCAACCTCCACGACAGGGCAACAGTGACAAAGAACTGAGCTTTCTCTCCAGTTCCTCTGATTTTTTTTCCTCCTCCCATGTGATTTTACTGGTTTACTAGAGGTTATGTATGGTTGGATGAAAGCTGTGTGACTCTCATAGAGTCAATAGAAAGGGTAAGACTTTTTGCTTACACATTACATCGTACATTAGACATCGTAATAGTAACAAGGCCCAAAAGACTGATCATCTGTCTTTGACAAAATTCAATCAAGGACTTAGCAAAGGAGGCACCTGCTCAGCTGTCTGTCACAGAGCAGGTGAGCTGTAAAATAGGAAGGCAGAGGTGCTGCATGGACTCGTGCTATATCCTGCCTGTCACGCAAGACAAGCCACCAGGCTGCTGTAGCTACACTTGCTAAGCATTCCTGAAGGTCATTATGTGGTTGTTAGGGATTCAAATATTTCACTAGTAGAACACTAGAATTAATTGAGTGATTTATTAGAAGCACATTGAACTGAAACTTGTTTGGCTTTGTGTAACATGAGTGACTTTGCTTAAGATGTGTTAAGGAATACCAGTCATTTAAATAGAATCACTCTGTGTGATTTAAGATACCATTTGTTTAGCATAACTTACTTAGCATGAGTAGCTTAGATTTATTGAAGCCACAGGCCACAAGTGGTGAAATTATGCTGGGTTTACAGTTAGTGACATGAAGGGAAGCCCTGACACCAGTGCCTGAAGGCACTGAATTATAGGCTACCCTTTAATTCACAGGATGCACTGGTGGAACAGACTCTATCCTGAAATCACTTTGCAAATAGTTGCAGGAGAATTTGCTGAGGTGTAATCATTTATTGATCAAATCTGGTAGGAAACAGAGCATTGGCCAGAGATAGATTTACAAAGGTAAACCACAACCAGGATCTCCAATAAAGTAGTTCCATAGCATCCTCTATCCACTGTTCACTGACAGTTAACTATAGTGCATAGTTAGCTATGGGATGCCAAACTGTTGCTTGGTAATTTAAGCAACTAAGAAAACACTGAATTTTCTAGGAAGACAAGGAGTGTAATACTTCAGTTACAGATTCATCGTGAGGGCAGAGATTTATTGAAGATCAAAACTCCAGGTGGCGTGCTTCTCCAGAGCCCCAGGCATTTATGGAGATACAGTTTAAATCTAGAAATTGCTCAGTTATGGTCACAGTCTCTAAGTTTCATGTCTTGCATCCAGCAAACTCCAGAAAGAAGTAGTATAGGCATCCTTTAAGGAATCTTCTCTGATGTTAACACCTGAGAAGCACAGCAACGAGCCTGAAAATGGTGGGGAGAAGGATAAAGAGAAGAGTTTAATGAAAGAAAATATCACTTTAAAGAGCATTTTCTAAATTAGTAGTTTAGTTAGCTTAAGCAGTAAAAGGGGTTATATTTCCTATCAATTAAATGGAAGCTTTCAACACAAAATTCTAAACGACTGCTATTTTACAGTATCTTTGAAAAGAGATTAAAAAAACCCAAACAAACAACATCTCACTCCATCCCACACTTCTTTCACCATGTCCTGAATTTTAAAGGGTCTCAGAATTAATTTTTTAGTGTGGGAAAGAGAAAGCTAAAGAAACAAAAATTGCATCTAAGGTCTTAAAAAGCTACAATGTCTGAAGTGAAACATGTCAATAGGATTGATAATAATGCCCAGAGCTCAAACAGGAGTTTCACAGAGCTGTGTTTTGAATATACAAAGCTCTAAGTACTTTCAAAAGCAAGAATGCACCAGTTCTGTGCACTAGTGTTGAAGCTAAGGAGATATTGCTCGGTTTGGTCTCAGCATCTGTGCACCTTGTTCTTCAGCTATCTTAGGATGATAGACACCAAACAACTTTTAAAAGTTGCAATAAAAATCCTTCAACATAATTTTGGACTATGAATGTTTTCTAAGTACCTTATATGCCCACAACAAGTTATTTAGGAGAAAATATTTTAAGAAAAATGAAATCAGAAATACAAAACCAAACCCCAAACAACCCAAATACCCCAAACTCGTTTAGACATGCAGACAACTGCAAGCTTCATTGAAGAAGCTGTCAGTTACTTCATGGTGGCATGGATCTGCATGCAGTATTTCTTTGGTCCTGGTATCCTGTGCTTGCTTAATTCACAGAGAATGGCCAGAAGGTAGCAGAGAAGAATGAGAAAAGAGATGAAAAAAACCCTCCATGCAGCCATATATGTGTATGCAGATGAGGATTAAAGAGATGCAGATTCTCTTCTGTTGTTTTTTGTTTGATTGCTTGCTCCTCCAGACAGAAACTACCTTCTGAAATACTTACAGCTTTCTCTTCCAGTGAGAGTACACCATCTACAGCCACGATCTGGTATTGCTTTTCTTTTAAGCTACCCAGGAATTTCCGGAGTGGTTTGAGACTAGTACCATCATTGTTTTGTTTTAGCAGTTTCTGCATTTCTTGGGAAGAACATCCTGGGTCAAACAGCAGCAAACATAAGGTTTTATTCTTCTTCTCTTCTATTCCAATAACAGTACGACTATGACCTAATTTCAAAAACAGAATTTCAGTATTTTAAAACCAACATAAATTGCATTCCTTGCAGCCCACTATTTCTTTTCAGATCAAGGAAGACATCACTTGAAATTTAACAAGGCAGTCTTAAGAGCAGATGTCAAGAAGTTGAAATTCCAATGACACCCAGCGTTTCCATTCAACAAAAACCCTTTAATGTTGTGCCATGCCTCCGATTAAATGCATGTAAAATGCAGCTCTGAATTGCAGAAGAAAGATAGAGAACAGAAAGAAACCAGCATACTGCAATACTGACCTTGATGCTGCAGGTAGATAGGTGGTTTGGAGGTACACACAACTTTTGCACCACCTTCATTATCTGCAGAATAGTAGCGCAAAACCCACTCGAATAACCGAGGGTGTGTGCCCCCAGGGCCAGTTGGTTTGTGGAAGTCAATGATTTGACACCTACAGAACATTTAGAATGAAAACAGTAACATTTCAAGCAGGTTGGTTGTTAAAACATCTTTTTCCACCTTTCAGTCCTTTCCCCCTGAATCAAGAATGTTTTGTAAACACAGCAATTCCAGGCACCAAGTGGTGACACCACCCCCACCATTTTTTTTTAAGTAAAGGAGTAGGGGAGACACAATACTGCCTCAAACTGGAAGATTTACTTTGCAAAAAAGAAACACTTTACTCTGTTCAGTTTACCAAGCAACTGTGAAGCTTGCAAAATTCAAATGTTTGGATATTTTGTGATCACTTATGGTAGAGAATCCAATCAACAGCTTTCAGAATTATGCAAGGGAATAGCTGAAACTCAGATTCTGTTTGAGAAGAAACTTCTATAGAAATGAAGTTTCTAATAAATGTTTGATTTTATGCATACATGGCAAAATTCTTCACCAAATCTCAATGATCTAAGCATTTATTCAATGTATGTACCTGCATAAATAGGTACACAGCTTTATGCTGTGCTCAATCAGATCTCTTTATAGGTTGGTTAAACATAAAGCCACTGAGGTGGCCTTGTCATCATGGCATTTGCACTTCTGGCCTTTAAAGGTAGAGCAGTTAAAAATAACAACAACAAAGAGCAATATTTACTTTATTCTGAGACTGGTTAACAGTGAATAAATTTCACATGCTCCTATCCATGCTTTGGAACCACGTAATTTGTTGTTGAAGTGAGATGCCCCTTGAGGATCAAAGCCTTCTTTCCAGGCATCTTCAATCATGGACTGAATCTTTGGTATACCAGGAATTAGTGTGGCACCTGGAACAGAAAAGCTTTTGAATTGCAGTTACAGTTCCTGAAATAGCCTTTTAATTAAAATTAGTCAGCTTCTTTTCTAAGAAAGCAATTGATGATACAAAGACGCACCAAAAAAAACCCTAAATGTAAAATTCCAACCACATCATGTCTTGCCAGCATTCATATCTCTGACTCCCTCAGGTAGCAAGAGTTGGGGTTGTTCAACCTGGAGAATGCTCCAGGGACATATAATGGCCTTCCAGTACCTGAAGGGGGGCTACAAGAAAGCCAAGGAGAGACTTTTTACAATGGCTTGTTGTGATAGGATGAGAGGGAGTGGATTGAAACTTGAGCAGGGTAGATTTAGACTGGAGATAAGAAACAAATTCTTTACAGTAAGGGCGGTGAGACACTGGAACAGGTTGCTCAGGGAGGCTGTGGATGCCCTCTCCCTGGAGGCGTTCAAGGCCAGGCTGGATCAGGCCTTGAACAACCTGGTCTAGTGGAAGGTGCCCCTCTGCCCACAGTGGGAAGGTTGTAACTAGATCATGTTTAAGGTCCCTTCCAACCTCAACCATTCTATGATTCTTTCCACAGTAAGCTGTAGTGGTGTAACAAGCATTCAATAGGCATCAGTGACCTAGTCAGCCATGCTGTGTAAACGAGAAAGTAAACCATCAGTCAGTAGGTTGTCATCTGAAATACATGAAACAAGCAGGCAGTGTGTTGTTTCATACCTCTCAAGCAGTCATTATAGAGGCTGTTTTGCAAGAGTGAGGAAAGGAGCATTTGGAAATTCCTGTAACCACAACCCCAGCCTCTGTCACCCACAGATGAGTGGAAATGATCTACTCCTGCTGACAGCCATACGCGCCTCATGTCTTTGTTTTCACTCTGATAGTATTTGCACAGTGCTTCAATGATTCCTAAAAGAAGACCAAATATAAAGTTTATAGATAAAGTGAACTACAAAAATTTGCCAGAAAAAGATTTTTTTTTGCCCAGCTTGGAACAGATATAGATTAAGACAATTTATTTTGGAACTCTTAAATGATTCTATGTTACACTTAAAATCCAAATCACAAACCCAGTGGATATTGCACCCATTCATTTTGATGGAACTTATGTACTCCCTAAACTGTTTTTTCACTGCTGTTACAGAATGAGCATTTTAAATTAGATGTCAATGAGTATTTTAAATTAAACATCTTGGAGTGCATTATAAACTGTGGTATGCACAGGAACTATTACAATGAAACAGGAAAAGTAATGTCACCAATAAAGTATTTCTGTGCCACTGTGCACCTCCCATACAACAGAACATTTGTATGCTTTAAGACAGATTTGGTCACTACAACCTAGGTCTAAAATGTATAGTCTTAGTTTCATGTAACTTCAGCATTTTTACCTGAGGTCTTTGTTTTCCCATCATCTATACCAAAAGCCAAACATTCCATCATGTCAGCTTTTCTCCTGTGATATTCAAAAGGCTGCATCCTTCCTCTGTTAACTTCCCTTTCCATATTCTTTAGGAATTGCTGTTTGTAGCCTCCAGAATTATCCAAGCCATACTGTCTCTGTTAGGGATGGAATGTGCATGATTACTTTTTTTTTTTAATTCACATTTAGTGATTTTGAGAAACTACATGGAAAATTGGTAACTTTGAAAAAATGGTGAAATATGAGACATAAAATCTCCAAATGTATGAGATTTTAGAGCTGAAGGCTCAGTAGGAGTGTGGAATGCCAGTCCTGGAAGAGCAGCCACATCCTTCTTGGGCAGCCAGCCATTGGCACTACCTCACAGGAGGTAGTGAGAGTGGGAAATGAGCTATCAGGGCTGTCAGAAGGGCAGCAGGACCTAGCAAAGGAGTGGTCACTGGAGCAGGATAAGGTGAAGAAGATAGCCAGGATGCTCAGGGCCTCAGGCATTCTTCCAGAGAATATGCACCAGGCTGTGCTTTAAGGCACAACACTAGGGTGGAGCACAGCATGAGATGGCAGGCCTGGGGGGGACTGTGTTACCCCTAACCTGAGCCAGCACCACTCAGAGCAGTAAAGCCAAGAAGCTCAAGGCAGAACCCATGCCAGAACAGGGGTTTCTGAGAACTTCTGATTGCCTGCAACCCACTCCTGTCTGACTTGGTATGGTCATTCCAATTCCAAGACACTCTGCTTCTAATGCCACAACTGTTCAATGTTTTACCATTTAAAATATTATTGCACCTGCAGCTTTTTAAATTCTTCCTGTTCTCGTTTCTCCTCTTCTGACCTCTGCCACTCATCTTCTTCACTCTGGAGCCGTTGAGCCAGTTCTAGATCTTTTATGTTCCCACCTACCCAGAAATAACATTTCAAAGGGAGAGAGTTTGATGAAGAGGTCAACAATACTTGGAGAGATCATTTAATTTGGTAGGATTTTTTTCTGAACAGACATACATCAACACAACCAGGCATTAATTTTAGGGAAGATATCCCATATTATTTTGAGCTATTAACAACAAACACTAGAAAGGACTGACTGCATTCAGGCTACCAACACTATTGGCTTGGACAGTTATGCAGTTACAGGAGCAATTACTTGGCAACTAATGCATGTACCTCTACTATTAAGAAGCAAATTTTATTTACTATGTGTCACTTGATTGTTAGCTAGAAGTCCCATTTCCTTATATACCACAAACTTATTAGCTTCTAGGATCACTGCCAGGAGTCTCATAGCAAAGTGACAAAACCAGATTTAGGATCAGAGAACTGGATAGGGAATCTTTAGGATTTTTATCAGCTATGCTAACGAACTTCATTTTGATTCCTTTATCACTATGACTAATGCATCAGCACAAGCATTTAGAGAAAAGAATTGAGAAAAATATTGAAGTCTTCATTTCATCACATTGGAATGTGCCACTCAATTCCATGTATACAAACCTTTATAGAGGCAGAAAAAAAATAGTATGGTTATCCATGAAACATTTTTGCTCCACATTTTTGTTTTGGCTAACATACAGTGCATTCACTTAACAAGAATGCATAGACAAATATTTTTTTAGCATGTGTAATTAAATCATGCATTTGTGCAAATGATAGGACTTGCTATTTACTACGTTAACTTCATTATATATGTGTCAACTTCTCTTTTTAAATAAGGAAGTATTCAGTTTAAATTTTAACAAGCCTAGATCCTTTCATGTACCTTCTGAAACGTTATGTTCCTCTAAATGTAAATCCACATGTTCCTGAAGAATCTGAATGTTTGTACAGGTAAGGCTGCACATTGGACATTCATACAGCTGGTCACCATTTCCTGTGTCTGAAAGAGAAACACAGTTTCTTGATGAACACAACTCCTGATTTTTCTGAGAAGAGCTCCTCTAATTCATATAGACTCTAAGATAAATACACAGTAACAAATTTTGTGTTGGCATTGAAACTCCCCAGTAAAAGGCAGCAAATTCTGAACAGCTATTGCTCTCTGAACCATTAAAAAAATTGTATCTAAATATCTGACAACTTAAAGTTATATTTTCCTTCTTAATCAAGTTTTGCTTGATTCTCTGCTCTGGATTCCAATGTGTGTGTTCCTGAATTCAGCTCCTGAATCCAGTTTCCATCTGCCATTGAGTCACTTCCCCGGTGCCGGCCGCAGCATCAGTGGCCTTAGTGTTTCTACTAAGCAGATTCTTCCAAGTGCCGTCCCGATCGTCCTCACTTGCTGTCCCTTCTTGACTTCTCTCCACCGCCTTCACCCGCTGCCCCTCGGTTGCACCCGCGGGCAGTCCCGGAGCTCTCCAGCCGCACCCGCCGGAAAGGTCGCGGCAGAGACGCTCCGGCTGCACCTCCAACACAGTGCGGTCACTTCCGGGCGCTCAGTTCCCGGCACACTGACAAAGGGCCGCAGGGATGCTCACCGCCCCACCAGGGCCAGCCCCAACCCCTGCGGAGCTCAGGCTCCCCGCCGCCGCCGCTTACCTGTGCCCGGGGCTCCCAGCAGGTGCCCGTGCCGCGCCCTGACGTGCGCCTCAAGCTCCCGTCCCGCCGCCTCCCCACAGAAGGGGCACTCGGGCAGCCCCTCGACGAGCTCTGACCAGGGGCCGTCCGGCGGTCCCGGGTGGGTCATCTCGATGTGCCGGCGGAGCTCGTCACAGCCCGGGGCGGCGGCGCTGCAGAGCGGGCAGCGATGCTGACGGCCTAGGGGTGTGCGCCACCCGTTCCGCCGCGCCGTCGGCTCAGAAGACAGCGCCTGCCCGCAGGCGTCACACAGCAGCATCGCGCCGCCGGCCGCTGCCGCCAGCCTCCCCCGGGCAGTGAAACTGCCGCACGTCCGCCCCGTCGAGGCACCCACTCGCTACGTCCCGTCCTGTCCCGCTCCGCTCGCCACCCGCTGCTTGCCGGGACGCGCCGCTTCCTCGCGTGGGCCTACGCGCGCAGGGAACGGAAACGCTCCGCCCTCCCGGCCGGGGCGTCGCGCAGTGTGAGCGGCGTCCGCCATCTTGAATTGCGATCCACTGCCGGCGCCGCGCTCCGCAGCGGGCTGGCGATTTCTCCCTTGGGGGGCAGCGGACGCTGCGCGTCTCCGCTTCGATGGGTAAGGACGGGCGAACGCTCAGCCGGCGGGCAGGGGCAGGAGGGGCTGCGGTTTCCTCAGGGGTGGGTTGCGGTGCTGTGGCGTGCCTCGCTTCTTGCTTGTACGGTTCGCCGGCGCAGGCCGGTCTCCTGCTTGCTTGGGGGCGGCTGGCAGCAGCGGGGCGTTGCCGCGCACCGCAGCTCGGTCTCCGCCAGACGGAGCGGAGGGTGCTGGGACCAGATCTGTCTGCTATTCGCCTTCGGAGAGCTGCTGTCCTCCCGCTACTCAGCTCTGCGCTGGAGGAGGGGCTTTGCCGCCCGCTGTTGGAGGGCCGTGGGTGAAGAGCTTTGCTGATCGCTGTCTGTGGGTGCCCTCTTGGCCGAACAACCCGGCAAGGGCACCTGCGATCTGACCCGGCGCTGTGAAGCCGGCGGGCAATGTCCGGCCTCCCCCCGGCGCTGCCAGTCGGGGAGGGGCGGTGGTACAGCAAAGGCTCGCTATTGAGGGAGCCTTATGTAGGCAGGGAATAAAAAATAAAAGCGACTGTCAGTCGGATAGGTTTTAGTCCAGGCACAACAAGTGGGCGCGATGCAGGATGTGCTGGGTGGGGGGGGTTGTAGCTTTGTAGAGCAAAAGTGCAGACTTGAACCTAGATGCAGAAGGCGCAAAGCCTGTATAGATCAGGGACTGCTAGGCTTTTTGCCTTCATGAGGTTTTTTTGCCTTCACCAAAGCTCCTGTGGGAGGAATGAAGCCGTACATTCCTAAGCTTTTCTTTTTGAAAATAGTTTTGATGAGAACTTCCTCCCGGTTGAGCTTCTGTAAGTCTTTATAGAGCTGGCAATGTAAACTGAGTTACTTTGAATTCCGTGTTCTCTTGTGTGCTTCGTTACTTGGCCTGACAGTTTTATTGGCACAACTAAATTAGCAAGGCATGGAATGGTTAAGGAAGTGATAATATTCTGGGGCTAGTTAAGCCAGTAGCATTGTTGGAAAAAAGGATCTTCTTAAATTGCACGCCAAAAGTTAAATGGCAATTAAGAAAGTTGCTTTAGGCAGTGACACACTTAGCGTTGTGATCCAGAGAGGGCAGCAGTTTGTTCTGGTGAGGCAAATGTGTTTGGGTGTAACAGGCTGCTAAGTCCTCAGTGTCTCATTGATGTCAGGCTAAATCTGTGGACTGTCTTCCTCCCATAGTTTGTGTTTATTGCTCAGAAGTCCTTGGTGCTGCTGATGAAAACAAGTATCCCCAATGTGGAAGTCGATGGAGAATTATACATAGCCTAAGAGCTGTAGTTCAGATGTTTTCTTGTTATGGAACAGTTCCAGACAAGTGAGAGTTTGTGCAGAACCTTAAACAATATTTTTCAGTTATTTCTCATCTGAGATGCTAAGCTTCATCTGAGAAGCTTAACTTTTTAGACTACCACCATGCTATTAACAAGCTTTTAAAGTCAGCTTGATGCTTTTTGTGACTGAATCGTGTTTTATCACTTTCATCTTCACACAACTGAGATGCCTGAAATGACAGTCAGATTCTAATCCTCTAATCCTTCAAAAGAGCTGTTAATTAGAATTAGTCAATCATTTTGTTTAAAATGGAAAAGAGTAAGCGTGGCTGTGTGCTGCTGACCCTTAAGTTGCTGTTCTGCAGACAGCCTAGAAGGAAGTGCAGCACAATCTTAGATCCTGTGTTATGTTTGCAAGATAGGCTTAAAAAATAAAGCAGCAATGCAATTAGGTGTTAAACAAAGCAGTAATTACTGCAGATTTTCTTCTGGGATTTGTCCTTATTTTTTAATGTATTTAATGTCTTCTTTATGAGAGGAGGAAGCAAATTCCTGAATGGAAATTTAGTGACATAATATCTTCTGTTTTTTGGTTTTTTTGTTTGCTCATTAGGCTTGTCATTTATTTTTCAGTAGCTTTTGCCCTTTAATGAAGTACCTGATCCCTGAGATGAAGTGCAGTTTAATCTGCAGTTTAGAAATGCCTATCTAAGCAAATATTTTTCTGTGATTTCTATCTTAGAGATTTTTGTTGATGAACTGGGTATTGGAAGAAGCTACAGGAGTATTTAGCTGCTGCTGTAGGTACTTGTGTAGTTCAAGAGATGACAAATAATTTTGAATTTATTTTTAATAGACAACATGGCAAGTCCAGGTAAAGATAACTTCAGAATGAAAAGCTACAAGAATAATGCACTTAATCCCCAAGAAATGCGCAGACGAAGAGAGGAGGAAGGCATCCAGCTTCGGAAGCAGAAGAGGGAAGAACAGGTAAGTGTTTCAGTGAGCTGTTGAGTGCTTGTGAAGCTAATTGCAGGTATGTGAAAGAACTTGAGGAGACTCCTGCTGTAGCGCAGGAACCAGAGCAGCAGCTTGAATATCTGTTTTCTGTACAGTCTTGGGAAGCAGCAGGAACCTCTCAATAGGATCATAAAAAGTGAACAGAAGCCCTCTTAAGTCACTAGGGCATGCAGAGGCAAGACTTGTGTCTTGAGTTTAATCCTTAGTCTAGGTTTAAACATGTAAGACTGGGCTGAAAGGATACTCTTATTTCCAGTAAGGATTAGAAATCTTGATTAGTCTTCCAGAATTTGGGCCAGAGTTTTACTTTTAGAAGGGAGAGGTTTATTTGAATCTTTGAAGTCATACTTCAAATTGTCCAGGAGTTTTTGTGCCGTGACTTAGTAAAGTGGCTACCAATTAGTGATCCCTGAACTAATCTATGTAACTCTTCAGTTGTCTTCATTGGATTTTTAGCGATCAGAGTACATAGAGCATTATCTAATTTCATGGTTTGAGGTAGTTCCTTTTCCCAAAATGTTTGTTTAGTTTTTTCTTTCCATGAAAGTGAGGAATATAGTTTGTTTTTCTGCTTGGTCTAAAGTGGCCTAATTTGTATCCCACAACCTAGAGAGTGTCCCAGGCACTGATCTACAGTTTTCTCTGAGGTGGGAATGCTTAGCCTTCTCCTGAGAAAGTGGTGCTACTGCATGGAAAAAGAATTTAAATTAGGTGGGCCAGAGAGGTAAGAGTAAGAAGTAGAATGATACTGGGGCATTGACCTGTAAGTGGGCAACTGGTTGGCAGTTCTGCTGAACCTTTTGTTTGTAGAAAACACTCCCTAGATAAATTATGAAAATAATGGGTGTTTTCTCTCCCATGCTGGTTGTTGTAACAGTGAGAATACTGTTATGTTCTCCTTGATCTTAGTTTGTTGGAGTGGTGTTTTTCTGCTCTTCGTGAAATGGAGAGAGCAAGTTTATGCAGGGAGATGAGGCTGCCTTTATTTCAGAGCGATGGCAACTGGTGGATAGAACATGATCCTAAACAATAACAGTTTACACTTATCAGCCAGGAGCTTCTGTGTCCTTGATGAGTGCTGAAAAGAATGGCTGGTCTTCCACAAGAGGAATGTTGTTTCTTCTTCCTATGTGGGTTTAAATGCAATTGAACCTTGTTTGCATCCAGGATTTCTACAATTGTTTTGTGTCCAGGACTGGGCCTTGTCCAGAAATGCATTGATCAAGGTATAGAATGCCTTGGTTTAGGTTCCTGTTTGAAATATGGGTAGATACAAATATTGGGTTGCTTCTGAAGTTTTTGGGCATACATAATAGCAGAAGCCTAGATGTTTGTGGACATGTAGAAGGCAGAACCTTCAGGATTTAGTAGGAGGTTTTATTAAAATGCTTAATGATAAAATCCTAGTCAATGGGCTGAAATTCTAACTTAAATGTATTTAAAGGTAGCAACATAATCTTCTTAGAATTAATGACAGTAGTTTGAAGTGTGGAACTGGATTAAAGATTAAAATGCAGGTTTGGTCTCTAGAAGAAAGCAGGCTAATATCAACAGTTTACTTGTATGCCAGAAAATGAGGAGGCAGTCATTGAACATAGCTCATTAAAGTGCAGGTGTGCATTTTGAGTGTAGATAGTGCATGCAGCCAATTGTAAAGTGATTTTTTTGGAATGTTTAATGGTACATAATTGGAAAGTTCACCTTAAAGCTATGCTGTATTTTCTTCAACTATATTAAAATAAAGTTTCTGTTTTAATCTTTCTGCAACTGTATATGAAATGCAAATGCTGTTTAATTGTAATGTAAAGAAAGCACACAGCTCTTTGTCTGTTGAAGGGAGGAATGCGATGTGCTGAAACACATTGGTCTGTGTTGATGATTTTAGCCTATAAACTAAAAAAGAGAAAGCAGCTTGTAGAACACTGCTTCCTGCTTAAAAATAAGTGCTGATTGTGAGGGATAAAAGACTAAAAGCAAAAAATCTGCATCTTCTTTATCTTACGTGTTGAAAACTTTACGGATATTTGCTAATTAAAAATAATTCCAGTTTTTGAATGTCTCTGAGAAGTGTTGTGGTGCAGTCTATCAAGCTACAGATATAGCAGTGTTTTTCTCCTTTACATTACTTAAACTTTCACGTAGAATTCCATTTTCTAGGATGACTAGGAAGGTGAGTAGTTGAGATAGTTTAGTACTGGTGAAAACATTTCACATGTATGGCATTAGTATCCAGTCCATGGTAAGTTCTAATGTCTCCCCAAAATGCCTTCTTTTTAGCTGTTTAAACGCCGAAACGTTTCTCTGCCGGGCAATGAGGAATCTATGGTAGAAAGTCCAATTCAGGATCCTGATGTCAGCTCTACTGTACCTATTCCAGAGGTATTTACTTCAGAGTGTATTCAGAATCTCCCCTGTTAAAGTGCATAGTACTAGACATGAGGAATCCTCCTTTCATTTTCAGGAAGAAGTTATTACATTAGATATGGTGCAGATGATTTTCTCCGATGATCCTGATCAGCAGCTCACAGCAACGCAGAAATTCAGAAAATTGCTATCTAAAGGTATGTAAATGTTGCCTGATGATGTTTTTGTTTAATTTGTTTATTCCTTTTGGTTGTTACCATGACTTTTTGTCAGACATTCAGTTAACCTTTAGTTTTGTTTTAGCTTAGAATAGAGCTTGCTGAAACTTCTAGTTGTGTTTATAGAGAAACTGTGCCAAATCTCTTCCGATCTAATGGCTAAATACAGAAAGCTTCATTATTCTAGTGTTAAGTCTTTCAGACAATGTAACAAAAGCAAGGATATTTTGATTTAGATGTCCAGGGTATTAACTAGCTGCACAATAACATTACTTAGAGTACTTGTTGCAGTGATTAAATTTCTCATTCTCATTTTGTAGTTAGGGGAGAGAAATTACCTGGCTGCTAAAGAACTTGGTTTGGTTTTGTTGAGACTGTAAGACATGAGGTCTTAAATAAGTGCCAGCATTTGTATAGCATGATAGTTAAAGGCATGCTTGGGTCATTTAAAATAGTTTTTAATTGTGATTGCTCTTTCACTACTCTGAGCTGCTGCTAAAGGGACAGTGTCTTATAATGTGTCATAAAAATGTCAGTGGCTCATAGATATGTTCATGTTATTTTACATAGTTGGGTGTTTTACTGAATTGTAGCACTTCATGAAGATGATCCTGCAGTCTTCTAAAAGTCAAAAGCTGAGGTCCTTCATTTGAGATTAAAATGACTTGAATGCTAAAAATTCTGATAAGAACTGAGAATCATATTCACGTTTCTTGTCATACTGAGAAAGTAATTTGCTTGTTCTTAGTTGTTAGACTTACACATGTGTTTATTTGTATTCCCTAGAGCCTAATCCACCTATAGATGAAGTCATACAAAAGCCAGGAGTAGTACAGAGATTTGTGAAATTTCTAGAGAGGAGCGAGAACTACACTCTGCAAGTGAGTTTGGTTGGTACTGCTCAGGAGTTTGCAATGAGATTAGAAACCCTCCCAAAAGAGCTTTGGAATGCATGTGGTGTGTGGGGTTTTTTTGTTACTGTTGAACAAATGTAATTATTTTTAACCACTGAAGCTATACATTTTAGTTGCCTACAATGTCAGTTACTCCCACTGACACTGTGACTTGGCTCTTGTGAGCTTCATAGTAGTCTTTAGGGTTAGGGTTATGTATTCAGCTGCTCTGTTACTTGGGTGTTGAAAGCAGACTGTGTTCAAGAGGGTTTCCAGAGGAGTATATTAAGTTCACCAGCATTGATGTGTGAGCAGAATCAGTTTTGTTTGTGTTGAGTATATTGCAGTACTTTTCATTTGACATTTTAGAAAAGAAGGGGGTAAAAAAAAAAAAGGAAACTAGGAAACTGAAAGGCTTGTATGAAAATCTTTTAGAAAATCTTTGAAACATATTTAATGATGTATGTTAGTATAACTATATGTACATTAACAATAGGAATAACTAGATTTCTCTGCTTTTGGTAGCCCATGGAATGGCACTTATGCCTTGTATGCATCCATGATAGAAGAATTAAACTTGATACAGAGTAAACAGAAGGGATTTGTACTAGTTTATAAAGATGTGAAATCTTCCTTACGGTTAGTGTTGCAAGCTAAAACCTAAAAATGATCTAAAGGTTCTTATTAAATGGAGATTGTTTGTGACTGCCAATTACAAAGATAATTGCATTTCAGTGGAAAGGAAAAAAAAGTTGGAGAGTTAACCTCTGCACCTCTCACATCAAATTGTTATTAATGAATTTAATTTTTAATGCTGTGGTGTTTAATGTGTGGTTGTCTTTGCATTCCTCAACAGTTTGAAGCAGCTTGGGCTTTGACAAACATAGCATCTGGAACTTTTCTACACACCAAAGTTGTAATTGAAACCGGAGCTGTTCCAATTTTTATTAAGTTGCTTAGTTCAGAGCATGAAGATGTACAGGAGCAGGTAACTAATTTCCTGAGGTGTTCTGTAACTATGCAAAAATTAATTCATGAATGTCTTTTTTTGGGTTGTGTGTGGTTAGAGAGGTTTTGAGCTGCATTTGCATACCAGCCTGTTGATTTGGCCCCAGGAAAATAAAAAAAAATATATCTTCAGTGTAGGTTTTGTTTGGTTTCTTTCCCTCTGGTTCTTTGAGGTTTCTATGAATTTACCTTTGTTTTGTTTTATGTCATGCTATTGAGTAATTTGAAGAAAGCATCTCACTTCTATTGCACATTTAGAGGTAGACAGGATCTAAAATACTTCAGTAGAAATAATAAAATAGAAAATAACTTGGATTTTTTTCCCCAGGTTATTTTGCAGCTTTATTTCTTAGTCTTCTGCTTTTCCATCTTATTATGTTAGAGTCTTTATTAACATTTTCCTGAACTTCATTCTTTTGGTGTAGTTTTGATGTATTTGTTGTTTAAGAAAGGCAGTAATTTACTGGCTTTTATTTAGCACATTCTGAAGTTCATATAGTGAAAGTTCATGATTTTAACTTAATTTCTCATACATTGTTTACAACTTGGAGACAGTTTTTTGACTGTTACACATAGTAAATGTAACTACTGAAAAGAGTGGGTGCATCATTTTTGTTGGAAAGCACATCAATGGACATGTTTTCATAGCAGGTGACTTCAGGTGTAGGAAACTCCTTTGGTGGAATATAGAAATCAGTATTCTGAAATCTGTGTTTGGAATGATACTGCTTTAAAAAAAATCCTGTTATGTTTGCTGAAAAATTGCATAGATGATCTGTAAAAGCTGATTTGTAAGCATGTATAAATTCATTCAGATGCTTTGCTTTTTAAGGCAGTGTGGGCTCTTGGTAACATTGCTGGTGATAATGCAGAATGCAGAGACTTTGTTTTAAACTGTGGAATATTATCACCCCTCTTGGAGTAAGTATCATGAATTAATGCTCTAACTATAGTGTACAAGTGTAGATAACTGTAAACTTAAAATTTAGTTGAGAACAATATCTTTTTGCCAAATAGAGAATGTTTCTTTATTATATTGCTATGAGCCTAATGTTTTTGAATACCTAAGCTTCATGCATATCTTTGATTAGTCCATAAGTAGAAGCTTTCCAATGTTTGCAAAAGGGGAAAAGTGTTACTGCAAAGGTACAAAATTTCTTTGCTGTATTCTACCAGATGATTTCTCTTCACTAGGAATATCATTCCAGAATTTACCTTACATCCTATTGTAAAGATGTAGTGTCTTCATCACAGGGAAAAAAATTTATTCAACGCAGAATTTGTTCAATTCCTTAATATAATGCTTTAAAACACTTGTAAAATAGTTTAAAATAATAGAGGAGAATGTGATTACTTTCCCTAAGTAATTAAAGGGTTAACAGTGTTAGGTATTTTGGTACATATCTGAAAGTGAACCTAATTTTTCAGATGTTCAATCCTTTTGCATTCTATTCAGCAAAACCAAAAGTGTTAATTGTTTTAGAGGGTCTTTTATTTCTAATATTTTACTGATCTGTTTTTTATTATTATTATTACTATTTATTGCATTCTTTGGATGAAAACATGAAAATTAAATCATGGGAGAGTTGCAGCTCCTAGCCTCTTCTGAAGTCATTCAGAAAATATTAGTTGAATGATTTTTTTGTACGCATAAACCTGATTTGGAAATGAGATGTCCACTCTATTCAGACTCAACTGTTGATTCTAAGAAAACATTTGCAGCATGTAAGCTATGAAGAGAAATAAACTGAAACTAGGATTTCTTTTCCTGATTTGAGGTACAGTTGGTAATAGATAGAAAAAGACTTTTTCAGTAAAAAATTATTAAAAAATATATTATTATCTCTCTTTGACAGACTGTTAACAAATTCGAATCGTCTTACAACAACTAGAAATGCAGTCTGGGCTCTCTCAAATCTCTGTAGAGGAAAAAACCCACCTCCAGACTTCAGTAAGGTATAAAATACTCATTTTGAGAAATCAGAAAACTGAAGGCTTCTTGTTTTTGTAATGGGTTGTAACATACAGTCTTTGAATTTGGAGATAGACTCATTTTTATCTTTTTAATATAATCACACAGTCTTGCCCTTTTGTTGTATGTGCAAAAATCATCTACTTTGAAACCCATCAGTAATAAAACTCCAAATTGTAGTTAGCTAAAGGCAAATAGTCATTTACTGGTATGAAATGATGGATAAATAATAGATTAAGCACTAAACCCCTTGGGGGTGGATTTTCCCCAGATCTGTTTTAGAGGATGTGAGTTACAAATGAAACTTTTTGAATTTTCATGTGTATTTTATGAGTGTGAATTCTAAAAGAACATAAAATATCCAAGCTGTACTGCTGAAACCTGTCAGGTTTTCAAGTGGTGTTAAGATGGTTTAGTTGGTTTGGCTTTGTCTGTGTGGAACTTGCAGGATATGAGCCTGGAATGGGTTGTCCAGGGAGGTGGTTGGGGCCCCATCCCTGGAGGTGTTTGCAGCCAGGCTGGATGAGGCTCTGGCCAGCCTGATCTAGTGTGAGGTGTCCCAGCCCATGGCAGGGGGGTTGGAACTAGATGATCCTTGTGGTCCCTTCCAACCCTGACTGATTTTATGATTCTATGATATTAAAGACAGAAACTATGGTTGCAATGAGATCTGAAGTCAGCTGTTGCTTGTTTGGTTTGGCTTGGTGACCATTGACTCTTCTGTGAGTTACTCTGAGTTTCTTAGTGGTAAAGCAACTGTAAATAGAGTATTACAAATAACCTCCAATACTCCTACAAAGACAGCAATGTAAAAAAAAAAAAACCAAACACTATTACTTTGAAATTCTGTTCCCCAAGTGGTTCGGGACCCCTCAGTAACACCTGATCATCTGGTTACCCATAAAAGCAGATGTCTTTGTTTAAGATGAACAGTTATTATTAATTATATTACTTAATTAGTTATTACATTACCTAGTACAGGTTGTATACCATAATATCTCTAAAGAAATAGGCTGTAAATCAGAATTTATCCAATTTGCCAGGTTGAATTGGATATCTAGTTTAATCAGTGAGTGTTCCACTTAGGTCCTGATTCATTAATCAGCTTGTGTGCTTTGGTAGTAAATAGTTTGGCACCTTTATACCTTTGCAGAATGTTCTCTGAAACTTGAAAAATACAAACCACCTAATTTCATGCAGTATTTTTCTTTAATCTAGGTTGCTCCTTGCCTAAATGTTTTATCAAGACTGTTGTTTAGCAGTGACCCAGATGTACTAGCAGATGCCTGCTGGGCCCTATCTTACCTTTCAGATGGTCCCAATGATAAAATTCAAGCTGTAATTGATTCTGGAGTGTGTCGAAGATTGGTAGAGCTGCTTATGTAAGTCTTCTCTTCACCAAATAAGTGTCTTACAGTACTGTTTAATGAATCCCAATTGAGTTGTTTTTTTCTCACCTTGAGTTTGAACTTGTATTTTGAGAAGTGGTGAACATGAATTGAGTCTGAAGCCTTCCTCAATGCTTATTAGGTTGCTTGGCTCCTGGGATTTTTCCTGAGATGAACAGTGAAAAAAGTTTCTCCAAAGTATTCCTTCATATCCCTTAATATTTAATGTAGAATGTCATTCACATGAAGGAATAGAAAGGTGAAGATGAAAGACCTTGAACTGTAAATTAGCATCTCACCTATTTTTTTTTAAATGTGATTGTTGCATTTGTTTTCTTTCCTTCCTAGGAGATGTAGTTGCCATACAGGCAGTTCTTAAGACTCGCAAAGTCCAGAGAAAGGCTTGTGCCACTTTTGAACTATTCCAGTATATTTGGGTTATGGTTTGCTGTTTTCCTAGAAAGGGAGACTAAATCCCTGTGTTCACATGAGGACAGCACAGCAGGTCAGGGAGAGTAGTTCTCAGCACTTGAATCACAGATAGATTGCTCTTAAGTTGTGTTCCATAGAGATGCCCTTTCCTTGAATCAGCAATTCAGTTGTGGGCTTGCAAATTGCCTAAATAGGGGGAAAGTGTAAGAAGTAGTGCAGTGTTTTCTAGAACTACAAATTTAGTGTCTGAAGTAAACCATTGTTCACTGAAAATGCAAAGTTGTACTTTCACACTTGGTAATGTCAATCAATTTAATATTTGTCTCCAGGCATAATGATTACAAGGTGGTATCCCCTGCATTAAGAGCAGTTGGAAATATTGTTACAGGAGATGATATCCAAACACAGGTAAGACTTTTTGATGTAAGAAAAATGAATTACCAGGACAGAATTAATGTAAACATTGTTACAAAATATGTTTCAGGGATCTGCATGCATCAGTGAAAGGTCTATATTGTTAATTTGACAGTTTAAGCTGCTATTCTAAACATTAAATTAGAAGAATTTTTTTTTTTACAGCACTCTATTACTTCATTCCCTAATGGCACTTAGAATGTTCCTTCCCATTTTTCCTTCTTTTTTTTTTTTTATTTCCTCTTAAAGGGGGGGTCAATTGTTTTATTATTGTTATATTTTTTAAGTCTTCAAATGCAGCCAAAGTTTTCACTTTAAGCAAGTCATACTTATTGGTCCATGAATTTGGATGTGATAGTCTTGCTGACTTGTTCTGTAAAAATGTGGAATTTTAATTTCAGGGAATGGAACTGGGTTTGAAGCAATGCAGGAACTGCTAAGACAGCTCTTGGTTTAAATAAAATTGTGACTGAAGGGCTGACAGAACTAGTGTAAAGGGAAAATAAGGAAATAATTCTGTGGTGAGCTCTATAGGGTAGAATTTTTCTAAGGAATTCAACAGAAGATCTCTGTCTCTTAAACAAGTGGACAAATAACTACACAAATCAGATTTACACTTCTGAGTTATTCCTACTCTAGCCTTAAGCAGCCTTATTTGGTCTTGTTGATAGTCTTCTTGTCTAAGCTTAATAGAGGGCAGATTGTTTTAAATTGCTGGATTGTTTGCATACTACAGCACTGAACACTTCATTTTTGCAGGATGTTATCTACAAGTGTTGCAAAAATCTTCAGTAAAGGGCTTTTATATATTTGTATATTGCACAAGCCTCTATGTAGTTGTGTATTGTACAACACATTTTCTAATTCTCAAATTATTTTAGGTGATTCTAAACTGCTCTGCATTACCCTGTCTCTTGCACTTGCTTAGTAGCCCCAAAGAATCTATTCGAAAAGAAGCGTGCTGGACTGTTTCTAACATTACTGCAGGAAACAGAGCTCAGATTCAGGTAAATTCAGTAGTTTTGATACTTGGTTGGGTTTGTTTCCGTTTTGCTAGTTTGCTTGTGTTTGCTTCACAAGGAGAAATAAACAGATAGTACGTTGACTGCTAGAAAGCAGTCCCATGGAGAAAGACCTTGGAGTCCTAGTGGACAGCAAGTTACCCACGGGACAGCAATATGCCCCTGTTGCCAAGAGGGCCAACAGCATCCTGAGGTGCATTAAGAAAAGTGTGTCCAGCAGGTCTAGTGAGGTTCTCCTCCTCCTTTACTCTGCCCTGGTAAGACCATACCTGGACTACTGGAGAAACTGATTAATGTCTCTTAAAGGAATTTGGTTGATGCTTATAAAACAAATTAAAGGATATTTAGATATGATGTCATTAGTTAGGTTTTTTCCCCTCTTGGACCATTGTCTACTGGTATATTCTCTTATCATCATTAAAACATTACAATTTCATCTCTTAGGCTGTTATAGACGCAAATATTTTTCCAATATTGATTGAAATTCTCCAAAAAGCTGAATTTCGCACCAGAAAGGAAGCAGCATGGGCCATAACTAATGCAACATCAGGAGGAACCCCTGAACAGATCAGGTAAGTTTGTGTGTGTTAATATTTTCTCTGTCTAAATATCTTCTCTAAGGCATTTTTATTTCTGCATTTGAATCTTGACAAACACAGGAACAAAATGCTGAACACAACTAATTCCTTTGAATTCTTTCTGTACTACAGGGACTAAGCAGGTGAAAATTGAGAAAAGTGAGTGAAATCTAAGCAGTACACTTAATAAATTGACTGGTACTGCTTTGTTTCAGTGATATTACACCTAAAGCTTTCACAGGGTTATCTTCCAGAGTTCATAGTATATTGTCAGACACAATTGTAACAGTTAATGACCAGTTTCAGTGATTGAAAATTAAAAAATTTGGGAAAGTTGTTTAGACAACTTGTGCAATGGGATTGTATCTTGGTGGAGAGACTTCAGGAATTCTAGTGGTTTCTTCCTGTATTTTAAACTTGCTGTCAGTGTGACTTGAAGGCAGATACCTAAACACGTTTTTCAAGATAGAGTTTGAAATTTTATTGTTAGCAGCTGTTTCTGTGCTGCAAAAATTGGACTTATTGAATGACTAGAGTTAAAGAGTCTCTGTGGATACTCAGTATAGCATAGTTTCAATCAATAGCTGATAAATGGATTTATAAATGCCAGTGTGTTATTTGGAAGCCAGAACAGAAAGTGATGTGAGAACTCCACCAGCACATTTGGGAGATCTGTTGCAGTAAGTACATGCTTGTTTATTTAAAATGGAAACAGCTCTGGTTTTCTTATAACCACTAAGTGGTTCCTTATCAGAGGTAAGGAAGGTTTGTGGGTGGTTTTTTGGTATTTTGATTGCTCATATCACCATCACAAACACATCATCTCCACACTCGCCCCACATCCACCACAACACATCATCCACCACCACCACCACACCAACTACACTTAAGCAACCTTGTCATGCAGGCAAACATGACTTTGCTTTGCTTACACACTATAAACAAGGACACAGGTTCTGGCTTCTAAAAGTCCATACACAATTTGATGCAAATTTGGGGTTCCAAGTAAGCTATTGCTTTTTCCAATTTATTTTTTTTATGCTTATAATCATGTCCTTCCCTTTTATAGGAGGTAATGTTAATGTCTTAATAGACTACTAGTGTGGGCTGTGTTAGCACAGAGCAGTGTTCAGTGTTCTTATCTGTGTTTATTTTTACCACTACAGAATTTCAGACACCTGAACTTATTGCTAAAACTGACTTTATCTCATATTTGTTTAAACACATCTAAAGATCATAAGTGGAAAGGAGTTGAAAAGACTACAAATTCTATACTCCAGTTAGGCATAGGCATGTTAAATTTCTTCCTAAGGATAAATGAAAATGTTTATTCCATTTCAGACAAGGCTTTATGTTGTTGCATGATTTAGATTTTATTTTGGTTTCTTTTTCAGACACTTTTTAGCAAAGTTAAGGACCAACAGTGCTAGATTGGTGTGTCAGAATAAATGTGCTGGATTATCAGTCCTTTTTTCCCCTCACCCCCCTCTGTTTTTCTGCTGTTAAAAGGTATTTGGTAGCACTAGGTTGTACCAAGCCTCTTTGTGACCTCCTGACTGTGATGGATTCAAAAATAGTACAGGTGGCTTTAAATGGACTTGAAAATATTCTGCGTCTTGGAGAGCAAGAGTCTAAGCAAAATGGAATGGGCATTAATCCTTACTGTGCCCTTATAGAGGAAGCATATGGTAAGAAATTATTTCTTGTAAAACTGCATACCTGAACTTCCTTTTGTTAGGCTGTCAAAAGAAAAAAAAAAAAAACCAAACCATTCTGACCCATTTTGAAATTTGTAATTAAGTTTAATATTGAATTACCTGAAGAATAAGTGGACATTAAAGTATCATAACATGATGGGAATAGTGGTTAAATGTAAAATACTTGTGGATGTTTGTCTGTGGTCAGGTTATGAAATATGTCCAGAGACATATTTAACATGCAGCTGTCCTAGTCTGTTTGAGCTATGGTTGGCATAAGTTTCTCAGCCAATCCTAAGTGTAGTTTTATTATTTTAATATATAGTCCTGTCTGGTACCATTCTGTTACCAACAGGGATGTGAGATGAGAGTTTGTTTTACATCCCAAAACTGAATCATTTTTTAGGATAACAAGTATCAGTAATAGCAAAATCAACCTCAGATCATAAAGTTAAATGTTTGTACTTAGTTTCTGTCTCATATTTTAATATGAGTTTCTGCATTAAACCACACTTTAAAGGCTTTGTCAAAACTAAAATGACTCGTGGAATTCATTGATGCTTTTGATTTAACAAAATGAATATCAATACTGACTTATAATGAATCTGGCATTATTTATGTAGGGGCTGGTGTTTGGTAGCTCTGACAAAACAAAATCAGTAAACATTTGTCTCAAACTGCTAATAGCAGTTCTAGTTGACCACATTATATCTGATTAGATGGCACTATGCTGTAAAGCAGCCTTTCAATCTGAATTCCCTGTTAGAGAGCTTCATTTCTAAAATCAAGTGCATACTTGGAGAACCTAATTTTGCATTCTAATGTGTGAGGGGAATAAGTGTTGAATGCTGTAATGGAATACATTCAGTTCCAGATGTTCAGTCTGATCATAATTTCAGCTGTGAAACATCTAGGTGCTTTAACCAGTTAAGAGTAGGCTGCTGAAGCTGTACAGTAAGAGATCAAGCAGGGGAAGCAGCTAATTATATCACACTCATAGCTCTGGCCTCTGCAGTTAATCAGAAGGTCTCTTCCTAATCCAACTTAAGTGAAAACTGAATTAACTTACATAGCTAAAAAGGAGTTTTGCATCAACCCAACTGACTGCCAAGCACTTAATTCAGCCAGTAGAGCAGAGGTTATGTCCTCTAGCTTGCAAATAAGACTTTGGAAGGACAGTATCTTCAAATCTTGTAATGAAATTAGAAAAAAGATGCCAGATTGTGCCCAATGATGACTCCATAATAGGGGATAGAATTGGAGAAGACTGAAAGATTAAAGGAAAAGAAATAGGGATATTGGAATTTGCTCTAGTAAACAGCTTTATAGTATCCTAATTCTATACAGATTCAGTTTCTTTGTAGGCATATTTCTTTGTAAACACTACAGCTTCCTCCTCAGTCTGGTTGCTACTCTTTTAGCATAGTTTTAAAATTAGTTTGGACAGCAAAAAATGCAAGAGTAGAAATGCATGGGTTAGGAAATTCAGAGTCAGTGATATCCAATGAATTGAGATGATTTGAGATTGCATTTTTTCATCTAGAAAGTACTACTGTACTGTAAGCTGTTTCCCTTTGAACTCCTCGTTCATTTAAGCAACTGAATTTTGAAAATGTTTTGTTTTGAATGTAGGACTTGATAAAATTGAATTTCTTCAGAGGCATGAAAACCAAGAGATCTACCAAAAGGCTTTTGAACTCATAGAACATTACTTCGGTGTTGAAGAAGAGGACTCCAGTATTGCACCTCAGGTGGATGAAAGTCAGCAGCAGTTTGTATTTCAGCAGCAGGAGGCTCCAATGGAGGGGTTTCAGCTGTGAACTACTGAAGACAAGGAAATGTAAACACTTGTAGGGTTTTAGTTTTATTTGTTTTTTTCCAGAGGTCTTTTCTTTATGGCCAAAGTTAGAGGAGAAGTTAAATATGTTTTGCAGAAATAGGTGAAGAAGCAGCTCATGCACTTTTATATATTGTGTTAGATACAACTGTTCTTTGTTTTGTATTTTGTGTTTTTCATTCTCTCTTCTGTACAGAAAACAACTGTGAGTAAAGATGTCTAAGGTAAAGCATTAAATGTGATTTAACAAGAACTGTTAAGCTAAGACTTGGTAGGATTTTAGGTAGTAGATCTGAATTTCTCATGTAGTCTCAAACTGCATATCAGCAATACAGTTACTGACAGTTGCATTTTTGGCAGTAGGCTTGACTTGCCCAGTCTCTTATCAAATCTACCTCTTGTATTGAAGCAAAAACATTGCTTCAGAACTAAGGCATGAAATAAAGATGAGCTTGTAAGAAGCTGAATTGGAATGTGAAAAATATTTATTTAAATTGTAAACCTTTTATGCATTACTTACTTTACAATACACTCTTGCAATTTATTTATAAGATGTATTTAAAGACATAATAGATATACATATATAATGCTAATTACCTACTATGATCTTGAATATATGAAAAAGCTTGTTCTGAAGAGGACTTATTTCAGAGGTTTTCGAATTGCTGGTCATTTGATGTTGACTCTAATTAAAGCTGCTAAATGTCATTAAAAGTCATCCACAAATACAGGACTTTGCAGTTGCTGTTGTTACCACAAGAAGGCTGTGATACAAATGACAGAGGTGGTGATTTGCACAGATCACCAAGCAGATGGTCTACATCTGTCTCCTATCAAAATGTGGTAATGCCACTTGAGTTTGAGAAACTTTGCAATGTCTGCCTCTCTAGTACAGTAGCTCCTTAGAAGTTTAGGCAGCAGGTGGTGTGGGTTTTATTTGACCAAATATGCTACTGCCACTCGAATGGTTCTTTAAGTTAACTAACACAGTTTTCTTTTGGTCAGAAAATAGAAGTACTGCAGTGAAGAATTCATAGGGAATCACTCCTTTCCAGTTGAAGGAAAAGTTTGTTGTATTGTAAATAGCATTAAGTATGTGGACACCAAAACTAACTAGAAGTTACTGTCATCAAAATATTTAGGCTCTACAATATACAGTGTTTGCTGTTGAGCACTAAAAGAGATAGAATTCTAATATTAATTCTGGATACAGAAAAATGTGTGCTCTGCTTTGACTTGCATATAAGTAGTGTTTCTGGTGTGTTAGCAGTATATCTCATTTGGAGAAATGAATACTTTGGGTTAACTCTGAAGTGTAATTATTTTTTATTACCTGTAATTAATGTATTAACATCAAATTCCTGGGTTAAGTGAAATCCTTTCCATATGAGAGCATTTCATGCTTTATAAAAAGCTGCAATTTAAACTTCAAATTACTTACCCCATGGCACTGTGCTTATCACTAAATATTTTAATGCACTGAAAAATACAGGTTAAAGGTGGTATCATTTACAATACCATTTTATATTTGGGATTTTTTTTTTACATGCAAGTTCAGATGTTTCTTTTTCATGTTACAGCAATATAAACTATATTGTAATTGAATGTGGGACTTGAAGTGGATTTTTCTAAGATTTAATGGTCAGTTTTGACTAAGTGAGAGGGGAAAGAAACCCCTTTTGAAGTCTTTTTAGTGGAAGATAGAAGTGTCAGATGTGTAAATAGGAGTGCTGTTGCTTTATGAACTCTGAATAATGAGATATTTTAGCAAATGACACTTTAAACCTAGATTTGTACAGCATACAACAGTTTTGAATAGTGTGATAATACTGAGTACAGCTGCCAAATTTTCATATACTACTAGATGATTGTATTTGTGCCCTTTTTACTCTCATAGTTTTCCTTGTTTCCCTCCCATCTGTTCAAAGTACAGGGTAGCAATCATGGAAGTCTACCATGGAAGGATTAGTAGTAAATGCTGAATTTCAATGTGTAAGAAAATGATTCAGGTAACAGGGTATTCCATGGTTTCTGACAACCTTGTGTGATAACATAACCAGCTGTGCCTGCTTTTTATTTGGAGGAACCCTGTAAAAACTGCATTTCTATAAGCCTCTCTAATTTAAACCAAATCTGAACTATAAAAATCTTGACTAAAAGACTTGCCAAGAAAAGGGGGGGCATTTAAAGTATTGTACTTGTTTTGAAAGAATGTCTTCAGTTTTGTGGGTGTATTATTCTGTGTGTGAACAGTTAGTGACTGCACTTTATGCGTTCAGATAAACTCTATTTCATGCCTCTGATACACTTAAATGTAATGGTTTCAAAAGGGAACTAAAATGGATGGACTTTGGCTAATGAAAAATCATAATTTAAACTCAACATTTGGTTTACCCTAAAGATTGTTTTAAAATAATGGAAATTCTTCTTTAAAGGCTAACTTTACAGGATGGCCTCTCCTATTTTATCACTGAGTTTACATCACACTTTGTTAAAAGCACATAAATAAATAATTTAATACAGAGATGATGACTTAAGGTCAGCTCTGGTCTAGTCATTGGCAAGTAGGAGCATGAATATGATGATGTTGCCTAAACAGCTCAAATCAGCATGAAACAAAAATTAACTGTGAGGAGAAAATGTCTTTGAGTTTGATATTTCATATAGAATCTGTAGTGCCCCTTCAGTTACAAAGGCTGTTAAAAAACACAGGGGTTTGGATTGTGTGATGTTGGGTTTAACTAAAAGGGTACCATTTGTTCTGCTTAAATGTGAATACTGATGAGCTAATCTATGCAACTATGCAAAGCATAAGATTATTTTTTTAGTTCCCTACTCTTGATACACTGAATCATACCTAATTTTTTCATTCTTGCACTTTTGTCTGAGGACTGGTTCATACAGCTTTTTAATTTTCTAGTATTTGCTTTAAACACTGTTGCTAGCAGCAATCAGAAAATAGTAATAATGTTGGCACAGAAATAAGTTAGCTGTAGAACAAGTTTGCAACTGGAAAATGTTTATTGTTGGGTCTGTCTTAAAAAAAAATAGAAAAGATGCACTATTGTCTTTCCTCCACGGTTAATTCTTCAGTTGGGTTAAATTTATTAAATTGGACAACTGAGGAATTTTGTAATAGGTTTGCCAACTGCTATGTGAAGTTTAACTTGTGACCTCAAGAGTTCACTGACATCTGGAATGAGAAATTTTGGTTACTCATGGCACAATATCTTCATATAATGTATGGAAACTACACTACCTATTCTGACTTCAGATAGTAATAGTGCATCTTTCAGTCCAGGCCAAAGGCCCATTTCTGTACCAGAACACATATGAGTAGTATGCAATATTATGGAATGTTAAACTCCAAATACCATACAGAAACCAATAAAACCTATTTTACAGATGTTGGTTGTATTTATTTAGGGGGTCAGTAAGGGTGGCTTCTTGAACTAGGGCACAGAAATGCCATTCTGAATACAGCACTGAGGCAGGCAAATTCAAACTGTCAGATCTGTGTGTTGTAAAACTCTGCACTGTCACCAGACAGAACTTTTTGGCTTTAAGTGTGTTGTAAATGTCTAACTAAACATGCCTCATGTTCTTAGCAAACTACCTCCTTTCCTCTAGAATTAGTTACTGCTTTTAATCATAATGCAAAACATTCTAATTTTAATTATATGCAACAAATACATTGAATATCTCCCTAGAAGAGCCCTTCCATTTTCTCTTTGTGATCCTGGAACCACTGCCCTTATTGGCTCCAGTGTGTGCAGTACCACAGTTGTCCATACATTGGTGACATTCACTAATCACTCTTAGCAGTTAATTTTGCTCCTAGAAGGACTTTTGGCATTTTATATCAAGTTACTTTGTCTTCGACTCCGCTGCCAGTGCAGCCTCCTTCCTCCACTTGGCCTTCTTTGCCAAGTTCCAGCTGGTTAAGGACTCGTGACGTGCAGCAGCCTGCAGAATTAAAACATTCTTTACACTGAGGGTGGTGAGACACTGGAACAGGTTGCCCAGGGAGGTTGTGGATGCCCCCTCTCTGGAGGTGTTTCAAGGCCGGACTGGATGACGCCTTGAGTAACCTGTTCTAGTGGAAGTTATCCCTGCCAATGCCAGGGAGGTTGGAAGCAAGATGTTCAAGGTCCCTTCCAACCAAACCATTCTACTTAGGAGCAGCATAATTAGTAGGAGTAACAATGCACCTCAGGGAGAGCTACCCAATCTCAGGAAGAGACAGCAACCACTTACACATCAGAAAGGGCAGGAACATTGCTTAACTAAAACTATATGTAAAGTGCTGCTGTTTTGACCCCTTTGCACAGAATTCCATCATTCCTGAGTATGCAAGGTGATGCCTGGCTAGTGCTGTACTCACCTTTTTAGCTGAGGCAATCACTGCGAAACAGGCAACAATTGAGAGTCCAATCATGATGTAACAAGCTTTAACCCGAGCTTTGTTTCTTGCTCTGTCCAGCATCTCTGGCCTGTAATTAGTTATTGCATTGAATCAGTAAAAAAATGAAATATTTCTTCTTGAAAATCTTGCAGAAATAACACCACAATTGAAACATAAACCCAGAATTAGCTTCTAAAACAAGCATCTGCAGCTTGCTATGGTGGTTATGTACTCTCCAGAACTATGCATTTCTGACCTTAAAACAGTGGAAAAGCAACATTTAATGGATTTCATAAAATCAGAATTGTTTTGGTTGGAAAAGACCTCTTGAGATCATCAAAGCCAACTATCAACCTACCACCACCATGTTCATTAAACCATGTCCCAAAGTGCCATGCCCACACATTTCTTGAACACCTGCAGGGATGGTGACTCCACCACCTCCCTGGGCAGCCTGTTCCAATGCCTGACCACTCTTGCAGCAAAGACATTTTTCCTAATATCCAATTTAAACTTCTCGTGGCACAATTTTAGGCCATATCCTCTCATCCTGCTGCCTGATACTAAGGAGAAGAGACTAACCCCCAACTCACTACAATCTCCTTTCAGGCAGTTGTAGAGAGCAATGAGGTCTCCCCTCAACCTCCTCCAGACTGATTTTTATTTCATTTTTAAGCTGATTTAAAAAATAATTATATATTAAAAAAATTGCTCATGCAATAAATATTTAAGTACTTGGGGTAAATAGACCAAAAATCATTCCTTATATTTAGACCATGGCCATTGAACCATGTTATGTTAAAAAAGGATAACTGCATAAAGAATTGATTCTATGTTGTAAATTAAGATTTTGATCTCTTTTCACCCCCTCCCAAACACCTTTGGCTTTATTTCAAAGAGGATGAGTGGTAGGATGGGGCAGAGACAGGGTTTTAGAGTGGAAATTCTGCCCACAGAAGCTGAGGGCTGTAGTGCATCTTCTCCAAGGCTTAATGCAATGGAAGAGGGCAAATCTGACATGGCTATGCCATGCTGTGCCCTTCCTTACCAACACACACAGGAGCATGTGTCTTGCAGATGACTGACAGCATCTGTAGATCTAAGCAACTGCTTTGGTTTTGTACAGTGGTAAACATCATCTTTAAAACAAACCACACGTCAGGCTGGCACATAAAATCATCAGTCCACTAATCCATTTGTAGCAACAAAAGCAAGCCCATAAATGTTATTAGTCTGCCTTATTCTCCTAATCATGTTTCACAGTGTGGTAATTGAAACTCTTCTGAAGCAGATTTTTCGCTTTCTCTCTGCTGTCTGCCTCTGCTTTAAGGAAAGCAAAACTGATTATGTTCTTCCCTAATTGCACATTAGAGCCTTTGCCACTCAATCCTTAGTCAGGACTCTGGGTAAAACCTCTGCTGAAGCCAATAACACCTGTTTTAAAAAAAAACAAACAAACCACAACCACCTTGAGTCAGGACTGCAGATTTGACCCTTAGTGAAACTGCCTTGAGCAGCTAGATTGTGCTCAGAGGTAATGGCTATCTGGCAATTTTTTTTTTTTTTTAATGGGTGTTTTTATTTTTTGGTAATAAAGCAGTGACATGGTTGAGCTTCAGAGTCTCACAATTTTTGTGTTTTACCTCTTGTGACTTACAGTTCTAAACAGACTTTGCTCACCCAGGAACCACAAAGTGGTCACACTTGCCAGGCCAGGTAGTGCATGGAAACCAGCGATTTGTGTGCATGTATGTGGCAAATGCCTGTGGCCTCATCATGGAATCATTGAGGTTGGAAAACACCTCCAAGATCATCAAGTCCAACCATCAACCCAACATTACCCTGTCACTAAACCGTGTCCTGAAGTACCATGTCTACATGGTTTTTGAACAGGGATGATGACTTCACCACTTCCCTGGGAAGTGGTCATAACATATGGAGTTATAACATCTCCTGGTGACTTGAATAGCTTTTAGAGCTTTTGAGACCTGTCTAAACCTTTCCCTAGGGGAAGATGGTGAGACTAGCACAGCACAAGGAGGGTGGACTGTTTAGAAAGCCTCATGTCCAGCTTAGCAAACAGCAGTGAAACTGTCAGGAACCACAGGAACAGGCAGAGGATGAACCTATTGCTGACACAGGTCTGTACACAGCTTATTACACTCAACACAATACCCTGGACAGGGTCATACTGTGATGATTAAGTGCCCTGGAGAGTCTTCTGGACACTCTATAACATCCTAAGAAAAAGGCAGCAGTTGGCATTAGAGGGGTTTCATGTGTTCAGTGACTGGGGAACCCTAACTTACAGCCAAGTCAGCGTGTTTTGGGTAGGAATGGATCTTCAAAGATCATCTAGTCAACAAGAATGGAAGGCTAAGGCTATGTCAAGTTTTCCTTGCTGGGGAATATTTCTCTCATAGCCTCCTTCTCTTGTTTTTCCTCAGCTTCTATCATACATCATAAATTATTGGATATTACTATTCAGTGATGGTCAGCCCCCTCAGAAGTGTTTATGGGAGCTATAAACAGAAAATATTGTTTACCGATAACATCCTTCTCTGGTTGCACATCCTTCTCTGGTTTGCAAAACAAACAAGCCAGGATGTAAATGGAACCAAGGCTATCTGCTCAGATGAATCCAGTCCTTAATTCCAGGCTCTGGGGACCCCAGTAAGGAACATTTTTTCATCTTAACCTCTAACTAGGACAGGAAATTCTTTTGCCCTCTAGTTTGTTTCCAAGTTTTCAGCGCTGAAAAGCTGTCTGGTTCAAAATCTGTGGAAAAGCTTTAGATCAGGCTCAGGTCACAGCTTTCCCTCCAGCTCCATGTTCCCCTTGAACACAAGCAGCTCACTTACGGGATTCTCGGCGGAATCTCTTCTTCTGTCTTGAAACGTCCGGTCCAGACAAGGATTTTTTTGTCAAACTGTGAAGGTTTGTAACTTGCAACCACCTTGTGAGCCTGCTCAGCTTAAAGATTAGGAAGAAAAGGCTTGGTCAGACCATGCAGCAAGAAGGGATGGATGGAGGGATGGAGGGATGGATAAAAGGATGAGGGATAGAGGGATGAGGAAGGGAGGGATGGATGGGTGAGGGAGAGATGGAGGGAGGGAGGGAGAGAGGGATGGCAGTGCTGGTGGAAGGGGAAAACCCCTGCCCACCCTGGGCTTGGAGCAGGAACTCAAGGATTAAATTTTGAGGCCTCCGTTCTACCGTTATCCTCACGCTCTCTCTGCAGGTCTGATCCCACCCCTCCACAGCCCGCGGGTTCCGAAGGCAGCAGGACACCGCTCGGCAGTGCCCAAGCGGCCGTGCCCCACTCCCGGCGGGCAGCACCAGCCCCGCTCCACCGCGGTCCCGAGCCCCTCTCCCGGCCGCCTCAAGGTGCAGCTGGTGCCGCGGTGCCAGACCCCCCCCAGCCCGTCCGTCCCGCAGAGCCCCTTACCGCGAGCGGTGCCCGGGGTCCGAGCGGGCTCCCCGCCGCCTCCGACTCCCCGCGGCAGGGGCAGGCGGAGCAGGGCGGCCCGCAGGAGATGTCCCGGGCGGAGGCGAGCCAGCAGCATTGCGAGGAGCGGCGAGGAGCGGTGCGAAGCGACCCTCTGCCTCGGCCTCGCACCCCCAGCCCCGGTCCCTCTCCCGGCCCCTCCCTCCCCAACCCCACTCTTCCCCGCCCCTCTCCAGCCGCGCCCGGGGGCGAGGCGAGGCAGGGCGGCCGCCGGCAAGGGGTTCGGATGCTGCGATCATCCCGGGATGATTTTTATCAGGGACACTGCAGCGTTCAGCTCAAAACTGGGTTACAGAGCAGCGGTGCTTCAGCTGAGGGTTAGACCGGGGTGGATTCCTGCCCCTCAACCCATCCCTGCTCACACCAGTGCTTGTCACTTTCAAGAAGACTCAGACTTTCTGATTCCCATCACAAGCTTTTCTGTTTACTTCAGTTGAAAAACTTATATATATGTGGGTTTTTTTGTTTGTTTGGTTGGTTGGTTGGTTTGTTTTGTTTTGTTTTTTGGCCTTTCACATCCTGGACAGACTAAACCTTTATTTAACAAAAAATGAAAAATAAATTCAGTACAAACATATCCTCTAACAAAATGCAGAAAAGTCAGCAATGAATACCTACTTAGTAAGCTACATCCTCTGCCAGCACTATACCAGTGCTAACACAGTGTCCCACAAGAGCAGTGCCTGGTGCATCAACAGTGCTTCATCAGATTTTCCATCCACCAACCAAGGACAGAACATTTGTGGATGGACAGAGGAAGCCCTGCTCCCCAGGGATCTATCACTGCCTGTCCTCAGCCTGACTACACGACTGAGGAGTCTTGAACCATCTGTAGCCAAAACCTTCAGTTATCTCTTTTCAGGAGCAGAGCCAGAGGTAGCAACATTCTCTGAAAGCGAATTATTGAGTAGGGGAAATCATAACTTTGCCACCAAAGTGTGGTTACAAAGTTCTAGTGTCCTTGATATGAAAACTTAAAAAAAAAAAAAAAAAAGTTGTTTGGACATTTCTATCTGGAAGGATTTTCAATAAAGCAGTTTCTTTTCAATAATTGGTCCCATGTTGATGTTTTCTTTTTCATACACAGTTTCCATTCCAAAATAATTGAAGTAATAAGTCCTTATTAGAAAAACATCAAAGCCATTCCCATCCATTTAACTCATACCAACTTAAAAAAAAAAAAAAGAGAGAGATAGAGATAGAAAAAAAAAAAATCAGTCTTCCTACATTCTATTTCAGAACAAAATTTCTGTTAGCTAATGAGCTGTTCTCTAAACAAAAGAACCCAGCTGTCTGAATCAAAGCTCCACACTGGCTTTCTCATGTCCTTGTCAAAATAACAAAAAGGAAAATCCCACACCTCCTTGCATACCCTACACCCCTGAGCAGCTCTGTCCTATTTCAGAAACCCTCTCAGGAGGTGGAGACACATTGACAGAAGTGACCTAGAGGGTGATACTGGGGTTGTAGTCATAGGATCATAGAATTATAGAATAATTTTGGTTGCAAAAGATCTTTCAGATTATTGAGCCCAACCATTATCTAATTCTACCAAGTCTGGTGCTAAACCACATCTCTCAGTGCCACTTCTCTGTGTCTTTTAAACACCTCCAGAGATGGGGATTCAACCACTTTTCTGGGGAGCCTGTGCCAGTGTTTAGAAGTTGTTTCAGTGAAGAAGCTTCTTCTAGTATCCAATCTAAACCTTCTCTGATGCAACTTGAGGCCATTTCCTCCCATCCTACTCTGCCTGTATTCCCTTTGCCTTTGCCTTCTTCCTGCTCAAAGAGAGCAGTGTGGTGTCAAGCAGTGCTCCTTGTCTCTGGAGACACAGCTGGGAAGGGCAAGAAGAATCAACACATCTGGGCTGGGCTGCCTAGCGTTGTGTTAGGAGCAGCATCCCAAAGGTTGCTATTAGTTGCTCCTCATGCTGGCAACCCACACATTTAGAATCATTGTAGTTCCGAGGATTGTAGGCAGGGCTGTTGGGAGGAAGCTCACAGGAACAGTTCCCAGAGCTCACCAAAGAGCTGCAGAGCAGAGAACTGCATGAACCCCTATTTTCAGGTTGTGGGGTTTTTTTTGTTTTGGGTTTTTTTTTGGTGGGTTTTTTTTTTTTTTTTTTTTTTTTTTTTTTTGTTCTCTTCTCTGTATAGAGTAGCACAATCCCTCTATGTTCTACCTACATATGACAACTTGCTTCTTGCAGATGAGGCCTTTAAAAACAGCTTTGTACAGCATCACTTGTTTTTCTGCCAAGTCTGGCTAAAAAATCTGTTGTGTCTTCTCAGCTTCACCATTGACTGTGCTTTATGCAGAAGACCTGAGAGAGGCAGACACAGCATGTAGGACTCCTTTGAAATTCTGCCATCAATTCTGTGATGTCTTTCCTTAAAGATCCCTCTGTAGAGAACTTCATGTTGCTTTTACTACACACTACCCCTCAAGATACTTTCCCCCTTGCCCCATAGGGGGAGTGCCCTCTCATATTGAGCTTTCAACCTAAAGGGCATTTATAAGAAGAAGGCTGAGATCTCCTGGATGGAAACACTGCACAGGTGCCTGCATTGCTGCTGTTAAGGCCAAACTGAAATTCATGATAGAAGGTAAGGAAATTAAGTAAGCAAACTCATTTTAAAACAATTGTATGGTTTTAATCATCCCCTTCCCTTATATCTTCAAAACATGACATGGTCAACACTTTGGAAAGCAATAAATTCCCAGTCAACATTGGAGCCAAATTAACTTTTCTAACCAGTTTAGTGCTGACAGTCATCATGCAGTTGAAGCTTTGCTTCTCTCTTTTGGGGAGAGGCTTTTTGCTGCATTGGCAGCCAAACTGCAGTATTCATAGCAATGGATGTATGGTGTATGATCAACATTCATAATATAAACACATGTGCATAAATCTGCATTCTTCCAGTCAGCTACAGAACACACACAAATACTCAACTACGTATGGAAATGGCACCTTTGTCATTCAAATTACTTTTACCGAATGTCTTCACAGCTATAGTCTAAACATCCAAGTAATTTCATTGCCTGTGTCCATTGTTGGAATGTTCTGTAGCTGTTTTTAACAGAATATGAGTAGAAAAATCAGGTATGGGTTACAGCATATAAATAGAAATGATAGAAAAATAGATACATTGTGCACCCTAGCAATACATTTGTCTGCATATCCCCAAATCTACAGCGTTTTATTCTGACCTGCCACAACATCCAATTGTTCCTGATCTAAACAGAAGCATGGACAAAAGTCAAGGAATTTCTTCTAATTTCACAGTAACATAGATCCACAGAGTGGTTTAGGTTGGAAGAAACCTTGAAGATTACCTAGTTCCAAGCCCCTGCCCATGGGCAGGGACACCTTCCCTAGCCCAGGTTGTTCAAGACCTCATCCAGTCTGGCCTTGAACACCTCCAGGGAGGGAGCATCCCTGACCTACCTGGGCAATTTGTTTCAGTCTCTCACCACTCTCACTGTAAAGAATTTCTTCCTAATATCTGGCCTAAACATGGCACAGAAGTTGCTGTGCTCCAGACCGTAGGCTTTATGAACACAGAAAAATATTGTTCATGGTCCTGGACTGACAACACAACTCTGCTGTTTAGCATTTGAAAAAGCTCTGTGATCTCATTGTCCCAAAAGAAAAATTCCTCGTTCTGTGAACACATCTTTTGCCTCTTCTACAGAAGGCATAGCAAAGCTCTGTGTTCATGGAGCTACAGAGGAAAGACTCATCCAGAGCAGCCCATATCAGTTCCTCCTTGTGCTGTTTCTGTGTTGGCACAATGCTTTGTCATTGTCACATTGACAATTAGAGTTTTAAAGCATGTAACAGAAAAGCTAAAATTCCCAGGGTGTGTTCATACTGATCCTGGTCATGACATCATCTAGGCTGATGAGAGGAATCAATTAGTGGACATTATATCTTCAGTTGAGCAGGTAACTGGAGACAAACAGAGTGAGTTTCCCTCCTCACTAATCAGATGAGGGAGATGAAGGGAGATATCCTCTGAGTATGGGGGAAGGAAGTAGATGAACATATGTACAACTATAACTTCAGAGAAGTCCTTTGATTTTTATACAGACCTGTTTCTAGTCCATGACTATCCCTGCAAGTACAAGGAATTTTAAAATCTCCTGCAGCACTCATGTGGAATAAGACGTGCAGTTTTGGGGAGTGAAAAACGAGAAGGGTTCACTAATACCAGGTGAAAAAGGTTACTTTGAGATGTTCAGGAGAATGGAAAGCTTATCTTAAAGTTGGAGACTAAAGGACTGGGCCTGTTTATCATAGCAAACAAAGGCTGGGAGCAGATTCTGTTTGATCTGTAGAACAAAGCCAGGTGAGAAGAAGAGGTTCTTGAACAATCAGGCATCAAAGATACCAAAAAACCCAAAATCCAGGCAAACTCATATGTTCCCTCCTATATGTCTGAGTGAAACAATAATTTCCTGATGCTTCTGCTTTACTTGGGGACAGCAGATGGTGGAAGAGGTTCCTGCAGGTCTACATGAGTGGGCTGGGGAAGGAAGGGAGCTGTTAAAGGAGACTGCTTCTCAAGGTGACCACAGAAACACGGGCTCTCTGTGAGCAAGGAGAGCCTGGTAAATCCGGTAATGGATAACTGCTGAAGTAGCAGAGGAGAAGACGTTTCATGTGGCCTGCTCTCTTTGGGGATGCCAGAAGGCAAGAGAGACACTTGAAAGAGAAATGGCTCCCTAAGCTGGCTTTTTAACTTCTGGTGCTTTAACCCTGCCTAGTCATATGCTGGAGAGTCTTTTCCTGACCACAGTCCTTTCAGTATTTTTAGGAAGAGCTTTTCCTGTTAGTATCTGCCCAGGCACTAGGCAATGACTGTTTCCATTCACAGAGTTCTCAGATTTACACGAGTCTGGGACAGTAGCTCGGGAGCTGGAAGACTTTGAATCCAAAGAAATCTGGCTAACAGCAACACTGCTGGCACTCTTGGTGGAGTAAGTGTAAATCATTTTGAGAAAGGCAGATTTTGTGTTGGTTTCTTGCTTGTAAATGATGACATAGCACTTGGGAAGAAAAGTGCAGCAGAGTATTCCATAATTGGATATTAGCACAACGATGATTTCCACTGCTGGCAGGTATTTGCCAAATGTAGTTGCATAGACAGGGATAAATACAATCCATGCTATAAAGTAAATTAGCATGCCAAAGGTGATGAATTTTGCTTCGTTGTAGTTCTCTGGCAACTTCCTACCTTTAAAGGCAAATATGAAACAAACGAAGGCGAGGGCAGCGATGTAGCTCAACATGATCCCAAAAGCCACGATGGAGCCCTCGTTGCACTCCAGAATTATTGCTCTTGGCATTGAGAAATTTTGCTCCACAAAAGGGGTCCTAAATGTCAGCCAGAAGGTGCAAATGATGACTTGAATTCCAGTGCAGGCGACCACAGTGGGAACAGGTTTATACAGACACTTGAGGAAATTCTGCAGCTTGGGGTCAAAGCTGAAGGCTAGCAAAATTTTCAGTGACTTTATTAAAATACATGAAACACAGAGTGCAAAACTTATGCCAAAGAGGGCTTGTCTGGTCTTACACTTGAATTCTGTGGGCTCATCTATGAAGAAGACAGTGCTTAAAAAAATTAGGAAGTGGCTGAAGAGGATGATATAGCAGACAGTTAGGCCTCCAGATGCCTTTACGACCGGGGTGTGCAGGTTTTTAGTAAATATTACACTAACTGACAAAACCAACAGGACCCCAAAGGCAGAGAGGAGGAGGAGGAAAACAGCAAACCAGTCAGTCCAGGTGAGGAAATGGATTGTCTTTCTGTAGCATGTGGTGCTGTTGATGGGAGCCCAGTAGGTTCTGTTGCTGCATCGGTAGCAGTAGTCCATATCTGAAAGCAGAAACAAAGAAGATAGCTTAGAAACCCAAAGTCAATGAGCTGTGCAGTGGATTCGTGAAGGTTGAGCTGCAGGAACAGTCTGCAGGGATCCTGAAAGGAACAGACTGGGCTGATTGCAGTCGACTGTGGCTGTCACCGTCCAGGCGGAGGAGCTGCAGGGCTTCGCTGACAGTGGCGGCAGCGGTGACAGCAGTGGCGGTGGTGGCTGCTGTGGCTTGAGGTGGCAGCAGCGGCAGTCATGACAGAAGTGGTGGCAGTAGCGACAGGGGTGGCAGGAGCGGCAGAAGTGCAGCAGTGGAAGCGGTGGCAGTGATGGTTGTACTGACAGAAGTGGGCAGTGGAGACTCTGGCGGCAGTGGTGACAGCGGTGGCAGCGGTGGCAGCGGTGGCAGTGGTGGCAGCAGTGGCAGCAGTGGTGGCAGCAGTGGCTGCAGCGGCAGCAGCAGAAGGAGCAGAAGGAGCACAGGACAAATGCCTGCCAGCTGGGAGCAGGATCTGCCAGCAGCCAGGGCCAGGGAGGGGATAGAGAAAATGATCAGGGACCTAAAAGTGCCTTGGCCATTGCTGACCAGCGATATGTGACCTGGCCAGAGCTCTAACTGCAGCCTGAACAATGACTTGAGATTAAATCAAGTATCTCAGAGGCATTTGAACTATGCTTCTTTCCTTACCTATTTCAACAAGAAAAAAAATACCCAACTCTCCCTTTGCTGACAGCTTGTGAAGTACACCAGCAAAAATAAACATTGCTTTAGGTTATGCTTTGAAAAGTTACTTTTGCTTTGAATGCTTTTCCTCTGCTATGGAGAAATTTCACAGTTATTTTAATTAAAAAGATAGAATTTAATTTCCTTCTGCTCTCACTATATTAAAAGTGCATTGCTCCACATTTTTCCTGGTTCCATCTCTCTCTTCCATGTTTAATTTTTCCCTATTAAAAATGTTGTTTGAACCAATAAATGAACCAGTGGTAAAGTACATATCAGGTTTGATACTAGAAGATATTACTGATATATCAAACTTGACAGTACTCTCTGTGTAAGACAAAAAATCTTCTGGCAAGCAAAATACAAAGTTCAAGGGAACTTTGTAGACTCATAGAATGGTTTGGCCTGGAAAAGACCTTCTGAGATCATCTACTCCAACCTTCTGCCATGGACAGGGACTTCTTCCACAAGGTCATGCTGCACAATGTCCCATTCAGCCTGACTTTGAACACTTCCAGGCATGGGGCAACCAAAGCTTCTTTGGGCAACCTGTTCCAGTGTCATCATAAAAAGAAATTTTCTTCCTTATGAGGCTGGGTGCACTACAGGAAGACAGGGAAGCAAGGCTCTATTTTAACGAGAGGCAGCATCACTGATAAATCAGCCAGACTTTCCATCCTAACAAAGGATGATATTAGTCAGCTGAATAAAATCAAATCGCTTTAAGTTTGGTCTTGTAAAAAGCATTTAAACCAAATTTTATAGGCTGAGCACTCTTATGTGCAAAACTGAGCATAAACAAATATTGTAATCCCATCCCAAAGCTATAGCCAAGGTTGCCAAGGCACATTATAGCCAAACAAAACAATTGTATTGATGTCTAAATACACCTTCATTTGGGTCACAATTCCTTACCTGTTTGATTGCTGTAATGGTTTTCTGGGCAGTAAACACACTCATAACAGCATGTGTGTGGACTTTCTGTAACCTTCTTCATCTGGCCTGGCCTGCAGTGCTGGGAGCATGTTGACTGAACCTTCTGTAATGTGCAGAGAACACAAAACCCATCAACTCATGTACAACTAACTACTAAGAAACATTAACATAAGCTCCTGTAACTCTGCATTTTGCACTCTCTTTTTGTATCTAACGTATTTTAAGGGCATCTGAAAGTGATGTTTATTGTATTTTCCCCACATAATAAGCATGTGACATGATAATTTTATCTTTTTGGCCCTGAATGCCAACCAGCAGAATGGTTTGTACCTTTAAAAATCCATACCCAAGTGTCTTATCCAGCTCTGAACCTGCAATTCAGACTACTGATGAAGAGCTCCAAAAGAAGCCCAGCAGCATCTGATGAGGGATTCAAGTGAACTGCTTCACAAGTAAGATTCTGACCCCCTGCTCAGCTGCTCTGAGCCTAAGGAAGACATCTCAGCTCAGGGAAGACACTTCTGCAGGTGCTCTGCACTGCAGCACTGACATTCCTAGCACTGGGCAGCTCATCCCTGAGCCAGGAAGCACCACTCTGGGGTTCCTGATCAGGGCATTCTCTTGAGATCTGTGCTCAGGTCATCCTTCCAAAGACATTTTTCTTTGTAAAATGGAGAAGCAGCCCTGAGGGACACTGATATTTCTTCTCCCTCTAAGATGATGCTCACGAGGAGGTGGAGAGATTTCCTTGCCATCCTGGGTAGTGCCATAAGGAGGGGCAAGATCTGAGGACTTTTTTCTGCCTTTCCACCAGCTGAGTCCACATACTGAATTCAGCCCAGCCCACCAGCATCCTCTCCCCATACCATTAGTGCTACAGACTTTACAGTACAGAGCTGTACAATGAGCTAAGACCTCTACCTCTGCACAGATGACAGAACAGCATAGCTGGAACTGGCCAGGGCCACCCATTAGTCCTGTCTGCACCAGTGCCAGCTCTCCAGGTGGCACCAGCTACCTCAGACTCCTGTGGTTGTGCTGACCTCAGCTCTAACAAAAACAAATAATCAACAAAATGTGGCTGTGTTTTTTCTTTTAAACAGTAAAGTCAACAGATTGACTCCTCCATGTACAAAATACATGGTGGTGGTACATAAGAGAGGGGAGTCATTTTTTGTTTCAAACCCCATTTTCAGGATTCTGGATTAGCATCCTTAGGACAGACATAACTTCTCATCTTAGGAAACCTCCTAAGAGCATTCTGGAGAAATCAATTTCAAATCACTGAACCTGCTAACTGCTTCTCAGGGTGCATGGAAGTGGTTGAATATACCCAGAGAGGGTTCTGTGCTTTGAAAGGAGACCATGAAGCCACAAAAGAGATTTCTAGCTGGCAAATACCTCAGTTGCAAATACTGGAGGAAGAAGAAGAAGTCATGAAACAAATTTCACATATTATGTCAACAAATCAAAAGTTACCTTTAAATCCAGAAATTCTTTTTTCTTCTCTTCATCCTCAAAGATAAAACCACCTTTCTCTGGGTCATATTCTGCCACAGTCGTGATTTCCATATGGCCATCAATTTCTTTCCAAAGCAGTACATTGTATCTGGTGCTTATATCCCCATTGGAGTCAAACTTGATCTCTTTATCATCATCATCAATGACTGCAACATTTTTAAGCTCTTCAAGGAGCTAAACATAAGTAGAAGGATTAATAACTTACATCATGTCAATGGGATAAACTCAATGGTTTTAACAGCTGTGTGATAATATCAAGATAAAAAGAAATGTTGCTTTTTAGGAGTAAAATCCTAGAAGTAAAAGTTGCCTTTGTAACTGTTAAATTTGATGTCTGACACAGAATTACATTGACCTTAACCTGTATGTACAAATTTATGTATAAATGCATATTATTTATTATGAGAGCACTACAGGGAGAAATAACTCTTGGTTTTCTTCATCTGGTGTACATAATATGTCATTTATTCAAGTATAACATCCACATTTTTTGAAAGTCCATATACTGTCACTGCATCTTTACCCAATTGTGAGGAATCAAAATGTGCTTCTAACCAATACTGCACTTGAGATGGATGTTGCATGGATGTGTGGGACTGAATAGGAATTTTTTTCATGGTATATACTTAGGCTAGTCACTCAACCTTTCTCTTTTCCAGTTTCCCAGTTTCTCTAACAGTGTGGGAACAACAGAGTCTTTAGAATATGTCTTGAGCTTCAGGGAGAGTGGGCCAATAAATAGCAACATTTTGATGCCACTGATGGTTATTTTTGCAAAGTCTGTAATACCTGTGACCATTGTTTCTCTGGATGTGGAGATGTATGCTATGGGTTAGTTGCTTCCAAAGCTATATATATATATATATATATATATATATACACATATATTCATTTCTAGAGAGTTTAAATTTAATGCAGAATAAATGTATTATTAAAACAGTACAGGGGGGAATAACTCTCTCTCTCAGTTTTCTTCATGAGTTGTTAGGCTCTTAGCAGGACTTTTCATTTGGATGGTTTGGGATTTAATTCAGCAGTGATATAAATGCAGCTCCATAAATTTGCATCCCTTGTAGAGCAGTCCTGAATTTGCCACATTTGCATTCACAAATTCATGTAAGAGTCTTATTGTTACTGGCTGGGTTTTTTTCCTTTCAAATCTCCTATCTTGGTTTGACCTGCCCTGACCTAGGATAAGGTTCAGAGCAAGTCACAGTGCTTCAGTGCTTGTTTGACTTTTAAATGAACTTTTGTTTAATCCTCTGAGTAAAAGTGTAAAAGTGAATACTCCTGAGCAGGTTCTTGGGTAAAAGGTCAGGTCAGGTTTGCTTGTCTGATTTTTCCTCTTCTTTTCCCACCCAGCAGAGTTTGATAACAAGTACCTCCCCCATCTTAAAGATTGTGTCTAATTTTCCTACCACTCACTTCAGTACAAATCAAAACCAGAGAGCAGAATAATCTGTTGCATTTGCACTTCCAAATAAAGATCCATTGGAGAGGAAAATACCTGAATTCAGACAAAACTGAAACAATGGTGAGAGAGGAAAAGTGAGACCTTGGGGAATGCTCCTATCCTGCAATACCTCCATCTCTCAAGAGCCCTCATTGCTGTGTGTTACAGTGGTTTGCAGCCACAGGACCAACCACGAGTAGCTGAATAGCTGATATGTCACTGTAGATTGAGTCTGCATTTTATTCTATCCCACAGGAGTAGCTAGCAAGACAGTCCAGCAAGGAACCTGCAGGCTGGAGCCCTCATTCGAGCTGGTGCCTGCTCTGTGTGTTCTTGAAGGTGATGGGGGAGGTGTTAGGGTAGCTAAGGAAACCCAGCAGCTAAAGATCTTTTCTGCAGCTGTGGAGCCATGAGTTTATCATACCCATGAAGGAGGAGACAGTGAGTATGCAGTAACCCAACATCAGTCAGCTCTATGTGAAATGCAATAACCTTTCTCTGTTTACAGCAGATCACAGCCATGGCTTAGTGCCAGGAGCCTTTACATCTGCATGGGCCAAAGAAAGAGAGAGACAGAAATGAAGTTTAGTTCTCATCACTGCAGCAGTTAGATACTGCTGGTCTAGGACATAGTCTGTGATTTCAGTTGGTGAAGAAAATCAGGAGCAAAAAGCCATTTAGGAAAAGGATCAAGCTAGTAAATTCAGAAATGTGAGAGCAAAAATGAGATGCAAGCTATGCAGAGAGAATAAGACCTGAAAGAATTCACATCATACCTCCCAGGGAGCAACAGCAGAAGGATCTTTGCAGTCTCTGCCTTGGCATTGCCCTTTAATGGCACGAGCAATGGCATAGACTGCAAGTTTAGTACTGTGGATAAATCCTGGTTCAATGGTAGCCTTCAAAAAGTCATCTCTCCAGATCTGATGTTTATTCTCAACATTTTGCAACAGATCATCCTGGGATTGGTTTGAAATGCACATCTGAAAATCATGATAATCCAGGTGTGCACAGACTGACAAAAGCACAAAGTATTCACGTAAAAACTTGTTGTTCTCAGTGGGCTTTTCAGGAAGCTTTCTCAGAAAGTCTTGGAATGCAGAGATGTCTCCACTTTTAAATCCAAACCCCACAATGGTCCCCAGCTGTCTGATATTGGGAATTGTACTGATTTTGACTGCAGCTGACCAGTTATCACTGGCAATCCAGATTTTATTCACATTCCTCTCAATTGCCTTCTTAAATAGCTTGAGCACATGGATCTGTCTCATGAAGACAACGATAACATTTACTTCGGTTTCCTTGACAATCTTCTCAATTGCATGATCAACTTTGGTGTGAAAGGTGGTGTCAGACAGATAGGCAGGCAGCAGTTCTTTAAAAGCTATGCAAAGGTTGTTTGCCATGGCCTGGACCCCAAAGCTCTCCAGAGCGAAACGTCCATTGTCATCATCAGTGGCTATTACTCCAACCCAGTTCCACCCAGACTCACAGATCAAGTGGGCCATGGCTCTTGTCTGATGGAAGTCACTAGGGATAGTCCTGAAGAAAGAAGGAAACCGGATTTTGTCACTGAGGATTTCAGCTGATGATGCAGGACTGACCTAGAGAGAGCGAACAATTCAGTTACGGAGGTACTCTCCTCCAAAGGATACCAAGAGATCCAAGGCTGCTATTTGATTGCTCTTTGATCCAGCCTGACCCAGACTCCCTCCTCCTGTGAGTGAGCATCAACAAGGTGCAGCCAAAGGGAGCAGATCTTCTCATCCTGTTCTTAGGATGCAAACTGATGCTCAGTACTACTTCTGCTACTCTCATCCACATAATTTCTTCAGTGAAGGCAGAGAATAAAACCTTTCAAAATGGGTATGATAGGTATGCTGGAGGTATGAGGACTGTGGTTTACTCTGTTCAGATACCATCAACATACTCTTCAAAATAAGATTTAAAACATTGGAAGGATTAGCAGAAGTTACCAATTGCTGCTACTCTTCCATTTGGAAGCATTTCTCTATCACTGAGTATGTTTATATGGTTCACCCACATCTCTATCTTCTGTCCAGGATTTGATTATTATGTTTTTAAAGAATCATTAAGTCTTTTAGAAGAACCTCCCAGAAAAACAAACAGCAAACAATACTACAGCATGCTGTAATTCTATTATGTGAAAGATTTACTAAGTTTTTCTTGTGAATGTAGCTAGAAAAAAAATATTAAAGGAACACTGCTATTTAAATCTCTCAGAAATAGAGAAGGATGTTCTGGGAAGGACCAGTGTGTACCTGGAGAGCTGTATTCTTTCTCTGCTACAACTGATTGAATAACAGAAGTAAAACTCTGCTTTACAACAATATTCCTCACATCCCTATTCCAACATCTAAACTTTTGCAGGAAAATTTTCTTCTCAGGAAGAATTCCCAAATTTCTGAACACATTTGGTCCTTTTTTTTTGGTGTTGGGTTTTTTTTTTTTTTGGGTGGTTTGGTTCGGTTCGGTTTAGTTTTGTTTTGTTTAGTTTAGTTTAGTTTAGTGTTGTTTTGCTTTGTTTTGTTTTGTTTTCCCAGCTTGAGACTGGCTATTGTCATATTCATCACCAGCCAGACTAGACATGGTGGGTGTAACTTTGTTGCCTAAACAAAGTCCTTGAGTGTCATCCCAGGTGCGCTGGATTAACAGGCACAGCCACACAGGACTGACTAAAGGTGTAGCCAGGCTGCCAAGAGCCCAAGATCATCCTGCAATAGCATAGGACTCCTGTACCTTGGGCATGTAAAATAGTTCTTACTGCCTTTGCTTAGACAGGTGAATCAAGCACTCCATTTGGAATTGAATCTCACCCTTCCTGATACCCTTAGGCTGAGCCAAATCCTGCCCTGTAGCGAATGTGGCTTTTGCAGTCCCAGTGATCAGAGCCACACCTTCACTCTGAACATGGTAAATCTGACCCTCTGTCCAAAATGAAAGAGTTCCCTCCAACCTACCTGTGGGATTAGTTGCAAAGCCAACAACCTTGACACTGCCATTGACACCTCCGAGTAGCTGGCTCCAGTGACTGCCTTAACTCTTGGGACGTAGTCTGAGTAATTACACCTGAACTCTACAGCATCCTCAGAAGAATTGAATTTAGCCAGGAACCTCAGAGCAGATGCCATGGCTTTGGTCACATCTGCACAGGTGTCATAGATTTCGTAGCCCAGAGTAACTTGAGGTAGCAGGGTGGAATTGTTGATCGTTTCAATAGCATGGATCATTGCAAGTGTCTGAAGAAAAATTTGAATTTCAAAGCTGTCAAGAAACACAGAGGCTTTATTTTAGAAAAAAATATCACTGTGAACAAGACTGAAGCAAAGCTTATTTTGAGTATATCCCTTAGAATTTGACTACTATAGTCAAATGATGGATAGTATGTTTTGTGTGAAATTTTTTGTTTTTAGTGTACAAAGGAGTAGGAGCTGTGGATTTTTGTCTTACCTAAATGGAAGATTAAGCAAAATAAACACACACACACACAAATACACCTGAATAGAAGTATCTTTGGGAGAAAACCAAATTAATAAAATAGGTTACATGAAAATTTGCAAGTAAGATCTTCAGGAAGCATCTCTCGGAGTCAGTGAAGCTATTTCAGTTTACTTCACCTGCCCAGTAAGCCTCTCAAAAAATGTATTTACTTTCATCAAAAACAAGAAAGCAAGAAAGGAATAAATAATCTTAGAGGTGTTTTCCAACCAAAACAATTCTCTGAATCTATGACTACATCTTTCACAACAGAAAGAAATGTTTCAGAGGCTGAGGTCTTCTAGTGGTTCCTCAGCAGAATTCTTCAGACAGACAGTAACAAATTAGCTTTTACATGGAAATTAAATTCTTGCTCAGCACAAACTTCCAGGATTATTTCATTGTATATTGAGACTGAAACAGGATCAAGTGTTCATTCCCTTCCTCAGGCAGACACAGTAATTTTTTCCTCAGACACAGTATTTTTTTCCTGTACCTTTTCCATACTTTGTCATCCTGTATCAAATTATACACAATTTATGCAATGTCAAAGATCTTTTTGAACACTACAAGAATGATACAAGAAAACCAGGTTTTGCTGGTCTTACTACAAGAGGAGCATATTCCATGTCAGTGATCTCTTTTGTGCTATATATCCAATTTCCAGCATTACTCACCCAGCACATTTCTGAATTACTGGTTTGATGGGATACTCCTCTGGACGCAGCATTTTGCTATGGACTGCAAACAAGCCTCCAATAACAATGTCCCCTGGAGAACTGGCACCCACAAAGTCAGCAGGATTCTGGCAAGAGAAAGCAGTATCAGTGCTGACCACAAGGCAGGGGATCAAAAAGCTAACAAATGCCATGTTTCTGTTTCACTTGGTGGCTGGCAGCTTTTAGTCGATTAAACGAGCTGCAGGGCCAACAAGGGCTCCTGTGTCATCTATAAACAGCAGCAAAGGGAAAGGCTGCACTCAGAAGTTAGTCACACCTCATAAGGTGCTTTTATTTGCTTCACTGGCTGAGGCTATTTTACTGAAGGCACTAAAGCAAGGCTGTCACATAACACGAGAGTCCAGGGGTGTGAGAGTGAAGAGGGAGAAAGATAAATGAGTTTAAAAGGAAATGTTGGACATAAAAATCTATTCTGTTCTGTTCAGAGCTTTTATACCTTATTTGATATGCATGGCAAATATGTTGGTATAAATTTGGGCCTGTCTTGAGTACCTTCCAAGTGAGTGCAAGGTGCAAAGAAGCAATCATGTAATGTGGGAGTGATTTTGCTGGGACCATAATTTAAGGGTCTGATCCAAAGAGTACTGAAAAAAAGACCCCCTTGTCACAGTGTCCTTTAAACCAGACTCTGGTCTAAAAAATCCCAACCCAAACTATCAAAGGACTGCTTTTCTCTCAAGCCTTTTCTTAGAAGATTTAAAATCTTTGTATTAAAATGGTTTGCATAAGCTAATAGTGATTGTGCTGTACATACAGCTCCCAGAGACTGCAATGGGCTTTGAGTCAGGTTCTGTATTTACAAACCAGGCCACATCTGCTGCTGGTTAATTTGATCAGTACAGAACAGTGGGAAAACCTAATGTTAGCCCTATGGGGTTTTTTTGAGAGAAGTACACTCTCTTCTCTTTCTGACTGAGGCCACAGCACACAGCAGCAGCTCCAGTGCTGTGGGAGGATCAGGACCCAGCTGTTCTCAGAGATGCTGTTCTCCTCTGATTTGCAGGAATCCATACATTGCACCAGAAGAGAACTGGGGGAAAAGTGAAGCAGAGGTTGGACTCTCATCTCATAAACTCATAAACTCCAGCCATAAACAGCAAAGTGAACCTCTTCAGGACAGAGACATGACTGATGGTACTAACCAACACCAATTGACGTAAGAGACAGGGATTTGGCAATGATCCCTTCCTGTTCTTGACATTGGCTTATTTCTCTGTTGTCTTATAATGACTTCTTCAGATTTTGCTACTTTTGATAGCATGCCAAAACACTCTCAAATAGAATGGGGTCAGTCACAGTGTTTATTGTCCAAACCATTCTATGATAAAAAACCTGGGTTTTACATGGAAAACTTGAATCAAGGATTACATTCTGTGCATTACATATTGTTTCTGAGAATCAAAATGCCTACCATATAAATATCTGAACTATTATGTTGTGCTTTTTTTTTTGTTCTTTCTTCATTAGTCTCTTCAGTGATTATCCATGTACAGCAGAGATGTTTCTGCCAAATGGAACAGACATTCTCTAAGGGGCAATAGGTGGAAGGGGAGGCATAGGAAGTTCCATGGAAACAGAAGGAAGGATTATTCCACTGTGACGGTGACAGAGCACTGGAACAGGCTGCCCAGGGGGGTTGTGGAGTCTCCCTCTCTGGAGATATTCAAGACCTGCCTGGATGCATTCCTGTGTGATCTGGTATAGGTGATCCTGCTCTGGCAAGGGGGATGGACTGGATGATCTCTTGAGGTCCCTTCCAGCCCCTAACATTCTGTGATTACTTGCAAATGCAGATCTGAACCCGTAGCTGAGTTACCATTCAGCTTCTTGTTTGCTACAATGGAGCCACTTGTGTTCATTTCATCTGCACCCTTTCTTTCCATGTGGCATTTTCACGGCAGGGTCAGGGCATACAGTAAACAGCTGCCTGCATTTTCTTTGGTGTATCTGATCACATGCATTTATGGGCAAAGGATGATGCCACTTTAATCTGCTTCTGATTGCACTGACTTGCAAAAATTCTAATTATTTCAAAGGTTTTCCTCTTGAGTGATAGCAGTGTAACTGTAATCAGACTCTGGCCCTGAGTTAGGACACACTCACTTGCAAATATTCATGTACTCATTCCTCACCATCCATGCAATACACTCCAAAGCCTGGCTCCTCCTACTCTGCTGTTTCCTTTATTCTGACTTTGATTGTAATTTGGTGTATAAAACATCTGTGTAGTTAGGGGTAGTTTAAAGCTTAAGACTGGAGTTAGTCATTTCCCTAAGCAAGCCCCAAGAAATGTTCAGCTCTATGCCTTTAGTATAAGATGTAACTTTTAAGGACCTAATACAAAGCATTGAATTAAGGACTAAGTGGAAATACAGCACTAACCATTTGAAACTCCAAATCTATTATAATTAACCATTAGAAGCAGAAAACAAACTTTACCTTGGCCAGCATCTAAGAAGCAGTTCAATTCTATGGAAGAGGATTTCACCTACAAACCAACCCCCTCACTTGGTCCCCTTGGAGAGTGGAAGTTGACAAAATAAACATCACATATAATTGCTGCATAATTTCATGTTATTTATTAAAACACCATGAAATGAGATGTGCTTCCCATAGAGTTTATGGCACAGTCTATTTTCACAGGGAAGGGTTTTTATTGTTATTGGTTGTTTTCAGGACCTGTCTCATAATTACTGCTAGTGACCAGAAGAATTTAGAAGTGCAATTGAGACAGCTCAGCCTAGTCTAGTACTGCAGAATTAATTGGGAGTGTTTGCAAATACCTTTTTTTTCACTGAGCAATGGGAGTAAGTGCATTGTACAAAATGTTCTTTACTTAAAATTTAGTGACATATCACTGTAACATCACTAGAATTTCACAGTCATCTGCACAGGAGTATTTCTTGGCAGGTAGGTTCAAGCAGGAGATTCAGGGGAAATCTTGAAGTACCATCCTCAAGAAGATTAAATATTGGTTAGGATTGACAGCTTTCTAGACCAATCTAATAATTCCATTTAACCAAATTATTTTTAACTGTTGAGTTTCTTTTAAGAAAGTGTAAACAATGGAGAGGAAAAAAAACGAGGCAAGTATTGCATTACTTAATTTTAATTTGTTTACTGGGGCCCTACATAGCTTAATGTGAAATATTAAAATTAAAGAATGGGAAGGAGAATACCCAGTGGATTGATTTATGGCCTGTTGTTGAAAAAAAAAAAAACCCTTAAAAATTAAAACCACATCAATGATGAAATGGAACTGGGACAGAAGCCAAGTGATCACATTAATTCCTGAGAGACAAACTGAAGTCAGTTTTCAAGTTCATTGGGTTTGTCCTCTAGAGGGTACCAGCTGAGCTGCAGGATGGGGAGGATGAGTCCTGTTTTACTTTATCAGGTCAGAGTGCTGTAATGTGCCTCCTGATGTTCTCTGGAAGCTGAAGTTCCCCTAATGCCAATGGTCATGCTGCAGTACTTCTGGTGGAAAACTGAGATGCTGGAGTTTCTGCCTAGAGGAGGATTATGACATTGCCTTCAGCTTCTTGTTTGGACTGTCAGGGCTGTCTTGAGCAGCCCCTCAGTAATTTCTTTTTCAGAGAGTGGCTCAGTCAATAGCCAGGCCTGTGCTTGTTCAGTGCACCTCTGCTGTTTATGCTAGAACAGAGCTATAGGAGATTAAAACAGAGTTGTGAGGAGGGAATGCAACTATTGTCTATATTTTTTTTTCAGTTCAGAGCACAGATGTTTGTTTCATTTAGCTTCTTTCTCTGATATTTTAATATACTTGTATTAATCTTCAAGTCAAATGCAATTTTGACATGAAAAATCAAGTGAATTTGACTTTGTTGAAGACAAATAGTTTCAGCCATTCCAAATTGTTTGGTTTTGTTTTTTTTTTTTCAAAATAATTTAGCAGGGTTGTTCCTATCCCACCCAGCCAAGAGTACAGTCAACTACATAGGATGGATTCAGGGTAGTTATTCACAAAAGCCAGACTTGTGGGCATGATTCTGTTAATCAAAATGTCATTTTCAGCATTCCTCATCAGGTTTTACTTCTCTTTTTTTGGTTTTGTTTTGTTTTGTAATCAGTTGAAGGTTGTCATTGTCACCCTTATTCTGAACTTTTTGTATTTATTTTGGTTTTCTTTAAAGATCTTAAAAGATCTCAGCTCACCTTACAGGGTTTTACTGATGGTGTTATAAAAGTAAACATACACCTGCAAAGAGAGTACAGGCAGAACAGGTGACAGCCATAAAAATTCCTTTCAGATAAGGAAAAGAACCCCAAGCAGTGAACCTGCAGGAGTCACTCTGGAGACTGACTTCAATCTTCAGAGTTAAAGACTGATTTAAAAAAAAAAAAGTTTCATAAATTAAAGCTATTACATCAATTAAATAATAATTAAAAAAAAAAAAAGATTAAAACTTCCTGCTAGAAAGGTCACCAGCACACCTTCACATTCTGTTAATACTCAAGGTTTTGGAAGTCAGAATTTTTAATGTGATCCAATGTAACCTATGCATTACAGTATTAACATAGAAATGTGAATGGAAGAATGAAAGAAAAGAAATGCAAATAGCTCATCTGCAAGTACTGGCTTTGTATGTGTGTCCAAGCAGCAGGGAAAAGCAAGCAGCTAGAAGAAGGGAAACAATTACAGAATTACTTTGTCATGACTATTATACTGTAGTATTCCTGACATCATTCAGTATATGTACATCAAACAGTTCCTTACCCTTCCCACCCTCTATCCTTGCTCAGATCACACATTTTGATCACTGCTCACTGGTGGAGTGACTTAAAGAGCAGTAGAAAGTAAGATATCAAATTTGAATGCCAGTGGAAGACTACAGTCTTGTGTTTAAACATTCCAAGATTATGATGGCACCAATACTGCTTCCCATGCACAAAAAAACACCCCAAACCAAACCAAACCCAAAACAACCATGAAAACAAACAAACCCCCCCTCCCCCAAATCAAACCAACCAACCAACCAGAAAAACCCAAAACAACAAACTCACAAAAAAACCCAGAACAAAACCCCACAAACAACACCTGACTATAATCACAAGTGAAATTTCTTAGTAGTGTTTATTATATAGCCTGGTTTTGATACCTAGATGACTGGTCCACTGCTAAACACCAGGCAAAACAAATCCCTTTCCCTACTAGTGCACTTACAAGAAGTGTGGTTTGTATCTGATTTAAGAACTGCATTGACTTGTGAAGGACAGAACTCTTTTACTCAGTGCAGCCTCTGAAGGGAAGCAGAATAAAGAGGTGGATGAACATGTGAACTTGATCAAATTCTTTCCTACTTGCCCAACATCACACTAGATAACACTATCAATGATTGTCATATCACCTATTCTGCTATGAAGACAGGCCAAGGGAGCTGGGGGTGGAGAAAAGGCTGGAGAAAAGGCTTTGGGGAGACTTAATAGCACAAATGCACCATTGCTGGCAATCTCTCTCCTAACCCCTTTTGCACATAAGTACACAGCTTCCTCTCTGCTCATGTTACAGATAATATCCTTGTTTGAAGACTAATTTAGGCTAGAAGTTTGGAATGTACTTCATCAAAGTGCCTTTCCAGGACAGTTAACTTTCCAGTTAATTAGAGGATTTGAGGAAGCTGCTACTGTTTCTGTAGCCATTACTGTGCCTGTTGTGAGCTACATAAACTATTCTTAAATACAAGGTTCAACAAAACCTTCATAAGTGAATTTCAAGGGTCAGAATTATCTAATCCCGTTGATCTGACACAAAATACTTGGTGAATTTCATTCCCATGAGAGCTTTCCTGTTCTCACCAGGTCTAGCCCTTACTCAGTCTGTTTTATTTATGTTATTTCCCATCTGTAAACAGTGCATGCCCAAGTGCCTTGTTTTTAATGATGTGTAGCAGAAGCATTTGATTGGAATTTAGATAAATCAGCAGGTAAATCCAATATGTGTTTTCTGCAAGTTTATATGCATATATATGAAAAATCAGAAAGGTAGCTACATAAAGCCCAAAGGCTGGTCTTTGTTACGACATCTGATCATTTTTCACCCCCAAACTGAAAGCATTATAGGTTCAACAAAGTTCTTTGTGAGCTTCTCCTTACTGCTGAAATAAAAATGTTATGAGAGAAGCTTTTTTGGAGTCCTTATAAAGAATAATAGGAGGGTTGTGTAGGAAAGTTAGAGGGAAAAAAACCCCTTATGCCTACTAAAAAATAAGAATTTTTTTGTCCTGTGCAAGATAACTGTAATGTCTCTTTTAATGAATATCAGCATTTATTATTGTAATACTTCTTTAGGTTGAGACTGTAAGCATCTATAGCATCCTAGACACTATGCATAATAAGAAACAGTTCTTCTCCCCAGAGATAACTGAACCTGAGAAACAATTTCATTTTACAGACAGAGCAAGTGAGTCTTCCAAGGGCAAATCAGACCTGCTAAAAGTAAGCAATAAGACCTGTCCCTGACAGCGCCCTTTACCAAGCACCATCACCACAACCCTTACTGAGTGCCATCATCATAACCCACCCATCACTTCATCATGCCATTAACTTGAGCACACATTAGTTGAGATTGCAGTGGGATGTACAGCTAAATCCTGCATGAATGTTCTGTTCACTTAATCTGTTGATAAGAGACACAGCAAAGACCTTTCTGATGTTTTCAAAACATGTAGCAGTTGAACAGGTGGTGTTGAAGGTGTTCTGGGTGAAGGAAAGGACTAGCTGAGGCATGCTGGGGCTGAGGAGATGCTCAGCCTCCTTTGGCTTGCTGTCTTAGAGTAGGAAATAAACAAGCTTGCTTCTTTAATGTCAGTGGTAGGGAAAGCATCCTGCCCAACAGGAACCTGATCATTGCTGAGCATATCTGGGATCCCTTTACCAAGCAACCAACACCACCACAGATCCTCTGCAGCATGTGAAGAGTCAAAATGTGCCCTCCCTGGGGCATGGATAGGTTTCTGCCTACAATCCAAGCCATCCCAAGAATCTTCTCTTTGGCTGACAGAAGCTGTGAAGTTCTGAAAACAGTGTGACCACTTTGTGGTTGAAATAAGAGATCTTTGACAGTGAGCAAAATCAGTTCTCTGACAGATATCTGAGCCCATCTTCCTCCTGAGCAGATTCCAGAATCTGTTACCAGCAAGAACTTGTGGTTTGACTTAGAGCACAGTACTTCTGTGATTGTGTACAAGTGGCAAACTGAGCTTTTATCTATTGTTTACTTAGCAAATAAAGACCTAATCAAGAGCCCATTGAAAGCAGTGGAAAGAATATTATTGCCTTGGGACCAGGCATTGAATTGCTCTGACATTGTCTGCCATCAAATATAATATACAAAACCTGCCTTAAAAAAATATTGTCCAAACGTATCATGCAGAAAAAACATCATCTGTCTTTCTTCTGCCCCAGAATTTTAAAATAATTTGCTATAATATATTCATTTCTGGCAAGCACAATTTTGTCATTGATAATTAGGGATAAATGACTGCAAACCCAACCTTAGAAGACATTTGCTGGAATTATTTTAACTCAGAGGCTAGCAAGTAAATGAATCTGGTTTCATCCAGGAAACAGAGATTCAAAGCCTCACCCCTGCACCTCAATACAAAGCACATGCTACAACTAGGAATGTGCAAAAGGACAAGCAGTGGTCTTGTTTCCAGGTTAATTGAGGGCCTGAGCGACTTCCAAGTGATGGCACTTGTCTTTGAGGTTTCTGTAGACTGTGGCTAATCAGTCTTGAGGAAAAAAAGAAAAGAAAAAAAAGAAAAAAAAAGAAGAAAAAAAAAAAGGTTTTCTGGAGTGAAAACCAGAATTATCCAAAGCAATGGAGCACCAGACTCAGATACAACCAGTCACAGCACTTAGCAGATTCCTAGTACAGCATCCTTCTCTTCATGCCTAGCAAGAAGAACATTGGAGAACTTTGGTACCATTCCATGAATGCTGGAAAGTCAAGCTTGGGAGTGAAAAAAAAAAAAAGAAAGAAAAAAAAAGGAAAAAAAAGACAAAAAGGAAGAAGTCGGTTATACATCACAGAACTGTGAAGTTGCACAGTAACTGTGTGAGATCATTTGTTCAAAGGAGGCTGAATAAATATCAAAAGCACCTTTTACCAGATACACATCACCCATGACAACTGTGAACAGGTCTCTAGTTCCACAGGCAGTTCAGCAGATCTTATTGCTGCAGAGGTGAGGAAATCTTGCTTCCCTCCATCCTCACATGCCTTCTCCCTAGTCTGTCCTACCATGTCCTCCTTCCCTTTTCCTCAGTATCATCTCTTCCATCTCACCCATATCCTGCCTCTCATCACACTGCCTGGGTGATTTAACTGACTGAAATGACAGAAAGCTCTTTTTTGTTGGGTTTTAGGTTTATTTGGGGTTTGTTTGTTTGTTTTTTTCTGGTCTTGTTTTCTGTTGTTTCATTGAATTGAACTAGCACAGAAATGTTTGGCAAGTCCTGAAGCTGGCACAAAGTTGGCAGGGACAGTGTGTGAGCGTGTGGCCAGGAATAGGATGGATAGATTGATACATAAGGGGAAAATGCTCCCTCCTTAGCTGAGTGCAGCACTTTAGGGAGCTGTACCCAACTGGTGGTAGAGCCTTTAGGACTCAGCTTTAGGTAAAGAGAATAGTCCCTTGACTTTAGTGTTTTGCTTCTGTTAACACCTATTTAGTAGGTATTTGCAGATAGGGTCAGTATACAAGAATAAGTGTCCTTAATAGAGTTGCTTGGAGTATCTACAGAAACTCTCCAAACCACTTCTTCAAGGGTGAACATATTCTCTAACCTCAGCTCTATTCTTGGCTCATTCACAGGGAAACTGGAGATGTTTGTATAGCTGCCCATTGAAAAACTCAGCTGGCCTCCTCACTGTTCTTCTCCTGGATGCTGCCAACCAAAGCACAGTGCAAATACATGGACAGTGAAGTGGCTGTTCAGCCTGCAAGCTTGTAGGAGCACATACTTAGATGAATATAAACATATTCTCCCAAACTGGCAAGGGAAAAAAAGAATACATACCGAAAAAATGATGTTTTAAAATCAAGATAAGTAACCTGAGATAACTCTGCAATATAGCTTGACAGAGAGGTAAGCATGAGAAATTTTTACTTCCATGTAGCTACATGTCAGACCATGAAGTCCCCACCTGCAGTTTACCTCAGCTGCCTACACAGTGTAGAATCTCCCTGTGTGTGTGTAGAGCATGTGTGAAGGGGTTGGAGAAATACCAATATGTAAGGATAGTTTATTTGGAAGTTTGCTTTTTGGAGACAAAACCAGAAGTGTCCACTTCTATACAAACCAGAATGGGTTTTCATTCAGGGATCATAAGAAGAGGAAATAAGCACAGTACCCAAATGTAAAGAGACAGACAGGTAAGTCTAGCTTTGCCAGCTGAAGATGGAGCAGGAAATACATTATTAAACATCCCCATCTGCTGGATGCCAGCACTTGCTCCCAACAAAGGGAAACTAAGCTTCTATGCTGAATTAATTTGTCAGGAAGGAGCTACACTAATGCTATATCAAGCCAGAGAATGACAAACTGACAATAATGAGGAATTACTTCATTATTCTCTTGTGGAACACTGGTATGTACCATGCTGTACTGTTACTGTACGGTCAGCATATTTGGAAAGAAATAGGTGTTAGATTCTACCAAATAAACCTGATACCAACACCCTATCAGAGCTTCTACGTAGTTCATTTGTCTGGGGAAGATATGAGGTGAAACAGTTTTCAACACTTATGTAAACACTGTCAAGTTACACTGGAACAGATCAATAACAAATTGTATTTCTATTGCTGCATTTATCTTCCCAACATTTTCCAGTTCAACACACAGAATCCCTCAAGCAGATTGTTGTTACTGGCAAGTCACAGTGGTAGAAAGCTGAAAACATTTTGTTCCAACATGGTGTGCTGGGACACTGCAGCAAGATGAAATAGCTGGATGTGAATATAAAAGATATGTCACATGTGAGCTATTGAAAAATAATCCTACTGTGCTACAGAGCACATGTGTCTGAGCGTTTATTCCAGGCTGCATAGCAGAATCTGTTGAATATGGCTCTTCTGGACATGGTTTAACAGCCATAGTGGTCTTAGGTTGACAACTGGACTTGATGACCAGTCCAGTCTTGGAGTCTTTTCCAGTATGTTTTGTCTACATGAAGAATGACCTTTCCATCAGGATGAACGCTTCTGAGAATACATCAAACGAGAAAACCAGGAATCAACTCATCCCCAACAAACAAAAGTCAACAGTCCTTGTGGACACTCTAGATTGGAGCAGGGGAGTCCATGATTCCAGGTGCAATTTTGTGGTATTCAGAATACCTGTGAACAAAAAGAGAAGGTGCTCCATTGTTGTATGACCATCAGAGGTGAGGTCAAAAAGTGCTGTGAGTGCCATTGCCACTGTCCTAGGGTGAGGCTTTTTAACCAGCACCAGCTGGTTCACATGCTGTAGGTTTCTGGGCAATGCCAGCAGGGACTCTCTTACAGATCCTCCTAATTTCTGAACTCCATCATTCATGCTTATATGGTTTTGGTTCTTTTGGCAGATATGAGCACATCTGGGGTCTTGTTGAATAGGGGTGTGATAGCTGATAGCTGGTGTCATAAGGCATCTGTGCAGGAGTGGAAGTGGTAATATTCTGCTGCTCTGTACTGCTGGGATGAATGGCTTGAGGTGCAACAGAAAACTGTAAGGGGGTGGAAGGAAGAACATCTGTTGCCCAAACTAATACCACATCTCATCCCAAGCTTTGTGTTTGTGGCAGCCCAGCTCCAGTTGATGGCTAGAAGAATTCTTCATCTGATACAGCATTTCAGGGCTGCTTGCCACCACAAGCCATGCTACCATTTCCCAGGCATCCCTTTTCTGGGAGAGGCACAATGTCCAAGATTTTGCTTTAATGAGGATGTTCTACAGCAGTGGATGTTTCAGTGATCAGGTTAATTTTCTGTGGTACTGACAACTTGGCTCTCTGGAAAAAAACAGGGACCATCTTCGGTGACTGTTCCCTTGCCGTCTCTCTCACTCAGCATACTGAAACTGAGTAAAGCAGGGACACATCTGTTAGGTCAGCGATGTATTTGTACAAAACGAAGCTGTTTTGTTCCAGCACCCACAAAATTACACTAGGAAATAACGAAATGCTGACAGTAACAGACGGTGTCCAGGAGGGTCCCGCAGCCTGACAGCCACCCTTGGCTGCCCAGAGGCTGCAGTGAGGAGCAGAGTGCCCACGGCCAGCCCTCGCCTTCACCCGCTGGGGATGCGGGAGCTCCGCGGTCCCCTTCTTGCTTTGGCCGCGGCGGGCGGAGAGCTGTTTCCTCGCACCAGCGGGAGACATTGCCGGCGGGAGTTAATCATTAAGTATCCAGCACATCAGCTCCGGGCTAAGCCTTTCGGGCTTTTAGCTGTGCCTCGTTCAGGCGCGCCCAGCTTGATTGAGCACCGCAGCGGGCAGGAGGCAGGGACGGAGAAAAACCTCTCCGGGGCTGCCCGCAGCGGCGGAGTCCCCTCGGCGGACGCTGCTGCGAGGAGGGAGTGGCGCCCGCGGGCCCGGCCGCCTCTGCCCCTGCTGGAGCCATGCGACTTCTCTGGACGGCGCCGTAGGGCAGCACCTGTCCCCCAGACGCCGCCCCCGCCTTGCTTCTACTCCTCATCACGCTGCCGGCGTCGGCGCTCGGCTGACACCGTCTCCCGCCGCGGTGTAAGAGCCCCGCATAAGCATCTCATGCCCCAGCCGGAGCCCCCCGCGCCCTAAGGCTGCCGTCGAGTCCGCCTCGTCCCCTCCCCTCCCGCTGCCTCATGGGCGCCGGCTGCTCGGCAGCGGGGCAGAGCGGGCGCCGATGAGGAGCATGGCCAAGGGACCCGAGCAAGAAGACGCCTTCCTGCACCTCCCGGCAGCACAGGCGGTGCCCTCCGCCGCGCAGGAGGACTGCTACGCGGACCTAGTGGGGCGAGGTTTGCTGCCCTACTCCGAGGAGGAGCTCTGCGCCTCGGCGAGCGCCGAGAGAGGGCTCTCGGAGTCGGCGTTGTCCGCCGGCATCAAGTCAGGTGAGATGTGGGGTACCGACAGCGTTCCCCGGTCCGCCCGTGGCCAGAGAGAGGCGCGGAAGAGCGCCCGACCCGCCGGTGCTGCTTGGGGTCCGCAGGGACGCGAGGTCAGGCAGGTGCTGTCCGGCCTCAGCCCGGCCCCTCGGGCAGCACCGGGCAGGGCGGCCAGTAAAACGGGCCGGAGCGGCTTGCTGCCTGACGGTAACGATGCCCCTGGGCTTCTCTTCTTGTTCCCCTCCGGCGTTCAGAAACACGCTTTAACAGCGAAGCTCTCTCCTCGGAAGAAGAGGATGCGGACACTCGCGATGGTGCACTGAAAGCCGCGGAGCAGAGTCCGTCCGCCAAGAAAAGCATCACGCAGATCATGAAGGACAAGAAGAAGCAGACGCAGCTCACCCTGCAATGGTAGGGCCCGGAGGCACCGAGCACCCGTTGCTGACCGTCGGCCTGGGGCTGGTGGTGGTGGCGGCGGAGCACCTGCTCTCGGAGCCACCTGGGCGCCGCAGGTCTGTCCGTTCGTAGGGGACACCACTGGTTCTACCCTGCCGTACCCCGGCAGGACCGGGCCGGTGTGTCCGGCAGGCCAGGAGGGACTTTTCTTTAAAAGCTGAGACGGCGTGGATGGTTACAACTCGCAGCTCATTCAGAAGTACTTGTCATGTAGCAGGATTGTGGGGTGTTTGGATAGTTCGTGGGTTTTTTGTGTGGGTTTTTTTTTTTTTTTTTTATATAAACCTCATCTACAAGTAAGGAGATCAACCCCAAATTTCTGTTTTTTTAATTAGCAGAAGGATGTAAGTTAAGGATAGTTGCTGTCAGCTTCTCACAGTACGTGGCTATTGATGAAATGTATTTTTAAAAGTGTGGAATGAAACATTACTTAAGAATTACATTTGTGAATAGGTGTTTTAATTATCCTTCAAGGCTGAAACTGATTTCCCCTGCCTCATTATGTATTTTTTTTTTTTTACATTAAATGTTACCACCTGCAGAAGCCCTACCTTCATTTTATCTAAGCAAAAATTAACCAAATAAGAGGCTATATTCTGCAGACATTAATTGCTAAATGCTTCTGTTAAAGCACACTTGAAATTAGAGGGGAGTGCTGTTGAATCAAATGGAACTTAGTTACCAAATGCAGACTGAAAATTAGATTTTTTTGTTGTTGTTCTAACTGAAAAATAAGAGTAATCCAAATTAGGCAGTTTCTTAGGCTAGTTTACATCAGACTGATAAGTGTAAATTGAAATTATTTGAGTCTGATGAGTCAGTGCAAAATTATTTGGTATGCAGTGTTTCCTACACACTATTTTCTTACAGATTTCTGTAATTTGAGAAATAAATTTATTGCACAATATCCCAGGAGTAGCAAATAATATAAACTGATAAAGAAAAGAAACAGGACAGCAGTGAAATACCCAGCTGTTACCAAGAGTTCAGTTCAAGTGAAGACAGCCAGTGTTTCACTTCCATTTAAAGACATTTACTCTAATGACTATCACTAGGCACTTGTATTGCCTAAACTGATTGGGAAGCTACATAAAAATTCATCCCCTTCAGCAAAACAAAACAAACAAACAAACAAAGAAACAGTTCCTTGCTTTTAAGTGTGGTTTGGTTAAGAAACTGTTTCAAATCCAGCATGTGGAAATTAAAAAGCAAAAGTAGGAAAAAAAGAGACATTAGCCCAGGTGTTAAAGACACAGTGGGACAGAAGATGGATATTGGAGCCCCTGCTCTTTCAAAGGGCAGACTTAAATCCAAGTCTTTCGTAGTCTAGCTAGTGCTCTTATTGTCAGAGCAAGACTGGCTCATAGATGATGATTGTTTAATTATTCATATAAAGAAAAAAAGTCCAGACATTGAAAAAAAGACTCATTAAGAAAAGTGACCTGGCTCCAGATTTTTCATATTCTGCAAATAACCTAAGCACCCAGTGTGGAGTAAGTCCCTACTGTCTGTCCTCTTCAGGAGAAACTCTCAAGGAATTCTTTAGTAAAACAAACAAACAAAAAAACAAACAAAAAAAAGGGAAGAAAGAGGTCAATACCAAAACCCAGAAGGAAAATAAAACGGAGAGATGTGGCATGTTGCTTCTTACTCTGGCAATTTCTTTCTCTATACAGGCTGGAAGAAAACTACATTGTCTGTGAAGGAGTTTGTTTACCAAGATGTATCCTTTATGCACATTATTTAGACTTCTGCAGAAAGGAGAAGCTGGAACCTGCCTGTGCTGCAACTTTTGGGAAGGTAAAGAGTAAATGCTGTCATAATTTGTTAGATTAATTATTTGATGGAATCAACACTTTGTACACCTGTGTCAACATTCTCTCCGGCTGATGTGCCTGGAATCAGACTAACTTACACTTCCATATGAAGTGATTTCACAGCATCAGCTTTAGGAGAATGAAACTGAAATTCTCTTTGATTTATTGTTAGTTCATATATATATATAAAAAAGGACACTTTCTGCAAGTGCTTTGGGATTATTTTTTCCCCTTTTTTTAATGATGACTTTAATAAGGTTCTTCCCACAAAAGTAAATCTGACATGGAAGACACTTTTAATTATACTAAAGGCAGTGTAAAGTGAGATGTGACACAAGAAGGGGAATAAAAATCAATTACACAAAGAGTCGATTAATAGCACAAATTGTTGATTCATCCTCTTTTCTACCCTTCTTTACAATTAATCCTGAAGTCATTTAATGAAAGGGAGATGTGAACTCTTCAAATTAAATCCTCAGTAGTTAGTGAAACAGGAAACCAAAAATGCTTCAAGGATCTTCTTTTTTTTCTTTCTTTTTTTTTTTTAAACAATACTGATCTAGTCATTGTTCATCCATAGCAAGATGCATTAATTAAATAATAATAATGGATTTAAAATCCAGTTCATAAGATGTTCACTTACTCGTTTTTTTCCCCTCTTGAATCAGATATTCTGAGAAAGTGGATGTTTTATTTGCATGATGCAGTTCCAGTATAAGTGAGGAAGACAACAGCTTTGCATTTAAAAATTGTTGTCATAGTGATCTATTTATTAGCTATATCTGTTGGAACCACCTCTATTACTGAATGAGTTTTTAACTTAAATCTTTTGCCTGAAGCCTATTTTTTTTTTTTTTACAGGAAGGGCGGGATGGTTTTAGGGCACTAATCTCAATCCCCAGAGTCTAGTGGCAGAATGTTTTGCTTGACTTGGATTAAATTACACAACGTGAATTATGTTCAACATAGAACCAACAGAAACTTTCATAGGGTTTCAGTGAACATAAATTTAAAACTGTCCAACACTTTGATAGTGGAGGACACAGAAGTACCTGCAAGGTAAATATTTGCTTGCTTTAAGCTTCAAATCATGCTTTTCAAATAATTAAAAAAAAAATCAAGTATTTCTGGTTGTTTGACTTTGAGGATAAAATAGGTAGAGGGAAGTTCTTTCCCTGATTCTGCTTTTCTCTCTGAAACAAAAGATACAGTTGTACTTTAGAGATCTGAATGAAGCAGGATTGTGGGGAATAAACCCAAATTTTAAATTATAGAAGTGAAAATGGAAAGGAAGAAGAGGTGGAAAGGAGTTCACAGGTGGGAAGATACACAGAAAGCTGAGTGAAGATGGAAGGACATCTGCAGTGTAAAACATGCTTAATAGGTTGTTGTAACAAAAGTGTTGCAAATACTTAGTCGTGGGCTACATTGGATGATGTGTTTACACTATGATCAGGATGCTAAGGAAGCAGCAGTGCTAGAAATTGACACAGTTACTTTTCTCTTTAGACCATTCGTCAGAAATTCCCTCTCCTTACCACAAGGCGGCTCGGAACAAGAGGCCACTCAAAGTAAGACACAGTTATCTGTCTCTCCACTTACTGTACACATTCTAGGAATTGCATTAATTGCCATGTCTCCATGGTATATGCTAAGTGGCAAGTTTCAAGTAATAACTTTAATGTGCATGATGAAGCTGATACAGAGTTTGAAAACATTACTGCAGACCTAATTCCGAAAATCAAACTGATTAAGCTTCTAAAACCTGGAATTATATTTATAGAGCCATGCATTTGTTGCAAATATGTTAAAATTCTATGTATGAAAAACATTATACAATACATATGTCTTTGTTGCAGCTGCTTATCATTGTACAAGTAATGTGCAATTTAACCATGATTTTATTTGCCTTTTACAAATGAAGCAATTCGTGTTCACTACATAGCAGTATGGATTAAGGCAAAGACACTAGAAAAAAAGTATATTCTTAAATTGCTAAGAAGGTATTCTGGTCTTTGTTGCAGGGGGTTTGGACAAGATAACCTTTGAAGGGTCTTTTCCAACCCAGTGCAATCTGTGAATCTGTAATTTGTAAAAGCTCTGAAACAAATGAGTACTCAACTTCCAGTGTAGGCATTTCATATGTAATGTATCCAGTTAATTTGTATATTTGATCTGTAGAATATTAGGCTGTTGGAACAGATCACAGATAATTAGATATCATCTGTGGTGAATTTTTTTGTAAGTTTTGCTTCTTGGCCATGATAATGTAAAATTGTAGTGAATAGTGATAACAACATAATCCTTTACATCCACCTCCTCTCTTGTGTCCTGGTAGGGACAAAGAGGAACTGCTGAGGAGAAACTGATTATTTCTTCTCAGTCTGATCTTATTTTATAATAGGAGAATGCTATTTATTAACGAAATGAAGAAGTGTGTGGTGTATTGGTGCAGGAAACATAGAAAATGCAGAATAATGCTCTGAAGTAATTGCTAGTGTCAAGCTCTGAGTTGGGTAATCCTAGGAAACCCTTATTTGAGGAGTCACAAAAGCAACAGTTCTGTGCATAGCATGAAATCAAGGCTGGCTCAGCTTTTCTGAGTGTTGTGTTTTAAACTGCTACTTCAGTGCTTATCCATCTCCAGTAAAAACAAGCACTTAAACCTAAACAGTGTGTGCCTGCATCATGCAACAGAAAATAGGGCTGCTTAATTTTGTTCTTTTAAAGTAACTATCGAAAAACTTCATGATTTTCAGTGCCAAATCAAATTTCAATGAGATCCTTATCTGCTATCAAGCTATTGATTCCAGAATCGATTTTCCTAAAAATAAGTCACTGATATAATGAGCAAATTAGGACAGATGTTGTCCAGTGTCCTGTGTATACACGAAAAGGAACCCTTTAGTATCAATACCTATCTTTTAGGGGATATGTGTCTTTAAATATGAGTAGCCCTAGGATTTTTCTTACACTTAAAGGTTAAAAATGTGTTTTTGTACTTAATAAGACTCAGAAAACTCTCCTTGACTTACAGAAGAAAGCACAGAGTTGATGGTTTACAGAAACAAAACTAAAGCCCAGAAAATTAGCAGAGAAGCATTGTGCTAAGGAATCAGGTAGAAAACCAGAATACTGATAGTGATAGAAGAAATGTGAACATTCTGTTTGTTTGGGAAAACCTCTTTATTTTTAATGACTTTTAGCCTTTAAGTGTAAAGCTAGTCATCTGACTAATTTTTGAGCAAAACTCAAAAGGAAACTAAAAAGAGAAAAAAAAAATCACAAGGCTCTGGTTTTTCTAAGTGCTTTGCAACATACTAAGAAAGTCTGAAAGGTGCATCATTTAAATTTCTAATTTTGGAGGCTTGTTTCACATCATTATGCTCAGTTTTAATTCCTGCCTTTGAAACATAAGACATGGCCAGTTGGAGTCCACCTTGGTTTTGCTGAAGAATGCATAGGAGATGGCATTTGAGTATTTTAAGTTTTTGTTGAAGTATAGTAAGGGTGGGAAAGAATTTGAATTCCAAATCTTTTTTTCCAAAACCATCCTATTTTCTGAGCTTGACTGAAGTATATATTTTATTATAAAGATGAAACCCAAAGGAAATAAAGCCTGCATGGAATATTTTCCTGTCTCTCTGTCTGTCTCTCTGTCTGTCTCTCTGTCTGTCTCTCTGTCTGTCTCTCTGTCTGTCTCTCTGTCTGTCTCTCCTTCTCAGAGGACAGTTCTTGCCTAATTTCTACCATAGTCTCACATTGGTGTTTTTCAGGAGAGAGTACACAATCTGCACAATCCAGAGGAAAATTGGAACTGAAGTTGATTTCTCTTTTTGTAGACGACTTGTGGATGCTGAATAGAGGGGTTTTGAGGATAGTTTCTATTAGATTTAGAGGGGGAAAAGAAGGATTTTTGTGTATTGCCAGCTGTAGTGAAGTTCAGCTGTAGTTACAAGGATAAGCTAATGCAGACACTTAGCTTTGCAAATGGACTTTTGTGCAGGGGTTATGTTTAGGGTTTTAGAAAATCTGTCATTCATAATCTGTATGGAATATTTGGCAACCCACTAATTCATCACTGCCTTGGTGAAGTCTTTCTCAGGTTCATAACCCAACATATTTGAAGAACCATTTTCAAGTTACCAAGAATGAGATGGTACAAGAGGAGAAGTTTCCCAAATGCTCATTTATTTTTGTTCTGATGTGTCTAATGAATCGATAAAGAAGATCTAATCAGTATCCAAACTTCCAAAAAGCATCTTGTGTCTGCATAATTTAAAGCACAGCAAATCAACCTCTGAGTAAAGGAGTATGTTTCAAATCTATTTTTTAACATGGGGATATAGCTACAAAGTTAATTGTTTTGGGGCATGTGTCAGTATATTCCCCTTTCCTCTAAGACATTCAGCAGTATTAGCACAGAAATACCTCATGCCCAACATTTCTTCATCAGATCCCATATCCTTATTGACCTTGGTGGTATTATGTGCCATATTTTCATATGGATTAACTGTTCTTGAACAATTTCCTCAAAGGGATGAGGCATCAGCAGGTTTTGTTTGAACATCTGGCATTTGTTTCCTTTTTTTTTCCTCTGAGTCTTTTCCTCTACAATTCTCATTTCCACTAAATTATATTTACATTGTTCTTGCTCTACAACAAAGGACCTTACAAGAGGCAAAAATGACAATATCTCTAGCTCAGAAACTGAGTGCAGCAGCAAGTAGTCATAGAGAAGTGGCAGGATAAATAATGATCTCTGATCATCTATATGTCTGTCTCTGATGTTGTGGACCTTATTCCTCTCAGAACTACAAACTTACTCAGGAGCAAATTAATTTCTGCTTTCACCAGGTAGCAGTTAGTCACACACACACAAAAAATCATTAACAGAAGTATTTCCATTAAATTAAGAAGCCATTTAAGTGACTGTTCATCAATTTCAGCAAATGGCTAGGGCTAGTTACTCTCTGCTTTTATGTCAGCATGAGCTCTAAATGTAGTAAGCTGTTTCTGTGTGAAGCAAAGCTGGGTTTACTGGGACTGGTAAGAGACATTTCTTAATGCTATTCTTTTAAGAATGGGAGTGTAGTGAGCTTGTTTTATTTCTGTTGTTGCTGTCATTGTTTCCATATAATGTTAGGAGGAGCTGTAATAGTACTAATTATTCTGACAGTGGTGTTTCATATGGCCAAATTGCTTAGGAGCTCTGACCAATGTCCAGGAGCCAGATGCTGCAAAAGCATGGATAGAAAAATGACAATTTCTTCCACACTAAAGCAAGGCTAAGCTCTTTCTAGCATTCTCATGATCATGAATTGGATTTGAGAAAGAACCACTGCTCTAAAGTGTGAGATACAGGTGATGTTCTAAGGTGTGAGACAGACAAATGTTAGTTCCTCTGATCCCAAGCAGCATTTGTCATCTCCAGTTCTGGACAAAGAGTCTTAAAGGGTTTAAATAAGCTTTGAGTCAGAGTCTGTATGTATTTACATCCAACACCCCATTTGCACCAAAGTGTCAGTACCAAACCAGTTATTTAAACCTTTGGCCAAGAGGGTGCAACATGTGGAATACCATTTTGTTAACCAAATTCACTCATGTCATTCCCATGCTAATCACTCCAGACTGTGGAAGGTAGGGGAAGTATCCTCTATTATTGCTGAGTGGAAGAAGACCAAATATGATAAATACTACAAACTGCTCTCTTAGATTAGGATTTCATAAGCAACAGTTGTCTGTGCAGCAGGTTCCAAATCTGCCTTTTTTGCATAGGTAATGTTGAACATACTGTGGCCACTGCTAGAATTCAGATGTAATGAATTGCCTGAAGCAGCTCTTCAGGAGAACGTGCACACTGCTCACTCCATACACACAGAGACTGTTTGAGCTCAAGTTACAATTTAATTTCTTTGTAGACTTTGATCAATGTGAATCTTAGCTTTTATCCATCATGTCTGAAAAACTATTATCTTATTTATTAGGAGTGATTTAGTGGGTTAATAAAACTGATATGGCAGCTGGCCCTGTGATAACAACTTATTGCAAGTCCCTGAACAGCTTAAGCCTATCATTTCCTTATCAGCTATCATTTGTGTCAGTGTATGCTAAAATCAGGGCTACTAGTTGCATAGGAACAGATGTTACAACAAACCCCTGAAACTAAGAGAGGAAAGCAATTCAGCTTGTTTTTAAAAAGGTTTGTTAAAAAAAGTGAGACTAAATTCATTATGATGACAGGCTGCATTGTATTAATTATGCAACAGAGGTGTAAATAGTGAAATAGATGTAGACTGTACATACAAATAGAAATATGCATATAAAGTGACAGAAAGAAGTTAGTAGGTTAAGGACATTATCAGTGTGTGTGAGATGGGTACTCTCCTCTCAACAGGGAGCCCAAGATGAGCTGTGCAGATAATGACTTTGGCTTGTAAGAGAGTAGAAATCTTCATATCTTACTACTCTGTGAAGCATGCCAGACAGAGCTTGAAAAGTACAGACTGTATTTTTTAATTGCTCCTGTGTCATGACTGGAAAGCTGGGTTTTGTTTTAGGACTAGAAGTTTAGCGACAGAGAAGGACGTCAGGATAATTGCTGTGCCTTTAATGCACACAGAATAGGTACTGAAAGATCTACTCTCTATGTAACAAGATGTCAGAATAGCAAATTCTGGTATCTTGGGGCATTCCAGAGCAGGAACCTTGCCTACCACTGGAAAGCTGAGAATCCAAATCATACAGCAGTTCCTCTTCCTTGCCCAAATACATTTATATTGAAATTAGGTGGTGTGTAATTTAGGACAGGAAGACTAACAGTAAAGAAATGGAGGAGAAGCTTTTGACCTTCCTATGAGTCCCCAGGTACCACTGTGATCTCCTGGTGCTAATGCAGATGCATCAGTTTCAGCAGAGCAGTAAAAGCTGTCATGTTTAACAGCAGCCACTTTCTGCCACCCTTCCTGGCTCTAAAGTCCTGAGAGCACACAGCAAACTGGCTGAAAACTTGACTGTTTCAGCCCCTTAAGGATCAGCAAATATATATCACCCTAATGAACATTTTCTTAATTATCATTTGTATCTAATGCCTTTAGGCAGCTTTTAGAATAGAAACCATTTGAGAGTTTTGCTTTTACCTGTGACTGGCCCATCCAAGAGCAAACAGCAAGACTGTGATTATTTTTAATGGGCATCACTAAGAAGAGCAGAGATGAGCTGAAAATTTATATTTTTGTGGTCTGTGAGCTATTGCTTGTGTCTGAAGAGTGCATTTCTCCTAGCTTTTGAGAAAATCCAGTGAAATTAGTGCAGTGGGTTGCAAGTTAGCCTTGGTTTGCAGGACATGTACTTGGAGTACAAGTGCTACTGTGAAACAGTTTGATTAAAACAGCTGCCATGGTGTTTTCAGGCTAATTTTAGTTAAAAATAAAAGAACCTGAGCATAGTGTCCATAACAGTCTTTGACAAATTTGGTTTAATGCAGTCAGGTTTTAAATCTGTCAAGTGGAATTTATAAGACAGGCCCTATCACCTTTGGTAGATGAACTCAGGTAACCTTTGCTATGACCAATAAAGAGAGAGCTGCCCCCAGCTTGCTCTTCTGCCCTTCTCCTGAGGGTCACCTCTTTTGTAGCAAAATCAGCAGACAGCAGTAAGTATCTGCTGCATAGCCAGTTTTCTTAGCACCAACCCAGCTTCTTTAGTGTCTTTGGTTAAGGTGTTAGGCTCAGCACTGCAGAGCCTGAGCAACAGGCACCTTTCCTTCTTCCAGCTCAATTTAGGGGCAGTAATCTCCAGGAGAGCTGCAGTAGAGACAAATGTGGATAAGGATTGTTCAAATGGCTAAAAAAATTAGAGTCAATCAGCTTAGAACCTGAGAGAAGAATGAATGAATAAATGACGTGTTAGCATTTTTATTCATAGGAGGCTGAGTAGTAATTTATAGGGTACATAGGTGAGTTATTTTGAACTAAGAATTGGCTTGTGGGACTGACTAAATGCAATAGTAATAAACCTGGTAGACCAAACCCATCACCTATTCAACAAATGAAGTAAAATGAAAGAGAATGCACATTAGGGAAAAGAGATATGGTATGTTTTAGGGATTTTACAGTCTTGTAAGGGAGGAAGTGTTTAAAATGTAAAGAATCTCCTATCCTTGAATTTGGGATCTAATCGTGACAGTAATGTTTTCTGTGAGACAAGATATGGTTTCATGTCAGTGAAAGGAATTGGTAGACACTGTTAAGCTTTTAGAAAGCATTGAAAATCAATTTGACAGTTTGCTTTACTTGATATGGTACTCATAAACCCCCCTCTCTTTCTTTTCCCCACAGATATCACTATTATGGAATTGGCATTAAAGAAAGCAGTGCATACTACCACTCTGTGTATTCTGGGAAAGGCTTAACCAGGTACTAACTTCTGAGGCTTAGTCCATGAAGGTTTAACTTTAACCTTCCCTAGGACACTAGTTTTTGTTGATACCAGAGCTAGTATTGCTGCATATCTCCCTATCTGTCATACCTAGATTTAAACAGCAGTTTTCTCCTTAGAAAACATCGATTTTGTTTTAAGAGGTTGCTCCAGATCTTTTGCCAATGCCATCCAGTATGGCCCTGCTGCAGCCAATGTAGAGTTGCATCAACCTCTGACAGCAGAGGATTTGTTCAAGCTCACAGGAGGCAGCAAAACAGCATTTCCAGAACACTTGTCTCATTTTGTTTGCTTCTGTAGCACCCTCTGAGTTCTTTCCCCAGGACAGCTTCCCATTATGAAACGTCTGGAGAATGGTGTGAAGCTGGCACCTGTGGGCAGGAGGGAGGGGTCAGTGTAGATTAATATTTACAGGTCCTTTGACTGGCTAATATCAGTTTAAACCTAACCCAGGAAGCTCTAATTATATTTATTTAAGGGACAGCTAGCAGGATCAATATGTTACGATAGCTGCCTGTTGGTTTGCCAAAGATTAATAGTTCGTAAAACAAATGTCTCTGTTCACATATGGCTTGAATGATGGCTTTCATTGTCTGTGGCAGTATACCTGTGTGAGTGGGGACTCTGAGAAAGGAAAGGAACAAATGAGTTTGTAAGCACACACAGAAAATGCAGCTTCTGGCAGGTTTAGGCTATATCCCAAGAGGCTTTTTCTAAAACGATAGGATGAGTGTAGAAATTGAAGGTAATGTTGCTAATAATGCTTAAAAGGAAGGATCCCTGCCCTGCAGGACTTAAGGTGTAACAGGCTGCAACATGCCATTTCCTTGCCCACTGTTTATCCAGAGCTGCAGAGGTGTGGGAGGTACACAGTGGGCCCTCAGCATTATGTCAGCCACTTCCATTTTCACATAAAGCTCTGTCCTTGTTCAGTCGAGCAGCAGTGAATGCAAAGAAAGTGGAAGTTCTGCAAATTTCCCCACAGCTGGATTTCTGATGGTGTACAGTCTTATACAGATGATACAGATATTCTCCAAGACCTTCAGGAATATTCACTAGATTCACTAGTTAGGAACTTTTCTTTGTTTGGACTTGTGCTCTCATGTATGAAATGTTGCATTGCCAGGGTCCAGCAGCCAAAGTGCTTCCCTAGCTGATCTAGAACAGAAGCTTAAATGCTCATTTGACACTGCCTGGCCCATCACTGTAGTTGGGTTTGTCTGTGTAAAGAAAATGACACAGCAGGCTGGGGTTTAGAAGCTTCTGGGTAAGGAAAGAGTCAAGCAACACAGGGCTTCAAGATTTAGAGCAAATCTCCCAGTTCCTGGCTGCTGCACATAATGATCCATCATAAAATCTGTCCTTTGCCTGATATCTGTTCTGGTAGGTGAGCTATAAAAATTGTTCCTGCTTGGGGCAGAAATAGGAAGGAAGAATACATGGGTTGATAATGTTTATCAGATCACACTGTACCCTTGCACAAGTGTAGGAATATGGAGGCCTTTACCACAAGGCTTGCACCTTAGTAGACAGCTTGTCAAAGGGCTAGAATGGGAAATGGGCCTCAGTTTGGTTGCTTAAATATGGGCCTCTGCTGCCATTTCAAACTTAGCATTAGTGGATTAATATTTAGGTAGCTGAGCTGAGTCCAATAATCCTTAAATGGAGGGTTGCAGATGCCTGAATCTTTAAATTCCCCTCTAATTATGACCTGCTGGTTCCTTTAAACACCAAGCCTTGGCACTGACACCAAAACCCATTAGTATCCACAGCACTGTGTGAGGGTAGCTTTAGTTAGCAATTAAGGCTCTGGAGGAGCACTGCAGGTGCTGCTTCCTGTTTTTTGATGCACCTACTGTGCATATTGTGCTGCACGTGGGAAATCCACAGTCCTTAACAAACACATCCAGCTACGAGGCTAATTAGCTCCACATTGTAATCTGCTAAGTGATTCCTTCTTTCATGCTCATCCATCAAAAGTTAAGGGAACTCTGTTGGTAACGTGCTAGGTCATACCGGGATGGGAACTGTCAGGCCCTGGGCAAAAGGAATTGCACAACTGTTCAGTTTCTGGTTTTCTGCCTCTCAACAGCATGAGATCACAATGTTACCACTAATAATTATAAGACTTCATGTTGCCCACAGTATCTTATCAGTTGGCAGCAACCAGAGCAGGAAATAACAATAATCAAACAATATTTATCATTATATTGATTCATTAGAATCTCTATCATTGTACAGTCTCTGCTTTAGTAGTCATGATTTGTAACATAGGATTTTTAATTTCTACACTGGATGGTTTTCTGACAGGCAATGACTTCATTGGGAATCTTCTCAGCTGAACTCTTAATAGGATATTCACCATACTGCAACACGTTTTTGCCAGTTAGTGAATCTCTGATCTCAGAGCTACGTTTCACCCACATGAAAATAGTGCTGTGATGAAGAGGAATGGGAGGTCACTATGAAAGGAGCCTACAAGAAAACCAGGACTGACTTTACAAGGACTTGTAATGATAGGATGAGAAGGAGCAGACTGAAGTCTGAGGAAGGCAGATTTAGACTGGATATTAGGAAGAAATTCTTTCCAGTGAGGGTGGTGAGACACTAGAACAGGTTGCCTGGGCAGGTTGTGGATGCTCCCTTCCTGGAGGTGTTCAAGGCCAGGTCTAGTGGAAGATGTCTCTATCAATGTCAGGGAGGTTGGAACTAGATGATCTTTAAGGTCTGTTTAACTCAGACTTGCTTTTATACTTTGATGCTTGGTCAATGATCTGAATTCTCATATTTTCAAGACATTAGAAGGTTTCCTAATACCCTCAGGCACATGCAAGGCAATGGAAGAAGTTAAAAAGTGTGATTTTGCTTAGAGAAATGATCACACTTCACTAAATCTAATTAGAACTGATCTATTTTGTATAGCTGTAATAAATGTGTGTATATATACAAACCGGAAAAATGCTCTGCTTACAAAGAAAATAATTAAATCTGTTTATTTTTCAAAGGTTCTCTGGAAGCAAGTTAAAGAATGAGGTAAGTGCTGTAATCTGTTTCCTATCCAAATCCTGTGTGATCTGTGGTTTTGTTCACATTCATTTCTTTGAAAATTAGAACAATATTTTTCACTGCATGACTTTTTTTTCCCCCTCATAAAGCTGAATATTTAGCTGCTCTTAAATATTCAAAGAAAAACAAGATTGGAAGGCACCTTCTGGGGTTCCTGTGTCAATCCAGTTCCTCATAAACATAGTTTCATAATAGACCCTCTTAAGCAAAGGATCAAGCTCTAGCTTAATTTTTTTTTTTTTTTTTTTGCATCCATTACTTTTGCAAGAGTGCTTTTACAGAATCTCATTTGTCTGACTGGAAGCCAAAAGACCTTTTTTTAAAATTAATCTGGATTTTATACCTCCTGTTCAGGATTGTCTTTCTTGCATCTTTTTGCCCTTCATAACAATTTCCTGTGATGTCTTTTTGCTGCTTTTGCTTGCAAGACAGAACAAACAGCAGCATTTTGTCACTTCTGATCAGCCTTGCAGCCTTTCGCTGTACTTGTTCCAATTTGAATGTCTCTATAGCAAAAAAAAAAAGAAAAAAAGAAAGAAATCTGGTAATTTTCTATTGAAAATATCCCTTCTGATGAAACCTAGAACTGTGTTTGGGTTTTGTTTTGTTTTGTTTTTCCACCAGTAGCCTCCATTTTCATTACTGTATTCTGCTATAGTCACTGTCCTTCTGGTCATCAAAAATTATGGATTATTTTTCATTAAGGGTTAAGAATTGCTCCCAGGTCTCTTTGTTTTGTTTTGGTTTGGTTTTTTTTTGACACTGAGTTCAGCTGGCATGCAATAGCCTGCATCCATGCTATCCAAGTTCTGAACCTACAAAACAACACAGGCACATCTCAGCCACATTGCCACAGAGAAAAAAATCCCTCCCATGCAGTACCTGTTGGAAGCATGACTAGGAATTGTTTGGGACAATGTTAACTGGCATGGGCCAAAGGAATGCCAGGGGCCAATCTGGACAATACTGTTAAGACTTCCTGACACCATTTAATTTACTAGACTAAATACAGCCTCTGTGATCAACTGATAACCAGCAAGTCTTTCTCCTTTTTCATTGCCAGATAAGCAACTCCTAGCTGATAGCAGACATTCTCATTGGTCCCTGAAAATGTAGCTTTGCTCTATTGATTTTCATCCCCTTTATTGCCATTATCTGCAGAACTTTGTACATGACCTCTTAATCTTCCTCTTTATTGATGATTTTATTAGCTCATGTCAGCCAATTTATTCTATGAAATGTTCAATGAGTTCAGCCCCAAGGCTGATCTTTGAGAGTCTTCAATCTCTTTTCAACCCAGCAGTTTCCCTGTCAACAAAACTTGTTAGCATTTCAGCTGGAGTCAGTTTCTAAGATTCTTGTACTAATCCCCATTTTCAGCAGCATAACAAATCATTTCCCATGGTGACATCATGTCAAGTATCTCAGTGAGGTTCAGACAGATTAGATCTGCTGCATTTTCCCTCTTCTGACAATCAGCGGCCTTATCAAAAAGAGATAGTGCTGTGCCATGGGATATCCCCAGCCTAGTCAAGGATTCATGAGTGCTGCTAGAGCAGTCATTCTTTCAGAGTTTAGGGGTGGAAAATGTCTGTTTGCCTTTGCATAGATGAATGCACATTTCCTTCCATCTTGGGTGTGACATTCCCAGGCTGTTTGGGAATTGACAGTTCCATAAACCTTTCTTGTTTCTGTCCCAAAGTTCAATACTTCTGTCTTCCTGGAAAAAGAATCACAGAGAAATCTGGAACAGCTCTGCTATGAGGATAGGCTGAGGGAGCTGGAGTTGCTCATCCTAGAGAAGAGAAGATTCCAGGGCAACCTTAGAGCTGCCTTCTGATGTCTGAAGGGATCCTACAGGAAGGCTGCAGAGGGACTTGTCATAAGGGTGTCTAGAGACAGGACAAGGGGGAATAGTTTTTTGCTGAGGGAGAATAAGTTTAGACTGGATCTTGGGAAGAATTTCTTCAGTATGAGGCTGGTGAGACTCTGGAATAGGCTGCCCAAGAATGTTGTGGATGTCTCCTCCATGGGGGTGTTCAAAGTCAGGTTGGATGAGGGCTTGAGCAGCTGAGTCTAGTTGAGAGGCTTCCTTGCCCATGGTTGGGAGGTTGGAGTAGATGATATCTAAGATCCCTTCCAACCTAAGCCATTCTATGAAATAAGTGAGAGCATATCAGTTATGAATTCTCAATCGTTTAGCTGTGTGTTGTCTGAATTTTTTCAGGCAGGTCTTAAAGGAACAAAATACATGAAAACTGAATTTTACCAATCTCAGCATACTGAAAATTTGGCCTCATACTTCCCATTAAAGTGAATAAGTGATATCCTCATTCATTTGCTTGGAAAATACATGCAGTTAGGTATTCCAGAAAGATTCACAATGATTGCAGAAGGTGTAATTCTCAGTAGGAACATAAAGACATTGAAAAGATGTTAAACCCCTGATTGTCTAAATATACTGAGCAAATGGCAGCTGAATGAACACTTATTGAGTGCCAGGGACACTGTTTACTTCTGGTATGTTTTATCACATTTTCTAGTATTCTCTCTGTAGGGGGAGATATCAGCAAATTCTTTTATCTAAACCAGTTAGTGCACCATTAGAGTCTGCATGGTTAATTAGGCAGATAATATTACTGTCATTATCTTAATGTTAAATGGCCATTAAGAAACAGATGGCATTAAATTGAAAGGGCAAGTGGCAGTGGGTTAAAATATTAAGCCTAGAACTGAGGCATAGTCATATAAATCCATTAGCAAGGTAAAAAATATTGCAGATTACCTTCTCTTAAACCTCCCACCACCATCACTGCTTTCTTTTAAATGAACTAATCCCTTTTAATCAGAGCTTTTAATATATTTCATGAGTAATTGCATAATAAAATCATTAAGATTGCTCCTGGTATTAAAAAAGACAAACCTCCTGATACTAACAGGCAATTATTGCAGTGCAAAAGTATTGACAGGAGCAAGTACTTAATGTTTCTGAATTTCTGCAATGTCTTTGACTTAGAGCTTTGCATGTATTTGAGTAGCAGATAGCACAGGCAAAGTGTGTTTGCATAATGTATGCTTCTGTTCCTTGCTGTCTGTTTTGGCAGAGGTAACACCCTGCCTAAACAGGGAGGTATATATATGGTGACAAAGTCAGTTGTTCTGGTTGTACTTCTCTGAGTTCAGAATTTGAGAGGATTTCACTTGAAACTGACTCCAGTTCATGAGTCAACATTTATAGGAAAATACTCCCCTTTCATGTTTCATAGACTGTATGTTACTCTGTAAACCTACTGTTCCCACTGCTGGGATATCTGATTGTATGCTAAAGGGTAGGAAAAAGCCACTTCAGGTACTGCTCAAATACCTTGTTCTTGGTCATAAATTCCATCCAGGGGTACAAAGGGAATCTGCATGGAAGCAATGGATTTAGCACAGGAATACACAGAAGGTCTGCTCAAGGCTCTGTTCACTTCCCCAATGTAAGGACTGGATGGGCTAAAATGGAACAAAAGATTTCAGCCTTTCAGTCTTCTCTAGGTTTGAATGCAGTCCTGTGACAGTAAGTATGATTCAGTCAGTAAGGACAGAATCATAAGGCAGATTTTATTGCTTCTCTTCAGGGTAAGAGTTTCACCTTAATGATACCATTTGCAAGCTTAATGAGGGTAATGCCATGTGTGTTATAAATATATGCATAGTAACGCTGTGTCACCACAGAATGGTACTGCTCAGCTTTACTGAGAAGTAGACTAAATCAGGGTTTTGTGAGGGTTGTTATGTTAGAGGTCTAAACAAGGGCTGATTTATCCATATATTGCTTCTTGATCATTATACATCCATACAAGACTGCTTGTTGTTTCATCCTTCAATCTCATTGCTCTGAAGACTACCAGCTAATAGTTATCCAAGATCTTTTCACTAGTCTGTAACTAGTACAAGATGTGTCTACAACATTTCAGGTGCCACAAGCTGAGAGGTGTAAAAGGTGAACTCTCAAGAACTGAAAGGAACGCTCAGATCAGCAGAATTTAGCATAATTCAAGAGGGATTTCTGTTGTGTCCAAGTCAGCACTGACCATATCTCAACAAAGTAACTGGAGAACACAACTGGGAGTATCATTCTTACTGAGATATGAAACTTCTTGTCTGGTCAGCCACAGTCACAGAAAGCTATATAATAAATACTTGGTTCAGAAGTGTCCATAGACCCTACATGACATCACATCCATAACATCATGAAATATTATCAGGCCTTACAATAAACTAAAATAATGGTTACCATAGTAAAACAGCAGGAATCACTGTCTCTGTGCTATCAGAGGAGGGAAAGCACAAGAGAGAACATTAATACCTCCAGTTCTCCAAGTCTCTGAAATACAAAGATACATATCAAATAATACTCAGGGTCCCTGTGAGGATATCAGAGTCCATACTGTAGAGGAGAGCAGTATTCTACTTTAGCTTTTAAACACAGATTAAATCCAAAGCTCGTAGAATTCCCTGAATGGAATGTGGCTCAAATGCAGCATCACTCTGAAAACTATTTGGTCCATATTTAATTACCTTCCCGAGCTGGAATACAGAGCTGGATAAGAATCAATATTTTGGAAGGATTAGCTGGAATACAGATCTGGATAAGCTGAATGTAAATATTCTGGACTGTTGAGAGCCTGCTGAGATCATGTACAAGCTCAGCATGAGTTGTTGGTTTCACTTTAAGCTGTATTTAGCTCTTTCAACATTCCTGTTTTTTCCCCTTCCATTCCAGGGTGGCTTCACTCGCAAATACTCTCTGAGTTCCAAGACTGGAACTCTTCTCCCGGAGTTTCCAAGCGCTCAACATCTTTTGCTTCAAGGCTGCCTTTCTAAAGACAAGGTAAAATGAGAGCTGCTTCTGACTTACAGTTCAAAAATTGCCACAGAATGTTTCTTCCTATCTTAGCCTTTGAGGTATTGACATGAAAGAGCCAGAAATGTCCATAATCAAACAGAGGTGACTGATTTATAGAGGGGGCAAACCTTTACTAACACCAATTAACTGCCTTTCCACTGGAAAGGTGGTTGAATTATTTACCTATTAACTGACCTGGTATTTTAGAAACTGATGGTATGTGAGACAGAGAGAGCAAAATAAATAGCTGGGAAGTTGTATTCCTTCCAAATGCCTTTGCATTTAAGGTAAATTTTATTCTAATTAGATCAGAACAAATAATTCACAGCAAATAATCGATTTTACTCTGATTTTACTCTTTCATTAATTGTTTGAAAAGAGATTGTGAAAATCTTAGTTGGTTTTTTTTTTTTTGTTTGGGTTTGGAGTTTTTAATGAAAAAAATATTTCTCAAGCCAAAACTTGGTGTTGCTTATCCTAAGGGCAGCTGTTCAGCTAGAAATGTTGCTGGTTTATATTTTATGCCTTTTACTGGTTGGCTGTGTGTTACATCTGTATTGTTTCTGCTCACACGACAGACTGCTACATCCCTGCACTGTGCTAGAAACTTTTTGATACACATTGTGAACTCTCCCAGTGTAGCCTTCAGTACAGGTCATGATGGTGGTAGTCTTGAGATCTCTTGCTTTAAAGCTTTTTTGTTTCTTGAGCCCTTTCTCTTACGTTTGTTCTGTGAAAGTAATGAAGCCTAGGATTCCTGTTTTGAGGAATATCTGCACAGAGGTCTTGCCTGGGAATCTTACAGTTCCTAAAGAAAGTCCAAAAACTGGTACACAATACTGAACATCCCCTGCTGCTCCTTTCTCTTATGTATACAGCATTCTTATAACACTGAAATCTGAAGAGCTCTTGAGGTCCCTTGCAGACCCAACACAGCAGTGTAAGCAAAACTGAATTTTACCACTCCAACAGTGAAGAAAAAGATGAAACTCCTTCTATTTTCATTTTTGGGTCATCAGCAGCATGTAGTTGCTTTGATGCTGGAACCAGGTGGGAGAGCACAGTTGCTGTGTCTGGGGACAGAATCATGGAGTTATGAGGAAACTGTGGGAAAAACTATGAATTTCTGTGTGTCTCCCACTCTCTCTTTCCTAGCTGCTCTTTCCTTATTCCTTGTTCTCTTATCTCCTGTTCTCATTCCTTACTGTCCTTCCCTCTTTCAATTCATCTGACCAGGGGTTACTGAATCCAAGGTGTTTAGGTACTCTGTGGAGAGGAGCCAGTACATGAAGTTTGATTCCTGCAGTAAACTCCTAAGAAACTGCATGCAACTGAAATCTCCATAAATGTAGCAGTCTGCACTGAAATAGGTTGATAATTTCTACATTTGATGCTTCTGAAGAAAACTCACCCAAACTTTAAACTTCCAGCAACTCCTTCCAAAAACCAAAACATTGCTGTTAACTTTCTTGAGTCTCACACTTTCCCCATTGTTTTCAAAGAGAAATACTTACAGAAGCAGCTCAGAAAGTCAGCAAAGTCCATTTTCAAAGACATTTGTGTGCTAAACTTATGGAAATAAGGTGGTAGGAGCTTCATTTGAGAGCTCATTCTGCCAGAGAAGTTCAGAAGCTGTGACAGGCCTTCTTTGATTCTGGACCATAAGAATGGTTTTATTTCCTTGAAATGCTTCACAGGTTTCTTAGTGTTCTTGAGGTTTTTTTTTCGTGTGTGTTTGGTTTTTGGAGTTTTTTTGTTGGTTGGTTGGAGGGAGGTTTCTTTTTTTTTGTTTGATTGCTTTTTTTTGGTGGTTTGTGGTTTTTTTTTAATTAATTTGCTACAAGTTAAAAAATCACTCTCATTTTTTCACAAAATCATTTAACATCTCTGCAGAGTTACTAAAAGAAGGGAGCACTCCACTCAAATTAGCCTGATGAGATGAAAGGGAGTTGTGCTTTTTAAAGTTCAGTCCCTTTAAGGCAGTGATTAAACTTTGACCAACTGACTGGCAGCTATTTTCTCATTTGTCCAACTAGATGATGTCTCAGAACACTCATAGACGCCTATAGTAGCCTAATGATTAACTTGTACTACTCTTTAGGATTAATCTTACTCTCAGAAAGGTGAATTTACTTTACCATCTGCCTGGCTAATCTAGCCTTACTTTGATATCCACGTTTTCACAGTGTGTGTAGTTTCAGATGCTGCATTTCTGACAGCAGCATTGAGACTTAAAGCTGTTGATTAAAAACTAGAGATGAGTGACCTCCTCATCCCCTCTGGATATACAGACTGCCTGTTGTAATTCAGTTGCAATACAGTTTGTAGTCTGTATTTAAATACTAGCAGAAAGCAGAAGCCTAGATCATTATAGCAGTAAAGGAGAGGGCTAAGAAACTCTGTTTAATCTTTCTTTCTTCCAAAATAGGTAGATACTCTTATCATGATGTACAAAACACACTGTCAGTGTGTCCTTGACAATGCAATTAATGGGAACTTTGAAGAGGTAAGGTTGTTTGAACACCCATTCTTGGTATATATGCACAGGGAGCCAAGAATAAGTTATGTCCATTAATCTGGTTCCTACTCCTTTAGATTCAGCATTTCTTACTACATTTTTGGCAAGGAATGCCTGACCATCTTCTCCCTCTGCTTGAAAATCCCATCATCGTTGACATCTTCTGTGTTTGTGACTCCATACTGTATAAGGTAAGTTTTTAGCTACATGCATAATCTTAACCATGTTACAGCTTTTGCTTGTACAAACCCAGCATTTAAGTTAGAATAATAGGATGCCATGACTGCTTTCTGCCTCCTGCCTGGGTAAATCAGCAACAATTCCATTGAAGCATACATAAAACTGACCCACGTAGGGCTGGACTCCAGCCTCAGCTCTGCTGCACATTTGGTGTGTGACTACAGGCAGCACACTAGTGGTGAAGTCCTGACCTCCTTTCTTGGACGTAGCTAAAAGAAATGCCTGTGTGCTTCACTGACAAAGCTGACTGAGTTAAACCTGGATGAAGACTGAAGCCTTGGTTTTGCTTAAAAGATTGTTGCAATTTCTAGCAGCAGAGTGAGTCTGTGGCAGATCATTGAGGTGATTCCACATGCAAATCTGTTACTCACAGGTTATGCCAGGCCATGGGTTCATGCTACAAAGGTGGAAGGATACTGGGTTAAGGTATTCCTGTCTGCTACACTTTGTGTCATCTAATAAGTGATGAGAGAGTTCTAGGTACATAAATTTCTGGAGGATAGGTTGAATGGCTTTAGTCTGTATAAATTTCCTGTCCTTATCACTTTGCAATCTAAGTGTACACTAACAACATGAATGAATAAGTGGTCAGTGGAAGCTTGATACCATTTTCTGTTACCTTTTTGAAGGTCCTTACAGATGTACTCATCCCTGCAACAATGCAAGAAATGCCAGAAAGGTAGGGATTTGACAATGGTAATGCTACATTCTGTTTGGTAGGCATCTTCCAGACAAATTCTGTGTCCTAGAGAATTTTTCTCACCATATTTATGCTCATATTTAGAACTGTAGTATATAAATGGCAAAATACTCTCAACTCTGAGGACAGCTATAGAACAGCCTTAAAATACTACACAATGTTTTTCTGTCTCATTTTACTGGACTGTTGGATACTTGGAAACAGGTTTCTTCTACACTAAAGCTCTAGAAGGTCAAAAAAGAAGCAGAATGTGCTTATGTTGTTTGAGGAAAAATTATTGTCACCTTTTTTGCAGAATACTTTCCAGGTTTGTGTCCATATTATCTAAGCATTTTTCTCCACAAGACATTAACAAGAGGAATATTAGAAGTTACCTCTGAATCTTCTCATTTTTCCTTTTTACTTGAAGGGCATCTTGTTAAGGGTTTTATTGTCTAAGTCCTTAGTTTCTGATTTCTCTAACAGGTCTTGGATTTCATATGGTTTATTCTTAAAGCCAGTGTTTCTCAACCTATTTCAGCTGACAGATGGCTTGTAATGTTTCTCAGAGGAGGTACAGATCAATATATAGTCAACTTCAGCCTTCTGATGATTGCTCGTTTCCTGTTTCCTTTTGGTGACACCTGAGGAGTAATTCACACACATGTGCAGAATATCTGTTAATAATAGGTAGAAACACAACTAATTAAACTAATGCAAGAAATTTTCAATTGGTATTTCTCTAAAACACTTTTTTTTTCTTTTGTCCTTGTAGTTTACTGGCAGATATAAGAAATTTTGCCAAAAACTGGGAACAGTGGGTGGTCTCCTCTTTGGAAAACCTACCAGAAAGCCTGGCAGATAAGAAGCTGCCTATTGCACGAAGATTTGTTTCCTCTCTGAAACGACAGACATCGTTCCTGCACCTAGCACAGGTAAAAAGAGTAAGACTACAAGCTCCAGAAGTTGCCTGCTCTATTCAGTGCACCTTGCTGGTTATGAGATATAATGCATTGTTTTTTTTCAAGGTTCACCTTCAGCCATGCAAGACTTAAATCTTGTAGTTTTAGTCATGCAAGAAGGAAGTGGCCAGAAAGTGATCTAACCAAAATTTGTGGCCAAGAAGGCCAATGACATCCTGGGGTGGATTAGAAGGGTTATGGTTAGTAGGTTGAGAGAGGTTTTTCTGCCTCTCTACTGTGCCCTAGTGAGGCCACATCTGGAATATTGTGTCCAGTTTTGGAGTCCTCAGTTCAAGAAGGACCTCAAGGAATCACTTGAAAGATTCCAGTGCAGAGCCACAGAGATTCTGAAGGGAGTGGAAGACTTGTGAGGAAAAGCTGAGGGAGCTGTGACCCTTTAGCTTGGAGAAAAGGAGACTGAGGGGTGACCTCATCCATGTTTATAAAGGTGTGAAGGGCAGTGTTGGGAAGGCAGAGCCAGGCTCTGCTCAGTGATGTCCAACAACAGGACAAGGGGCAATGGGTGCAAGCTGGAGCGCAGGAGGTTCCACAGGAACATAAGGAAAACTTTCACTGTGAGGGTGACAAAGCACTGGAACAGGCTGCCCAAAGAGGATGTGGAGTCCCATTTTCTGGTGACAGTCAAAACCTGCCTGGATGTGTTCCTGTGTGACCTGCCCTAGGTGATCCTGCTCTGGCAGGGGGGTTGGACTGGATGAACTTTTGAGGTCCCTTTCAACCCCTAACATTCCTTGATTTAAACTTTAGTAGCAGAAAAGGGAGCAAAGACCAGGTATCTGCAATGAGGAGGCACCTTCTCATGGTGGTTTGGTAGATTATGCACAAGATACAGTGCACTAAAATGCTGACAGCTTGGGCTTTGACATAGTAGCAGTCCTCATGAATCATAACTGTAGGTACACCATACATTCATCTTGAATTAGTTTTCTCTTTCAGTAGCAGCCTCAGCAGGGCAGAGCAGAGGGGAAGGAGAACCTCTCATGACCTACTAACGACATCTCTTCTAACACACCCCAGGATGCCGTTGGCCTTCTTGGCCACAAGATGAAGTAGCATGTGGGTGATGTTGTGAAAATGATCTGATAGAAAGGTACAGTAGAAGAGGATTAGAATTCTAATGGAAGGGAAACATTACCTCATCTGATCTATGAAAACTCTGCCATGATAAGAAAATTAAATGGAATATAATTCTGCTCTGAGGTGGTCCCAGGTGGGGACCTGTGCTGATTTTGGCTGGGATAGAGTAGCTGCTCCAGGGCTATGCTTTGGATTTGTGCTGTGTTGATGACATGGGGATGGGTTAGCTACTGCTGAGCAGTGCTGATACAGTCAGGGCTTTTTCTGCTCCCCACATCACTCTGACAGTGAGTAGGCTGGGGGTGCACAAGCAGCTGGGAGGGGACACAACTGGGACTGCTGACTCCAGCTGACCAAAGGAACATTCCCTCTCATGTGATGTCATGGTCTGCAACAAAACTAGAAGGAAGGCTGGCTGGGAGCCCACTGCTCAGGGACTGGCTGGGCATTAGTGAGTTGATGGTAAGCAAATATTTTCATTTGTAGCAGTTGTCAGTCTTGGGGTTTATTTCTCTTTGTCATTCCCCACCCCCTCTCCTTACAATTTGTTATCATTAATAATATTGTTGCTATTATTTCTTTTTTTTTTTTAATAATATTAAACTACTTTCATCTCAGCCCATGATTATTATTTTTTTTTTTTTTTACTTTTACACTTCCAATTCTCTCACTCATCACATGGGAGCTGAGGAGTGAGTATGTGGCTGAGTGGTGGTGCTCAATTGCCAGCTGGGGTTAAGCCATGACAGGGTCTCAGCATTTTGCCTTCCCTTGCAGATTGCTCGGCCAGCTCTGTTTGATCAGCACGTGGTGAACTCCATGGTGTCAGATATTGAAAAAGTTGATTTGAATAGTATTGGCTCTCAGGCACTCCTTGCAGTCTCAGGAAGCACAGACTCTGATGGGGAGGTCTACAGTGAATGTAAGTTGATGGTGATACATTTGTGACATTAAAGTAATTCACTCTTCCATTCCATTGGAGATGAACTGAGAAAGGGCAGATGTACACACTGCATTCTCTGATCCAGCTCTCTGTTAACTTCAGTGGCTTTAAAAAAACCAATTGATTACCCTAGCATGTCCTACAAGAACAGAAGCTTGTGCTGGGAAGTCATCCCAGCTAGATGACTTTAAATGTTTGCTGAAAAAAATCATCCACATGTTAGTTCTTGAGTTTAATAAAATCCTGCTTGAAGTTTTGTCCTAATCACATGAGGATATTAGCATAGATCAGCTCTTGAAAGATGTCTCCAAAATTCCATATATTCATGGCTTCATTTGATGGATATTTGAGGATTATTTTTTGTGGTATGAATATTTTTTTCCCCAGAAAGTTGATCTTTAAAAAATTTTCTATAAAGTGTAACAACTCTTTTCATGCACAAAATAGAGTGAAGTACAAATTTTGAGCATCTTAATTTTCATACCCATACCTGTTGAGGGGGGAAAAAAATATATATAAAGCCACTTTTTCTGTTAGATAACATTTGTCACAAGAATCATATTGATCAGAGTTTGGAGAGTTGTGTTATCCCCTATTGTTACTTTGGTCATGACTATTTGCTTTCATTAATACTTCACAATCCTATTCACATTTCAATTTGAGGTGTCCATTTTCTGACTTTTTGTGTAATTGTTTTCTATTTCTATTTTTGTGTAATTGTTTTCTAACAATTCTAAGAATTGTTGTCTTCTTTCACTGGTTTAGAAAATAGGAGAAGGGGAAGAGAACTAACTGGTCCTTCAGGCACTACTATAAGGGAAGCTTAAGATAGTTTAAGCCACACTGCAGATAAAGCTTTACCACTAAAGTTAGTAATAGAAAGGTTTTTCAAAGCTGAATCTTTAAACGAATGGAAAATGTCAGACTTCATTTTTTTCTTTTGTTTTCTTCTAAAACTTCATTATCTTAAAATATGTAGCATTGCAATGCCTAAGTAATTAAGATATATGATGAATGTGTCTGCTTGCTTTGCTAGGGAATTGCTTGTTTCTTCACTGCTCTAATTCTTTGCTTTTCCTTTCCATGCTACAATATTGTCATATGGCTGGTGAGTGGCTTTTTCTCATGTTCAGAATGGTGTGCAATGATGTGTTCTCCTTTTTACATGGTAGATGACTCTATTACAGTGTTCCAAGAACTGAAGGACCTTCTAAAGAAGAATGCCACTGTGGAATCATTTATTGAATGGTTGGATACTGTGGTTGAGCAAAGGGTTATCAAGGTACCTTTCAAATGTTCTGCCTGACTCAAGACCAAATCCTATTCCCCCTTACTCCTTACACAGTCCCTTGCTTATGCAGTCCCATTGGTTTCCCCTATGGGATCCTCATCTTTGCTCCCATCTTCCTATTGCAACAGGGGAGTTCTTCATTTGGTGTGAAGGATTCCAGTGCTGTTAGCTCTAATTATTCATGTTGAGTGCTGTTAAACAGTCCTATGGGTGTGACAAACTGGGAAGTGTCTTAACCAAAATATTGAAGTTGGCACTGTTATAAACTGTATATGAAAAACTCTTCCACATTACCTCTGCATGCAGAATCACCAGGGTATTGCTCAGTAAGGTGAGCAAAAGCTGTTCCTTAGCTGTTCTTTCTTTCATGGTATTTGGCTGGTCCTGTATGTGTGTCCTTGATTTTGCTGGGACAAAATCCCAGGCCAGCCTTGGGCTGCAGGACATTAGCAGCTCTGAGTCAGCCAGGACAGCTGACTGGAGATGGCTCCAGTTGTATCCCAGATCAAGAGCATCACCCTCAGTATAAAGGGGGAAGCTTGCTGTAGAGAAGAGCCTTCTGCCAGAGCCTTTCTTCACCCTGCTCCTTTTCCATCTCCCCAAGATTGCCTTCTTGGATCTTGTAACTGCTACACCTCTGCTGGGCTGTGTATAATTTTATATATCTTCTACTGGCATTGGTATCTGTTCGGTTATTTCATTAAATCCATTGTCAGTTCAACCTGTGGGTCTTCTCTCTTTTTTCCCAGTTCCCCTTTTCTGCTGGGGAGGGGTCATAGATGATAGAGCAACTGCTGTAGTTTAACTCCAGATATGGGCTAAATGTAGACAATGCAGTTTAAATTAATGTAGCAGAAGGATTTAGAAGTATCTAACCTAGAGAAGGAAATCTACAAACCAGGATGGAAGATAGAGTTTTGTTGCCTTAGAAGATGCTTAATACAGTAGTTGATGGTTTTGATGGGTTGTCCTTCCCCAGTTTACAAGATAATTTATAATCAGAAGTATTTTATATGCATATACTTATGCAGGAGTGGTTACACTATAGCTCAGGACAGAATAATTGACTTCTGAGTTGCAGCTCAGGTAAGAAGTATTTACCAAATTTGTGACTCTTAACAGCAGAGTAAAATGCTGCCCATTGCATACAGCAGCTGAACGCTGATCATGTTCTAACTGGAAATGCAATACCTTACTCAGCATTTTGGGGAGCATCTTGATAAGAACGGAGTCAAGAGGAGGAGATAGTGTAGTTAGCTTTGACTGGCCTGCAGAAAAGTGCCTCTGCTACTTACAGAATAACAATGGTCATGTCACTCTTCTTCACCTGGTTCTGCAAATCTCAATGGAGGCAGTAATTTTTAAAGCACCCTGAAGTTCTTAATATTTGCTGTATTGTGTGTGAGCAGCATAGGGAGGAGCTTTGGATGATTCAGGGCAGCAGATTCAAAGCACGGCCTCATATACACTTACTTAGACACTCTAGTCTTGCTGAATTTGAGCAATCACAACTTCATGATTATGGTCTAAAACTGATTCTACAGCTTCAGAAGGCAATTCCTGCTAAACAAGTCAGGTAGAAAAGGTGAAGCTGTTTCTATTCAGCATCCACTGTGTGATGGTGTGTTATTAAACCTAACAGGTATGGTTCCTAGCAATGTTTCCCTGTAGTTAGGGGTAAGAAATACCAACAAGTCCTGATATGAGGCTAGGTCAGCTAAGCACAAGCTAATAATTTACAGAACATGTAATCCTTCCTTTGGTGTCTGCCTTCTGTTCATGCTGAAGTGTGGTTACTGTCAAACTCGTACCACAGCTTCTTTCTGCTTATTGTTTGAGAAAGCAACAGGGCATGTGTTACCTCATGAACAAATCACTGCCAGCAGCATTAAAACTCTCAATGTTACAACAGTAAACATAATCATTTTGTAAGAGAAAGTCTGGCCAGTGCTGTAGGGATTGCAGGAAAGTGCAAAGACTAATTTCTGTTCCCTCTTCGTGTGGAATAGCATTGTGCCAGAGGGTGGGGCTTTTTCTTTCTTTCTGCCCTTGCACACCTGCATATTTGCAGAACAATTTGGCACCTTTAATACTAGAATATGAGGTAATTTATATAACTTCAAGGCATAGCAAAGCCCAAGCAGTAAGCTTCACCCGCTCTGCTCTGATTGCACTGAAAAGAGTGGAGGCTGCTGCTCTTTATCACTTTAGGACACGCATTATGAAGACAGTTTTGAATCAGGCAACCTGATCCTTGGATTCAATTCTCTTTCTGTGCAGAAAGCAGGTTAGCATGTTTAACAGTGTTTTACTTTTCTCTTTCAGGCAAGCAAGCAAAATGGGAGGTCATTAAAGAAGAGGGCTCAAGACTTCCTTCTCAAGTGGAGCTTTTTTGGTGCTCGAGTGATGCACAACCTAACCCTAAACAATGCATCAAGTTTCGGTACCTGGCCTTTGTAAAACCACTCATCTTTTGCACATATGTGCTAGCACTTAGCAGCTTTCCACCCTTTGCTGTGCAGAGAAACCTGTCCTAGTTTAAATATTCTTTGATCAAAGCCACAAATGTAACATGTTTTGCAAACTAAAACACTGAATGTTAGCAAATATTTTGTTGGTGCCCTGTGTCACGAGTTCATTTTTAGAAGGTATTTTGATTTGCTGTTGGATGCTGCTTTGCCATTTAAGAGTTGGAAGCTGTCTTTGTTTTGATATAGCTATGGAAGTGTAATTGCACGTCTCAGTATAGGAGGCAGAAGGTTTAAATCATTCATTTTACCTGTGAATCAGTTTGGTACAAAATTGCTGCTATATAGAAGTTCTTGTGCATGATATGTTTCCATAAGAGCAAAAGGAATTTGGCAGATCACCACTCATGGACTTCTGGGATCAGCAGACAATCAGCTCAAGAGTGTTAATGGCTTTTAAAAAAATGAGATTCACATGTCCATCTTTGGATATTTTTGTGGACTCTTAGAACCTTTTATTTTATAAAAGAGGTGTGTGTGTATATATGTATATATATATATATATATATGTATATAAATAAGGTAGAGCAAGTGAAATTCACTTTAAATCTGGCACATAATTTCCTAAGTTTATTTGTGGGTACATTGTTTACCTAAAATCCAGAGGGTATTTGGAACAGCTGTAAGAAGAGATGTGTTTTTAATGTGATATATCCTTGAAATAAGGTCTTGACTTCACCAGTTATTGTCTGGTAATTTAGCACATGGCAAACAGAAATTGAGCAGAGGCATTCTAGCAGACTTTGGCCTTATCTAGCTTCACTGTGTGCCCTCTTCAAGTATAAAGCATGTCTCACTTTCATCAGTATTTTTCTTTGATGTAATTAGTGGTCAAATAGCCTACAGGACAGTAAACAATTGAGCTAGGTGGGCCAGTTGAAAGAGAGATTAGAGCTAGAAGTTAGGCACTATATCTTGTTGGTCTTGCCAGGTCATTTAAAGTCCACAATTATTTGTTTGTTTCACTTGCTTCTTGTAGAGTGGTGGGAGATGGTCACAAAGATAACTCAGCTACTCTCTCTCTTTCTGCTCCAAAAGGTTCTTTTCATTTGATCCGCATGCTGCTAGATGAGTACATCCTGCTTGCCATGGAGACACAGTTCAACAATGACAAAGAACAAGAACTCCAGAATCTACTGGACAAATACATGAAGAATTTAGGTAACTGGAGCTTAGTTCTGTTGGATGTACTCTTACATGTGTAGAAATTGACTTATTTCTTTGACTTTAAACAGAAGGAGGCTTACTGCCTTCTCCTGAAGGTGTAGGTTATATGCAACATCATCAAATTCATCTGAAAAGCTTGTGGCCATTCATTCCATCTTTGTACCATAGTTCAGTTAACATTTTGTGAGGAATGTGAATGCACTGGATCACTGACATGATCTTGGGTGCAGGAAGCACTTGTAGGTACATCTGAAGGGCCCCAAACTGAAGTGTGGAAAGAGGTATGAGTAGCAGAAAGGGCACAAATCCTAATCCACTTTTTCTGTCAAAGTTTATATGCCTCAAGTTAAGAATATATTAAATGTTACCAAAATGCAAATATCCCTGCAAAGCTGGAACACAAAGTTGGAGCTGTTTTAGCATCTGGTTGAAGTAGTGCTATGTGGAAGAGAAACCAAATTAACAAAAAGCAGTATCCTTCATATTTTCCATCTACCATCTTCAAGGTTAGACAGTTTGAAGTCATATGCTCCAGGTCCTTTACTATAGAATGAATGAAGATTGATTTGGATCAGATTCTGGTCCAAGTTGATCCCTAAAAGTTCAGTGAAACTTGACTGGGTTCTACTGATTATTTTTTTTTTTAATTAATATTGACAGGACCAACCTGTCTTTAACTTTTTGGTTGCTGCAAGACACTTACATAGAATTTGACTTACAATAGATGGTGAACTTTTAATTTAGCCTTAAAGTTTAGACAAAAATCTTGCCCTGTGTAGCATCTGCCATATCCTTGGATATATAGGTGAAGTAGTTGAAACCTTATGGTAAAATCATAATTTCCACTGAAGAACAGCAAAGCTTCCACTGACTTTATCATTAGTCTGCAGGAAACTGAAGAACTACTGAGTATAACATGCTTCTCTTTAGATGTCAGTATGAAAACAGACTTCCTATTGCTAGCTTCAGGATGAAGTGTTGTGAGCCTGATTCACTCAGTGCCATTTGATTCAAAGGGATAAATTTACTTCAAGGGGATAAATCTGATTTATGCATTTACTATGATAACTTCAGTAAGGAGCTGATGCTCTGTGATGTAGATCTGTCTTCAAGGAATATGATACAGTTCTGCTGTAGATGAAGACTAGAGCAGAATTTGTATTCATTAGCTACAGGCAAAATATGGAGGCCTTACCAAGTTTTAAAATAAACAACCAAAAATATGAACAAATCAAGCAGCTCATATGGTGTCTATAAGAGTAGTGGTGAATGTCTGTCCTATGAGCGTACACAACAGCCACCAAAAATTTTAATTTACTCTTCCAGATGCAAGCAAAGCTACCTTTACTGCATCTCCAAGCTCCTGCTTCCTAGCAAATCGTAACAAAGCTGCTCCTCTGCCCAGTGACACTTCAGTCAAGAATGAGTGTCTAGCAGAGCAAACCTATGTGTCCTTGCCAGCTGGCCAGCCCAGCACTATACCTTCTGGTCTGAACCCCTTCACCACAGGTGACACTGAGAACATGCAGCTGGCAGGTATGTATCAGTTCTTCCAGTTTCTCCTTCCCTTATTTGCTTGTTAGTCTTTCAGTGCACAGTTACAGAGTGCTGTGGGAGAAGCAATGCCTGTATGCATTGGTAAAGACCTCTGGTAAATAACATTTCATGAGCTCACCTTCTGTGCCGTATCACATAAGGCACAATTGTAGAGCCCTGCCAGTAATAGATCCTCTTGGAACAATGGTACACCTCTTGCCTTGGTGAGGTTCTTGTGAGGAGAGGAAGAGGAGTAACACCTGGAACAAAAAGATGCTTGTAACCGCTGGAATTTGCCACTGAATGCAGCAGCCTCTAGGCTGGAGAATGAAAGTGGGAAGCTTTATAGCCTGAAGCCATGGATCCTGAATAGCTGAAGGGATCCTACAGAAGGATGCAGAGGGTCTTTTCATAAGGGTGTCTAGCAATAGGATAAGAGGGAATGGTTTTAAACTGAGGTAGAGTATAAATAGACTGAATCTTAGGAAGTTGTTCTTCAGTAGGAGGGTGGTGAGACTCTGCAATAGGCTGCCCAGGGAGGTTGTGGATGCCTTCTCCCTGGGGGTGTTTGTTCCTGGCTGGGTTGGATGAGGCTTTGAGCAGCTGAGTCTATTAAGAGGCATCCCTGCCCACGGTGGGGAGGTTGGAGTAGATGATATCTAAGGTCCCGTCCAACCTAAGCCATTCTATGATTAGAGTGTTGTATAGAGATGGGGGCTTTGTAAAGGCTTCAGTTGGTAATGTACACTCCATTGGAGGGTTAGTGCCTTAACAGATCCTCTCTTCAGCAGTACTGCACTATGGACACTAATCATGGCTAATGCTTATCTATTCCAGGTCAGATGGAGCTGTCTCAGAGCACTGGTCACCTGATAACTCCACCCATTTCACCAGCCATGGTCAGTCGAGGAAGTGTTATCAACCAGGGGCCAATGGCTGTGAGACCTCCAAGTGTAGGTCCAGTGTTATCCACACATTCACAGTGCTCTTCCTACTCAGACCCCCTTTACCAGACTTTGTCACAACCTAATCAGAATTACTATGGAAACAATTCCAATTACCAGGCTGTGTTCAGAACTCAGGCCCATTCCACTTCAGGAGTTTACCACCACAGAGCAGAGCACGGCCGCTTCACTGCCTTGAGTGAACAGCAGCTCTCTAGAGACTACTTCAGCAACAGCTGTGCTGTGTCTCCGTACAATGCCAGATCCCCTTCCAGCTATGCTCCCTCATCTATGCCTCAGGACACACACAATATGCAGTTTATGAATGCTGGGAGTTTCAATTTCTTGAGCAACTCAGTGTCTACGTGCCCAGGAGCAGCATATCCTCCTAATGCTTCCAATGGTATTAATATATATATTAATATATATTTTCTTTTTCCCTTCTGTTGCTCTTTCCTTGCTGGAATAAACTACTTTCTCTGCCTTTTTTTTTTTTCTTTTTTTTTTTCCCTCCTGTGGAAGATGTTTTCCAGCTCTTATTTATACCTCCCTGTTTTCCACTACTTTGATGACACAGAAGAGATTGTAAAGCAGCTTAACAAGCTACTTTAGGATTTATTTTCCTGTGGTGAATCCTCAGCTGACCTCAAGTACATCTGCTGCACCTATGCTAATCTTCCTTTGGCATCACCACCACCCGTTGCACAAAGGAAACAAAACCAGGATGATCTTGTGATTTAACAATCTCTTGAAAACCCCCAGAACATCTACTATGAAATAGAGCAGGCATAAGACAATTTACCTCTGGGCTCAGCATGATGGACCAGCCTACTCACAGAGTTAGGATGGTAAAAAGAAGTACAAAGGTGGGCAGTTATAATTAGTTTGAGACATTAGCCCTAGTATTTCTCACACTTAAAATGGAAATTTTTTGTCACAATCTGCTTCAGAGATACAGTCAGCAAAAACCCTTCTCCTGGAGGGAAGACACGTGTTGCCTTGACCTGGGTTTGTATATGCAGTGGGGATGTATGGCCATGCAGATTTCTCTTATGGCCACAGACTGCAGGCTACTGTTTTAATTCTTACCTTTGGACAGCAGGATGATTCTGTACTTGAAGGCACGACTGAACTCTTAGGATCTTTTTCCTCCCTCGTTGCCATCCTTCTTTTAGGCCAATCACTGTGTATGTTACTACTGTTACTAGGCTGTATGTGCACGTCAATAATCTTATTCTCAAGGGACTCAGCTGGTAACAGTTACTTTGTGTCCCAGGTTATCACAGGCTTCTGCTCTACCTTTTCTTTTCACCAGTGGTTTCACTCTGCTTTTATCCAATCCCATGAACAGGATATTATGGAAACAATATCAACTATCCAGACTCTCACAGGCTTGGAACTATGGTGGATCAGCACGTTTCTGTGATCAGCAGCGTTCGATCCTTGCCCTCGTACAGCGATATACATGATCCACTGAATATCCTGGATGACAGTGGAAGGAAGCACACAGGCTCCTACTACACAGAGTCCTCACCTTCAATTGTCTGTCGGACTCCTATGAGTAAGTGTAGCCAGCAGCTGAGGAAGAGCTGTGAACTTTTTGGCATTCTAACAAGTGCTGAGTATTAAACTGTGGATCGTAAGCACAGTACATGAGATGCAATATAGAGAGAAAATAGCTCAGTACCCAGGCTCTATCTTAAGATGTTCTCCTTAAAACAACAGGATAGTGGGTTTAGTAACTCCTTGCTCCTCTAAGCATGAGATCTGTGAGGAGTGGGATGACTGGCCTGAATGGCTGAAAAATCCACATTAGGAAACACTTTGAAAGTTTTAAGTGAGCTAATAACTGACTGGGCTCTTCTAAGGGCTCTTAAGAATCCTTACTGTCAAACAGATCTAGAGGTGTAGACATACATACTTCCTGTGGTGTAGTCCCTTCCTGTCCTGTGCTTCCACAGCTCTGTGGATTAGGCAAAGTTCCTACTGACTGTGAATTTTAGATGCTCTAACCTAACCCCAAAGGGTTTGTCTTGGTATATGCATAGAACAAATGGCAGCTGAGTTTGGTTTCATATTTCAAAAAGGGATGAATAGAAGAGATAAAATTGGGGCACCATTTGTTTCTTCAAAAGATTACCTCTTCCTACTACTTACCTGTTCACCTTGCACAGAAGATGAGACTTTGCTTGCCTCATTAAGAACCTGCAAGAATTCAGTGCTCAGTTCTTTAAAGGACACTAATGAGGGGGAAAAAAAACCAACAGGGATTGTGCCCATCAAGGATCTTCTGTACTGGTACATGTCAGGTGGTGGCAGTGGTGCCACCAGTGAATATGGTGCAAGACGAAGGTAAGGAGAGTGTACAGAAACAGCTCTGCACCATTTTCACAGAGGATGGTGCATATCCAAGCTGTAAGCCTCAGGCCCACAGATGGATTTTTAGGTCAAAGTCCATGTGCAAGTGAACTCAGCTATTTCCTGATGGAGGAAAAAGCCATTGAAGAAAAAGTATAGAAGTATAGGTAAACTGAGTGAAGTATAGAAGCATTAACATATCTACCAGGCACACCATACAAAGGACAGACAAGAGATTCAACCACATGAAATTCCATAGATAGAAAACTTGCAATGACAGTAACCTTTTTTTTTTTTCTCCCCTTCCCCCCCCCTCACAGCTTCAAACATGCAAACCACATCTTCTTCCCAGTGTATGTATGGAACATCTAGTCAGTTCCCTTCTCAGGAAAATCTGGAGTCCCATGGCCCGCCAAGCAGAGATATGGTGTCATCTCTACCACCAATCAACACTGTCTTCATGGGAGCAGCTGCTGGAGGAACCTAACTGAGAGTGACACATCAGTGCCTTAAGCTTACTTTCCAACTCCAGACATCAAGGCTATGATGACAACCCCCCTTCAAGTTGGTGGAATAGAAAAGTGTTACATATAGGTGTTAAAGGAGCCATTTTAGAGATAGCAGCAGCCCTACACACACACAAATTCCTATGTTCAGATTGAGTCCTGCTTGTGAACCACTCAGCATTGTCCTCACTGTTACAGCTCTTCAGTCAGAAATTCAGAGTGAGCAGAAGGAGCCAGTGATTCTTGCAAGCAAGACTAAGTTGTAAAGAAATGATTGCATCTATTCCTAATTTATTAAAAGTGCTATTTTAGTCTTTCACTTATATATATCTTTTTGTATAAAAATGTTTATTTAATGCCCCTGTTGCTCATTATTTATTAGGACCACAGAGTAACTGTTTACTTTCTCTTATTTGACAGATTGTCAAATGTATCTATGCTACCTCCTATGGAAATGTTTACAAGGTCAATTTTTACTGTTTTAAATGAAGCTAAGCCAAATCCTTAAGGTGTTGGTTTGTTTTTTTGTTTTTTTTTTTTTTTTTTCACTGCTGTGCTCTGGAAAGTCGATTTCAAATGTTTAGTGCCTGCTTCTGTCAGTGAATGTCCTCAGGAAATAAATAAAGCATATTGTGGGGATTTTATTTTTTGTTTCTTTTAAAATAAACCACTTTCTAGTAAAATAAAACCAACAGTGCCTGCAAATATCACCAGGTTACTATTTGTAACTGAACTGCTACTGAAACAAGTCATAGAATCGTAGAATGGTCTGGGTTGGAAGGAACCCCCTCTGCAGTCAGCAGGGGCATCCTCAAATACATCAGGTGGCCCAGAGCCCTGTTGAGCCTCACTTTAAATATTTCCACCTCACTAGGGCAACCTGTTTCAGTGGTCCACCACCCTCAGAGTAAAGAACCTGCTCCTAACATCCAGTCTAAATCTGCTCTTTCCTAGTTTGAAGCCACTGCCCCTTGTCCTATCCCCAGAAGTATTGTAACCAGTCCTTCTCCATCCTTCCTATAGCCCCCTTTGGGTACTGGCAGGATGCTATCAGATCTCCCCAGAGCTTTCTCCAGGCTGAACACCCCCAGCTCCCTCTGCCTGTGCTCAAAAAAGAGGTGCTCCAACCCCCTGATCATTTTGGTGGCCTTCATCTGGACCCTCTCCATCATGTCCATGTCCAACGGACACTATTGCCACAAAATCTCATGGGATTTCCAAGTTTCTTGTGATATGAGCCCAAGATTTCTAGGGCTGGAAATCCACAAAGAGATGCCCATCAAATTCCATGGGTTTAGGGCAATTGTGTATACTGAAACCAGCAGTAGTACAGATGATTACAACATACTGCAACCTTCCAGATCAGCTCTTGTAATTAAAAAGTCACAAGTGCCATGATACTCTCTATATAAACACACATTTATGTATGTTTCTGGAGAAGCCGGGTAAAGAATACTCACTAATGGCATCAAAGAGGACAGAGAACACACAAAACAAGCTTCTTGCTACACAGTCATTAAGTAACAGCTGCTATTTTCTAATCACATTGTCCTGACATTAGATTTGGATTCCAATCCACACTTGTGTGGTTAGTTGAGTCCCATATTCTCATTCAGTCCCTTGAACATCTGCTGGATATTGTGGAATGAGATAATAGGATGGTTTTGGTGGAAGAATAGATGGCATTAGGATGAGTTTTTATTTCTAATTCTGCCAATCTTCCTCTAGTATTTTCTATGAAGGGAGGTCTGACTGCAGCAGAAAAGCAATTGGGCTGGCTCATGAATAATTCCTGATACTAAATGCTTTATGCAGAAGTGTGTGATGGTTTGAAACTGTCTTTTTAATTTTTCCTTGCAAAGTTCAGAACAGAGAAAGTGAAAGAATGTAAATAAGTCACTATTGGGTGTAAGAAAGCAAAATAACGATTGTTCTAAACACTTCCATTGGATAGATAGAAATGTTTAAGAACTATTACCCAAAACAAAGTAGGCACTCTGCACATTCTGCGTTCGGCAGTGGGGGCAGTTGCTGGGCTGTCTGGCTGCTGTTTCTTCTTCTCTTCTGGCTGAAGATAACACACTGACCTTGGCAGCTAAGTTAACAACTTTCTGCTTAACTAACTCTGCTTCTTTGTCCAGGGGGGTCTGGGGGGAAGCTCCTGGGAGAGAGAGGCCCCTTTGGGAGGGTCCCCTTGGGGGGAAGCAAAGGGAGATCGATTGTGCTTTTTCTGTTGATTGTATATATTTGTGAATGTCGTGAATTTTGTATATTTGTACATATTCATTGCATTTCATTGTAGATTTTAGACTCTGCTTGTAAATACAGCTTTTCATTTGCTTCCAGACTGAGCTAGCCTGGTTATTGTCGGTGGGGGGGGGAATTTCAGCTCACACCGACACACTTTTTATTTTTGGCGCCCAACGTGGGGCTCGAACCCACGACCCTGAGATTAAGAGTCTCATGCTCTACTGACTGAGCTGAAAAAATAACAACGGAGTTCAGTCATTGAGATGTGGAAGACTTCAGCTCAATTTCTTCCTAATTCAGGGTGAAGTCCTGCACTCTGACCAAAAGTGCCCTTAATTATGCAAGAAAGTTTTGGTGTCAATAAAAATTTCCCAGTGATATGCAGGGCAATACAAACTGTTCAAACATATTCACTTTACAGCAAGTGAAGCAAGTACTGCAAAAGAGTTCTTTCTTCATGATTGTTCAGCTCAGGATGTGTTTTCTCCTAAAATTAGCCCTATAAAAGATAAGTTCCTTCTATAGGCAGCTCATCTTTATAGTCAGTGAAGAGAGAGAGATCCCTCCAATTCCAAGTGAGATAAGGTGGGGGAGTATGAAGATAAAGGATGTGTCTCTGCTGAAATGCTTGTCTCTCTCTGCTGGCAAGAGGCAGGAAACTTCCAGATTGTTGAACTTAGATGAGAGCAGTGTGTAGAATTTAAAGGAAATAGGCAGCCACTAGCAGAGGTCTTAGTCAACCAGGTCCTACATAAAAAGCAAAGTCTATGGTCCATAGGTGATTCATATGCATAATTTCCTGTCTTTGTTCATGTGATCCATTTTGGGTTGTGGACGTACAATTTTTGGAGGAAATAATTTTATCTGCACTTTATTTGAGTGAAGAAACAATATTATACCATTAAATGTGCAGATTCTGGGCATGGCTGCAAAAGTTGAGTGCCATGAAGTATCACCCTGTTGTAAACTGCTCTACATTATTAACAGCAAAGAGCAGTAAAAAATTATTCTAATGTTCAACTAGGCAGGTAATCATGAAGTGCAGTTCACAAAAGAGCCATCAAGCTAAACTTAAAATGGTTGAGGCTGCCTGGGAGTGATTAGATCTGGGTAATGCAGGAGACCTTACCTGGTTTTGGTAACTGAGATGAGATAGAATTAGTTTTAGAGCTGGTACACCTGAAGTTGCATGAATTGCAACAATTTAAGTGGAATCACTAATCTAGCTTTAAGGATTGGATTAAATTGGGTGTTAGCCTTGGAGATGTAGTCTGGGCAAGATTGAGCTGGTTAGAATGGGCCTTATGGCAGTTGCAAATAAGAGCCTGCAAAGCTGTATTAAATTGTCTGTCAGAAACAGGTCATAAAACTTCCTTTTGTGATGAACTCTGCAGGATTTGTGAACAGCTGTAACTAGATTTATGGGCTTGGATTCAGGCTGCTGTGTTGGATGAGCCTGCATAACACCTGAGCTTGGCTTGAAGGTTAACTTCAGGGGCTGGGTCAACATGAAGCTGAGCCCATGAGTCAGTATTGAATTTAAAGTAGCCATCAAGCCCAGCTTAATGTTGCAGTTTAGAGGAACCTACAGACTATACTTCATTCTAGATAAATCAGAATGTAGGGAGACAAACACAGATTAATATTATAGCTGTAATTGGAAGCAATTTGGATAGGAACTGGTAAAAATCAGTTGTTTCTGCATTTAGCAGGGGTTGTCGAGCTTACATGAAACCCACTGCCAGAGCAAGTGATCTAGTTATGATTCCTTCATGGTCTGGTCTTAGGTGTAGACTTAAAGTCAGTTTGAAATTTACATTTGGAAATGAAAGAAGATGAGCCATTGAGGTTAAAGCCAGTTCTGGAAGAAACAAATGAAACTGATTTGAGGGCTTAGGTGATGAAGACCACATTGTCAATCATACCTCTGAGGCAAACTTTGGGGAATTTAAAGTCATGGTTGGGGTTCAAGCCAACATGAAGCAATGAATCTGAATTATGGGTTTAAGACCTCCAAAGATCTATGTTCATTATTTAAATTAGTAAGAGTCACTGACATTGTCAGTAGCTTCAGCTAAGAGTTGAAATAAAAGACTAGGACTAAGCTGGAATGAAAGGCTAGGACTAAGTTGGGACAAAAGATTAGGACTAAGTGAGTAATTGTGTAATCATTGCATGTCTAAGGAGTCATTCACTGAAACCTCTCTGGTGGAAAATAGATGCATCTTCCAGAGCCTGATGTGAATGATACCCTTAAAGGAAGGACTGTTGAGTCTCTGGCTATTAAAGAGATGCTGCATCACTGCTAATTATTACAAATCAAGTAACCAACACTACTGGGACAGTGACAGCTCAGGAAAGTAGGAGATCCTACCACAAACTACTTGTGGCAATTACAAGACTCAGCAGAATCACTTCTCACCAGGATCTGAACCTGCCATGGGCAGGAAAGACAAGAGAAAAGCAGGACTAGGATCTGAAATGAAGGAAGGAAAGCTACTGTGATCTGAAATGAAGGAAGGAAAGCTGTTGTGCCCACTGCATAATTACTGACACTGAACACCACTTCTCTACATGTTGGATTCTTTGTTATTTGCAGTTTTTCCCCATGTAACAACATCTGCATGTTACAAGGCTGCATGGAGCAGTGATTACACAATTGGAAAGATGTAAAAGATTTTATTAGCAGCTGAACTAGGAAAATCTACTTCCCTTCCTTTGGGCTTAGTTGATTATTATCCTTGATCAAATAAAGGGCCACATGTTCATACTGCCCTTGTGCCCTGGTTGCTACAGTAAAAAGAGACATACAGTGAAATTATACAGTCTGATAGTCTGTGCTCTTTTAATTCTTGCCATCTTTCAGTTTCTCACTGAGTCTTGCTCAGAAGCTGACTGTTGATTGGTCACCTGGTTCACATCAGGATCCATAGAAATCACTCAAAATTTCATTGAAATGATGGGTCTCAGAAAATCACTATAGTCAAAATGCCAACTGTATGTGACACAGAGGTGGACAATAAGCAGCCCTTCCTTTTCTCTAATGCACTTTTTACCAAGCTTCATCTCCAGCAGCCTTCAAAACTAGCCTAGATGTACACTACCCTCTGACAGCATCTTTGAGTCTACTTGGTTTTTCCCCACATAGGTGTGCCACCCACTGACTCATACCCTGGGTCTGCCCTCTTCCACACCCATTCCACAGCAGCTGTGAGCTTCTGATGGGCACCAGCTTTCAGTTCTTGGTGAGCACTTTGATTTTAGAGATCACATGGCCAATTTCCAGGCAAGCTTAAGACAGCAATCACCCAGCTTCTGGCTCCTGAAAGAGCAACCTTCAGTGCCCTAGATGCAACAGCTCTTTTTCAGTTCTGTTTCTGACACTACCAAAATACTCATCATTAAAAATTATTCACACTATGCTATATATAGTATAGATATTACTATATATAGTATAATTGACTATATACGTCAATTATACAAAGAATTTTGGAAGAGATTATAAAAAAATTATCTACACTATTAAGTTCCTTCTAAAATTGAAAGGTGATTTTCATCCTTATTGAAAGGAAAATGCATGTGGACAATCCTAGGGAGATTAATTTTTAAGACAGCAAAGTATTGAAGATGAGACTGAAATGGACTCAGACCACTGTAATGGAGGTGTAACACTTTGCTTAAATAAATAGGAACTGAGCCACAGACTTAAGTTTGCTATTGAGCTGTTCCAGCTGCTGCTGCTGCTTGCTCATTTGGAAGAAAATGAGACCTCTGTGCTGCAAAGTTTACAGGAAATAGAACAGTGCCACCAGAAGAATCTAAAGACATATCTATGTAGTCAGCTTGGTTTGCTCCTCTGCTTTGCAGAGTGGTCTTTTTCTTCTGATTGTATAACTGCTAGAGTGCACCCTGGCTTCACCCTCAAACCAAGGAGTTCCCTCTGCAGGAAAGTAGTAACAAAACCCTATGGTTTGTCCCTTCTCCAGGGTCCACACCTACATCATTGATGTGAACCAGATCTTCTTCCTCAGTCTTCCAAAAATAGCCTTGCAGGTTTTCTGCTCTCTTCAGGGAAGTGGGAATGGGCATCACCCTACCTCTGCCAGCAGTCAAGGCATCATCTAGCACTTAGAAGTATCTGCCTTTAAAGAAACTTCAGCTTTGCAGTGGTGAGCAGAACAACACCTGGCTGTGTGAAAAACCCATGTAACTGTAATGTCACTGTCCATTCTTTCAGCTTAGTGACAATCAGGAAGGTAAGGTAAGGCCTCCACATCTCCATTTAGTTTCCCAAGTAAGCAAACAGTTCTGAAGTGTTGCACACTCAGCAGTTCCTGCTGGCTGGCATTGACAAAATGGCTTTGCCAGGGATGCTGAAGAGGTACAGAGATTCAAACACAATTTACAGAGTGGAGGTGGGCATGGGAAGGTGGGCTTGCTCCATGTGACTGGCCTACAGGAGCAGCTGGTGACATGCCACACTTTTCCACAACAACTACAACATGGTACAAGGGTCCTGGTTTAAGGAAAGGAAATAAACAGAAAGATGCCATTTCCTTACCAGGGGTATAGAAAGTAGTAAACCCCAGCATCACTGAAAGCAGTGGCTGCTGCTGTCAGGTGGGATTGAAATCAATGGAATTCTCCCTCTGCATTTTCTTTCAGCACCCAGGAATTCTGGAGACAGGTTCATGAAGTCAGTTGCTGGGGCAGGCCACATAAGCGACACCAAAGAGCGGCCAGCCCTCTATCTACAAATGCAAACGCAGCCCCAGGAGTTGCACTGTTCAACAGCAAAAATCTGCCACTCTCAAGCACTGCTTTGTCTGCTGTCCCCTAGAAGGGCTTCAGAAGCTGTACTGCCAAACAAACTTCAGCTGAGATCAAAGCATAGGTCTACAAAAAGTGTCTCATAGACATGATACGTGGGAGAAAATTGGAGCCAATATTTAGATAGATAGAATGCTTGCTAATTTAGCACTTTCATCTGTCCTGAAAGAAAACTTCTTTGGCAAACTAGAACAAGAGGAAAAAAAGGTGGATTCTGTTCAATATGACTGAGAAGATTCCCTGCCTTTTAGACCTCTCTCTCTCTTTTTCAATACCTCAGGTTTATGTGACAAGATGTAAGAGTGCATTTCTCTCATGCACTGGTCACAAGAGCTCTAACAAGCTGACTGCCAGCCCTGGAATGGTTTGACTAAGTCTTTTTCCAGTTGACTTAGTGCAACTAGCAGGACAAATCCTGAGGGTGTTGTCCAAGATTATACAGGTGGTGGTACTACTGTTGGAACAGCATTGAGAACTTCAGATACAAGGTGTTGGATGTCCCGGTCATCAAGGGAGGTACACAGATAGGTGAACAGACACAAATAGCTTCACAAAATTTTCTGCTCTGTCCCTTGCCTTAACCCTTTCTTCTGTTTTCTTTCCCTGAGCACAAAGAGCATGGTGGGTCCCCATATGAGCAATCCCAGTTGCCAGGCTCCATGGTGGCAGAGCTCAGGCTCCATCCCCTTTCCCTGCTTCTTGTAGTGGAAGACCCTGGTGAAGGCAAGTAGTCAGTCAGGAAGGGAGGTGCCCCACTAAGAAGGTCTCTACTTTGCTCCTGGAATCAGGACAGCAGGAGCCAGGAGTGGAAGTCCTATGTGCACCTCCCCTCGTGAGAAGCAAAAGCTCTGTGAGCTTCCACATGTTGCCTTAGAAAAAGGAAATTATCCTCATTTTCCCTTTCTCCCCCCATGGTAAGAGGGGCTTGGCAATTAAAACCAGGATGGTGGAACAGGGGGTGGGGGAATCGCCCATCTACCCTAACAGATGGTTTAAGTACAATGATTACAAAATCCTGAAGTTAAAATAGTTTAATTGCAAAGTCAATACTGCCTCCAACCTCTGCTAAGCCTTCAGTGTAAAAACAACAGACGGCATAGTGCAAACGCTGGGGCAATGTTTAACCAGAACTTTGCATTAGCTACTGCAGCACAGCTCTCCACCAGGCCTTCAGCAAACGGAAGATCAACTGTTTTTTCCCAGCTTGTATTTGTTAACCATCTCTGTTTCAGTATCAATGGGTGGCTGAGAGAGACCCACAAACATCCCCCAGGGAAGCAAACTGCAATACTATACCGCGAGCTGAGGCTCAGCGAGGCTCTATGTGAAGTCCAATATTGCAAGCATACAACTGAGACAGTCATTAGCACCTTACCAGGGAGGAATACAGAGGTAAAAAGGACGTGCAGGTGAAGTTATGTATCTATAAAGGGAAAATGAAATGCAATGACATCATCATAGAATCACAGAATTGTTAGGGTTGGAAGGGACCTCAAGGATCATCTAGTTCCAACCCCCGCTGCCATGGGCAGGAGCACCTCACACTAGATCAGGTTGCTCAGAGCCACATCCAGCACAAGCAACATTTTATTTCACATTGTGGATTTTACAGAAAAAGAGGGGAAAAAAATAACAGGACTTGGAAAAGCACAGGGAAATGGTAATTTGGAGATAATTTCAAACGGCAGAAATCTGACCCTTCACATAGAGAGAAGGTGGCAGCTCTGCACAGATTGTTGTGGGAACATCTCACTAAAAGATGAGAGCTGAGAGCCTTGGTGTTGGTCTTTACTGGGTGTTTACACTCAGCTGAGAGCCTTGGTGTTGGTCCTTATTGAGTGTTTACAGATTCTGCATATTCTTTAAGAGTGACAAACCCTCCCTCTGTTGGCTTATGTTCCTTATTAACAAACTCAGACACAGAGCTGAAAGAGTCGTAGGAAGTCTGGCTCTGCCTTGTTAGTAACATGCTAAAATACGGTCACATCTGCTTCCACCATGACACAGCTTCAGATACAAACCATCTCTGCCACATACCACACAGGGTCTGCCAAGCTGGTGACAAGAGATATGCACTTGTGAAAGTAAATCAAAGAGACAAACAAGACATCAACTTCCAAACCTTTTCTCACCACTGACCCTCGCTGACCTCTAAGCAAAATCAGAACCTAAAGCAAGAAGGAAAACAGACTCCAACAGTGATACTATGACAGGGAGTTCTCACAGTTGTTACCCCTTTATTATTTTGTTTAGGGAGTTAGAGTAACTTTGGGTGTCTGAGATTATATTTGCCAAGGCAAATAAGAGTTCCCAGCAGCTGATCTGTTTCCCTAGGGCTCTTAATAAATGACAGCACTCAGGACAGAGAGCTGCACTGGCTAAAATAGGGGGGAAGAAACACCCTGGTGAATCTAAAGGAAAATCCTCTCTAAGAGGAAACATTCCTAGAGCCTGATCCTGCAGATTGCTGCATATTCCAGTCCTGCTTTTATTAAATTAACTTTACATAAATGAGTAGATTCATTGACTTTCAATTAAGACTAAGTGCAGGCTGAAGTGATTCATTAGCGTGGAACTGATCCTCTGTAGTAACAGAGAAAAGTACAAACTAATGACTGTTGGAAGTCATAGCATGACTCTGGCATAGCACAGACAACACAAAAGCAATTTCAATTATTCTTTTATATTAGTAGAAGACATTTATACTCTTTCCTAGAATATGGTAATGAATGGTTTTATTGCTATCTGGAAGAACAAGCAGCCCTTTAGAACTCATTGTAGAGGCTTTCTGAATTTCTAGTAATTTCTTTTATTCCCATGCTCGCTTTCCTCTTATACCCCAAGTGTGTACTTGTAAGTAGGAAATCAATCCAAAGAAACAAGGCAGAGTCACAGCATTTATAGAACCTTAGGCTGGGGGAGAACCCACAAGTTTGTAACAGACCTCAGCCTCTCCCTGTAACATGCCTGGGACACGGCTGCCACGTCTGCTCTGGAGATAACTCTGTATTTAGGCCAGTGACTCTTTGATGACTGCTCTCACCCAGAACCACTGGATCTGATGCTCAACACCTCATTCAGGAAGTTGGGCTCCTCCACTAGGAAAGGAAGTTGGCCCAGGGTCCCCCTTGCTTGGGCAGACAGCAGACAGGCTGAATAAGAAGTTGTGAAGTGAAAGCATCATCTCCTTCTCCTGAACTGTGACAGGAGCTAAGGATCAAGGCTACCTCCTGTGATGAGTTGATTCCTACAAGTCCACTCTAGATCACATATATAGTGATATACAGGAGTTTAAGGATCTAAAGTCCAGTGGGAGTTTGGTACCTAGGTGCTTCTCATCTTTCCTGCTCTAGCACTTTACAACTGATTCTCTTTTCCCCATCCAGTGTCCACTTTTTGGAAAGTGCCTTGGATCCTGAGCTAGGTATGAGAAAATAGGTCAATTCAAGTGATTTCTGCTAATCTGAGGCATGTTATGAACACTACAGTTCAGCCGGGAATTCTGTCTGCCACCATTGCTAAATTCACCAGGAAAAGCATGCTCATGTAGCAGTCTTTCAAGAAGTGTGACTCTTTGGAAGAAAGTGCTCCTGGTGATCAAGCATAAGATAAGCTCTTGAGTCAAGCTGTCCTACAGCAACTGTCTCACATGATGCACATGCAGGATAGCCTCTGTGGGCTAGCTCAAAACCGTGGCATCCAAATTCTACCTTTCTCTGCCACGCTAAATGTTGATTTCAGTAGGGATTTCGTGTGCAGATCAGAAAAAATTTGGTCCTAGTGCCCAGAGTCTTGACTTCACACATTCACAAGATACTGTCCCTGCAACAGTAATTCTCCATGGGATCTCTGCCCTCTGAAGATGGCTGATTTCACTCCAGATTCATTGGCAAGGCTTCAGAAAGGTACTGCCAACACAAGGACTGTCAGTGCTGTTCATTGCTGTCACCAGTACTGCCAAAGCACTTAGTGATGCTGCTGGGGATTAGGGCTCTGCTATGCTGGTGCAGGGCAAGGAAGGAAGGCAAGTTGTCACCACCCAAAGCCTACCTTCTGGAAGTTTGGAGGTGAAATGGCAGCAAAGACTAGTTCAAGGCCTCACTGAAAAGCAGGGTGTCTGAATTCAATCTGAAATATATCTCTGTGTTAGACATTTTTAATAGAGGAAGATAAGTTTAAAAGAAACCAAGCAGTGGAAAATCTGTTGTTGCAGCCCTGATTTTGTTTTCTCCCAACAAACATTTACCCAGGGGCGTCTCATTACTGGTCGACTTTTGTAATCCATTAGAAAGTGATGCTGTTGCATGACCTGATCAAACACCAAATGCAGCAGAAAGGCCATAACTACATCTAAAAAGCCTTTGCTTGTCAAAGCCTTTCACTAATGCTGGCAGCAAAATTATTGAGGTCTATAATGAGCTGATCTCTTGTCAAATAAGCCTTCTTATGAGCAGTGTTAAGTTTTATATCTGCTTTTAAACACTTTGGGTTTATTAATGTTTCCCTTTCTCTCCAAATTTCTTTGTTGAGAAGAGGTGCCAGAGGAAATGTACTAGCAACAGTAGGATGTGAAGTATAGTTTAGAATACATTAAACATATGTTGATGGGGCCATTAGCAGAGTTTATAGATACCACCACCTGTCTTTTATTCCACTTGCCATTACTTTAGTGACAGAAAGCATACTGGAAGAGAGCTGGTATGCTACCATTAAATCTTTACTCTTGTATTAGAAGGAATATAGTAGCAAATTCACGCCTTATTGCTAAAAAGACTTTTCAATAATGGCTTACTTATTGAGATAAATAAACCTGAATGGGGGCAGGGGATAAAGAATAAATAATCACTCTGCTTTTGGATGTAGGAGAACCACTGGATAGTTGAGAAAGAAACAATTTGCTATTAGAAACGTACAGCAAGGCAGTTAACTTTTCAGTTGTTCTTTTCAAGCCAGTGAGTGTATCACTTAAATCATACTGCAAAATACAGTCTTGTGCCTATTGAATGTAGGCTGAAAGGAAGCTGGAGCAAGATGAGGGTCAGTCTCTTCTCCCTAGTAACAAGTAATAGGATGAGAGGGAATGGCCTCAGGTCACACAAGGGGAGGTTTAGATTGGATATTGGAAGAAATTTCTTCACTGAAGGGGCTGCTAAACACTGGAACTAAAGGCTGGCACAGGCTGCCCAGGGAGGTGGTTGAACCCCCAACCGTGGAGGTGTTTAAAAGATGCAAAGATGTGGTGCTGAGGGACATGGTTTAGCACCAGACTTGATAGTTAAATAATGATTAAAGGTGGAAACAACTGAAGCGGTTCTACGATTAAAATGAAAAACAAACGACAAAACAAAATAAAATCGAAGCTAATTGGCGCTGCCTTCGCAGGGCCCTACCATCTCGGCACTTGGGCGCCCTCTGGCGGACACAGTGCAAAGCTCAACGCGGAGGGGCGCGGTGCGGGGCCGTGCAGCCGGGAGCGGGCGGGCGGCCAGCAGCGATTTCTCGCTGCGAGAACCGTGCCCCGCTTGAGGGGAAGTGTTTGCTAGCCATGGGTGCTAGTGAGTGTCCTCCTCCCGACAGAGGAGCGGCTGGGGCACCGTGAAGGCCCAGGGAAAAGAGAAGGTCGCAGTGCTGTGGTGGAGAGGGTGGGGCAAAGACCTTCCAAGCCTCAGGGTTGTACCTTGGAACAGGGTAAATAATGAGTACAGCAAAAGAGATGAGTTTGGAGACGCAAAGAACCCAAACCAAAGCCACCAACCAACACACCTAAAGCAAAGCACACAAAAACTTTCCTACAAATCTAGGTTAAATTCCCCAGAAACTCAAATTCAGGAAATGTTCTTCATCTTCCCAGACCAGTCAAAGACTTCATCCAGCTTCTGCTGCACCGGGCAAACTGGGCAGAGCTACGAGTACCTCCCAGCAGCTCCGGTCCTGCTCCCAATCCAGCCCCAGTGCCCACTGCCCGCGGGTGTCCTGCACCGATGCCTAACAGAGCAGGTGGAGGAAAGGGACTCTGCTCCTTACAGAGCAAGTGCCAGCATCGCTAGATGTCTAAGGCCATTTACTCTCCTTTCTGTAAAGGGAAGGAAAAAGGCTGCTAATCTTCATCCCTGCCGACTGTCAGGAGATGGCAGCACAGTCCTGGAAAGCTCGGAAAAAATCCCCCACCAACACAAAATCCCAGAAGGCTCAGGGAAGCGAAGCAGCCTTGTGTCCAGTGCAAGAAGAATTTTAAAGGCGAAAAGAACAACGCACATGTCCAGTAAGGATTTAAACTGAGTTACAGAAAATTCTTTCGCTTAAAGATCAGAACTGAGATTGCTGATGTGTGTCAGGGAGTCCTTACATGTGATGCTGGCACCACATCCTTTTCAGAAACGTTGCAACCTGCCACAACACGAAAAAACCCAAAACCCCTCAAGAGAACAGGGACCAGAGATACCACTGGAGACTTCGTTTCTTCAGTGCTGCTACCAGTTTATGTGAAAGCATGCACATATCACTGACAGAACCATCGAACTTTATAGTACAAAACCAAACTTGTGAAGTGTCTCTTCCATAGTTTCCAGTATCTGCTTTAATAGGGTGACAAAGTTGATTTAAAAATCTGCCAACAGGATAAGGAGGGCCATGACAGACCCACAAAGAACCTGCTGCTAGTTGCACACAGAGCTGATGGAGGCTTGCTGTTAATCTTTGCTTATTTCATTCCCAAGCAAACAAAAAACCCTAAGCAAAACCACAAACAAGCAAATTCCCAAACAACAACAACAACCCCCCACCCCAAACAAACGAACAAACCCCCAAACAAACAAAAAACCCAAGGCAAGCCTGTTGACAACATAAAATACCTGCAGTGAGCCTGATGCTAAGTCAAAACACATCTGAGCAAAACTACAGTTACTAGAACAGGGCTGTTTCTGACTTACTTTTTCCATGATGAGCTTTCAGTCAAAAGCCACAAGCAGAGATATTCTTTCCAAGCCATGTATTTTGCTTCTTTCTTGCCCCAGACTCCAGGCTTTGCTCGATCTGTGACTGAGGAATCCCCACAGACCTGCAGGTGTTGCCAAGAAAAAACCTTGCAATTCATTAGGTGGTGCTGAAAGACTTTGCTGGAAGTGCTGCCACATGGACCTTGTCAGCATTTTCTAGAGCTGGTCCACCTGAGACCTTAATTAGGGGAGATGCTATTGGAAAAGCTGTTTAGAGTCAGTTTGCCACCCACTCTGGCATCCCAGTCAGATTCCAGACCTTTTGGTATTCAAGACCTACAGGTCTTCACTGAATATAGAAATCAGTGCATGCAGCCTCTTTTTGTTTTGCTCTCCAACATATTCATAGACCTGTCTTTATTTTTTTTTTTTTGACACTTTATGTAATATTGGAAACATTCAAAGCTCATAACAAATGGGAATTTAGAGTTTAGCCAGATTGTATCAATTGTTGGTATTGGAAGATCAACAGAGCTCAAACAAGTTTCACTTGGCAGGACAATTGCACAAAAGCATTTGATGTTGAATCAGAACCTATTTTCGAGGTTCACACACAGAAAAGAGTTCAAACATAAGCAAATTAAAGTCCTGGTATTAATGAAATGTGTCCTCGTTTCCTCTACACTTGCCAACTATTTAACCTGGTCAGGATAAACTCACTTGGGATTAATTCTATAGAGCCAACCTCAGATTCCTCCTGGGTTTCCTTGAAATGAGGTATCCTTTGCTTCCTATGCTGCAGAGTTTTGTACTGCAGCTGCACATTGTTGACAAATTCATGGCGAGGTGGCTGCCCTTCAGCAATGAGAGGAGTTCTTTGGAATACATACATCTATATTGGCGTGCTTGTGAAGCTTGTGTGTCTGGATTGTTAAGCTCTGGGAAGCTCCCTGATGGACAGCCCTATGACACACAGTGGATGGCAAACTAAGCCATGAACCTGAGTAAAAAGAAGGTGATCCTCAGCACTACGAGCTCCAAAGGAGCTTTAGAGTATTTTTGTGACACAAAAGGGTAAAGGCTCCTGTAAAGATGCAAAGTGTGCAGCAGATGAAGAAGAGGTGAAAAATCCTCTCCAGAGGCAGTCACAGGCAGTGACCCCTGCATGTTGTGTGGTTTGAGGATCACCCCTTAGAGCCAGGTGGCCTCAGGGTTCTCCTCTCTTTGCAGTGCACCAGCAAGAGCTACAACCAGCCAGCTGAAGGCAGCTCCTGCCACCTCTCCTGCTCCCTGGGTCTGCATTGGTGGGTACAGGGGAGCATGCAGAGTGGGTGGTACAGTCATCCTTCTGAGGTTTTAGGCTTGCTTGCTTTCCTTCTAATAAGTGAAAAAGAGGGAGCATTTGGCCTGGTGCTATAAACACCACCTGTTTTGGAGCAAGGATGAGAGAAGGGAAAAAAAGAAGACATTTTCCTGCAGTCTCAGTGCTCCAGTCTTTCCTGGGAGCTGAAGCACATGCCCACAGAGGTACAACAGTTGGAAGGTGCTTGAGGATTGCAAAGGGCTCAACAGAACCTAAATGACTGAGAGAGGGAAGAGGTGGGGCTCATTCAGATCCACCGTGGATCTGCCCACCAAATTCACAAACTTTGTAGCTTACTGCCCAGGTTCACAAGTATCAAATTTACTCAGCAGCTAGCTAATTGGGGAAACACAAGGATAACAAAATCTCCTTGCAACACATAGTGGCTGGCACAATATCCTGTGTTCACCTGTGCTTGTTTGGTCCTTAAAGAAATGTCCTTTTGCCTCCCAGATACATTCTGTAAGCACTTTTGGTGCCCTTATGCCTACATAGGTCCTGAGAAAATGAAGGAGCAGAAGCCCACACTTTTCCCATATTTTTTTTTTTTTTTTAAACCCAAATGGTGTGTCCAGGAGCATTTAATCCTGCCTGAGGAAAGCCTCCTCCAAAAGGCCAGAGAGAGGTGGGCACAAAAGATCTGACAACACTCCTGATGGTAGACCCTCCCCATAGTGCTGGGCTGGCCCCTGGGCCAGTGGAGTGGCTGCATAGCCCCACTAGCCATCACCACTGAAGCTGGGAATGGAAAACAATTTTGACATTGGCAGCCTGGAGTCCTGCCCTTTGCAAACACATTTGATGTTCATACATGGTCTCTTGGCTGCTGCTGCTGGGGACCATCTGTTGGGATGGCTTCGTGCCTGACCCAATGGTGGTATGCCATTTTCACTGGGACATGCAATGGATGCCAAACACAACGCGTCTGGTTTTACTTCTATTACTCTGAATTCAAAGCACATACTAATACTAATCCCACTTTTAATTGGCACCACAACAGTGTTAAACCTTCAATTTCTCCCCCTCTCCCCCCCCCCCCCCAACTATGTGAGATTTCTACCACTGTACTTACTAGGTGCTCATACGAAAATCTAGCAGAAATCAGCATCGCTGATTTCACACAAACCAGGCATTGTTTGCAGGAGTTGGGTGAGAGGAATTAGCACTAACCACAGGGGTGAGTGTGAGAGAGTTTCCTACACAACACAGGATCCTTGAAGAAATTGGACTACAACATTTCGTTAAAAACTGCTGCTGAAACCACATCCACCTACCAGAAACTTTTCTGCTTGATGAAAAAGTGTCTTATCAACTGAAAAAGGAAAGTGTAGCTTTTGTTTCTAAAAAGCCTCTACCAAAATATGCAAAGGCTTTGAGCATTACACGAGTAAACTGAGATGCTCTAAAGACATTTTCTTCTCAATGTACTATGAGTTCACCTTAGCTCCAACCCTGATCTGTAGTAAAATCTTCCATGCTCTGGCAGGCTTTGCTGTCTGGGTTTATATGACTAACTCCCTGTGAATGTTCCACATTCAGAGAAGTGTGTTCCTGACCTCAGCCAAGATGAATATTATTGTCAAGACTGCCATCATTACAGCTACTGTGGGTTTTCAGATTCCTCTAGTGTTTGTAGGGAAAGTTCAGACGTTCCCTTGGGTAATGGATTCTCTTCTCTAGTCCCACAGCACAACAGGAAAGCCTAACGGAACGTCTCTTGATGGGCTTCCCTTTGCTCTTTGTCCATCTTCTACTGTACAGTGGTAAGAGGTTGGACACATTGGACATCTCCTGTCACCTCCTTCTCCTCCCTCTGTGCCCAGGGTGGAGATGACAAAGCCTCAGCACTGGCCATCTCCCAGCCAGATTCCACTGTGTGCAGTGAGCAGGATCCAGATGTGCTAACTGAGGTTCCCAGTATAAAGAACAGCTGGGACTTGGCTACTCTATCACATGTTTAATTCCTCAGTTCCTGGATTCATAATGATTGAAAGCACTGAATTTTTGTCAATAATGCAACAGATTCCTGAATAGAAGTATGATTGAATAACCATAATTAACTTTATAACCACCTTATTTACATTTGATTTAGGAATACACAAGAAGGCCAAATTACTATGGAAATGGAAAAAAAAAATCCCATTAACAATAAAGGAAATTTGGGGAACATGGAAGTTAGTTTGTTTGGCTTAATATTCTACAACAACTGAAAATTTAAACAAACCAAAACAAAACAATTTGTTTTGATGATTATTTGACTCTCCCAAGTAAATATGACAGAGCCAGGAGCCCAGACCAAGCAGTGGCATGTGGACTGGCCATAAAATTAAAAATAAACTTGAGTAAATGTGCAGCTAAATGCAGACTGTGGGGATAGGATGTGAACTTCAGCTATTTCCTGGAGCTAGTGTGGTTCCAAAGTTTAACAGCTTTAGCCTTTGAGACCTGGAGGCGTGCATACTTGTTTTCAGTTTCTCCTCCTTTCATCTCCCCCCACTCAGAGCCCTACCACCTCCCAGCTGCCCTGCTCGCTCCATCTCTCGCTGCAGAAGGACACTCCTCTTACCCTCTAACAAGTGTCCCACATGGTCTCTTGCACAGAGCATCACTGCACAGCACTGTCCTTGTGCCCTCCACCCCACTCTGCTCCAGTGAGATGGAAGTCTGCATTCCCATTGTGCCCTCAGTGCTCACTGGCCTGCAAAGGACTGACTGCTACTTACTGAGTACCATCCAGGGAGCTGATCAACTGCCAGCTACTCTTTGGCCATGCTGGCTCATGCCTAACAATTAAGCTTTTTATGAAGACTTCCAGTCTTGAACTTTTTTTTTTTTTTAAATAAATATTTTTGGTTAAAACAACCATGGAGGTAATGGGGAAGGGTGAATGGAATAGCCAGCACAGCCTTATCTCACAGGGACTGTGTGATAGCAGATATTTCCAGGCATAAATTTGTTATTAGGGTTGCACTACCAAGCTCAAAAGTATTTCACTAATCCTGGCTTGAGCTTTATGTACTTTTTGCTTGTGACCTTCATGCCTGCAACAGACTCAAGGCTAAATCCAATTCAGGAAGCTCATTCTAAAGCAAGTCTTGACATTTCTCTTTGAAGTAAAACTTTTATTTCATGCTTATTTCTCCTAATACTGCATGATAGATTTCTTTGTTAAAATGGAAGTGCATGTAGAAACAAATTCCAATGTAACTCCTTGAATGCTTTCAAAAATCATCATGAATTATTTCTCATGGCTGTCCTGGGGTTCTGTCTCAGCAAATCCAGGATAGCATCCCTGCCTTATTGTGGCCTTCCAGTATCTGAAAAGGGCCTACAAGAAAGCTGGGGAGGGACTTTTTAGGGTGTCAGGTAGTGAATAGGACTGGGGGGAATGGAGAAAAAATAGAAATGGGTAGATTCAGATTGGATGTTAGGAAGAAATTCTTCACCATGAGGGTGGTGAGACACTGGAACAGGTTGCCCAGGGAGGTGGTAGAAGCCTCATCCCTGGAGGGTTTTAAGGCCAGGCTGGATGTGGCTGTGAGCAACCTGCTGTAGTGTGAGGTGTCCCTGCCCATGGCAGGGGGGTTGGAACTGGCTGAGCCTTGAGGTCCCTTCCAACCCTGACAATTCTGATTTTAAGTACTAGGTGTGCATGGTACAGCAGCTAACAAACTGTAGTTTAAAGCATAGCAAGATAAGTTAAAGACACTGTGACAACCTTAATATCCAACATTTCCTATTAGAGTGTTTACAATTACTTCCCTATTAATTTGCAAACGAACAAACTTATACTATGTATGTGCATACCTAGATGTATGTGTCTGTTGTCTATGTACATGGAGACTGACATCACCCACATGTGATGTTTGTGCCTTCTTCTTTCACACAGGAATTGTTGGCAAAGTGCTCTTTTACCAAAGCAGGTACTTCTCTGTGCCAAAACTCTGATGCTACAAGATTGTGATTTATTTAAAATATATTGGCTGTTACAAAAGGCTCAATTCTGGGTAGCATCAAGCATCATCTTCTAGAGCTGAAACCTCAGTGGACATATTTCTTATTTTTTCCATGAAAAAAGAGGCAGAAAAAAACCTTAATATGCTCTTATAAAACTAAGGTTCCATTAAGTATTGGTATGATACATGAAGAGTCATAGACTCACAGGATGGTTTGAGTTGGGAAGAACAATAAAGATCATCTAGTTCAATGCCTTCTGCCATGGGCAGGACAGTTTGCACTAGACCACATTGCTCAAAGCCCCATCCAACCTGCTTTTGAGCACTTCCAGGGGTGAGGTATCCACAGCCTCCCTGGGCAACTTGTTCTAGTGTCTCACCACCCAGTTGTCTCACCACAACTTTTTCCTTACATTAGTCTAAACCTGCCCTTTTTCAGTTTGAAGTTGTCACCCCTTGTCCTATCACTACACATCCTTGTGAAAAGTCTCTCTCTAGCTTTCCTGTAGGTACTGGAAGGCTGCTATAAGGTCTCCTGGGAGCCTTCTCTTCTCCAGGATGAACAGCCCTAAGTCTCTCAGCCTGTCCTCACAGAAGAGTTGCCCCTTTTGCTTGAGTGAAGGGGTTTCTAGTTCCCTCAAAATAATTTCCTCTTTGCACTGTAAGTCAGAGAAGCCAGAGGCTCATATGAGGAATTTGGGAGAGGAAAACACCAGCTGTTGGGTTCTCTTTTGCTCTGGCATTGAAGAGTTCACTGCAGACAGGCATTTCCATATGATGCCCTTGTGTTTGCATACCATTGGCATGGAGCTTCACTACCACTGGCTGCTTCAGGTCCATCATTGCTTTGAGCTTACTAAACTATCAATCCTGCAAATGATCTACCAAGCTGATGCCTGGGAGGGGGAAATCCCTCTGTGTGCTTAAATCCAGGTGGTAGTAAGTGAAGCAGTTCTCAAAACAAAGGGGCTAGAAGTAATCCTATATTTGGACTCCTGATTGGTTTCATCACATGAAGTAACTCTTCATCAGTACAAACACTCTTCAAAATGTTTCAACAGCTGGGGCTAGTTGTTGTTTCCAGAAGAACATTATCACCTGTTAAGGAAATAGGACATTTGGGGGCATGCTTCCCTAGCAATTTAGGGAGAGCTTTCTGCCCAGAACTGAAAGAGAAGGGGGAAAAAAAAAAAAAGAGTGAGATTCTTTTTTTAACTATATCATCCAGTGTACAAAACCTAGAAGAAAAAGTATTTTGTAAGTGAATTGTTTGAGAAAGCTTCTCTCTGAAGCAACCTTTTATTTATTTATTTGTTTGTTTGTTTATTTATTTTTTGTTACAGGGCTTTCATGAGCAGTCTGTTGAAGACAGCAGTTTTGCCAGGGGTGTTGATAACAACGATTTTGTAGGCTGCAAACTGTATCACAGGTCACCCGTGAAGATGGAGTTAATGAAAAGGTAATTTCAGTTATTCTGCAGTCTGAGTTATACTGGGGGAAATCCAATGTAAGCCAATGACTTCATGTTATCAGAACAGAAAATGGCCTGAACAGTCTTAACCCTGCACATTGTGGCCCAGCCTTGAAGTACATCACTGTGTGCTGCTTCACCCCCACCCCAGCATGCATTCCAGCTGATTCTGATGGGATGAGGAAGGGACATTTAAAATACTCAGCATTTTTCATAGTGTATTCTTCCCCAGCCCAGGAATTCTCTCATTGGCTTTGGAAGTTAGAAACCCTGATTATTTAGCCTCTGTTGGCATCCTGCACTCCTTCCCTCAAAGGGCAATTCTGTATGAACTACTTTAGCCAACCACTCAGGGTGAGATGTCTCTCTTGATTTAGAGAGCTGCATTTCATATGAAATGATTGAGTCAGTAGCTTCAGCTTTAAATCAAACAGTAACGTGGCCTAGGATGATCAAATAAATCTATTTGTTCCCCCAAGATCTTAAAAATCTCTTTTCTAAAAGCTGAGACTCCTGAACAGTGTTTGGGAGAGTTTAGGGATATCTATAAAATGTTTAGGCTCAGCGAAGAAGGTAGGTGGATGTAAAGAAGACATTGAAATTTGACAGCTGATGCAATGATCCAGTGAGGTCTTCTGAACACCAGTACTTGCTGTCATTTCTCAGACCTGAACCACTTCCCATAGCTTGCACCTGCAGTAAAAAAAAGTGCTCAGTTTTTTTGGGCCAGCCCTACAACCCCTGATTAAAACATCTGCAAATGCAAGCTGGGGTTAGCACTCAGCCCAGGATGCAGGTCCAAGTGCACTGTGTAAAGCCTTGCACACTAAAAATGAACTGAATCAACTCTCTTCCCAAAGGGCTGCACACTGCTGAATTCCTTCAGCTGAAGTCATCCTGAGTTTGTTCACTTTAACTGAGTTAAACCAAAATTTTAGTCTGACTATTGATTGGCATTTCTGGGTTTTGGTTGTTTTTTTTTTGTTTGTTTGGTTTGTTTGTTTGTTTGTTTGTCTTTTTAATTGTCTAAATGTGATAATTCAACAAGTGCATGTCAGGTTTTGTTTAGTCACACACACTGTTTAGGGAAAAAAGGAAGAATGTCTTTTATTATGGTACATGAATGCTGGGTGTGTAGCATCTACTCCCAGGGTGACTGTCTAAAGTTGCTCAGAGTTATCTGTACTGAACTGAGGTTCCCAGCTGGGACTTTGTCTCATCTGTGCTCCCTTGGTTCCAGGGATTACAGGCATTTCTCTCACTGAGGGTAGATATCTAGGAATTTTCTCTACATTTTTGACAGAGTACATCTTATGCTCAGTTATTACTTAGAGATAAATTTTAGTATACTCAGCTGCCATTAGTTTCAAATTAACAGGGCCATTTAGATTTTTTTTTTTTTTTGGTAGAAATATTATTGAAGCTGCAGATTCCAAAAGTTAGGACCTATATTAAGAGAGTGTGCTCACTAATCCCAGGAAGATCATGCCTTCTGTTCCATGGGATTTAGGTTTGTCTCCGATTCAAACAGAACTGTGGTTTGGAACATTAAACAGTGCTGTGGGTGACTAATTATTCACAAAGGCCAACACTGATATCTCATTTGTCTTGTCCCCAAACACTCTTGATTGCACTGGAAACTGGTCCTTTGAAAACAAAGCCACGAGTGAAAAGAGCTGTGGTGTTTTCTTCCATGGTTAGTTGCCAATGGTTGGCAAAATAAAAGCCTGGACTGAGAATTGAAGACTTTTTTCTGGTCTTCTCCTTTGCTGTACCAAAGGGACTCACACCTGCAAGTACACGTGGATGATTCAGATGTAAAACAGGCTGTCTGGTGCCTTTCATGCTGAGCTGCTGAGTGCAGCCTGTGAGCCTAGAGCAGAGCCAAGTGACAGGATGCTGACAACTGCTTTCTGGTGGCCACTGTCAAATAAACAATTTATATGCTTTGTCATTCACATACAGCAGGTTCCTTTAGCCTCCATCAGGACTCTGGAAGAGAGAGCCAAGTCATGCCCCTTGGCTTGGCTCATCCTTGGCAGATGTTCAAGCCTTAGAGAAGATGACATTCACTTATAGCTATCCTCCATAAATATTCAGCCTTCAGAAGAGAGTTAGTGGTCTCTGCTGCTTTACATTGGTCCTGTTTGAAGCTGCTGGGCTTGAGGCCTGAGCATTTTCCTTACTTATAGGGAGTATCATGAGGTAACTGGGGATACCTATGGGTTCTCTGGTACAACAGACAGCTTGAAAACATTTTTCTTGCAATGAAAGACTTTTCTAAATTACTTTTCCTCTCCCTTTGGTTTTTTTTTTTTTCTTTTTACATTTTTTATCATTTTCTCAAGAGTGAGAGAGAACACATAGCATCTTAGAAAAGAATTAATAATGTTGATTTGCACTGGATAAAATCCTCCTCCAAGATGTGTAAGCAATCAGATGGTGACAGTCATTCATCTCAGGTACCAAGCCAGCCAGATATAAGTCAGCAGATGTATCCCTGTTAGCGCTAAACTGAGACGGAAGCAACAGATGCTACCTCTCAGCAGGGCTTATTAGACCATGCTCAGCAGCATGCTGACATAGTTACATGGTATTCCACCTTCTGCTGGCCTACAACTGCTCAGCTCCTCACCAAGGCAAAGCACCAAGCAGCTGCACAAACCCTGGCAGATACACCTTCGCTCTTGGAACCTGCGTTTGGGGAAGACTTTCAAGAGCATCAGGGGCAGCTGAAGTCTCTGCTGGCCTTTGCACATTTGAAAAGTCTCCTTCTTGATTAGCACATCAACCCCTACACTGTGGCTCTCAGGCCAGACCTGTCTAGCAGAGTGTTTATTTGAACTGCAGGCAGGCTGTTTCAGCTGCACAGATGCACTGACTATGGACCAAGTGTGTGCACTGGATGTCTTCCCTTCCCTTCCCTTCCCTTCCCTTCCCTTCCCTTCCCTTCCCTTCCCTTCCCTTCCCTTCCCTTCCCTTCCCTTCCCTTCCCTTCCCTTCCCTTCCCTTCCCTTCCCTTCCCTTCCCTTCCCTTCCCTTCCCTTCCCTTCCCTTCCCTTCCCTTCCCTCTCAAGGACTCATCCAACACTTCCAGGGAGGGGGCATGCATGACCTCCCTGGGCAACCTGTTTCAGTGTCTGACCACCCTCACTGTAAAGAATTTGTTCCTACTATCCAGTCTAAATCTGCCCTTCTCAAGCTTCAATCCATTCCTTCTCATCCTATCACTACAAGCCCTTATAAAAAGTCTTTTCCCAGCTTTCTTGCAGGCCCCCTTCAGGTACTGGAAGACCACTAAAAAGTCTTTTCCAACCGAAATGATTCTGTGACTCTGTGACTGTGCCTTCTGAAAAGCATTCTCAAGAGGACAGTGGTATTTCCATGTTTTCATTTGAAAGATCTTGTGCATGCTCATGTTTTAAGCACAACCAGAGGCAGTGCAGTGAGGTGTGAGGGATTTATTGACCACATTCAAACTTTTAGCCTTCCCATTTTTTTTTTTTTAAGTGGTGATTGTGTAAGCATTGCAACCACATATTGCAAATATCTCTGATGTCTGAGACAGCCTGAGTACAGTTGTGGCAGGTATTGTGCTTTAAGCAAGCACAAAGCTCTTTCAAGCCTTTCATTAAATAAAGATAATTCCAATCTATGAAAGCAGGGCTGTAGGGTTGTGGTTTTTTTTTATTCCCCCTGTTATGTGGGTGTCTGGTATGGAATGCCATGAAACCTCTATTTGTGTTTTGATATAGGGGACACAGATTGACATTTCAGCCTTCAACTTGCAATCTTTCCTGAGAGACATCTGAAAAGATATAAAAGCATTGAACCTGGCCACCTTTAAACCGTCGGTGGTGGTGTGGTGGTTCAGGTTTGGCTTTGAAAACACTGAAAGAAGATCATACTCCAGCAGGAGAAAGAGGATACTCAGTATTTTTCCTGTGGGTTTTCACTGCACTCACATATTTGTTTCTGTATTGGTGGTGATTCATGTCACAAACGCCTTTGTCCATTTCTCTCTTTCTGCTACAATGGCCCAAGTAATTAACTAAGTGAAGAGGCTGTCAATTAAACACTGATACTAATCTTGGCATAAAAGCTCCCTTAGGAAACACTGAGTTGGAACATGTTTTACAGTGGCACCACTGCCTTCATTCAGCTCACTTCTTGGACAATTAAGTGCTCCAAATATTTGTGTGTCATCTGGGCAACATTAGCAGCAGGAGCGACCCCTGCTATAGATACAGTCCCTGCAAAGAATGCCTGGGGAATACAATGCCTATTGTGCCAGCAAGGCTGATTTTATCAAGCCAGGGACATTATATAGTTAATTAATGGCAAGATCTTTGATGATAAGATTGTCAAGGACAATTAAGAAGATGGTTATAAGTGTCCTTGGTAACAAGAATGCAATACTGATTTTAGCTTACTTTCACTAAGTGTGGCTTAAAGGTCAGTTTCTCTGAAGTGTGAATACTTAAGCATTCTTTGGATAGATGTCATTATACCTTAATCTCAGGAGGAAAACATTTTTCTGTTCTATCTGTGTAGCAAATGAAAATTAATGAGAATCTCTTGCTAAGAAATTAAGGTAACGTATTTCGAGGAGAAACATCTAGCCAGCATCCTCAGCAACAACTCTGGATCCAGGCTCTGAGATGCAAAGACACTTCAGCTGCAGCCCAGCTGGTGCAGAATGGTGAGCATGAAGCCAGTAGATGGAAAGATGAACAGGTCAGCCCATACATGCTCAGTAAGATCCCTCTGTTTCTCACCTGCCCAATACTGGATCCAGCTTTGCCGTATCTCACTCATGCACCAAAATCAAGCACAAATGGCACTCGACATAAAATCCCTCTGAGAACTGGATACACTCACAGGAGAAAAGTGATAGATACTGGTATGACAGATTGCATCTTGAATGCTGAAATTAAGAGAGTAATTGATCTCTTTGCTGCAAGAGAACTGCTTAGGGCTTTCTGTGAAAAAGTTGATTAATAATGTAATTTTGAAGGAGGCAAGAGTGTGTGGCACTACATGAACCAGCACAGCTGTCAGCCAGCATCCCCTTTGTAGGCATACCACAACGTGCACCTCTGAGGAGAGACTCAAAGAGAGAAAATAAATATTGCATCTCACTAGCCAGTAACACCACTAGAGAAGCCAAATTTTCTACTGGTTTACCTCCATGCTCAAGCATGTTTCTGGTTAGAGATGGGACTTAGTGAGCAAGAGGCTGAGCTTGGATGCATAGCCACTTACCCACCCCCACCAGAAGCTATGTGTATATATCAGCAGCTTCAGAGCCCACCCACCCTTCAATTTACTCTACACACTTGGGAAACTGAGAGGTTTGTTTGCATGTGAGAAATATACAGAAATGTGGAAGCACCAGTAATGGGGGAAAAAAGAAAAATAAATTGCACTGGTGCTTTTTTGCTGTACAGAAATAAATCTGTTTGCAAGAAGGTGGAAAAGAGTAGAGAATTAAATAAAAAATGCTAGGTTTTGCACACTTTATGTTTGGCATCAAAATTTACTGTCAAGGATATACTGATATAAGCAACAGTGGCTGCTCAGCAAGTCTGTTTTTCTCAGCTACTTTATAATTCCTTCAGTATTAATCAATCACATTGCAGCTAATTGCAAAGAAATTGCAGTTCTGACTGTCCATTGACACAGGACCCTTTTATTCAGCAGGCTGCCTTCCTGGCAAAGCAGTGGATTGTTTTTGCTGGCTCAGAAGCCCGAACACACAGCCTTTCTGATGCTGACAGATTCCATCTGCTCCCCTTTAATTAACATCTAATATGTAAACCATCTAATACATGTAACACTGCATAACAAGGGATTAAGAAATAGAAGGTAACCCTTCATCATAAAGCTGTGCCATCTCTTAGGATCTCATTACGAATGGTAAATGGCACCAAAATGAAATGGGAACTGCACACTAACAGGAACAGCAGCAGGGAGGTACTCTCAGCATGACAAGCCCAAACATATGGACACAGAGACAAAATAAAGGGGAAGGTGGAGCTTCTTTCATCCATGGATTCACACAGGTACTGCTTCAGCTCAGATATCAGCTGGTTTAATGCAATTATGAGGAAGAATGGGATGTGCTAATTTGTGTTCCCAATTATTGCTGGCTAGATAAGAAGCATTGTTTCTGTAAGACTCTGGTGCAATCCATTAAACCCATTAAAAGTGCTAATTAGCTCATGTTCTATAAATGACAGTGTCTGGGCTGCACTCTGCTGTCTAATACCTGCCAGCAGCCAAAAGCTGGGGATGAAACTATACAAAGAACACCTTCTAGGAAAACCCTGAAACCAAATTAAGATGTCAAAAGAGAGGGAGATAAAATGTTCTTCTGCATCACAGCTGCTGATGAGCAGGCATGAAATTTATGTGGCTGGGGGACAGGGTTGCCACCATTCATGACTAGCTAAGTTATGTGAAAGGTCAAGGCTGCTATGTTTTCATGATAACATCTAAGCAGAACACAAGCATTTGGAGAGTCTCATCCACACATCTATCTAGTGAGTTAGATTAAAATCATGCAGAACAGCTGCAACAAGGCTTGCAATGCTCAACAAAGGGCAGGAAGATTAGACACCTCGATAATAAGACATGAATGACCCTAATGGCAAGAGGAGAAGAGGAAGTGTGCTCCCTAACCTGCAGCAATGACAAAACCATTATTTGAAGCCTCTTAGAAATGACTAAAAGAGAGGGGGAGGGAGGAACAGAGGGGCAGTGTGAGATCAACACCTCCTGGCAAGCCTGGCTTTTGGATTCTGCAGAATGTGAGCCACAAACTTGTGGTACAAACTCCTGAGTTAGTAATATTATTTTAAATTGTATCAGTTGCTCTCCATTTGCTCAGAATGGATCTGGGAGGCCAGGCCCCAGAAGCAGGCTCACATTAAGCTCTGTGCTGCAGGCTGAGCATCCCTCTGAGAGGAGTCAGGATAGAACTGCTCACGTATCATGAAGGTATACACATATTTCTGTGCATTTCCCTCTTCCCTGCTTCTAGTTTCAGGAGGTGTGTAAACAAATGTTCTCTCCAATCCCACAGGAGGCAGCTCAGGAGCTCAGCATTCACAGTATGCTCAGTGAGGGCTGGTCAAAAGCTTGAGGGGAGGAAGAAGGTTTGCAGTGGGATCCATTGATCCTGTTTGGGACTGATTTTTCAGTCACTGACTGTCACCACTGAAGCAGACTGTGGTGGGTTGAAAATTCCCGTTCCCAACATAAAATTGCCAGAAGAGCTGAGCTAGAAAGCAAATGAAGCTGTATTTACAAGCAAAACTACAATCTAAAATATGGAATGCAATGAATATGTACAAAATAGACAATATTTACAGGCATTTATAATTTATAAACAACACAAGAACTCCCCTGGACAAACCAGGGGGCTACTAATGGCTTCCCTCTCCCTGCTCCCTTCCCTACCCCTCTGTACACAGGACAAGAGAAAGAGCAGAGAGTTGCTGTTGGTTACTAAACCACAAGAAGAACACATTCAAGGTCAGCAAAGCCAGCAGAAGCCCAAGTTAGTACCTGCTGGAGTGAAGGAAGCCAAAATGAGAGCTAGTTTACAGATCTAAATTTTATGTTTGTTATCTCCCCAGTGGGATTATTTAGAATTTATCATTAGTTCCCTTTTTTACATCCAAGAGTGATTCGTTTACATTCTACTACTTTCTGTTCACGATCTGTGGAACACTTTCTGGGTACAGCCTAAAACCACCACAGAGACAAAAAAGGGATTGCACTGCAGTCAGTGCAAGCCCACATGAGCATATTTAAACCTGTGCCCCACGTCCCTGCTTCTTAGAGCTTGGCTACCTAGCAGAGTGGATATTTAAGAAGTGATGAAAGCAAATAAGAGTTCACAAAGACCACAGGCAGGTGGCAATGAAGTGCCTCACGAGAAACACGCTCACAACTGCCCCAAGGTGCAGAGATCCAAACTGACTGCTAACAAACAACACAGGAGTTTAACATGTCAGAGGGGCTTGAGAAACAGTCCCCTCCAACACCATCCTTGCTTTGTTTTCTCTCCACCTTTGCTCAACTTTTCTGTTTCCACTGCTAACATTTTGAATGCTGGGAAGGTGTGCCTGTGTCAGGAGCTGCCAGATGAGCTGTCTGTTCATGGCATGCCTGTCCTGTCCTTGTCACTCTAGTTAATGGTCATGTTTGCACTGCTGCAAAGGTGGTGTCTGAGTGCTCCTCAGTAAAACACTCCTATCAATATTGTGACAAGGCACAAGTTTCACCTGTCTGAACTATGCACTGCTTAGGCATTATACATCCTGTCTTGAGAAAAGACCTACAGGGGAAGCAAAGAAGCCCCAAGGCCTGGTCTTTATTCATTTTTTTTTCCTAAAATGTTTTTTTTTTTTTTCCCAGTTATGATGTGAATTTACTAAACATACAGAGAAATTGCTTTCAGACTCTATTTCCTTTTCTCTGAATGTTTTAGAAAGAATGAACTTTCTACTCATTTTTTTTTCTTTATGTGCTGAGATTTGATTCATAGCAGTTTTAAGATCAGGCCTGGATTTCCCAACCCTTTTTCTTCCTGCCACAGGCTAAATGCATTAGAGGGACACAGCATCATTCAGAAGCCATTAAATCTTCCTTCTGCAGAGAGACTCTCTAGCTAGAGTTTCACTCTTATCTCTGCTTATAATCACAGGAGGAAGTCTTGCTACAGTGATCCTGCCTTGCAGCCTTCCACCAGCATCCCTCTCCACAGGAGAGCACACGTCCTCCTCTCTGCACCCCTGTGGTGTCCAAAGACCCTGCTGGAGCCAGCAGCAGTTATCTGCCTGAGCTCTGTATTTGCTCTCTTGAGAGCTTTAGCTTTCAGCAGCATGCAAGCTGAAATGTAGATTTGCTGTGGCAGAGCCTTGCTCCTGACAACTTCCCAGACAGCACAGGATGATTTCTGGGTTTGAAGGAGAGGAACCTTACATATCAGGACAGGGGCACCTCTGTTATGAAGAAAGACTGAGAGAGCTGAGGTTGTTCAGACTGGAGAAGAGAAGGCTCTGGGGAGACTGTACAATAGCCTTTCAGTACTTACAGGGGCAAATAAGAAAGACAGGGACAGATCTTATAGCAGAGCCTCTTGTGACAGGACAAGGGGTGATGGTTTTAAACTAAAAGAGGAAGATTTAGCCTAGATAGAAGGAAAACTTCTATTTTACAATGAGGGTGGTGAAACACTGACACATGTTGCCAGAGAAGTGGTAGTTGCCCCATCTCTGGAAATATTCAAGGTCAGGTTGGATGAGGCTCTGAGCAACCTGCTCTAGCTGGGGATGTCCCTGCTCACTGCAGCAGGGTTGGAATAGATGTCCTTAAAGCTCTATTCCAACCCAAACCATTCTATGATTCTATGGAGGATACACTTCGGTCAGGTTTGGGAGAAGGATTTAAAGGAGGGCTTTCATACTGACAAAACAAATTAATCAGAATGATACCATAGACCAGGTGGTCACTCTGATCAGATGCTACATTCATAACTGCTGCAGCCAGAGCAGCCCCAGGGGTTTGGAGGAAGGAGACAAAAAGAAAGAGCTTGTCAGAAAGTAACACCTGCAGTGAGAGTAGAAGCTGGCAGAGATGACCATCCCAACCCTACCAGCAGGAGCAAATGGGGAACAGGAATTTAAGCAGGTAATCTCATCAGAAGCAGTGGAAGTCATGCGGAGAGGTTTTCTATAGCTGCCTTGCTTGGATTTTCTGCTCCTAAGTAATCTGGTTGAGCTCAAATTACAACATTTCCTTTTGGGGGGAGAGTACTAATCTTGGTGCATTTCCTACATTTATGTGATAGCTTGCTCAAGACTTAGGAGTTCAGTGTCATGGAGCTTTCCCAAGACAAAAGTTCAATATCCTGGAGCTCTGTTCTTTATTCTTTATTATTATTTATGTTTTTGAAATAGGCAGCAGCATACAAACAGCCACAGACAAGGCAGAGTTTACTTACAAAAATCCTACTTTTTAACAAAAGAGGCTAAAAATAGTTTGAGAGCATGCACTCAAAATCTAGCAAGTTTCATGACAGGCTGGAACAGAGTTTTGGGGAAAGATCTCACTCAACTCTAAATTTTGACTATTTACTTTCATATTGATTTAGACCTTTTTTTTTTTTTTTTTTTTTGTCTTTCATCCCAGGAGAACCTGGCAGTTTTGGTAATGACAAATAGAGAGTGCCAAACACCACAAGCAGTGAAGTCAAGATTGTATCTCCAAGCCATTGAACTCAGTCAAAGCATATGCTTTGTATCCCTTGGGATACAAGGGGAAAAGCTGTAGTCATATCACAGTCACAGAATGGTGCAGGTTGGAAGGGACCTCTGAAGATCCTCTAATCCCCTCCCACTCTGCTAGAGCAGCAGCACCTAGAGTAAATCATGCAGGAACATATCCAGGTGGGTTTGGAATGCTATCAGACATGAAAACTCTACCACCTCTATGGGCAGCCTGTTCCAGTGCTCCCCCACCCTTAAAGTGAAGATTTTTTTTCCTCGTGTTTATGTGGACCCTTCTGGATTTCAATCTGCGTCCACTGCCCCTTGTCACAGGACAGGACTGAGAAGAGTCTGGCTCCATCCTCCTGACACTCTCTCTTTAGATATTGATCAATATTAACAGAGATCCCCACTCAGTCTCCTCCAGGCTAAACAACCCCAGATTTCACAGTGAAGATTTAAGAATTGCTAAACAAAAACTGGAGAGCTGTTTTCCAGGCTAGGATTTTTTTTTTTTCCTTGAAAAAAGACAAAACAAAATAAAGACAAAATAAACCCCAAACACCACCAACTTTTGCATTTGAGCAAGGAGTGCAAGTGAATTGAACAGAGCACGTAGCAGAGAAGCTGCCAGCTCCTGTGTTTCAGGCAGGATTGCTGGTGGGTTTCAGGCGGGATTGCTGGTGGGTTTCAGGCAGGATTGTTGGTGGATTTCAGGCATTTCTGTCTTATTCAATCACTGTTAACTGCAGTCTGGAATGCTGACACAATGTGTAGTGAAAGCAAAGAGTGCAAATTGGGCATGATAGAGGCTTCTTGGTGCAGGAAGGAAGTAACATAACACTGACCACAGCTCAAGTTGCACTGTGAGAACAGAATGAATGAGCAAACCTGGTCTCTGTCATAGGACAACGGAGAGAGAAGGAAAAAAAAAATATAACTAAGAAGAGGTTTAGAAGGAAAAGAACAATGCAATGTTTCTATTTTCCTTTATTTCCCCAAAAGATCTTTTGAAATACAGGAAAAATGGGTACAGCAATACAAGCAGGTTATAGTTATAGTAATAATTCAAACCATGTTGATTTTAGTGAGAAAAATCTTATGCTTAAGTGCCAAAGTATTTTTTTCCAGAAGTTTTTAGGAGCTCAAATCTTGTCAGCTCTCAAGGACACTCACAATTGAAACTTCAGAAAGGGATCTTCAAACTCTAGAGGTTGCAGGTTGCCCACAGACATTGTGGAGCCTCCATCCTTGGAGATATTGATAACCTGACTGAGCAGTCCTGGAGAACCTGCTCTAGGTCACCCAGATGGATTGGATGATCTCCAGAGAGGCTTTACTACCGCAGCTGTTCTGTCATTCTGTGAAACCTTGTTAGGTTACTGGAGAGCAGAGCTTGCCCCCCTGGTCCCTTGTAGTAACCAGCACATCTTCACCAGCAGCAAGAGCAGGATGTGGACAGCCTGCACAGGCACTATCAACATTTAGCTTCAAAAGGCCTGGTGATAGATCCATCCTGTCACACAGGAGCTGTGGGGGGGATGGATGGTACCATAGGTGCAGGTCATTAGTGCAGTGAGCCTTGTGAAATCTCCATGGGGCTCAGGAGAGTCCCCTGGTAACACTTTAAGCTTGTGTTAGAAGAACAGCCACAGAGAAACTCAGACACCAGGGAAGAAGGGATGACAAGAAGCAGCCTGGCATTTCCTCCAGTTCCCTGTCACTGTGATTCTGTCCTAAAATCCAAACCACTGAACCTTCTCCCAGGAAAAAGTCTTTGGAATCCTATTGTCCACAATAAAGAATCATAGAATCATAGAATCATAGAATCAGTCAGGGTTGGAAGGGACCACAAGGATCATCTAGTTCCAACCTCCCTGCCATGGGCAGGGACACCTCACACTAGATCATTATATATATATAATTAATATATATAAAGATACATAATTAACTTTGTTTCAACAATCAGGCTCTCCCTCACTGGACCCAAGGGAGTTATAGAAAATTATTCTTCTCAAAGTACACAGCTAAACTCTTTCTGCCCTAGCAACTACTTTATCTCTGAAGCCAGTGGAAAGCTCTCAATCAGTTCCTCTGCAAGGAGCCAGTTTGGAATCACCCTGGCTTAAAACCATGAAGGTGTACTGACCACATCTGCAAATCTTCCTTTAGGCTCATCCACTCTTTGCAGAACAAAACCCATCAGCTTAGCTGCTCCAAGACTGACAGCCTTGCCCTGTACCACATGATGAATACTCCAGAGAAAGCTGCCATCAAAATCCTCAGTGCATTTCTGCAAAAAAAACCCACAAACAACCCAAAAACCTCTCCTTTTTGTTACTTGTCACCACATTTCCCATTCATAAAGAAATGTTTAGGTTTTGATCCTTTTGGGCTGCACAATGTCACTTTTTTTGTTTATGAAAATATAGTTTGGATTTCAACGATAGAACACAAGGACAGCTCCAATGAACAGCTCTATTATACTGAAGAAATTGAGTTTCTATTCATAAAGACATGAGTAGCTGCTGTTAGATGGTTTCCCATACAAAACCCACTGAATACCTCCAAATGAGGCTGACTATATCAAAACACTAAAACATGAATAGGATTTCTTCTCAAAGGAAAGACTGAATCAAAGTATGACTATAGTGATAGATCTTCTAATAGGGCTGCTTACAATTAAAGAAGAACCTTGGTTTAAAGTCACTCTGATTTCTTCTACCATGTTTGTGTCATAAATATGAACCTTGTTAGGCAGAGGAAAGGCTTCTGTGAACAACATAAAGGGCACCTTTACACATTAATTCTCCTAAACAGCATATGATGTTTGCCATGAAATAAAATAGTTGCCATTTTTTCAGCTTTAGAACATCTTGACTCTGTGTTCATGTTTTAAATTGTCTGCCACTCCTTTTAATATATCCATACATAAACAAAAGTGGTCATAACCACCTTTGATAGTAACTTGTCAAGAGTTATTCAGGGAAAAAAAAGACCTGATCACCAAGTTTGGTGACAAAAAGCCTCTCAAGCAGCAAGTTTTAACTAAAACAATGGAAAATGAAAGGAAAATAATATTTGACTTGGTATAGAAGCCACATGAAACCTTAGTACTTTGGGTGAAAAATAGAGCCTTAACAATCTTCAGAGACAGAAAATTTTCAGGGATGCAAGCACATCATCCAGCAATACAATGACTGCCTGTTTTCCCAAGGAGAATTTTATCACTTGCAAGGGATGTGCAAAACGTTGACACTCGTCTGCTAGTGTGTAATATCCAGAGTAATGGACAGTTTGGTTCAGCAGTTGTAGCAAACCTTTGCTGAGGATAAAGAAGGTAACACACAGCCATCCCTAATTCACCTCTGTGCTGCTCAAGAGCCTCCATATGCCCAAAAAGCAACACCCAGGGCTGGAAGGAACAGAGATGGCAGCTATTCTGCTGGGTTTTCCCAAACTGAGGCCACAATAACTCCTTCACCTATTAATAACCAATGGGGCACCTAGCAGTGAATGGGTTCCCTACTTCAGTTGTAAGTGTAAATGAAGAAAGGATGCTTCATTACCAAGGGGAGGTAAGACCAGAGGAAGGAATACAAGCGTTTGTCATCTCCAGCCTAAAGCTTAAAAGTCAAAGCTCAGCCATTTGGTGATGCCACAAACATTTTTGAAAGTTTCTGTCTGAAATGTTTAAGTTCAAGAAGATTTGTGGCCTGAAAGGGTTTATTAAAGATCTAAAACTCTAAGCACAGTGGCTCTGTGCTTCAACAGCAAAGCCACTTACAAACAGCAGCATTTCTGCTAATGGAAGGGAGCAGTGTTCAAAGGAAGAGCACTGATCCTCAGTTTTCCTCTGTAGCCAGCATTTGCTGGAAGGGAAGAGACATTGACCTCTGGCTTGTGGTGGGTAAATGTTAGATCACATTGAGCAAGTGAAATTCAAAAGTGCTTTCTGTGTTGCTTTTTAGTTAATGGCATCTGCTCTGCTATGACAAAGGGGGGTTTGTTGTTCCTTCTACTCTAGAATCCACATTTTGGTCACAAAGGTGATTCTGCTATGTTGCAGACAGTGGGAGCATCCCACTGTGAACGTATCTACCTCTTTCAATGTATTTCTGGACATTAATGAGAGTTGTCCTCATTTACAAAAATTATGTGGAATGATTGACTTGTGATGAAGGTTTATGAGCCACAGATTGGCTGTGATCAGTCACAGACTGCTAGGAGGGGTGTTATTTCCCATTGTTGGTAAGTTTGCCAGTGGCCACCAAAGCCTTGCTGTGCCCAACAGATTTTGCTCAGTGCTCTCTTAGATAAACCACTACCTTGAAGTGGATTTTTTTTTCCCCTGTGTTTCCACTCCTTGGATGCAAGAGCAGAGCTGGACTGGAGTGCTAGCTTCTGTCTGTGGGAGACCTTGTTTTAGGCCCTTTACTTGCCACAGATTTCCTGGCCACTCTCACAGAAGCTGCATGAGGTCAGCCTTTCAACGGGGTCCCAGCCCTTGGGGTGTAGAGTTGGATTTTGTGTGCTCCATGAAACCCATGGAGTTTGATGCCAGAGAGCAGGAACAAGTCACAATAATGAGCAAATATTTCTCTGAATTTCTGTCCAAGTCCTTGGTGCAGCTCAGAGTTTCATAGTCCTAGATCTTGTCCCAGAATGTTCATTTTTGGGTGGTGAGAGCTGGCAATTTTTCCTCCCAATAACAGTGTAGAGCACAGGGATCCCTGTCATTTTCTTACCACTGAGTAATCCTATAAACAGGGGGATTTGGGCATTAGCCTGTTTACTTCTTTCTTACTCTTGGATGGATTAGTGTGAATTTAAACCCCAAGTGCAAAGGGACAAAATGGGTCTTTGGCTTCCAGGATGGTAGCTCAGGCTCAGTACACACAATACAGTCCCTTGGGTTTGTTTGTGGTTTTCTTTCCCCCACCCTCTTTTACAGACAGCACAAGAATTTTAAGAATATGTAGAATGTCAAATTTGGCACCTCTAATCCTTCCCATACAAGGGTAATGGTGTTTCTCCAGCTTCCCTTCTTCCTCTGCCTGGATTAGCCAAGGACCAACAAAAGCAGTGGATTTTCCTTAAGGCTGGGTGCCTAAAACAAGGCTGGGTGACATACAAGACAGACCAGGTGAGTTTAATGCTTTGTCTATTGATGCTTTGCCAGTGACACCATCATATCTTCAAAGGCACAATGGCACTCAGTCATCCTTCAGAGGGCTCAGAAGCTGGATGAGTAGTTTTCAGTTAAAATAAGTTCCCACTGACAAAGACACTGCAAGGTTGACAACAGCCTCACCCCACCCCCCCTTCTCCTCCTGCAGGAGGATAGGTGACAGTTTTGGATCCATATAACCCTTTTCAAGGAAGTGCCCAACTCGAGCAGGACTCTTGGGAGCTTTGCTGTGCCCAAACTGCTGTGTCTCTGACTGTATAATCACCACTAGAATCCTTTTTCCCTCCTCCGTCTTGTGCTTAGCTAGGAATTGGACATCAGCTGATACAACAGGAGACAGCACTTAGAACCACCATGGCCAGCAAGAGCCACTCATGAATTCCCATTTCTCCTCTGTGCTACATGAAGCCAACTACTTCTTATCTTCTCATGCAAATAAGGCATGTTGGTATTACCAAATGTTTTTATTAGCAGACACCCTGATGCAACTCATCTCCAGCTTGCAGGTATTCAGCAGTTGCTTCACAGAGAGAAAGCAGAAGGATTTGATTCAAGAAGGGGAATGTGTGTGCCATTATTTCCAGGGCTCAGAGCAGTTGCACTGCCTGAGAGGGATAATCATTAAAGCTGTTTTGGAGTCAGAGAAATGAAACTGTCTCCTAACTGAGAGGCATGCCCGCTCACTGCCATGTCTGCAAGTGGGTATCAAAACACAAAAGCACTTTTGATGCCAGTCATATGCTCTGCGTGGGTTCAGAAAGAGAGAGCATTGCTGGTAAATTGTTTTGAGGAAGTCAGAGGTGGCTGTGGAAATACCAAACTAGCAGAGTGCTTGCTGCATGCCTTGCGCTGGGGCAGCTGTGTGTAGCCTCCTGGTGACACCAAGCAAAAAGGCAAAAAATTGTACTTTCTTGATTTCCTAGTTAAACTCTTAACTGCATCCCTGTTAAACCCAAGCAGCTAATAAGCACATTAGCAGATAATTAATAATGTGCACTGTCTACAATCTGAATGAAAAATCGGGAATTTTTTTCCCTTATTCCTCAAAGGTTTTATATGAAGATGCTAAGGCAGTGCCTGATGTGAAGGTTTTGTCATTTCACTAGCTGGGTGTGTGTGAAATATTACAGTTAGCAGTAGAACCAACCTGCAGTTCTCCAGCTGCATCAGTGTAGGACATTTGGGGATGTGCTATCCTTGTTTTCCAATTGCCATCCATGACCAGAAGACAGAGTTTTACAGGTTTTTAGGCACTACTCCACTGGAAGTCATGGAGTTTAGGAACCCATGTTAGTAAATATGGCAGTGAGAGAGAGGGCACACAAACATACCTTTGGAAATCTGGAACTAATTGATTTCTAAGATTTCTCCACACAGTGTCTTCCAAATGCAAGGAACATCTGCACTGTTAGCACATCAGGATTGATGCTCAGCAGTCTGCCTGTGCAGATGCAATAACATCCAAAAAGGTGCTGGGAAGAGGCAAGTCCTGCTTCTGTCATATCAGTCTCTGAGCAAGCCTCACAAGCTGCCTTCTGCCTAAGTATAAAAGGAGTTCCTGAAGAATTTGGACTAAGGCTGCCTTTGCATTTAGACCCATCAGAATGTCCTTGCTTAAGCCATAGGCTGGAGAGCATGTGAACTTGTGGTTAAACCTCTGAGCTGTCACATGGGATCTTTGGTTTCACTTCTTACCATAGATTGAGCTGTTTGATGCTGGGTGAGTGACTTTGTTTTGCTATGCCTCTAGCTATAAAGCAGAAGTACCATCCAGAATCCTTAATTCCATCATCTTTAGGCATGATCTTTGCAGACGCAGGTACAAACACATGATGAATATTGAGCACACACGCTTGACTTTTTCCAAAGGGAAAGGACAGATTTAATAGGCAAGGCTGGAGCTGGGAGGGAAAGAAGGGAAGGGAGTCCTCTCCATCTGTGTGGATTACAATAAATGATCCAAGACACACCTCACTGCAGGAGAGCCATTTATCTGGAGTTGACTGTCACTTTCACACCTACAGCTACTCCTACTCTTTAGGCTTCATGATATATAAGCAGTAAATCAGTGATAATGTGAACCAGCAAGATTTATGCCTTCACTGGCAGAAGTCAATGGCAGATTGTGAAAGATCTCTCCAAGAAGGGTACCTCTTGCAGTTTGTCCTCTAGAGTGTGTGTTTGAGACACATGTGGTTTGAGGCATTTTGAGCTGTGAGGATGTATGAACACCAGCCATCTGCTTAATCTCAGCTGTCAGAGACAGGTCACCAGGCAAGATGGATCTTGGTCTCTGACTTAGGGCTGGCCATGCTTGCAGCTATAGTGAAAAGAGCCAAGACAGGAAGCACCTTCTGTGAGTCACCATGGCACAATGTGTTTTAGTCCAACCAACCAACCATCCAAACTGGAGGAGAGGAAACATATCTGCTGGTTATGTTTGAGGGAGCAGGGAGCAAAGAAGAGAGCCACAGCACGGGAAAGGGGCGAGCGAAAAGCCATTGCTTCCTCCAGGATGCACAGCAGTGTTCACTGCGGGGACAGGAACCAAATTCCTCTTTTTGTAATCAGCATAATCCACCAGAAATAATACATAATTCCTTGGAACTGAACGGCTGTCTCACAGATGGATGGTGTAATGTGTCCCCTGCTTCTCTCTCTTCCCCCTCCCCTTCTTCCTTTCTTCCCCTGACTGGAAGTTCCTGTAATTGTCACTCTGTAATGTATATTCCAGCACATGGATATGCAGAATGAACGCTGTGTGCTCATTTTGCACTGTAAATGATGTGTACTGCCTTGTGTCACAAACAGTAAATCCTTTATACCAAAAGCCTGCTCATTTTCACACCATTCACTTGTTCAGTAACAGTTGTCCAGATTTTTTAATTCAGCTCCTTACACTAATCCAGCAACTGCTGGTCTTAGACAGGTGCAGGGATCAAACAGGCTCAATAAACTGAAACATCTGGCCTAGAAATGATAATAGGCCCTTTTTGTCTCCAAAGCAGAGGAGGAATGCAAAGTTTTCAAATGTTAAATCATGCAATTAGCCCCTCTAATATTTGGGGGGTTTCATTTAAAAAATGAAACAATGTTGTTTTCTATTCAGAGTGTCATTCATTACTTAGGTCCCTGCTCTCCTCTGTGCTGCAGGAGATGACAGGCCAAAGAGGTCAAAACATGATTTGTTAAAAAAGAAAAAAAAACAAGAAAACTGCCCCCTCTCCCTCTTCTCAGCAGTAGAGCTCAGACAGCTCAAGAGGCCCAGCTATGCATTAAGCCAAAAACTAATTCTGGAGAAAAGTTTGGGAGGGTTTGTGCCCCAGAGGATGGAAAAAATCCTGTACAAGCCCACTTCTGTGAAGCTGAGTCATTTACAGCCATGTAAGGCAGGTAGCAGGACAGAGATGGTTTGCAGTCTGTCAGTCTGTTATCTGGGTGACACCAGGAGACAGTTGTCTTCATGCTCCTTCCAGTGCAAACTCTGCTCTCAGACCTAGATAAAACATTTCAAACTCTGAAAATGCTTTCAGATGTATTTCTGGTTAAGGTTGTCCAGCCTTGGAGCAGCTCTTACCACACTGTTGCCTTAGTTTGGTTAGGCTGAGCTCAGAGGTTGGGAGGTTCATCATGCTCTCCTCCAGGCATTGCTCCCAGGTACCATCCCTCACATTGGCCTCTACCTGGCTGCCACAGACTGCTTCCCCCCTCCCAAAATCAAGACCTCCTGCAGAAAATGAGATCTGTTCAAAACTTTTATACCTATGACTAAAAGGATATTGTCTTCTGGCAGTCCAAATATGTGGCCAAATAGGAATGACCAGCATGTCTCTATGGCTGTATTAGAAAAGAAGTTTCCATCTCTTGGTCCAAAAGTTCTCCATCTTCTTGATGAAAATGCTTTGACTTGACTAAATAAAGTCCTTTTAAAAAAAAAAATTCAATCCAGCCTCACTTTGACTTCTGGCAGTCATTAAATCTCATGCAAAGAGTTGGTATTTTTATCCAGCACCATTGCCAAACTACAGTCTTGGTAATTCTGCACTGACCAAATTTTCCTTTACACTTGGAGCTGAGCATGGCCTGCTTCTGTTGAGTAAACAGGGATGTTCAGCTTGAGCCAGAGAAACCTGGAAAGGAGTCCTAGGTCTCGCTCCAGTCTTTGCCTCCAGTTTCCTGTGAGGTCTGAATACTGGACTTTCAGAAGTGCTGGGATCCTGGTTACACTTTGCTTAGCACATCTGGAAGCTTAGCCAAGCTTCCAAAGGTAGGTTCATTTCTTCTTAGTGACAGTCCAGCCCTAGAAACCTCTTTGCACAGCCTGACTGCAGCTGTGAACAGGCATCTCTTGCAAATGCTGTATTTAGGCTCTCATGGCTTTTGCTTTCAGAGACACTGGAACTGTAATTGTAATGCAGTGTGGAGGCTCCAGATCACCTACAATGCACCACAACATAAAGAACTGATGCCATGGAAATAAAAGAAATGTTCCTTCTCACTTGTGCAGAAGCAGATGTTGCAGTGTTCCAGTGCTGCTGGATGTGGAGGTAGAGCTTTTGGGCTGGAAAGAGATTTCTTTGCATGGAGTAGACAGTGCTTCATCTTTGTGTCTTTGCTACTCCCAGAAGCTGAGAAAAATTTTCATAATCCTTGAAGAAAAAGTGCAATTAAGAGTAAAATTCTGCATGGCACATGCACAGCCAATCTCCCAAAATGTTGTAGCTATGTATTTGCTGATTAGAATTTTAAAAGGTTCTTGAGTTGTCTTCACACTTATGCTTGTAATGATTTGTTTCAGAAACACATGCAGATGAAGAAGTCAGAGTTGTGCATAGCTTTCTTTTGTGGTGTTTCAGCTTCCTAGGTAACTAAAACAATTTTAACTTGTGACAAATCAACCAAGTTATTTACTTTTGCTGCTACAGGGAAATGAAATCCCTCAGCACATCTTTTGTTGATCTCTGAGATTAATCTGCGAGTCATATTCCTACTTCAGATAGGTTCAGTGTTCAAAATCAACAGCCTATGGCCAAACTTACATTCTTTTTGTAGGAAGTTTATATCTCAGGGGTGTTAACACTGGAGATAATGTCAAAGTGCAACAGAACAGCGTAGAAGCAGTCTGGGCAAAAGCCAGGGAAAAAAATCATTTCTCTTCAGTCATAGTGGATAAAGTTGATGCTCAGCTTCTCTACCTGGCTACAGGAAGCAGTAGGGTCAGTAAAATTTGTCAAAGCTGTAGCAAAGTGTGCTCAGGCATTCTGAGAGAAGGAAGAGAGAAAAAGCCTCTGGAAAAAAACCCCAAAACCCAAGCAAACATTTTCCTATCAGAGAACAGCGCCCAGGCATTCATTCATTAACAAATGTCTCCTAGGGGTGCCTACCATCACTAACTCATAAGTCTGTGATCTGCCACCTGAGCCCAGCTTATGCACTGAGAAATTATTTGATTTCACTTGACTTGTTTGTGGGTGCAGAAGCCCCACTCACCAGAAATTACAAGATCAAGGTCGTATTTTTTAATTATTGACTGATACATTTAGGTGTAAAATGAAATCAAGCCAGAGGTGATTTCTGTTAGTATGGGAAAAAAATCCCCACGGCTAATTTTGTGTATGTTTCCTGAATTCAAGTATTCCTTTTGCCACCTCAGATACTCTGATTTGTTCAGCCCTATCACCATGTCCTTACAAGTCTTCAGTTCAAACGCTCCTTTCCAGTACACTAAATCCATCCTATATGTCTGTTATAAATAGGTTACTGCACATACAGCAAATGCAGCCCCCACCACACACCCTTGTACCCTCACTCCAAATAGCACACATATTCTCATGCTATATTTAGTGCTACATCCAGGGTAACATATCAGCACATCGTTATATACAAAACAGCTTCATAAAAAAGCAAACAATGGGGCAGGGAAATTCGTTTCTTCAGCCTGCGTTGAAGCCTGACAAGCCACAAAGTCCTCCTGAGAGTTTTACTTTACTTGATTCAATTTGCATTCAGTGTTAAAGCCTTAGTTTGTGAAACTGCCAGGTGAATTCAGATGACAATTCTTTACTTTAGCAGATATGTCCTGCTATGTGGGTTTGTAAGCACTTGGTTAGCAGTTTGTATCCTGATTTTCAAAGCGTTCCAGATGTCTTTAGGAACACATGCATAAATGGGCACGGTTTCAAAAGCATTTGGAAAACCAGGCTGTAAGCCATGGGAAAAACATGGAAATACTTTCAAAGACCTGGTTCCAGTGGCAGACATGGGTCACTTGGGGATGTGCTCTTGAGTTCCTGTTGAAAATCAGTCTCTTTGGGCACCTGGAGAACAAAGCAACTCCTGATCTCTTTATAACTTTGTGCCTTTTCTTATCTATCTATCTATCTATCTACCTACCTACCTACCTATCATCTCTATCTCTATCTCTATCTCTATCTCTATCTCTATCTCTATCTCTATCTCTATCTCTATCTCTATCTATCTCTATCTCTATCTCTATCTCTATCTCTATCTCTATCTCTATCTCTATCTCTGTCTCTATCTCCTCTCTCTCTCTCTCTCTCTCTCTCTCTCTATCTATCTCTATCATCTCTATCTCTATCTCTATCATCTCTATCTCTATCTCTATCTCTATCTCTATCTCTATCTCTATCTCTATCTCTATCTCTATCTCTATCTCTATCTCTATCTCTATCTCTATATCTCTACCTCTATCTCTATCTCTATCTCTATCATCTCTATCTCTATCTCTATCTCTATCTCTATCTCTATCATCTCCTCTATCTCTATCATCTCTATCTCTTTCTCTATCTCTTTCTCACTCTCTCTCCTCTATGTCTATCTCTCTCTCCTCTATCTCTATCTCTATCATCTCTATCTCTATCATCTCTATCTCTATCTCTATCTCTATCTCTATCTCTATCTCTATCTCTATCTCTATCTCTATCTCTATCTCTATCTCTATCATCTCTATCTCTATCTCTATCATCTCTGTCTCTATCTCTATCTCTATCTCTATCTCTATCTCTATCTCTATCATCTCTATCTCTTTCTCTATCTCTATCTCTTTCTCTATCTCTCTTTCTCACTCTCTCTCCTCTATGTCTATCTCTCTCTATCATCTCTCTCTCTATCTCTATCTCTATCTCTATCTCTATCTCTATCTCTATCTCTATCATCTCTATCTCTATCTCTATCTCTATCTCTATCTCTCTATCTCTATCTCTCTATCTCTATCTCTATCTCTATCTCTATCTCTATCTCTATCTCTATCTCTATCTCTATCTCTATCTCTATCTATCTCTATCTCTCTCTATCTCTATCTTTCTTTATAAATATATATTTTTTCCATTTATTTCCACTCTTTCTAAAATAGTTTATACCATCAAGTTTGTGATAAACAACTTTGAATTAAACCAAATAAAGATATGGATGACATTTCACCAAACAGTGCTTCTCCATCTGAATCTAGACACATGAATGACCTGTTCAAATAATTCTGGCCAATGCAGATTGCCTTCTGTTTTGAACTTTGGACTTGGGCTGTATGAATCAGCATCCTGGCAACTTGCACGCACAGTAAAGATGGAGTAGTCAATAAAAATGAACTCATAACCTCCTTCCACCCCTGCATGTGAGAAACCTGGTCCAGGATGCTGCTCTGTTAGATACTGCATCAACATAAGCGTAGAAAAAGGTAAAAGCATGGGAAGGGGTACAGCCATACAAATGGATGACACAAGAGTCTACAGACTGAGCACATCATTACTAATGTTTTCTTAAAAGCCTGTTGTGGAGGACCAATTGAAAGCCCCAAATTTCCCATTATTATTGTTGTAAGTTTTTTGTCTTTGGTTACTGCCAGAAGCTGTTTTTGAAATGTTTTCAGCTGCTCCAAAAACATTTAAGACTGGGCTTAAAGTCATTCCTTCTGATAGGTAATTCCACTCATCAGCTTCATCCAGTTGTGCTTTTTCCTTAGCTACAAGGAGTTTTATTAGGTACTATTAGCTTTGTTGGTTCAAAAGAAACCCTGCTCCAGCTGAGGCAATTTCTAAAATACTTGAAAGATTTTTCATGGAGACTGAGATGAGAGCTTTATGTTTGCCTTCAGAAACAAGAGAGCAAGTTATTCTGTGGAACATCCACATGTTGTGGTCCCAGTAAGATGCCCAGCTGCTGGCTGCTGTGCAGACCACTACTTTGAAAATAACCTCAAGTAACTCTCAAAATAACCTCCCTAAAAAAGCAGGTAAAGAAGAAATTAGATAATAAAGGCAGGAAGAAGTGTAGTGAGCAAACATGAGCTGTAAATGTGAATCACGATTAATTAAAGACAAAATATATTGTAGGTCTTCTGACAGAGGGAGCTGAGGGAGTCCAACAGGACCATTAGCATTACCACAGAGTCAACATCTCATATGCAGTGATGGAAGCCTCTCAGAGGAGTGATGCAAAAAAGCCTCTCGGAGGAGTGATGCAAAAAGCCTCTTGGAGGAGTGATGCAAACCTATTGCTGGAATTAACACTCCTGCTCAAATTTGATAGTGCTCTTTAGAGAGGATTTTCATTTGTATTCACAGAAAAAAAAAACCATAAATAAGTGCTCAGGCTGCCCAATTTATTTCCTCTATAACTGGCAGCATTCACAGTCACTTTATTGTATGAAATAATGTCTTGGATTTTCCTCCCTTTATCTTGGTTGTGCCTGACCTTCCATTAAAAGTTGCTTGGAAACTGCTTAGAGAATAGTCAGTGGAGCTTCTTATTGATATCATCCTTTTGTGATTTCTTTGCTATTCTATCTTTCCTTTTTCTTTTCTTTCATTTTTTTTAAATTCCTTTCCAGAAGCTTTTAAAGCTAGAAGAACATAAAAAGAAACCAGAGAATCAAAGCCTAATATTTTTCTTTTAAAAAAGGAACAGGAAAATCATCCTCCCTATATGCATTGACATGTTAAAGAAGAAAGAAATGCTCTTCTAATGAATGCTCCAACAGGTCTTTAATGTGAGTGTTATTATCAAGTGCTTTACACATTCTCTTTAGCACCTTGGTAATTAAAATCAGGATATATAAAGCCAGTTGTGTCCCTAAACACACCTTGCTATTACCATTCTTTAGAAATGGTGAAAAAAGGCCACCACTATGATGCTGTTATGGTTTGACCTGGCATCTTGAAAATGTCATTTATCATGTCCATATTTCCTCATTTCTTGCTTTGATTCAGAAATTAAGCAATTTGCAAGGAGAAAGTGGAATATTTATATATATATTTATATGGAATATTCATATATATATTTATATGGAATATTCATAGACATGACTTCTTGGAACAGCAGATGTTGCTGTCTTGAAGCTTCATGTCTAGCATGCACTTTTTAATATTATTTAGTGTGTAGAAATAAGACAGTAAAACTGACCAGGAAGCAGTCTTTCTGTGAGGGATTCTGTAAGTACCACTTTAATCTACACAGAGCTAAAGCTCCCAGACAATATTTTATTTCTTCTTTTTCCTAAATTTAACTTGTTGAGTCTTTCAAGTGCTTATGAGCATGGTTCTTTGCTGGTCACAGTCTGATCAGCTTGCAAGCAAAAGGTCACACCAACTCACAGATGTCAACATGCAGCTCTTATCTGTTTCAATCCAGAAATTCCAGGAAATTATCACATGGAGTTCTCTGCGTGCCCTTCCAGAGCACTATCTTTCAGGCTAATCTTCAAGATAGTGGTTGAGATCAGATCTACACATACTAAAGCATTTATTTCCCAGGAGAGAAATACCCAAGCCCCTTGGCTCTGAGAAAATTGTATTTTATCTCCTAAGTAGTTCCAGTTTTGCTTTGTTCTGTTTTCCACAAGTTTCCCTGTAGCTGGCTGGGTTACTCCACAGTTATTTGAAAAAATGGGCACATGGCTGGCAAAATTTCTTCTTCTCAAAACCACTTAGGAAGAGTTTTTTTCTTCTTGAGCCTGAAGACAGATTTCTACTCACAAAGTAGGGCAGTAAGTAGAATGGTAGTGATACTGTTCTGGAAAAAAAAACAAAAACATTAGCACTTTATTATTTTTATTTTCAGAATATCCCTTCAACTTCTAATGCATCCAAGTATTGTATTTTGCAGACACATCCCTTGAAGAAGGAATAAATGAACCCTAGATCTCCTTCTCTCTGCACAGTTGGCAGAATATTTTGTAATCAGCTTTTTCTTTTTCTTAGTAAAAACAAGACAAAGGCCTATTGCCAGTTGAAGGCACTGACTGTTAGCAGACCTACAGGCTTTCAGATTTTTCTTAATTTGGAAACTAATTTTGGGGATAATTTTGGGCCTATTTTAAGTACTTCCTAAGCACATCCCACCTGGATCACCGCAGTGACTAATCTCAGGTCACCAAAGAGACACAGAGATGCCCTGGCAGCACAAACAAGGGATATGGAGGAATAGGTCCTGTGTCAGTAGAAGGCATTGACTGTTCCCTTTCATGGATAATGTCCAACAGGAAAACACTGGAAAAATGTGTATGGCTGGGCAAGTCTTGATCCCCATGCTATGGGGCTCATGTGCTGCCATGTAGCTCTCTCTTCCCAGTGCCCCTCTCTCCAGACCACAGCCACACCACCTCTCTTCCCTGCTCCTTTTCACCCAGGTGCCTTTGCCATGCACAGCCTCAGCTCTGGGGTATCCATCAGGGCAGCCTTTGGCTGCCATGCAGTGAAGCACATGGCAGGTTTTGTGCAGCAGCTACATGGATTGTTTCCCCCTAACCCCGAGTCCCAACCCCTGCAGTATTTCCCCTTCCCTTTCTACAGCCCTTTACATTTCTTTGGGTCTATCATATTGTCCTCATCACAAACTTCAGAGCCTTCCCACAGACAGGATGTGAGGTTGTGTGCAGCAGTGGCCTCAGCTGAACCTCTCTCCTTGCTATTTATTGATCTGTTTCCTGAACTTGCTCATTCACTACCACATATGCCCCAAGGAGAGCAGGAGGGGGTGAGTGTTCAGCTTGGGTTGTCACCTGGCATTTTGATGGCTTCTTTGATGTCAGAGCATGAGAAGACAAGGAGTGGTCAGTCGTGGTCCCAAGCCACCCTCATTTAGGGACCCTTTGTTTACTATAAACTGAAGCTGTCACAAAATTAGCCTAGTGCTCTTTGGACCCTGCACTGAATCTCTGGCTTGCAGATGTACTTACCTGTGGGAACTGGTGAGGTGTTTCAGGCCAGATTCAGTTCAGATAGAGGCTGATTCCTGCTCTCTAAGGCCAGCAAGGTCTCATCAGCCTCTAGCAGCAAGCTCTGTCCTCCAGGCCTTTTTTTCACTTGGCATGCACAAGGTTCTTTGAACTTCAAATTTAGGTATCCCTCCTAATTAATGATCATTTCACACTTTCTTAAACAGCCATTGGGTTTTGATTATCCAGCAAATAAAGATGGCCTCCTTTTCTCTTCTGGGCACATATTTCCCCTGTCTCCTTAGCAGTTAATTGAGTAGGCGAAGAATAGTCCCAGCACTTTAACAGCCTGCTTAGGAAAGGCAATAGCAGCTTGGTCACCAAGAGAACTTCACTGACATTAAGCACTCAGCAAATCTGGTCACCCAAAGGGAGAGAGAAGCTGCATCAGTGCACCCTGTTACAGAGAGCCCTGATGGTTTCCTTGCAGCTGGAACCTTGAGCGCACAGCATGCAACCTTTCTGTGCCATGGATACTTCACCTCACTCCTCCTTCCAGGTCTCATTGTGGAAGATATGTAAGAGGGAAGCAAACAACTTATTCTTGCTTCTCCTCAGCCAAACATGGAAATATTCACCTTTGGAGATGCCTAGGTCAACTCCACTGAAGCTGATGAGGTGCCTCTAGCCTAGCTTGAGGACAGAAATCTGTGAATCATTGTGATGCTTTTGATTTATTATTACCCCTAAGATGTGCATTTCAGCTGCACTCCAGGACAAAACAAGGGCAGGAGAAGTCCTTCAAATATTTTGCTATTCTCAGGACAGGCCTTAAGCCACACATATATGGAAATAGTGAATGACTATACCATGTGTCATCTTGATACATGTCATTGGTCCTTAGTAAAATATTACTAGTGTAGAAAATTTGCTGCCATGCTTTCCAGTGAGTTGCTAAGTTCAGAGGAACAAGCTGAAGGAAAAGTTTTTTTCAAGAGTTTTGTCAACTTTTTTCAAGAGTTTTTTCAACTTTTTTCAAGAGTTACTTTCAAATCCTTTTGGCCTTGGAGTGTTTTAAAACATGTATGTGTTAAGTGTAAACAGAGATCCTCCTACATATAACCAAACTGACATCAAGAGATGCTGAACTTGCTTCCACAGCACTTAAAGCAACCCTTCAGCCTTTCACAGGGATAAAAGGTGTTTTTATCACTAGCTTCAGGCAAGATCTGAACAGTAAACTCTTCAAATACAGCAAAACCTGTGAAGCCATTCAACAAGCAAAAATATTTTTTTAACACATTTTGGAATCCTTTTTATTGTTCACTTCTGTTTGCTGGATTGCAAGAGAAAATGTTATTCGGACCAGCAGATGCTTTGTTGCCAGTGGCACACATCTCTCCAGAACCAAAATTCTGTGACACATCTCTTTGGGAAGCTCAATGATCTTGTATTATTTCCCTGAACAGGACACACATCACTACCAGCCTGCTCAAGGATGTGAGTGAATGCCTGACATTGCTTTTTTGTTGCCAGGAGGATGGTTGGCAGGCTCCAGAAGAAGCCACGAATCTACCTCTTCTCACCACAAAATGAGGTGCTGCATCTGATAACACTGAATCTAAAGAGGAACTTACAGAGGAAGTTATCAAAAGCAGTTATTTAAGTCAGAAGGGGAAGGGAAGTAGAGGTTCCGGAGGATTAAATGACTTCTTCAAGGGCAGGCAGGTCCCTGGAAGCACTGGTGTGTCACAGAGTAAGAACAAAATGAGCACTCACTTGATGTCTTGTCCTGCTCTAAATCCACAAATCAATATTGACTTTCTGGGATCAGTGTAAGCACAGAGCATCAGCATTTTGATAATTTTGAATAACTTAGAGATCTCATTTTCTACTACTTTCAGAACATGCTGGTCCTATTTAAAAACAAACCCCACAATTATTAGCTCTTTGAGTCCCATGTTTTGTCTGGGTGGTTGGATCTTGCCTACAGAAATATAACCTCTGCTTTCTTCAACAACCAGCATAAATTTTTCCCTTGAAAAAAATTAATTCCAATGACTCATTCCTTTATTTCTGTGGAGCTGCTGATCTGATGAAGACAACTGTAGGTGCTGTCAGATCAGTGTGGCAAGGACCACCTTGTTTGCCCCAAGGCAACCTCAGCTTCACATTTAGCTGACATACCCAACACCTTAGTCCACCAAAGGCCAGGGAAGTTTTTGTCCTGCTGCTGTCACTGGGGTGACTCTTTGCTTTGATTTAAATTATTTGCTGTTGTTGCTCATGAATGGCATATCAATGATCACCTTGGCAATGGCAGCATTGCCTCAAGGTTTGGAGAGGTGTGAGGCAATATTTTTCCAAAGTTTGTTAACAATATTGTTTTTGTGAGTGCTTTCCACTAGGGGAAGAATGGAAGAAAGCAAACCTGTGGCATGACAAGAAGTGTTTACCCTCTGTACAGGAGTTAGCTTTACTTAGGTTTATCACTAAAAGGCACAGACCTCTTGCCCATTTATTTCCCCCTAGTTTTGTAGTGCCTTAGCCCCCACTGAGCTCTTCTGCAGCCCCACTATTCCCTCTCCCCACCCTGGGGCCATGCTCCAGTGCCTGGTGGGTTCCTCTGTTGCCCTAGCCCTGCCTGTCCGAGCAGCAGCTGTTGGGCCAGCAGATGCCTTTCAGACCTCTGAATGCCTTCTCCCCAGCCACAGTCACCCTGGCCAGGGGCCAGGAGCTGCTGTCACCACCAGGCCCAGAGAAGAGGAGGCACACTCCCTGTTCCACATGCAGCCCTGAGCTGCACTGGGTGGGACAAGGATGCCACAGAGGCAGGAGGTGGAGTAGCTGGTGCTGGTGGTGGAGTAGCCTTCCTCAGAGATGTTCCTCCTGCTTTATTTCTATTCTCAATTCCTTCGCTCACATGGCTCTCTTCAAGGACCCTCAACTACAACTGCTTCTTTTTGTTTGGTTTGTTTTACTGCAAAATAAAAGTGACAGCACATTGTGCTTTTCTTGAAAGTCATAGCTGGACATGGTCTTTTGTAGCACCAAAGGGTAGATAAGATGACTGGCCCAAAGTTCAATTTAAGCTTTCAGACCTGACCTTTCAAACCTAGGTACAACCAATTTGTCTGCATATATGGTCCTCTGGTTGTCATTGGTGAAGCATTGGAACAGGCTGCCTGGGGAAGTGGTGGAGTCACCATCCCTGGAGGTGTTAAAAAAAACCTGTGTAGACATGGCACCTGGAGACATGGTGCTGTTGGGTTGATGGTTGGACTTCATGATCTTAGAAGTCTTTTCCAACTTTTATGATTCTATGATTCTACACCCTGATAGAGATATCCTTCCTTGCCATCCCTAGAATTAGTTCATGTAATTCCCTCACATCCAAAGAAGATTCAGACCAGAGAGCTGAGAAACCCCACCAAGCCTTTCCCTGAAACAGTAAGAAATAGACATTAGAGAAGAAAGCTGAAACTGGACAAGACAAATTAGACGTTCAGCCTTTAGAGTGAGCTTTAACTTCTCATTTTTAATTTCTTTTTTCCTTATTAATACAGGATTGTGCATCTTGGCTCGAATGTCAAATCCTCATTACAGGAACAAATTAATTTTCCCATTTTTTTCATCAAGAAATCACTTGGATGTATTTTCTTCTAGATTCAGGTATCTTCATGAACCTATTGATGCCACCACTTGAAGAAAGCCTTTTCAGGATTTGTGTGTATGTGTCCTGTAATATGAAAGCTGAACATTATGAAACTACAGTGGTGTCTGGGTTGTTCCACCTACCTACCAAACACCACCAGATGCAGGGGTGGGGTGATAGATGTATCTGAGGCACTGGGAGGCAGTGAGGGAGCAACTGTTTGGTGCTTAGTGAAACCAAGACAGACCTCAAACCATGTCACTGCTTTGGCTGCTGCCAGCTGGAGAAAGAGACTTCAGGTCCTCAGTGCTGGCAGTTGCTGACAGGACTGGGAGACAAAGGGGAAAAGAACTTGAAGAATATCTGAAAGGAGCCCAAGGAATATGCATACCAAGAGACTGCAGAGGAGTGCTGAGCAGAGCTGCCTGTAGCAGTCTTACTAATGAATGGGCAAAATCATCAACCACACCCCCTATCCAGTCATCAGAAAGAACATAAAAGATGCCTACTAGCTAGAGGAGAGAAAGCAATCTCTGTTACAATTCGCCTTATGGATCATTTTTTTACAAACCAGGGTTCCACTTTGCTGCAGTTTAGTCATCCACCTAAGGATCCCATGCCAAAAGGGTAGCAGATTCTGCTCAGGCTTTTGAAGGCAGCATACAGGTGGGGTGAAAAGGATGCCTGGTCAGCCTCTGCCCAGTTCAATGGTCACATCTCTTTTCCATACTGAGAGCTTAGAGTGTACCAGTCCACCAGGGATAACACCAGCAACTGTGCCCAGCACCTGCAGTTCTGGTGCTGAGAAAGGACCATGGCACTATAACACAGCAGGTGCTGCTGCCCTCACCTTGGGCACTACTGGACATGGATCCTGCGACAGAAGGAGACAGAAAACATCTAGGGAAGGAGCAGAAGGATTAGGGCAAGGGAGTGTTGCAACTTGTCTGACTTGTCTAACAGTTTCCCTGCAGTGCTCTGGTCAGTTATGTGTCAGAGTTGTAACTGAGGAGCTGGGAAGTGGCAAAGGGTAGTGACAGGATTGCCCATTAAGTGCAGAGAGCCTCACTCCCTGTTCCCCATCTTGTCCCTGCCCGTTCAGTTCACCCTGGGCATCCAAGGGCAGAGGTGCTGCTCAAAATCCACAGCACCCTCTTGGTTTTTCCACCCTTCCCCATGGAGTAAGCCTGTACCCGGGGGCCAGCTCTGGCTCCAGTGGGCACAGCCACAGGTCTGCTGGCACCGGCAGTTTTTCCACCACGCCAGCCCGGGAGCTGTCTGGGGTCTGCGGCGCAGCCGGCCCCCCGCTGCCGCTGCCTGCTGCCTGCTGCTCAGCTGTCCCATGCAGCAGCCCCGGGGCTTGGGTTACAGGGCAGTTTCTAACTTTGTGCCTGTCCCAAGGCATCGGGGCAGAGGCACATGATTTGTAATTTATGAGGACACCCATAGAGCTGTCACTTTCGAGGCAGGTGTTGAGAAACTGGCAAGCAGCCCAAGCAAAGAAAAAGACTGACCTCACCCTGCAATAATGGTGGCCAGCATGGTCACAGGACAGCGAGCATTGACATAAGTGGCCTTTAAAAATAACTAGGTCATCCCACCCGACTAGCTCACTGTCTTATACAAAGAAGCAATGAGGTACCAATTTATGGGAAAAGCAGGATTGCAAGCTGCTATTTGAGGGCTTGGCTAATGTGTAGCATTTGGAGTCATCATTTTATTTAGCCTTTGCCGTTCTCCTACCCAAGTCCAATTTACGTCACACCGCTAGACGCAGCATCAGAATTTCAACGTCTCCCCGCTGAGCACTCATGACTGTAGAGTGGTCACTGCCCTGCCTTGTGGCTGCAGCCACCTCACCTTGGACCTGAGTCACAGCAAAACCCTAAAATGACTGCTGGACTAGATGGTCATTGTAGGTCTCTTCTAGCTGAACTATTCTACTCTGAAAATGAAGCAAAAGCCGCAAACAGATAAATATTTTGTTGCAGAGGAAAGTTGCTGAATATGTGTTAATTGAACCTGGCCTTAGGAAAACAGAAGAGGAAATCCAGAGAGGAAATGACTGTTTTTCTACCTAATCCAGACTTTGGAAAAAATCTTAAAGCTGACTGTTCTCCATTCAGATCTGAGCTGGAGCTGAGTGCTTTCAAACAAGTGCTGTTTTGCAAAACACACTTCACACCTCAGGACATTTTGCTGTAATTCCTAAGAGGAGAGAAACAGGATTTGGCTTAGCCAGAAACATCAAATAGTTTCCATAGTTATGAGAGTTACTAGAAGCCAATTGTGACTTAGATTTTGACATCCACATCCATAACACACCTATTCCTGGCTTTATGGGACCAGTTTAATTCCACACACAGCTGAAGAGCACTTAGTGCTTTTCCTGCCCTCTCCAGCTCAGTTTGCCATTTGAGAGGGAGAACGAGTGATTTCCCTATAGAAATCTCTTTTAAAGTAACTCTTTCATACTACCTGAGCAGTACAAGTGGAAAAGACAAGAACAGGAACTAGATACTGACTACTGCACCTCTGTGAGCACACAGCCACTGCATGGCCAGGAACATGAGAGTCAAATTAATGTGCTAGCTAGTGCTGTTAGGATTGTCAGCAGTGTAAGTTCACAGCAAATTCTTCTTGATTTTTGCATCCCAAAGGAAGACCACCCTTCAGCAAGAGCACATAGCACCCTTACATTTAGCTGAGCTGGTTTTCTCAGCCTGGAGAACATAAACAAGTAGCATCAATATGGAAAATAGTTGCTTTTGCTTTGACCAAGTGTGCCCTAGGGTCAGCTGTCAAATGTTTTGTCACATGGTGACCGTTCCTCATCTGCCTAACTAGTGAACTGCTATAAAAAGTGCAGTATTGCTGGCATTTCTGGCAAAGCAGTTGCCTAAATCAAGACATTAAGTTACCGGAGGCCAGTAGATAACTATTTCCATACTCCTTCTAAATGTACTTGCAAATTTTCAGCTTTTCAGCTAACTCTTAATGATGTCAAACATGTCTTGTTCCAGTGAGGCAGCTACTCTGCTTGCTCCTCTTGTTCAGTTTGAGCTTTCTTAGCTCACCACCCCAGGAAAGAGCAATGGTGTGTCCCTTGTGCCACACTCAATTTACATCTAATCTTTTCATTGCAATTTTGCATCATGAGCAGTTTTGGAAGACTTCAGTAGGTCAGTCCTGGAAGTGTCAAAGTGAATAGCAAAAAACCTGAAAACCAACCAGGAGAATAACAACTAGCATGCAAGTTTAATGGGGTTTGTTTTTTTGTCGTTGGTGGTGGGTTTTTGTTATTTTTGTTTTGTTTGGGGTTTGTTTGTTTGTTTGTTTTTGCGGTGTGTGTGCGTTTGGTTGGTTTTTTGGTGAAAAAAGAAAAAAAGGAGTTCTGGTCAAAAAGAAGAAAGGCAAACCCTGTTTCCAGGACCTATTGTGTAAGACATTGAAAACAGGCTGTAAGCAGTTTGCAGTATTTGATGGCAAATTGTAATTGACAGGCCAATTAAAGAAGAAATACCCTCAACAAAGCAGATTCTGCGAGCCCAAACATCTTACCAAAGTGACAGGCCACCTAATTAGCTTCAAATGGAATTAGGAGCTTGCTCCTTGTTTCTTTTCCAGTAACATGGCCATCCTAATTATCCATACCCTAGTTCATTCATTTGGACTGTAAACACCTTTCCAATACAATAGATCCCATCCTAATCAGTGTACTACAGACTTGGTTTGTGAAAGCCATGGTACCCAGGCAGTTGTTCTAAGCTGAGGCAACCTTCTTTGGTGTTTTCTCTACTACAACATAAATGAGAATTATATCTCCCAGCAGAATTATAGTCATTTCCTAGGTACCTAGGAAAAAGCTGACCCTGGGAAAATGGCATTGCCAGGCATCTCAAAGAGCTATTATAGGTGCTGTGGAGCAAGAGTTGAGTCTACAAGGTAGTGACTGCCTCAAGTCTGAGACACCTGTAGTTTGCAATTTAGTCTACTTGGAAGGTGCTTTGCATGCTATCTGTCCATTTTGGTTTTTCTAAATGATCTTTGCCCACTGTTGTCATTGTTTGTTTGGTGTGGGTTACATTTAGGGAAAGGAAACTGAATCAGGCTTTGTGTTTGCTGTGGGTTACATTTAGATAAAGGAAACTAAATCAGGTTTTGATAGCTCAGCTAAAACAATTCCTGCCAGATGTTTTTATGGCAAGAAACAGAATTAATTAAGATATTCAGAGAATATTAAAAGATAAAATCTCAGCTGTCTCTCCAAGTTGCTGACACATTTGGTGGTGATGACAGTGTAGGCACAGGAAGATCAAATCTTAGGTACAATAACTACCACTCCAAGGCTCCACAGCACATTTTTACCAAGCATAAATGACTTTCCCAGATAATACCCTTCTGCCTGTTAATTAGATCACCTGGTTTGGTGGCACCCATTGAATAATAAAAGCAATACAAATGGGCTGTTAAATTGTAATATTTGGCTTACAGCTGGATGTATAGTGTTACCCTGTATGTGCACCTAAAAGACCTTCAGTAAAGTGGAAGAACAAATGTCCTTGACTTTCTCTGGACTTGTGCTGCTCAATTACTTAGCAAAAGATGAACCTAACTGGTCAGAATTTTGTAAATAGGAAAAATTTGACAATAGGAAAAGTATTAGTGAAAACATACAAGGGAGGAGTCTGTTAACTAATTCTCACAATAGTGATCCACAGCCAGGAAAACCACCCACAGATAGCTCTTGGGACCGTGGGCACAGAGTCCCTCCAGGCACAACTTTGTAATTTACCTGTTGAGATGTTAAGTAGAGCAGGACTGAACTTGGCACTTCCAGTACCCACTGAGCCTTTCTTGATCTCATGTCCAGGCAGAGGGGTGGGAGGGGTGTGAATCTTGGTTTGGACTGCTTTCTTAAGGGATCAAAAAATCAGCTCTGTGCAAATTCCCTTGAAAAAAGCATACCAATAACAGATCAGTTTGGCTAAAGCTGATCACAATTATGAGTCACCAGTAAATTTTCCAGGCAGGTGAGAGGACCACATGTTGGAGTTTTGTACTGGGCTAGCTAAACATAAATAACCTCCAAACAACAGACAGAGTTGCTGGGAAGCTACTTGAAGCTTTACAGTTATCCTCGTTATGTTACAGGTTAAGCAGGTTACATGTTTGAAGGTAACCTACCAGCAGACATCTTGATTAGGTATTTCCAGGCTGACATCACCCACACATTTCACTTCCAATAATTAATTCCGTGCAGCATGTGTGCTGTTGCAGCCACATAAAAGCTTTCATTACGATCCTGACACTCTCGTTAAGACTGTCCTAAATTTTGCATGAAAGGAGGAATTCCACCTCTCTGCATTTTTTAGCAAAAAAATATACATTCTCTACTCAAAGAGCAAGAGCTCTGCCTTTGGGAGAGCATAATATTTTTAAGCAAAGATGCTCACAGAAGTAAGATTTCGTTTGGTGAAGACAGTAAGGTAATGTTAGGACTGTCAGGCAGCAGAGTGTCTGGATTCTTTCACAGCTGTCTGTGCCATTTATTAGCTATATGCTGCTGTAGTGTTTATATACTGTGGGTGTGTTGACTAAAGCTCATTGTAGAAAAGTGAAAATACATCCTAGCCCATGCTAATTCTTCTATTCTATGTCTAATTGGGTGAGCATGATAGTGGAGACACAAGATTAGTACTACTTCTCCTTTAAAGGAGATAGCCCTCCTTGTTAAACATCTTTCCTTGCTATACAGGCAGCCAATGAAACAATAACACTGGTTTTGATCCCAGAGCAGGTTGCAAATGTTCTCCTTGGCACCTATAAATGTCTCCAACTTTCCCTGTGGTGCCCTTGGTTTGCACTAAGGACTTTCCAGCATACTCAGTTCCCTGCTTGCTCTTGTAATCATTGAAGCAACTTAACCACTAGGGAACAATCTTCTGGAAGTGCTTTTCAGCATGAAAGTTTCTCTGCTGGTCTACCATACTTTTCCCCTGCTCTTTCCCCTTCCCTAATCTTTGCAATCAGGAGTAGTTCCAGCTCAGATATTATTAGGATAAGGATACGACATAAATATCAAAGGTACCATACACCAAAGTAGGTCAAGAAGACTTTCTCAATACCATGCCAGTGTCTTCCAACAAGCTGAGCAGGCAAGAAAGTAATGAACCTGATCCGTGCAAAGCAGTTGGCCTGGAATGACTAGAGGCAAGCACAGGATCCAACTGACTACATCTTCATGGCATCCCAGAAGCCTACACTCCTCTTAGTCTTCACTCAGCAGTCTGCAGTTCTTCATGGCTGCATCAAAGCACTGTCTGTATTCCCTCACTCCTTCTCCTTCCCCTCCAACATTCTGAAGTTTAAAGGTTTTCTTTCTGCCAGTCAAGGGAATTCCTTTATCCTGTCTATTTTTTGAGACTACTTTGTCTGTTTCAGCGTATACAAGGTCCTCTGTGTCTGATTCTGCAGGGTACTCAGTAACCTGAATGAAGTTGGCACTGTTGCAGTGGGAGTTCATACTGAGTTTGACTCATAGTTACTCTGGTAGCAGGAAATGAATCAAGCATATTTCCAATCATTAGGCATTATTGATTACACCCACCTGAAAATTTGAATTCTGACCAGGAATAACACACAGAAGTGCCTCTGCTTGCTTCCCCCAATACATAAATTGTTCAGATGTTCATAGTTGAGATGTTCATAGAGGTTTGGATGTTCAAAGTGTTTGGATGGTGCAATGTTCAGTGTCCAATACATTAACAGTTCAGAATAAGACTCAGAAACCTACAGTATATCCAGATATTTACCCTCCTTAAAATACCTTCTCTTTCATCAGCTCTAATAATCTGTGCTATCCTTCCACAGAAAGCTTTGCCCAAGATGCTGTTACTCTGTTAACACCTGCTATATCCCTAGGGAACTGTGTAAGGGTAAACTGTAAGCAATTCTAATACAACAAACTTTGATTATTAAAGCTCATTTCTTTAAGGAACCATTTAAAAAAGATGCTTTGTTTTCTGTAGGAATCAAATCACAGAGACTCATTCACTGAATTGGGTAGAAAAAAGATGCAACACGCTACCTCTGAAAGCAAACAGCCTAAAGCATTGCTAGAAACACTCTGTTTGGTAAGAAGATTATGAGAAATACCTTCAGAAAGAAATCACTGTGGTACTACTCTTTTTACTCATGAATATCTGAACTGATTTTAAGGAGACAATCCATAGTGTCTGGGAAGCAGGGCCTGGGAGGACAAAATGGAATGGATATCTCTCAGTGGAGAACTTGTAAGCTCACATTTCACAACCCTGTCTGTCCCCATTAGTTCCAGTTGCTAGAGGGTTTCAATGGACTTCTCATTAAATGTTCCATTTAGCTCCCTCCCCCACACCTTTTATGCAACCTTGCTCCTCAGAGGACAGCTTGGTCTGAAGAAAATACAACTTGCATACAAGATTCTGTTTTGAGACAGCCGCATAAGAGACTTTTTCAAAGCTAAAATGAGAAGAAAAGTAATAAAGATCTCACAAAGACCATCCATAAGCTAAACACAAAGATGCCACAAGAACTTGACTTAGAGAAATAATAGGAGAGCTTTTTGGAATTGGAAACATCCTATAGATGTGAGATAACATACATTGGAAGCACTTTTATTTCTTTAAGTTACAGTATAAAAAGCCCTTTTCTTTGGTGAAAAACTTTTTAAATGTTCAGGGCATAAAGTTATGAGTTCCCTGGTTCAGTATATTAAAGTCTTCATTACTAGAAGCATTTAACTAAGTGGTTAGGTCCCTACCTATTCAAAAAAACCCTTCCTTAAGTGGAGATGAATATAAGGACACTTAGGCATGTGGTTAGATCCTTTTCTCCACTGCAACTCAACTTTTTAAATCTAAGAATGTTGTTCTTTAAGGTTCATTTTGTGGAGAAGCAATTGGCTGTCATCACCTCCTGTCACCTAACGAGTAGAAAAGCTAAGGTTCAGTTTGGTTAACACAAAGTGAGCCAAAGCTGTGGATGACAGCCAGGTTGGCACAGTCTGGGTGGGAATGACCTGTTCTGGTCTCAGCATTTTGCTGCAAGCCTTTCACCTGTAAATCCTGGGTGTGAGTGAGGCCAGCCTTGACAGTGGTCAGCAGCTCCTGCCTCTCGTAACTGCAGCCTGGCAGGGAAAAAGAGTTGGTGGTCTCAAACCAGGTAGTTGTGCATGGCAAAAATCTCCAGCACTAATCAATATCCTTGACAGCAGAAATCATGACAGAAAGAACCAGGACCAAAGTAAGCAGGGAATTACATCAACCAGTGCAGGACCTCACTGTCCTCTAAGCAGGAGGGGGAAGCTGAAGGGAAAAATTTCAGGAGCAAGTCATGCAAACTAGTCAGCCTGGTAGGAATTGGTGACAGTGTCCAAGCTGTATCTTTTAGACACTAAGTGTCCAAAGAAAACCCAAGATGCTTTTCTAGACAAAGTAAGAAAGAAGCAGAACACAGCACAGCTTATGGGCAGTCTGGAGATATCAAACAAACTCTAACTGATTCTAACTGAGATATGATTCATATGAGATACGAAACAAAACAAAACCAAAAACTGGCCCTGTTTTATCTTTTTTTTTTTTTTTTAATCTTTATGGTTAATTTTGTGGAGAAGCAATTAGCTGTCACCACCTTCTGTGACCTAATGAGTAGAAAAGGGACACACAGGGAGCTAGCAGCTGGATAACTTGCCCCTACGTTATATAGGAACTAAAGGAAAAGTTCAGGACTACTAATTCTCACCCCCACTGAAGTCTTGTCACTGAAACCACAAGTACAGCCAAATTCTAATTCAGTCTTTCCTTCATTACCAGATGGCAAAGATATGGAAGGAGGAAGCAGCAGCAAATTTCCCTTCCCAATCATTAGTAAAAACTGATCAAAGGAACAAAATATTTATGTCTGATGGTGCAGGGACAGTCAAAAGATGGAGAAGATCAGGTATTAGACAACCCCCCAAGCTCTTCTCATCCAGCTGAAAAGCATGTTACCACACACATTCCCAGCCACCACTAATTAATTGCTTGCAGACCTGCCTCCTTTGCCTAAAAATGACAGATGCTGGTGCTCTGACACTGGCCTGCCAAGATGCATCCCCTCTGCATCCCAGCCCTGCGGGAGGCTGGCCAGCATGGTGAGTTAAGCCTAAGATTCTCAGGATTCCCCACAACATAACAGCAATGCTTGGGAGAGTTTCTGCAGCTTGTTATGGGGGATGCCATGCATGGTTACTAGAGGGTATATTTTCATTTAGTCTGAATGCTTGGCACCCTCAGACCGTAAACAGAAGACTAGGTAGAAATAGATGGAATTGTTTACTTACACTCCCAGTGATGAAAATGATTAGTCAATTAACATTACTAATGTACAGTATCTTGTGAGAAGGTAAGATGTCAACAAGTGAAACTAGCCTCCAGATTGTGTCAAAAAAGAACAAGCCTGCTGGCTTTTAGGCTGATTTATGGTGAACTATGACAAGCATGCAGATTATGAGAGTTCCCTTTTATGTTTACATTTGTGCATTTTTCTTTGGCTATTTCTGTTGATAGGCAGATTAGTGCAGCTACTTATAGTTTGATCTCATTGACAGGAGAGCATTCAGCCTGGAAAGACATCCTGCAGCCCCAACTTCCTCTACTACAACAGTCTAAGGGTACCATGTTGGTAAATATTTTCAAGGGGAAAATGGCAGCTAAAATTAGCCATGATGACATTGCAGGGATCACTGAAAAAAAAAAAAAAGCCTAGATGAAAAAAAAAAGTTTATAACATGAGACAGGTTCAATTAGTTATTCAGTTCATTTAAGCAGCCCTGCTGGACAGTTATAGACAGCTACTGATTCCATTACATAACCATGAAGCAATGTCCTTGTGAACTTCTATTTGTGCATCACTGTATCTGTCCAGGATCTTCAAATCTCTTTTCAGTTCCCTTGTTAAATCCACCCCTCCTGTTCTGCAGAATTGCTCCTAGGCTATAATCCTGCATGTGTTGTCTACACTACATCGTATAACTTCTTCATCTCTCAAGCCATGCAGGTGCTTTCTCCATCTGAATGGATAGCTCAGATACTGAACATGGTATGGCCATGAATGGCCTGGACTAGAGGTTTCCACCCATTTTGTATACATCCTCTTCTGTACACTTACACCCTTCTGGATGGTTTTAGTCTCTCTCTGCTAATCTGCTGCTCTCATTTTATCAAAGGAAGTGGACTCCCACAGATTACAGTTAAGCAACAGGGTTGCTTCAATGACATCCAGTTGAGTGAAACTGTGTCAAGGGTTAGGGCTGGGTCAGCAGCTAGACAAATGACAGATGCTCTCTAGGAACCCCTCTCCATTTCTCAAACGGAAGAGTAAAAGGAGTAATGGCAAGAGAGTGATGGAACGGAAAACTAAAACCATCTTTAGTTAAAATAAAAACAATAAAATTAAGTATATACAAACATATACAACACCAGTATTGAACCCAATCCTCCTGATGGCGATTACATCACCACTACCACCACTGTGATGTTGTTTCAAACCATCATCCCTTATCCTGTCACAACAGGCCTTGCTATAATGATTGCTCTCATCTTTAGCCATGCTTCAGAACCACAGTGTCTGTTTTGTAGTAAGGGGCCCAAAACTGAACACAGTATTTGAGGTGCAGCCTCACTAGTACTGAGTACAGGGGGAACCAAAGATTGTTCCTACTCTGGAAGCAAACCAGGCATTTCCAGGATATCTCCCTCCTTTTCTTAATAAAAAGGAAGAAAACAATTCTGAGAAGTACTAGGCCTTATCTGCTGTCATGAATATCTACGTGAGTCTGAAATTGTGCCAGGAGAGCTTTAGATTGGATATCAGGAAAAATTTCTTTGCTGTAAGAGTGGTCAGGTATTGGAACAGGCTACCCAGAGAGGAGGTGGAGTCATATCCCTGGAGGTGTTAAAAAATGTGTAGACATTGCACATTGGGACATGGTTAACTGGGGATGGTGGTGTTTGGTTGATGGTTGGACTTGATGAACTTAAAGGTCTTATTCTGTGATTCTGTGCATGCATGGATATTACATTAAAGACAGCAGAGCAAAACCCCTGTACTGCACATATCCTTCTAGGGGAAAAGATGAAAGAATAAACGTGGGATAAGTGTTAATTGCATTGCATAAGATACTGGGATAGTCTAATGATGACCATGGTAACTGAATATATAGGGAGTGGAGCTGAATTTTATCACAATACCCCTGAACTGGAATTTGTGTAATCAAACTCTGTTAAAACACGTCTAGACTTGCTTGCTGCTGAGAATAGCACCAATCTGAACATAAAGCAAACCATACTAATTTCTCTGTGTGCTGTGGCTGAGATCATGTTGATGGTTGTGCATTTTAAAAGGCAAAGTGTGGCAGGCAGTCTTGCTTCTTATGGATCCAGCACAGCAAAACCTCTTCGCTTCAAGCACGGGCTTTAGCCCCAAGGAACACTTTGCTGAATGAAGGCCTGGCATGGCCACTGCAAGAAATGAGGGAGTTTCAGCAGTGTGAGACACACACTCCTGTAGAACTGTAACTCTGCAGAACAGCAAGAGGCACCTCTCCTCTTACACAGGCAGCTGCTGCAGAAATGCTGCCATGTTTACTGCCAGCAGCGTGCACGCAAGGGGAGCGCGGCTCTGCCCCTGCGTGTAACGAGGGTGTGCGTGCCTGCTGAATCCTCCTGTCAGCAGATCTTCTCAGTTTTCACTTCTTCTTCACTAGTTTGCAAACTCTTAGCTATTTTTTTTCCCTGAGCCATAACACGGGGGCTCTGAGAGATTATTGCCATTCTCGCCCTGCCTGTCATACACCTTGTTTCCAAGTATGGTCACTATGAGGGGACTGTCGCTCGGAGCCTTTGTGGAAAATTAATGGCAGACAGGAAAGGGCAAAAAAGACAGGACAGATGGCTCTGTCACCACCACCAGCCTGATGCCATGAGAGAGCTTCAGTGCCTTTGCAAATGCCACTCTGTTCCGCAGACTTACTCTGAAGTTGATCCAATCCTTCCCTTGGCAGCTGCCTTTCTTCTTTTTTATAAGATTTTCCCCTGTCCTTTGAGTTCCCAGGCTCACCCACACAGCACATGCAAAAGGTCAGGTTTTTTAAGTAGTGACTGGGTGCTGATGGTCTGAAATACTGTTTAACTATAAATGTATTGGCATCTTGCTAGAAGTGGTGTTGAATAGTGTTGTTAATAGGGCTTGTTTACTTGCTGGTTAAAGTCCAAATCGAGTCAGCTGAGACCTGGAGAGGCAATGACTAAACTTCTAATTCAGTAGGTGAACGGAGTGATGTCACCTCACTTTATTCTTCAAATGGCATTCTGTCTAGTTTCACTTTCACAGTGAAACACACACCCACAGTATCTTGGGTGCACACTGGAAGCATGAAGAGATGTTGTCTCCTTCTGTGAGCAGCGCCAGACAAACTGGGGTTCAGTGTATGCTCATCCTCCTGCAAAGGTATGATTAGGATTTTATGTGCTTAAAGCACGACAGACTTTAGCAGCGTGAATAAATAGCGATGTGACACTCAGGCCATGCAGTCAGAGTCTTCAGAGAGAAAGCTAATACCCTGTCCTCTGGAGAAGCAGGGCTATAATCTCTAGGTATGTTGTTTCAGCTCAAAGGACCGCAGTTCTAGGAGAAATTCTGCACCACACACATCCCAGAACAGTTTGCTGCTAGGAGAGAACAATTCGTGCAAGGAATATCTGCATGCAAAGACTGGTGTGTTTGCACTGGGTTGTTAATTAGATGCAAGAGTCAATGTTTTTCTTTTCCACCACTTTTGATACTGTAGGAGAATATTTCCAGGGTTGGGCAAAATTAAAAAGCTGGAGAATTAGACTGATGACCACAAAAGCTAGTACTCTGGCGTGGTTTGGAGTGGAACTATTTCTCTACCTGTGAAAATGTGTCACTGTCCCAAATCTGCAGACTGTGGTCACTTGATAAATGTGAAGAACTGTCCAAGATCTTGCACATTCCCAGGGATATTAACAGGAGTTCTGAGACAGAAGTAAAGAGACCATCAACCATGCCAGATTCTTACCATTCCTGTCTCTCACTCTGAAAGAAAGGTACAGGATGTTTCCCTACTACCAGGTCTAGCCCCTGCTTGATGTCAGCTCTTCCCATGATGATTTTGCATTTCACACCAACACTACTCAGTACTGGGAAGTACTCTGCTGGAAACAGATACAGAATTATTGCAGGAAGACAGCTAACACCCCAGCTTCTGGAGGGGAAAGAAGTTTTCTGTTGCTGTGAAGCAGGTGGTTTTTTTGCCATCATAGCACTGTATCACTAAGTCACTGATGCAATTCCTTATGTTGAAGCCTGCTGTTCCACATGATCCAATAGGTTTATTTGTTTTTTCTGAAAAAACCCTGATCTTCAAGCCTGATTTAATGAGAAGTTACAATGTTAATCTTTTAAGATAAAATCAAGCTCCAATCTGGGAAAAAATTCTTAGTGATGGATATGAAAATGAAGTATTAAAAGAATTTACGTGATTTGCCTGGAAAATGAACCTGACATGACTGAGCTTGCTGTGTTGTAGCACTGAGGATGCTGTGTGACATTAATCCACATATCAGAAAAAATCATTTGGTGGTAATTTCCAACAGGACTAAACTCTGGATTTGTGAAAACAGAAGCTGAGCAGCAGGAATATCTAGGATAAGGCACTCTTCCTGTCATAAAGCAGTTGTTGGTAAATTTTCTGGATTTACCTGAATCATTTTGTATTCCTCCAGTTTCTATGAGCTCCCAGATCCATTCATTTCCAGGTCTGGAAAGGTCTGTGTAAACTGCACCCTGTCTTAATTTTAAGCAGAGGATGAAAGCAAGACGAGTGCTAAGAAGGATGGAAAAACAAAACTGCAGTCCAGTAGTCACTCTTGGTAGAGGACATGCTGAATATGGGAGGTGCCGTGCTGCAGTCCCTCATGTAGGAACTTTGAATTAACTCATAGGTGTGATTTCGTGACTTATATTAATTAAGCAGGCAGCTTCCACGTTCCCTAAATTCACTGGGGGTCATCATCTTTGCCTTTTCCAGAATAACAAGGAATATCTGCTTTCTTTTCCTGGTATATTTGCCTCATGATGTCCATTTCTCCCCTTTCTCATTTGTCTTGAACCTCTCCCTAAATTGTTACCCCGACTCTCCCTCATTAACTGGTCAAGTATCCTGTTCTTTGCCCAGATGGATGACGTGGCTTTCTCAGCCCTGGCCTAGATGTGACATTTCTGTTTGTTGTCCTTGCAGAATAAAAATAATAAAGTGCTGTCAATAGAAGATAAGCACGAGACTTCTGAGTTTGCAGATGGAAGCTTTTGTTCATGTTTCCACCTGCTTGATATCACTTAGACATGGCAAAATGCATCAGATAATTTCCTACTATTACATTTCCCTGCTATAATCCCCACAGGAAAGTTATGTCATGATGAATGGGAGGGGATTACAGAGCACTGTGTAAGCTCCACAGTAGGACAGATACTGTGCCACTCTTTAGCTTCTCTTTCATATTCCAGAAGCGTGGTCACCTTGGCCATGTTGTCATTCTGTGTCCCCTCTATATCACAACAAGTATATGTCACCACCATGAGATCTCACTAGGACGGTTGCAGAGGGAGTTTTAGGAATATCAGGTTCTTAGGCAATCCACAAGGCCTAACAAGAGATTACTTTTTCCAGGCTGCAAGCCTGAGTCAGGTGCAACTAAATAATATCTGCCAGTTCAGAGTGTATGTTTGAAAAACAAAGGTGTTGGTAGAGTACGCCCGGGGTTATGTCTGCAAGCTTGGACTGCAGTTCCTCTCCTTGGCTGTAAGCCTTGGTGCTGTGAAGGCCCTACATGTGATTTTAGTCTACTGGACAGATGGGAAAAGAACATTTTTCCAGAAAGAGCCTCAAATTTGAAGACAATTCTGTATCCCAGGATTGAATGGTGGTGGTAACTGCGCAGTGGCAGTGTGTGAGACATGAGCAGCATATCAAGACTGTTTTAGGAACAGACAAACCCATTGCAAATGGGGAGAAGAAACCCCCTTACCTCACACTTGCAGGTAGGAAGAAAGGATGTGCTCTCTGGATTGCAGACTGTAAAGGAGAATGCCTTCTGGAACTATTGCCATAGGTGACCAAGAAGAGCTCCAGAAACAGTTGTGGAAAGACATTTCCTCTTCCTATCAGACGTGTCTCCTGTTTTCTCCTTTTCCAGCCTTCTGGAAGAGCAATTGAAGTGCTGTCAGTATTGTGGCAAGGGAAGAGGAGGCAGAGATTAACAAGTAGATGAAGTCCCTCCATATTTACTACTCAAAAAACTTACAGGAAAACATCACATAAAATACATAGATGCAGTGCTAAAGGATGTGGTTTAGCACCAGACTTGGTAGAGTCAGGTAATGGGTGAACTCAATGATCAGAGAATCCTAGAATCCTTTAAGTTGAAAGGGACATTTACATTTAAAGGTCATCTAGTCGCTCCCACTGCAGTAAACAGGGACAACTTCAACTAGATCCTGTTGCTCAGAGCCCCATCAAACTTGACCTTGAACATCTCCAGGGATGGGACCTCCACCACCTCGCTGGGCAACCTGTTCAAACATTCCACCACCCTCACAGTAAAGAACTTCCTAACGTCCAACCTAAATCTACCCTGCTCCAGTTTAACTTAAAGATCTTTTCCACCCAAAGCGATTCTATGGTTGGGTTGCAGGAAAGAATTAAAAATAAGAAGGTCATGTGCAGTGACTCAGAAGTCATGGTCAAGGTAAGCAAGCAGTAGAGAGGAGAGGGGAAAATGTGGATGCTACATGGGGCTGGCAGAGAAAACATTAGAAGTCACGCCTGTGTGAACGTGACATGCACATGGTCTTAGTAATACAGGATGCTTAGAATAGACAGGATGCCTAGGAGGACACAAGCAAGGCATTGGATAACAAGTTATTAAATGTCAAGTGAATGGAAGTGTGGTCTACAGCAGGTCAGGTGAATGCTAATTAATTATGCCTGTGTCAGCAAAATGGGTAAGGACTAACAGTTGCTCTTGAAAAGCAGCTTCATGAGGTTGAACAAGACGCCTGTGTCTCCTGGGTGTTTAGGGCAAGAGACATGATTTGCATGATGGGATTCTTACAATGCCTTTGTGAGGCACCTTTAGTCCTTATGAACACCAAACAGGGATAACAACGGAGACTGGTGTTGAAATTGTAGAACAGGAAATTAATGTGGTCAGAATACTGACTTGGATGGCTTCTTTAACAGAGGAAAATCAATCAGAAAGCAAGGCTTATGTGAAACGCAGCATGTGTAGGTATACAGGCATGTGTGTGTGACCTAAGAGCAAAGGGTTGAAGAAACAAAGCCTTCCCTAAAGCAAAACACAGTCAAAGACCTGATTACCTCCAGCCTAGCCTCCCTGCTCATGAATGTGTCTTTTCTTCCTTCATCCTTGCCTGCTCTCTAGTGTCAACGGAGCATTGCTCTACTATTCCTTCCAAAACCCTGCATTACTCCAATAAGCTCCTGGATAACCCACACCTTTCACCTGTACACTGGTTCTTGTTTTCCAAATGAAGGCTTTTGAAAGGGAGAGGCTGCTAAGCACTGTTTCTTCAGCAGTTTAGAAATATTTTTTAGCCATCTATCTCTGAAGTTGGTTTTGGAAGAGCTGAAGAACCAGAAAAGTGACATTAACCTCTTGGGTCAGTAGAGCTGAAAAAAGAAAGAGAATTGTTCATCAGCAGTTCTGATGATGGAGAGGAAGCCCCTCTGCTCAGCCTGAACTGAGCATCTCTTGGGAACAGTTCCTCACCAAGTGGACAAGGTCAAGGATGGATTAAGGAGCTCCAGTCTGCACAAAATTTAGGCAAGAAATGAACTGTGATAATAATTCACAGCAGTCTGCACAGTGCCCTATTAAACCTTTTGCTTTTCTTCCTTCCAATCCCCCAGCTCCTTTTGTCAGGACAGATGCAGGGAAGGCTTGTTTTCAGGGAAGGGTGCTGTTAATGGCATGTGTATGGGGAAAAATGTAGAGAACAAGGACATTTTTGGATTATCTCCCTGGTAAGTCTGACACACTCTCCTATAAAACTAATGGAAATAATTCTTCCATATTTCTACAGGCCCTGGGCATGCAGTGTCATTTAGTCACCATCAGCTTTTATTATTTGATCTGACTCTTAAAACATTGGCAATTGCAATTAGTCAATACATGTATCAAGAAAAACGAGCATCAACAATGTCAGCCAAAAGAGATATGTGAGTAGCTTCTGTATATAGATGACATTTGTTACTCCTGTGGAGATTGAGATGAATAGCTGTGTGTGTGACCAGGCTCAGACCACAGGCTCTTCACGTCTCCCTAAGAGCTCCTTAATGACAATGTGGCCACCCTGCAATGCTATACATTTTTTAACTCTTTCAGTGAGCCACAACCAGCACGTTGCTTAATTCACTGACAGCAAAGTCTGCCTCCTCTCAAATCCTGCTCTAGCAAGTGCGCTGTCTAAAGGAAGCAGAGAGCAACTCAGAGGTGGCAGGAGACAGCAGCTGGGCCAACACTGTTCATGTCAACAGGCAATAACAAACAGGGAAGGTGAGACCTAAAAGCAACAAGAATGGATTTTAAAAACCCTGAACACAAAGCCCTCCTACTCAATTAAACCTTATGTATTCGAAACTGTTTAGTAGCTCAGCACAGATGAGTAAAGTAGATGCCTGAGTGTTCAGGGAGGAATCAATCTTCTGGGTTCCCCCAAATATTCATGATGTCCCTGTGTCCTTACTCTTCTATACTCTTATATCAAACGAACGTTATCTCTTCTTGATCATATTCAAAGAAGAGCACATACAAGCCAGTTCTTGAATATTGCCTTTTCTCTTTGACTGGGTAGAGTGACAGCAATGACAAAATTAAGTAGAAAGTTTGCTTTTGGATAAAAAGCAGAACTAGGGAAATCCATCTGGGGAAAGCTCTTGGCTTAAGGATTAATGAACAATTCCAAATCCTAATCTGATTTTCCAGGAGGGAGGAATCTGTAGCCCCTTCTGTAATAGCTAATCATTCCAAACATCAGAATCCATTGAATGATGCCTGGAAGGTCAGCATTTAAATTAATGTTAATGAACAAACCCTTCACTTATCTTGCAGAGTGAAGCAAATGGTCAGAGTCAAGAGAACAGAAGTTATGTGTGTTTTAATGGACTCCAGGAAGAGTACAAGATGCAAACTGTGCATCTTTTAAGTAAGCATATTACCACTGAAGATGGATTTTTACACACGTTTTGAAACTATAGATTCTGCTATTAAAATATTTCATACAACTGGACTGAAAGATACCAAGCACAAGATTTAAATCTGGAGAGTTAGCATCTCAGTAATGATGATGTATCAGGTCTAACTCCAGCAGCTTGCCTAACCCTGCTCCCCTTGGTGACAGCCCCCTTGCCAGTTGGACAGATCAGCTCTGCCCTGTCTGGAATTTTCTTGATCTTCTCTCTTGAGTGGCAGCTCCTGGCACCCTGCAAGCATGGGGAATTCACTGGCATATTGTGGGTCAGCAAAGCAGACACCTGAGCACAGCAGAAAAACCAGCTGAGACCCTGCTGAGGGCAAAGAGCACTGAAAAGAGAAAGAAAAGGGAAGAGATTGCTGCACCAAACCTGAAGGTTTAATTTTTTAAAAATCAGTTTCTGTCCAAACAGTTAACAAATTCCATATGCCATTTTCTGCCTGGACCATATTGATTAACCTGATTGCAGTGGCAGTGTGCTAAAAGTCACACATGCCTCCATGTGCAGTGATAGCTAACCTCAGGTGTGCAGCCACCTCTCCATGATGCCAGCTAGCAGCAGGCAGGAACATTCCAGATAATTCCAAAGTCTAAATTACTGGAGGAGAGGAGAGATGTAAGAAATTCACCTGTTAAAGGGTTTAAAAGCCTAACTTGAGTGGGTAGTTGTGCAATGGCAAAGACTCATTGCACAACAGAAAGGATCAATTTTCAAGACATGGGACTCCTTAGTTCAGAGTCCTTAGTAAGCACCACAGATGCCAGAGGTGTTGAGAAAGAGTAGAGTGTCTGTGTGGAAATGCATGTTTACTTCTTAAGCTCTCTGTAGTGTATAAAACATCAACACTACAATGGCCTGCACACCCAGTCTGCCATTCCCCAGCTGATTCAGGGGATGTCTCAACACACAGGAAAGGCTTAGGAAGGGATTTCAATGACAGATAATGGATGGTGCTTCATAAGTGGATTCAAGGAGGGCATCTTAGGCTATGAGTCCCTGTCAGACAGTTTACCATGGCCAATGTCACCAGAAAGAGGAAGGCACATTAGAAGCAGAAACAGGTACAATGGCTATCAGAGTGTTGCATCCAAAAAAGTTATCTATACATGCACAAATGCTTTGACTGACTTGGTTTTGGCAAATGGAAACTTTTGATTACCGAGCAGCTCCAAATACCTAAGTGTTAACCAGCTAGTCTGCTGCCATTTCAACTGGAAATAAACTTGACCAACTAAGTAGCCCTGTGGAAGCCAGATGTCCTGGTTTGTCATTCTGAGGTCAGAAGTCTTCCATCATGCAACTAGATCACGACAGGTTGAGAAGGTAGGGCTACGGATTTCTACCATGATAAAGCCTGATGGCATAACCTTATCTTTAGCAAATGTTACAGAAAGTCTTTAATCAGAAGGAAGACAGAAAATCCTCTCCATGAAGCTGCTATCCATATAGGAGCCCAAATTGATGAATTACACATGGCACTGCCATTAAATCTTGCTGTGTGTAGCTCTTTTTTGGTTTTTAAAAATGTCTGCCCTCAGTTGGAGAGTCAGCATGTGTTGTCACAGCTCGGTTGCCTAATTTTAACCACTAATGGGGCTCACTTATCCCTGGGATCCAGATTCGGGCCAGAAATAGGAAGCCAAGTGATGGTCATGTGTTTGACAAGGAGCTGGGCAGCAGGCCAAAACACATTTGAGCTGGATGGAATTTCTTGCCCCTGTGAAAATGCAGTGCTAAATCTTCCTCCCCCACTCGCCTCTTTACACACAAGTGGATCCCTCTAGTACAGTGAACTGTCACCCGAAACTAACAAGGAGGATGTGTCTCCCGGCAATCCGAGCTCCGGTCAAAAGTTCACCACTTGCCAGCAACCCCCCCCCCCTGCCCAAAGCTATGCCAACTTGGACCAAGATTTCTGGAATGGTTAGAAAAATATTTTAATGTAATTCACCTTGCTATGCTATTTCATTAATAACCTCTAAAAATGCAAAGAGTGCGGCCTTAAAATTCCTTGACATCCTCAGCATATGACTAATAATAATGAAACTTTCTCGCCGCCGGCAGAGCCACTCTGTGAGCGCTCTGTTTTCCCTGGAGTTTCATGGAGCCTTTAGCAAATGCAGTACATTTGCCACATCCATTTTAAATTTTTTTCCTTTATTTTTCCCCTTTTTTTTTCTTTTTCCCCCAGCCTAGTAACTGCTGTTGGGCCAGGCTCTGCTGAGCTAGCTCTGTGTCCACCCCACCAAACTGCGCTTCCCTTTCTCCCTGCGCTCTGCTGGTTTGCTCACAAGAATCTTTTGTCCAGGCATAATTTGGACGTGTGTGAAACGCTCGTTTGCACATTACGTCTGTCTTATTCTCTCTGGAGTTGTTTTGAATCCAGTCTCTCTCAATGTCTTCCAAAATATGTCATCCATGCAAAGCATGGAGCTGTTACCAGCCCAAGACTGTGTGTGCTCCATACCCACCGCGTGGAAAGGGCTCGGGTCTCAGATGGGGGCAGAACGTGTCTGACATGCCATTATATAACATGAAACCAATGTATACAAGCCCAGCTTTAAAAGTCCATTTTACAGAGAGCCCTATTTCTAGGGCTTGCTTCAAGCATGTCTTTCTGAAATAGCCTTTTGGGAGTCAGCGGACAAGACTCTACTCACTGAGGGTAAGTCCAGGGCTCCAGGATTGCTCTCCACTCCATGTCTGCGTTCAGGCTGCCGGGATCAGGAGTTTGTAAAACATCAGATAGTATCTAGAATTAAAATAATTCTGGGTTAATTTTTTGCTCTTTGCTCTAGATTTTGCTTCAATGGCAAAAGGAGAGCAAAGAGCCAGAGCTGTTTCATTCTCAACACCTCTCAGACTAGTAATTAAATAGATATTCTCTCTTCCTCAACTTTTTAAAGTACCTAACAAGGCCTGATGATGGCCCATATGGTGTACTCCCTACCCATCCTCAACAGGTCTGTCTGCACACCCAAACCTAAATGTCATCATGATCCACACCAGCTGACACACAAATGTTTGGAGATGCCATGCTAGATAATTGGAACAGATCTTTTGCCCATCCAAGGCCTATTTTGGACCCAGGAGGCTTGCAAAAACATTCTTTGGAGCTGGTGTTTTTCCTACCATGAGAAGCACTTGAGGTCAAATCAAGAAATGGTGAAAGTTATAATCCAAACATAGTCTCTCCAGCAGGTTTAGTCAAAGGAACAGTCTCCTGAGCACCACCTCACTCTGTGCCCAACTGCCCAGCTGCCCTGGTTTGTATCAGGGGTCTGTTCATACCACACTCAGCCAAAGCCAAAAAGCCAGATCCATGAAAGTGTAGAAAGGGGAAGTGGTTTATAGCCCAATGACCCTCCACTGTGTTAATTCTAAGTTACCCCTTTCCTATTGAATCCCACTTTTTTTCCTACCCCAGCCCTGTTCCTCTTCTCAATTAACATTTCAATTTTTAGATTAAAGCTGTACAGCATACGCTGAGAATTTATTTCCAAAAACTTCGCTCACTAACAGAATGCAGTAGCACAGGTGAGCGTGGCCAGTGAAAGAGTTTTCCAGAAATGAAATGGAGATGGAATATTTTTTCCAAAATATTTCCATATTTGCTCAGTATTTTCCTATTTGTTCAAAAAAACTGGGCCCAGGAAAAAAAAATGGAGCATTCCAACTTGCTCCAGAGGTAAGCAAAAACTGTGGAAAAAGAAACAAAAATTTACCAAGACAGTTTAATGGCATTTTAAAGTCCAGAATATTCATGGATGGCTGTAAATATTCCCAGCCCCAGCTGCCTTGGATTTTGAAATAACACAGTCAGCTAAGAGTGGGTTTGGAATTGCATTTCTTGTGGTGTGGACATTTGATTTAACAAGTAGAAAATAGGCAGAGATTAGCTTTCCTCCAAAGTTACGGCATTTGCTATGCTGAAACATGAATGTGAACAGTGCTTTGGGACTTTTTCCCATAGATTTGGGCAATGTCTCCAGTCACTGTCTACAACCTGGTGATACATGGCATGGGAGCAGATGCAGTCTGAAACAAGGCAAGTGTCCCTTTGCAGGGACTCTGGGAACAGCCACTTTTCATGACCTCCAGGAGCTAAAGAAAGACCTGCTTCTGGCACTTTCTGGTTTCAGAGAAGCATTATCTGCTGGACCTGCTTCTGGCACTTTCTGGTTTCAGAGAAGCAATATCTACTGGACCTGCTCCTGGCACCTTCTGGTTTCAGAGAAGAATCATCTACTGGCCTGGCCACATGCTTTAGACTGAGTTTTTAGTGAACAATTTTCATCTGCAGACTGTCACTATGGTTGCCAGAGAATGCAAAAGAATATGTGTGTGTACATCTTTATACATGCAATGTGTATATATGTATATTCATATGCATGTACATGTATACATCTTTTAACCACTTTTTCTGTCTTCTTCACAATAAACTGTCCATTTGTGGCAGTGTGTCAGAATGTGTTTACCTGGTACTACATCCCAGGTGAGCGGTGTAACAGTGGTGCAACATACTGAGCAGTCACAAATCCCTTTTTTACCCAGAATGTACACATACTGTGTCTAAGCTGATTCGTGGAAAGCTATCAATACACAGGATCACACATACAGGATGATAGGGGTTGGAAGGGACCTCTGAAGATCATCAAGTCCAACCCCCTTGCAAGAGCAGGACCATAGAATCTAGTGCAGGTTGCATAGAAACGCATCCAGATGGGTCTTGAAAGTCTTCAGAGAAGGAGACTCCACAACCTCACTGGGCAGCCTGTTCCAGTGCTCTGTGCCCTTTACAGCAAAGAAGTTCCTCCTCATGTTGAGGTGGAACTTCCTGTGCTGTAGTTTACATCCATTGCTCCTTGTCCTATCACAGGGTGCAAGTGAGAAGAGGCTGTCCCTTCCTTCTTGACAGAATATGCCCTCAGATATTTATAAACATATTAGAACCCCTCTCAGTCTTCTCTTCTCTGGATTAAAAAGCCCCAGGGCTCTCAGCCTCTCCTCAGATACATTAATCAATAAACCGGGCTATTTTAAAGAGCTGTGTACCTAGAAAGTGTTTCAGCAGGCTCATTTGTGTTGTTGGCCTGCAGTGCCAGTTCTGGCACAGTGTCCTTCTGCAACCCAAATCTGTTCCTACACTCCTTTTCTTCTTCCTTCCCTGCCTATAGCAAACCACTTTCTTGTTTTCCCAACTGTTGCTCACTGTGGGTCAGCGAGTCTGTGAAGCTGGAAGCCTCAGTGCAGGTGGGAGCAGGCTGTCAGAAGCATTTTTCACACATCAACAAGACCTACCCTGAGTAGGTTTACATCGCATGGTGTCAAAGAAAGTTGTAAGAGCCAGCTGGCCATCCACGCCAGGAATGCTGCTTGTGCTGGCAGGGCTGAGATGAGAGTGCAAGTTCCTAGGAAAACATCCCAATCCAAAGCAGGTCTGCAGAAGAGAGGGACACCTGCTGAAGGCACACACACAGTAAAATCCCATCATGAAAACTAAGGTACCACTGGGATCTCCAGGGGCTGAGACTTCAGCTGACTCCAGTGAAAAGGGCAGAAAGGACTTGGTTGGAGGAGGGCATGTATGAGATGAAAGTTCAACTCCATAAGGGAGGGATCAGCACTAGAAAGCAACAGCATCAAGGAAAGCCCTAAAAAATTTATCAACTACAAAAGAACTCAATGGTGATCAGCTGCAGTGCTTATTGTATAGCTGAACACTAATTAACCTGCACTGGGGTTTTCAACGATTGTAATGTTCCCAGTACAGGTAAAATTCCAGTCCTCCCTGAAAAGAAATACTTTTAAAAAGGGAGAGAAAAGTACTAACTCAGTAGAGATGTGGGAAAGTAATGATTTAGGTTTGGGCCAAGTGTTTCCACAAAAGATAAGAACAAACTGGAAATGTTGTGTGTCTCTGAAGGAGATTGGATGTGAATCTTGTCCATGAATCTGCTGTGTATTACCTTTCAGGCTGCCCAGCCCCAGGAGCTGGGGGGAGCTCTTTCCAGTCCTCAGTTTAGAAGTTCCCCCACCACATCTTTTAGATCTGAAGGCTTGGCTTCTAGATATCAGGCACTCTGCCTTCCCTTGACATGAAATCCCTTTCAAATTGTCTCTGATTAGATATCTGATAATTGTGAGAAATTTGTACAACAGGCTGTTTGGTAGGTAGGTAAGTAGATCAGGCAAGCAGGCAGGCAAATAGATAGACAGGTAGAGAGCTGGATAGAGAGATAGATAAAGAGAGAGAGAGAGAGATAGGTAGATAGATAGAGAGAGAGAGAGAGAGAGAGATAGGTAGATAGATAGAGAGAGAGACAGAGGGAGAGAGGGAGGGAAAGAGGGAGGGAGGGAGATAGATTAGGTAGGTAGGTAGGTAGGTAGGTAGGTAGGTAGGTAGGTAAACGGATAGTCAGACTATCAGACAAATAGGAGCAGTATAGCAGATATGTAAACTACATCTTCCACAGCCTTTGGGGATCACTCCTGTGAAAGACACTGCATATATTTTGTGTCTGTTTTCATACATATTTTAAATATATTTTGTTCTTTCTGGAAAGCAAAAGCATTTACTCTTTGTTGAAACTTACATTTGAAGATAAATGGTGAGTACAGAGGAACATAGCTCCATATAAAGTTATAAAGCTTAGAGATAGTTGCCTTTTTACTAAGTCAGTGAGGATGGTATTTTTTTCTGCTTAGTGCCTCTTGTATGTGTGGAATCACTACTTCAGCCTGTGCTCTCCCAGCTGTAGAAGGAAACAGAGTTTTGACTAAAGCACCTGTAACTACTTGGATGAAAATATTCCTGCCCTGAGTACCCTTTGGAAAATTCGTTTTACCCTTGTGCCAGATTTCTCTCATGTGTAAAAGCTGTGAGGTAGCATCACTGATCTAGGATATAATTCATGGAGCAGGAGTCACCTTGTTTCCTCAAATATACAAAAAAGTGCATAGAAGAGTGCCAAGGGACAGTTGCTTCTAGGATGTTGCTGGGACTGAAGGTAGGCTGTGCATTTTCCAGTGAGCTGCAGTCAGGGTCCTTGGGCTGGGCAAGATGCTGAATAATGAACACTGCCCTGTTTCTACAGGGAAGCTTTTCTGACACTGTGCCAGGGTAATGCACAGAAGTAACATGAAAAACGATGGGTGACCAACCTCTAAAGCTCCAGTGAAAAGCAGAACAACCCCTCACCACCCTTAAACTGCAGGCAGAAAAGACTCATTATAGCCATAGCTCTGCATATACAGACTACAGGGCAAGAGAAAGCATAATGGCCAATAGGTTATATGACACTTCTCAAACACTTATTTCAGTCAGCAAAACAGCAATTGTAGATCAGCGGAGTGTGGTATCTGGGTGTGTTTTGTGGAGTAATGAAAGCTCTCCTCCCCTGTGAGAAGATGCTTACCTGGAAAAGAGAACAGTGCCCATTAATCTGCATGTAGTTTTCCCTGGAACATGGCTGTGAGCTGTGCTCCATCCAGGAAGGGCAGGAGCAGGGTGTCCCATGCTGCGGGAATGTGAGGACTGTGGAGTTTGCATGGTGCTGGAAGGCGAGAGGCTGAAATATAGCTTGGCACACGCAGGCTGGAAAGACACAGCACATTGAAAGACAGGCTCCTGTCCTTGGCTGTGCAGCAGGCTGGGACACTGCACAGGCTGTGTGGGAGAGGAAGGAGCACTCAGGCATTCCTGAGGCTCCTACTCCTCCTCTGGCTTTCTCCAACAGCTTTTCCTTGCCTGTTTCCGATTTCCCTAGAAATCAGACCCAGCCTCAGCTTCAGCTGCCTTGCAAGCAACTGCCACCTGCCCTGAGAAGGTGCACAAGGTTTCCCAGAGGCAGCAGCATCCCTGCAGAGCAAACCTGGTAAAGCCATGTCCCAGTCTATTCCCAGGTTGGGATAAGAGGAGTGGATCAGGACAAGAGTCACACAGACTGGTAAAATTGTCCCTGAGACCAGCAATAGGCGTATTGGTTTAACAATAGGTATAACAAAAATTGCTGCCCAGTTTATTTAATGCAGCAGTTACATTACTTCTGCAGCCAGGGACACAGAAAATGCTTTGCCCTTTCACCCTGCATTTGGCCATCTCTACAGCTTTTGTATTTTCCTCTACAGTAAACCATCCTCCTGCCTGCTCAGTGATCTGCCCATGAGTTAACAAACAATTTCTGAAAATTATCTAAAAGGTTATGCCAAATTCTGAGCCTAGATGGAGTCCTGATGATTCACTTATGAAGAAAGAACTCCAAGTATGTCATCCTATGTACTTGGCTCTTAGCAGCTAATACAGAATCTTTGGTAGTTTTTGACTTTTTTTCCCTGAACTGGAGTTGCTTTCTGAATTGCAAATTGCATTCTTTAACTTTGGTATACAAACTGAATCTCCATTTGAAAAACTTGATTTGTCGGTTTAATCAGACCAGAAGTTCTTTAGTGCATGCAAGTCTTCTTTAAGGAAGAAAGCATAGGCCAGGGAGAAGTACGAAATTACTTCAGTTCTCAGAACTGATGGCTCTTAGCTCCTCTGCCAGCTCACTGACTCTTTGCTCTGTAAGTGTAAGGCACCCCTGCAATCAGGAAAGTGCCTACCTCAGCATGAGAGGAGATCCTTTTTTACAATGTCAGGTCATATAGTGTGAAGATCCCAGCACATGATCCCTAGTATGCACTTGATGATTTCCCCTTGAATGCATGCAAAGTGCATTTCTGCATTGCATTTCTGGACTTCATTTCATTTGCATTTCATCATTTCATCTCTGTTCTAGTCTTTTTGTGCAAGGGCAGGGGCATGGGGCACAGATTATGTGTCCTCAATAGAGTCTGGAGCATTGCTTTTTATTAAAAAATAATTAATCTACATGCTGCTTTCTTAACTTTCCATCTTAAATGAGATAAATCTGCACAGATACTAATAGGAAATTAAGGCAAAGTTTCCAGCTGGGCTACAATATAACTGTGTATATACTGGTTTCCAATGGACTGGGCTACAATAAACAGATATTATTATGAAAACCAGATGACACTTTCTTTTCTCCCTTTCTCTGCAGTGGCAGCACCTTCCTCTGTTCCATTCTTACCCTCTTCCTCTCTCTTCTTTGTTTTTCCAACTTCATTTCTAAAGATGGGGTTGAATTTTGCAAACATCAGGATTGAGTTCTCTGTTAAGTCTAGTTGTTAAAAAAAAAAAAAATTTAAATGTGGGCTCTGCTCAGTTTCAGCAGGTCAGGATATTTTCCAGTTTCTGAAGTCACACCTATTTGCACTCAACCTAGAGCAATCCCAGGCAATGAGAACACAGTTCCCTGTACCATGGCTCCACCTCCAGTATTTTGCTATGAATTTTCTTTTAACTTTATTTTGCACTTATTTTGTTTAAAATATATTCTGTTAACATTTTCTAGTGACATTTTCTTGAGCCTTAGCCAAATACACATTGAATAAAACAGAAGTGAGCCACTGCAACGTGATATAATATTGCCCACTGAGCAATAAAAGCTTCCACTAGAGGAAGACATGATCATGGAAATAAATGAATCTTGCTTTTCCTCATCCCAGCTTCAGAAAGTCTGTACAGATAAAACCCACATGCCTTACCTGTTTGTGCTCTGATGAAAACCTGATCTTCTCATTGTTTCCTCACCTCGAGCCACTTACTCTCTCAAGCTGCAGTCTTTCTCTGCCACCTACCTTCCTCTGGCTGAAATATTATCTACAAAAGTGGTAAGACTTCTAAAATGAAAGCATTACACAGGAATTAGAAAACACTTCCCTTTTCAGAACAAAGCAGGCAAACCTATGAATTTCTGCCGTAAAAATTACTGAAAGTGGATATTGCAGAGGATCTGCAAAACACGATTACAATGAAGACTTCAGTGCCTATATTACTGGTGATAAAGAAACTTCAACAGAGCTCAGACACAGCCTGTTTCTACTTTTACATCAGAACAATAAAAAAAAAGTACAAGAAAAATGGGGCAGGGGGGAAGCCTATTTTGTGCTTGGGAGTGATTGTTAGGGAACATTTTGTCTGAAATTACCTCTGTCCTGAGCACAGAGGAAATATGTATCATGTATCTTCTATACAAGTACAAAAATATCTGAAGAGTTTCTTGGTGAATGAATCTCAGAACAAATCAGATTCACCCACCAGTGGTCCAGTGCCAGGGAGGGTACAGGGGTACACAGTGCTTCCTCTCAGATCCAAGCCTACCACAGTGCATGCATCTGAAAAGCTGCTAGCTGCATCTCTGAGGGCAAAACAACCTCTTCCTATGCCCATTCATGAAGAAAAAAAAAAAAACAACCAACCACCTTCCATGACCTTCCATATTGCAAAATCAAGCCCTAAATTCAATGCTTTCAGTGTGTTCTCACACATGTTAATATATTCCCTCATGACAGCTCTAGATTTTCCCTTCCAGCCCTGCATAATGATCTCTTCATCTGCCGCGATCAGTAGAGCAGAGACAGGTGATGCCCCCAGCCTGTCAGGGTTGGGTAGGACGGGTGAGTGACACACGCCAGATGCTGCCCCCTGAGCAGGGCTGCAGCTCCCCTGTAAATACATCATGGAGTAAAAATCACCACATACATTCCAGCTGCTGCAGAGCATGTCACTGGAGTAGACGTGTTGTCACATACACAAATGAGTACCAAAGAGTATCTGTATGTGTGATTAATTAGCAGCTAACAGTTAATTCTTTGAGCCATGGGGAAAAAAAAAAAAAAAAAAAAAAAGGGAGGGAGGGGGAGGAGCACACTCTCAAAGGAAGATTAAAATTAACTATAGAAGATCTCTGAGATCGAAAATAAATTAAAAAGAAAAATAAAATAACCACAGGTTCCTCAGGACAGTGAAGGAGACAAGGAAGTCAATGTCATCTGTCCCCATGCTATTTTACCATACTCATTTTTATCTTTAATTTCAGCTACTTCAGTGCCCATGAAAACTACCAAGCCAGTAGCTCTTGAGCTTAAAGTATTCTGCATTAATACAGACCCAGAGGCTGTACCTCAAAAACGTCCTTAGGAACACCATGGTAACAGTTGCCAAGCCCTAAAAAAAAACCACAAACCCAACAAATCCAAAACCCAAACAACAAAAAAGCTTTTAGGGAGACTGAACACAAAGACTGACAAGATAAGAAAGAAGAACAGCAATATTGATCTTAATTCATTTCAGCCAAATTTGACCCATATAAACCCATAAGCAGTGCATTCAACTTCAAAGTTCACTGTGGGCTGAATTCTTCAGACAGATTGAGGTATTAGAGAATAAAATAGAGAGCAAAAATAGGAAGCCTAGTGGAACCTAGGATAGCGTTTCACAAGCAGAGGCACCACACAATGTAAATGAAGCACACAGCATACAGTGAAAAATTGCTTGAAACTGGAGCCAACAGAAAATCTTTAGGAGTATGAAGACTGTCCTGTAGGAGTATGGTATGTAGATACTGTATAGGAGTATCCTTATTAACTACTTTGTGAACTATTCAAGGTGTTCATTTGAGAGCTGATATAAAACCACATCAACAAATTTTGCAGGCAACAGGAAGACCAGTGAGTAACGTGGGAATTGGGATGTGTGGAAAGACCTGAGGTTATTGCCAAGTCCCTTGGCACTTTCAAGAACAAACTGCACAAGATAGGAGCAGTTTGCATCACTGCACATCTAGGAACAAGGAAGGCAGGTGATGCATAGGGTCCTGGAAAGGATGACTCTACAAGGAGTCATGAGCAACCATCAGAGGTTTGTGTGGGATCACCAAAGCTTTCAATTTGAGTACTTGCAATCTCAATCAGCTATGTAGGAACTCAGAAGAAACATCACAAACATTCCTAAACCACCACCTCCACACCACCAAACAGTCTGTGGCTTTTACAAACTCACAGTAGTGATCTTGAAAATGCTGTGGTGTTCTCAGTGGGAAAGCATGTCAGCACGAGGTGTCCCTAAAATTATACCATGCCAAAAACACAGAACCCAGCAACCATAAACATCAGCTTGTTGGATATTTTACTTTGTGTGCACCTTCAGCTAGAGAGATGTTAGAATCACAACAAGTTCTTGTGTCGACAGCTTTAAAAGAGTGTTGAAAAATTGCACAGGATGCAAAGAAAAAAAGTATGAAAGTTATCTGAGACATGAAGAAATTGATGATATTGAGGAGCTGCATCTATTTTGGCAGGAAAAAATACGTGAAATAAAATAAGTTTCTTAAGAGAAAATATTACATATTAAAGGATTGCTTAGCTAAGTGAAGTAAGGTATTACATGAATCAACAGCTGGAAGCTGAAGCCAGCCCAGCTCAAGCCGGAAGAGAGAAACATTGAAGGCAGCTAAGCACAGCAGCAAATGGTTGCAGGAAGAGCTGGATTCAGCATCCACCTCATGGTATCTTCCAGTTGGAAACACATGCCTTTCTGGAAACAGAAAATGTCTCCTTAATCTTCTAAAGGAACTGTATTATTAGCAGCATGAATTAGATCTGTGCTCAGACTGCTAGCTAAAAAATACTTAATCCTTGAATCAAACATGACGGTCACTGGTCCAGTTTTTGCACGCTGGGTGTTGGCAGGCTGGCACTGGATGTAGGACTTCCAGGGAAGGTTAGCAACAACTGTGGCCAATGCTTTTTTGTCCCAGTCTTTCTGAATGTTGATTTTTTTTTTTTTTGATGACCTGTTTGCCCCTCTAGTGAAGACACCCACAGTAATACCCAATTCTTCCTTTGTGAAATGTTCCAACTCCATTAAAAGGCACCATTGGATTGCTTTGTAGGAGAGCTTTCTAAGGCAATTTCTGGATCTCTCTGTCAAAATCCATCATTCTTTATTCCTAACAAGATTTTCCTTATGTTACTGCTGTGAAACATTACCAGTGCATGACCATAGAAGTAGGCCCATGCCAGTGTTCTAATGGTACACAGCCAGTTCTTAATCCATGTCCTTCTTAAAAGTGCTCTTTCTTTAATTGCAGCTGCAATTTTCTCCTACAATTTTTTTTCCCCAGCCTTTGTAGTTCCTTGTGTGACTCAACGCACCTAAAATTCTTTAGTTAGGACCAAGAAAAACTATTTTTATATAATTGTAAATATGCAGTGAGATCATTAGTGAATATAGTCTCTGACCCTTGGTTTCCAGGATAATTTCCTATACCAGTACTGATTTCATGAAGAGTGCACCAAGAGGGCAGAACAGTACCAGTCCTTTGAATGTTTATATTGCTCTGCATTAAGGAATTAAAGTTTGCTCATGTCATACACTGGAGAGTTTCAAAGTCGATTAGCTCTTTAGGGAAGAAACTGAATTCCTATCAAGCCACATTGAATTGGACTCCCCTAATGTATACTTGAGTGTGAGGTAAAACCCCTTCAATTCACCCCTCAAGGAGAGATTCTCCAGAGAACACAAGGTAGGCCATCTGCCACATTGCAGCACCCCGTTGCATGTGTTGTTATTACACTGTGTGCTCTTCTTCACAAGAAGCAAGCACTCAGCCTTGACAAGTCCTACCTTTGAAGTTACTGGTGAGGAGCTGGCACGAGCAGCAGGAAGGTAGGCTGTGTCTTTGGAGTATGGGTTCAAACAGACTTGCCTTTAGAGAAATGGGCAGAGTTTGTACCTTTGAAACTTTCAGAGATCTCTGCATGGTGGGAAAGCTCCCTGCCTCTCAAGAGCAGGGGCACACAGGAGAAGCAAGACCCCATTGTCCCAGTGAGATCCCTCAGCCTCCCTCTCTGAGGAGTCAAAGTGCATTCTTTAGCTGGTTGCCTTGTTTTGGGTACCAGCCACAGAGTCCTACCCCGTACCATGGTTATTTGCTTGCTGCTCATGAGGAATAAAATTATAGAGTATGAGATACATTTCTTTTTTTTTTTTTTTAAGGGCTAATAGCAGTGGTTCTTCCCTTCATTATCTTCTTCAACACCAATACAAAATCTGTTGTGAGAGAAGTCCTAGGACTGAACCCTGCAGCCACAGCGTTCCAGGCTGTATTGCAGTGTGAAAAACCAAAACTTGAAGAGAGAGGAAAAAAATGGTTTAAAATGGATTTTAAACCTTGCACCTGGTGCAGAAAAAGAGATGAAACTTATGCTCATTAGGCAGGGGAATATGATTTTGGCATAGGGCAGGCATTCAGAACAATACCCGGCACTTGGAATATAGAGATTATATTTTGGAAGAAACAAAATGGAGCGAATTATTAATCTTTAATTATAAGAATTCCCTGCTAAAATTAATTTAGAGATTTTCAGGTCTTCAAAATCCCAAATGTTCATTCTTTTCAGATTTCCTCCCATCCTTTTGTAAACAATCAGCATGAGAAACATAAGTAATATTCTTTCTCTCAGATTTTCTGTATCTTTTTTCTTTGTTACAAATACTTAAAATGGGTCTCTTTTCACAGTAGGTGTGAGCCATACTGTGATGCTAAATATTTCAAGGGATTGATATTGAAATGAGAATTTACATCTCTCTGTCAGAGCTAATCTCCCTCCTGTGCACGCCTGTGAGCATTAGCAGTTGCCATACATTCATCTATTTACGTCTCTGTGTCGTACTCAGCAGAAAGCTGGGGAGCAAAATTCAATTTACCTGCACGATAATTTGTTCTTTTCACTTGCTTTTGCCATCGGCGCTGGTTTAGTTTCTATTAAATGACAAATCATCGCCATTCCCGGCATCTGTAACGATTCATAATTCCTGGGGAGATCCCTCCTCGAGAACAACTGATTTTTCCTCCTTCGATCCACCGGACCTTCCAGTTCCCCCGACTTTGGTGACGGCATTTTCTGGCGGACACGGAATTCTGTGGGATTTGGGAGGGAGTCCCAGATTCTTGCCTTTCCCGGAGTCCCGCCGCCCCCATCGGCAGAGGGACTCGGTGGGGGAGAACTGCCCGGGGCGGGGGCGCGGAAGAAGCCGGCACCGACGGCGGAGCAGCACCCGGCGCGGCAAGCACGTGGAATGAAAGACGTGAAATTAAATTACATTAGGTAAATTAAATGAAAGGCAGCGGGGGAGGTGCTGCCCCACTGGAAGCACCCCTACCCCATCGCTTTCCAGCTCCGAGCGGGCGGCGGGTTCCTGCGTGGCCAGGGCGGGCGCCCGTGCTGGAGCTTCCCTGCGCCTCCCGGGCAGCCCCGGCTGCAGAAAGGGCTCTGCCCCCAGCACTGCCGCCCGCCAGATCGGGGGATGAAAGTCGCTGGCGGCTGCGGGGTCCCTCCGGCCCCGGTGCGTTTGCTGGAGGGAGCAGCGCTATAGTGAGGGAGGCAGGGAAGGAGGGCAGGGAGGGGGCTGTCATCCCAGCCCAGCGCGGCCTCATCCCCCCTCACTCCTCCCACCAATGAGTGGTGCCTCTTAACCCCCGGGAACCTCCCTCCCGCGAGGCACTGCTCCACACGAGTTGATGAGAAAAAAATTAATTTTCGGCTGCGGCCAGCCATGAGCTGTTTGGATGTTATGTACCAAGTCTACGGCCCTCCCCAGCACTACTTTGCAGCCGCCTACAGCCCCTTTCACCAGGTACGTGTGGCGGGCAGCCGTGAGGAGGCAGAGGGTGGGAGGGGTGTTGTCTGGAGGATGGCCGTCTAGGGCCTTACCAAAAAGAAAAAGAGAAAAGGAGAAGGGGAGGGGAAAGGAGGGGTGGGGGAAAGATCTGGGAGCCTGCGATGGTGAGCGGAGCAGAACCGCATCCCACCTTGGCGCGGGGGTCGGCAGGGTATGTACCCCGGAGGCGACCGAAGGGCTGAGTGGAGAGCGATTTTACCCAAAAGGTCTTTTTAGTGAATTTTTTTTCCTTCCCCCTCGCCCTTTTAATTTTGTTTTTCTTTTTAAAATTTTCCTTTGCCGGAACGGGCTCCATCCTTGCGCGGTGAGTCGGGGCAGGGATGTCTGCGGTTTGCAGAGTCCCGCCGGGCGCGGCGAGACAAGGGCTGCCCGGGACATCGCGCCGGCATCCCGGCCGCAGCCGTGGGAGCCTCTTCGGGCAGATATTTTAGTAGCTGCCTTGATAGGGTGCTCCGGACTTACCCTCTGGAAATGCAAGAGGAGAGAGTGCCGGGAGGCTATGGGGTTTCCCCGGGTTGGCGATGGGAAGGAAGTCCCGGCTCCGAAGAGGGGGCAAGGCTGCAGTGTGGCAGAGCTGCAGGGATGCTCCCGCTCCGCGAGGGGACCTCGGCCCCTTCCCCTGCCCTACACAGCGAGACCCGCTGGTTACTCACTCCGTGACCGGGAGCCACGCCTGGCCTCAGCGCTGCCAAGGCTATCGCGGGTATCGATTAACCCTCGGATTTCGATAAAAGGATCCCGCCGGGCGCGGGGAATTTTCGCAGTGCGGACAGCCTGCCGTGCGTGGGTAACTGCCCGTCCCGGGACACGCACTCTCCAGCCTGGGTCAGAGAACTGCCCGCCCCGGGAAGTGCACTGTCCCGCCTGGCTCAGGCTGCACCTGCTGCACACCGCTTTCTCTTTCGACCTCTTGGTTTCCCTTTCTCTCCTCACTTTCCAGAAACGAATTTCCTCCTCTCCCAGTAAAATGAAAAAGGATGTGGGTAGAGGTAGCAGTACCCCGGGGCAGGGCGGCAGCCCCCGTCGTGCAGGACCGGTTCTGGGGCTCAAGGTCCGGCTGCACGCAATCCCCGGAGGGGCGGCCCGTGTGCCACCTCCATTGCCTGACAGCGGGGCCAAAAGACCTGTTACAAATAGCAAATGATGTCTTCCCCCACCTTGCCTCCCCCCCTCCTTCTTCGTGACATTATTCAGGGGGGTGATCATTACCTCAATGGCCGAGCTGGGAGCCAAGTGGAAAGGCGGTCGTCACGAAGGAGTGACATTATTAAATGTCTCGCGTGTCTTCTTGGCCCAAGATTTTGATCCGTCCCTGCGGTGCTTCCCCCGCCTCCCACCCCACGGCTCTGTCCAAACGGCCGAGCCCGGGCTCCGCATCCTGTCAGTTATTGCTAAGAAACTCCCGGCAGCTGCGGACACTCTAACGCGGATGAGAAGATGGGAAACACCCAGCCAACTTCTTAACGCCTGCTGTTTTCCCACCCAGCGGGATCCAGTAAAAACAGAACGATTTTGTAGGAAATACCTGGAAGTTTTTGATGGCCAGGGAAATGCAATTTTTTTTTGTCCTGGAATGTGCTTGAGGCTGCCAGTTTCTTTTTTTTTTTTTTTTTTCTTTTTTTCCCCCCCTTCCTTCTCCTTGTCACTGTGGGTTACAGGACACTCTACGGAGCAGATTTTGCAAGATGAGGACCGAGCGACACTCTCCTCCTCTCCACCTCCTGCCCGCTCCCCCGGCCTTGCCCCCCACATCTCAGCCCCTCCGCGGCCACCGTTTCCCTAGGAGCCGGCCTGCAAATTGCTTTCTTGTGCGGGGCTGCTTGCTGGGGACCTACGCGTGTAGCTCCTGCCCGGAGGCTGCCTTACAACATCCCGGTTGTTATCTCTTGGGTTTTGGGCCCCCAGACCTATTTGCAGTCCATTCGCTGCCTCCTAGAGGTGGGGCAGAAATGCGTCTAGGTGGTGGTGGGGATGCTGCTGGTAGGGACGGAGGGAAGCTGAGGATCAGACTTTCGCATCCTCTCGGACAGAGCGCGGGAGCGGGCTCGGAGCTGCATCCCGGCTGGCTCCGGGAGGGCCAGCGCATCTTGCTGCGCTGCGCTGCCTGACCAGCTCTGTTTTCTTTTCCTTTCTTCCCCCTTTCCTCCAGAAACTCTCCTTTTACTCCAAAATGCAAGAAGCTCCGGAGAGCGGCAGCAGCGCCGGCACCAGCAGCTCCTTCTCAAGCCACCCCGCGGCCAACATCAAGGAGGAGGACTGCAGTCCCGAGAAGGAGCGACCTCCCGAGGCCGAGTACCTCAGCTCCCGCTGCGTTCTCTTCACCTACTTCCAGGGGGACATCAGCGCCGTGGTGGACGAGCACTTCAGCCGGGCGCTCAGCCAGCCCAGCAGCTTCTCCCTCGGCAGCGCCAAGGCGGCGCGGAACGCCGGCTCCTGGAGGGGTGAGCGCGCAGCGCGGCGCGAAGGGGCGCGGAGGCTGAAGGAATCCCTACCCCTCCAACTAGGGAATCTTCTTCTCCCTCGCCGGCTGCCGTTGCCTGGCAGGCAGCCCCTAGGAGCCAGCTGTGGTGGTCCAGGAGCTGCGGGAGAATGCACGTTTGTAGGGACAAAAAAGGAAAAAAAAACCTTCGGCAGCCCAGGGGCTAGTGGCCAGGGAGGTGGGCAGGGAAACTTTAAAGCTTTTTAAAAGCCGTTCAGATTTGGTGTTCAAGGATATTGTGTAGTAGTGGCCCAGGAGTTAGATAATGGTTGGATTTGATGGTCAGCCGTGGCAATTCCATGATTGTATGAGATTTACCTAGGCAGGAAGGCTGCAACAAAACAAGCCACAGAGGATCCTCCCTGCTGTGGGAAGCACCTGCTCTGCTGACCCCACTTTAAATTTAGTGGGGGAACAAAGCTAAAAAAGCAGATGTGGGAGCTATTGTATCAGCTTCCCACTGCTAAAACCCAGACAGTATGTGTTCCTGTATTTTGCCTTACATTTATCACCACCCTGGTTGCTGCTGGACTCTTCTGAAAATTAGGGCTTTCAGACCTGCCCATGGTGGTAGCGCTGTGCTGGCAAGGCCAAGGCCACAACTGATGAGCAGCTCTCTGTAGCCATGCCCGAGTCACCCTGGACAGATCAGTGGAAGTACCCAGGGCAAAAGGGAATAACCCTCCCAACACAGCCCACCAGGAAGTTAGGACAGACACTGCTTTTGGGGAACTTTGGGGGACCCTCCCTCACAGACCTGCCTGCCCAGCTGAGAGGTGATTTCCCAGCCCCCCAGTGAAAAGTAGCTGTCAGTAGTTTCTAAGCATGAAATAGTCATTTAAATATTTCACAGGCGAAAGGTATTCAGTGCTGGAATTGATGGCAGGAGAGGAGAGTCCTTTCCTCATCATGAATTGCTTCCCTTTCTCCTGAGCAATGCCAGGCACAGAGCTGATGTACCTCTGGCCAACATGCATCAGGAGCACATTTTCATTTGTGTGGGGAAGGGTGTCCATTCCTAATTAGTAATGCCTAACCTCTATCTGTGCTGTTAGCAATGTGTGAGATGGACTAGTGATTAGTTACTGGGAAAAGAAAATGTAGAGTCCTTGTCCTTTATGCTGCCAGTCTCCTAAAATCTGCAGAATTCTTCCTAAATGTGTTAGTGACATACCCCAAAAGCTGGTCTAAGTCCAGTGTAATAGATGGAGACTTGACCCAAGATATTTAGAAAATCCGAACTGGCCCTTAGTTGTGTCTTGTCTTCCTCCTGCTCACATTGAAACCATGCTTGAGGCAGCAGCCACTTTCCTGGAAGGTACTGAGTATAAAAGCTTAAACAGGCAGATTACTACAAAAACAAAACCAAAACAAAATAAAACACAAAGAAAACACAAATCCTGGAAATCATTGTAGTGCAAAATAGCACTGACTCAGTTTCCACTGCTGAGAAGAAGAGGTGTTTCCCTCATCACAGATAACTATCATTTTCCTAAATGCACATTAAGAGAAACTTGGAGCAAATAGTTCTGTTTTTGGGGAAAGCCCTGGGCTAGGTGTGTTGAGTGTTTAGCTGGAGCAGAATCCTTATTTGCTGGGAGCAATTTCTTGTTGTTTGCAACTGTTTGGGGGATAAAGGTAATGCGAGAGCTGGTTTGTGGAGATTTGAGGAGGGACAGAGTCATAGGGAAAAGAGATCAAGACTCGCTGAGTGTGCTCATTGCTTGCCTTTCATTTCCTCTCCTGCTCCCTTGGCTCAGATGGCTCCTTCCCAATGATCCAGCGCAGCTTCCCGCCGTCCTTCTGGAACAGCACATACCAGCCCTCCTCGGTCACAGCCACCCTGAGCAGCCCCCTGGCAGCTGCTGCCCACAGTGAGCTGCCCTTTGCTGCTACCGACCCCTACGCACCTGCTTCTCTGCACGGCCACTTACACCAGGGTGGCCCTGAGCCCTGGCACCATGCCCACCATCACCACCACCACCATCACCCCCCCTACATCGGGACACAGAGCACTGCCTACCCTCGCCCTGCTGCCATGCATGAGGTCTATGGACCCCACTTTGACCCTCGCTACAGCTCGCTCCTGGTACCCACCGCCTCAGTACGCCCCCACCGCCTCACCCCTGCCTCCGTGCCTACGCCAGTCAGCCCACCCTGTGAACTGGGCAAGAGCGAGGTGAGCGCTGCTGCAGCCTGGACAACACCCGGACCCTTCCCCAGCACAGCAGGGGACATGGCACAGAGCCTCGGCCTCAATGTGGATGCAGGTAAAGAGATACCCACAGTCCTTTTGTGTCCCCTGCCTCAGCTGCGCCCCTGCCCCCTGCCTCCACACTGTCCATAGCAGTAGGGAGGGACCCACGTGAAGTAGCAGCTGTCATGATGATATTGGGGAATAAGCTGGGGTGGAAGCCCCACGGGAGATATCTGAGCTCTGCCTTGGTTACCCTTCTTGGAGCAATCAGGCCAGGCAAGTGAGGAAGGGGAGAAGGAAAAGGAGACAAGCCAACACACCACCCCTTCTCCCCAACATCCTTTGAATTTCTGGCACCTGCAAACACACCCTGAGGGTAAGGATTGCTTTGAGGTTCTCTTGTCCTGGCACAGGCCATGTTCTTGCCTTGAGCAGCAAGAGCTGGGAGCAGGACTGAGCCATCCCAAAGGTCACCACTTGGCTCCCTCCACAGACTGCCCTGAGGGCAGGAGCAGAGCCACTGCAGTCAAGCAGATCATTTCTAGATACCCCAGGTTCAGGAACTGATTCCTTTTCTTATGTATTTTTTCCTCCCAGTTTTGAGAGGAAAGCACAATCACATTTTTCTGAGCAAAAAGGGCAAATGTAGTATGCTTAGTGAGGTGCCTGAAAGCAAGGCTGTGTGGCCTTAGTGGCGACCTAAAGGTGACACAGACATAGCCAGCAGTGGCAGTTCCTGAGTCAGTGGTTGTGGAGGCAAGGAAAGCCCGCTCTGGCCACAGTTTTCCATGCTCAAGTCAGGTTATTGCAGCCACAAATGGCTACTTATGGTGGCTGCACTTTAGAAAGGAGGGACCTGTGCCTGTCTCCAGTCTAGCTTGGGCTCTTATCCTTGTTTCCTGGTCTCCTAGGGCTCTGGGAAGTCCATGCTTTAGACTGATTCTCTGAACTCAGCTGGCAGAAATGCAGTTTGTCTTTCTCTGTCCTTAAATGCCTGTACCTATTTTTCTTCTTCCCTGTTTTTTTTTTTTTTTTTCTTCTCTCCATTCCCAGGTTTGCAGCCTCAGGATAAAAGCAAGGATCTGTACTGGTTTTAGAGCTGTCCTTCACTCTTCTTCCCTTGGCTCTCCCTTGTAGATCTCTGCCTGTTAGACAAAGTGGCATTCAGAGCTGAAATCGGGTCAGTTTGTAATAGCTTCTGATCTTGGTTTGCAGCTCGCCGTTACTCCTTCTGTGGTGGATCCCTTCTGAGCTGATGTGCTGACTCAGAGACTCTCAGATCTCCCTTTGCCCTTTTCCAAGCCCACCATGGCCCTGCAGCTCGGGGAGACAACGGGACTTAAAAGGACCTGGCATTGCAAGGATGGTACTTTAGACTGACTTTGGAGAGGAAAACCCTTCTGTTGCAAGAGGAGAGCCAAAGATGTTGAACTTCTATTTAAGCAGACCTGACACTCAGAACTGAAGTCAGACCACTCTAAAAGAGTCAGATGACATCATGGCTGGTGATACAAAACCACTGCCCTTTGTACAGGGGGCAAAGGAAATCATGGTTGGGTTTTGGTTTTGGTTGTTTTTTGTTTTTTTGTTTTTTTTTTTTTTAGTGGTGTGAATATTTTTTTATGGCAGTGAAAACTATTTCTCAAATGCAAACGTGGAATACCCCTTAGCGGTTTTGAACTGAACTTTTGCGTTACGTTATCGAAAAGTAAAAGGAGAAGAAACTGCAGCTCATGAACATTTTTCAGACTACCAAGGAACTGCTCAGATTTTGCAGCTTTGTGGTTGTGAGTGGCAAGTGTCTGGCCGGGGCCACCTGCCCTGGGCTTACAGGGATGCAGCTGTTCCTTGCACAACTGCTCAGACCCCAGAAAGACGAAAAGCAAGGTGGCACTTCTCAGAGTTTGGCACAACGTTTGCATTGGATATGGAACAGTTGTTTGGTTGGGGGGTTTTTGGTGTTTGGGGGTTTTGTTATTGTGATTGGGGTTTTTTGTTTTATTTTTTTTGTTAGTTTTTTTTTTTTTTTTTACAAGAAACACTTTCTGGTGAAATAAAACCCTCTTAAAGCAGAGGGAGGAAGGAAACCCTCGAAGAATGGCTTGTTCTCAACCCAACAGCCTTCAGGGCAACACCAGAAGGAAAGGCACAGTGATGGACAATAGGTCTGAGTTGCCTCTAACATCGTTCTTTGTCTACTTGTTGCTGTCATTTTGTCACTTTAATAGTTGTTTTGGTTTTTTGAAAGGGGGAATAAGATATCTATTTAACGGTAGAAAAGCTGCATTAAAGGTATCTCCTTCTTTCACACTGTGTGCTTGTATGAAGAATTGAAGCTAAATAAGAGAGATGAAGCAAAATGGAAACTTCAGGATGGAATGGGGAAAATACCTGTGGTGGGAAGGAAGTGGGCTACTTTATTATTTTGCATTAAAGAGAAATGGAAATCCTAGCAGTTGAAAATAGTTTCTTAGTGAGTAAAAAATAAGGTGGTAACTACAAAAGACAAGAAAGTGCAAGACTGTTGCAGTGTGACATTGTAGGTTATGGTGTGTTTGCAGGATGGGTTGAGGTAAGGGGGCAGCTCCAGAATGGCAAATGGTACTTCATGAAGCTGATAGCAGAGGGAACTGAAGCCTTTAACATTGGTCTTACACTAGTAAATTAAGTTGATGATTTATTAATGAAATAGTGCAAGAATGACAATTTTCCACTATACTTTAAAAGTTTTACAGGCAAAACATCTGATCTCAACATTGCCATGTTCTGGATTTTTTCTGGGTTTTGGTTTTGTTGTTGTTGTTTGGTTGTTTTTTGGGGGGTGGGGTCTTCTGGTTAGTTTTTTTTGTGTGTGGGGGGGTTTTTGGTACTTTTTTGATGTGGTTTTGTTGTTGGGGGGGATGTTGTTGCTTTGTGTTTCGGTTTGGTTTGTTTTTAATGTAATCTCTTAGAAGGCTGACAAAGTTCAATGCATGTAAGAGGAGAGTCCCAGCATTGCCCCTCTGACACCAGGAAAAGCAGTAGAAATGGACTTCCACGCTGTGCAAAGAGTTCTTACCTTCAGGCACTCCCACATAATCTGGCTTTTACTGTATGTCAGAAACAGAGCTATGAATAACCCAAACTTGCTTCTCCCAGGTTTTAGATCAGCAGTAATTCCATTTCTGGAAAAGAGCAGGAATCTTAATAGTAGGAGCATGGTAAAACTGTATGAGTAAATATTGTGAGAAGCTGGCAAGGAGTAATGTGTGCAGAGCATCCCCTGCCAGAGCTTGGCAAATGGCAGGGGGTGACTTGCTGTGATTCCTTCAGCCACATATACCCCTGAGCATTTCACCCTCAATCTCCATTTAACCAGAGCCCAGACAAGCTGCAAAGGCTAAGGGAAGGACTCCAGTTACTGGTTAAACCAAAAATGTTTGGAGGTGTCTATCAAGAAAGAAGACACCAAGACTTTTCAGAAGAAAAATAACTTAAAATGGCATTTAATTTATTGCTACAGGGGCTTGGAGTTAACAGGAACATTCCATGAGCACTTGCCTGTGGGTTTTTTAGGCTTTTTCAATGTGTTTATTTACTTTTTGTAATATTAATCTGTCATTACTTGTGCTTCACCTCAATCGTTTCTTTTTTTTTTCTTTATTTTTCCCTCTCTCCTCTGTAGTCCCTAAGGAGAAGCGCTGGGCAATAGAGCCCAAATACATTTGGGAATATTCATGCAGGCACAAACCAGTCATTTACTTCATTGGCATTTCCAATTCATTTTGACTCTGAATGTTTTCAGGCAGGAGAATTTGTGCAACAAATACATGAATATTAGTTTTGATGTGTTCTCCAGGTACTCTTCATTACTGTTGCATTGTGAAAGCAATGAAGCACCGAAGTTCAGATAGTAGCTCAAGGTGTTAAATGTGCAAACAACTCCTGCTCTGGATGAACTGCAGTCTTAAAGTGGATAACCCTCGCAGAGTTTTGCTCACTCTGCTAACCTGACTCCAGGGGAATTACTCACAGTACCTACATTTAAGGCCTGGGGTGTAAGTCTTTGCAGAACTGGAATCACAGCTCCTGGTACAGTAATAGTGCAGACAACCTCAGTGCCAGTGTGCAAGTCTGTTTCATTCCTCTTTGGATCATAAGGTATGAGTTGCTTAATCATGAATGCTTGCAGGAAATCTGGAAATACAAAAGAAACTCTTCTTACATGTTATGTATGTCTTAACTTGTCACGTGCTTGTCACATTGAAAGGACAAGGCTGTGAGTCCCTGGTCCTGCAGCACGAAGAACAAATCCTCCTCCTTCCCCTTTTCTGAGTGTGTTGCAGAGGTTGGTGCTGGCTTGTGCAGACTAGCCCAGCTGGGACAGACAAACAAGTACAGATTCTGGCCTGTTTGTGCAGAGGCCAGGAAAAGAGGCAGAGGGATGAGCTCTGATACAGAGCATGGCAGTACTGGGCATAGCCAGAGTACCTGCTGCTGTTGAGTGAGAGCAGTTTGTAGGAGTTTCCGCAGTGAGCTCTGGACATATTCACTGCAGACATTTATTTCCTGTTCCGAAAATAACTGAAGATCAGCAAAGCAAGAAGGAAAACAGTTTTAATGAACTCTGAGGTCAATGGTGAGGTCAAGGGAAGGATGGAAGTGGGGATAGGACATATTATTTGTGGTCATGGTCTCCTCTTTATTTTAATCTGGGTTTTTGCTTCAGCATAGCTGCAGTTACAAGAATGCAAGACAAAGCTCTTAGATATACATGTGCCCCTGCAGATACAGTCAGAGTGGAGAGCTTTATGGTGCTGTTTCTTACTTCCCATCTCCTTTCCCAGTGGGTTTTCCACAGGAGGCCTGGGTAGAAGAGGAGGAGGGGAAGAGACAGAAGGAGAAAGAGAGTGTGAGTAATTCCCTGTGCCTCCCTTGGACTGTGTGCTGCCTGTCTCTGGAGAAATATATTTGCCCTGTCTCCTCCTTAGGTCAGGATAACCTGCTAGTCCTTCTTGCCTTCCCTTTGGGGCCCTATTTAGGTTCATGAAAAGCTTTAGAGAAGGATTAAAGGCTGGTCCCTTCCTAGATGGGAGGAAAATGCTGCTGGTTGCTTCGGATGCATCAGGGCTTCTGACTGGCAGTTCTAATGCATCCTTTTCTGGGCAGGGGCTGTAATTAATGTGCCCTTTTGATTCCAGAAAGGCGAGCCAGCTCCTCTGGGAGACTGTGATGTCCTGGCTGGCTTCCCTGGCCTGCCACCCAGAGGAGAAATTGCAGCAGGGGAAGGAGACAGACTTGGATTTGGAGGAGTGAGTCATTGATTTTGTGGGCTATGATATTTTGCTTTGGGAAATGAGAATAGGATAGCATTCAGAGAAAAAGAAAGGAAAGGGGGAAAAAGAAAGGAAAGGGGGAAAAAGAAAGGAAAGGGGGAAAAAGAAAGGAAAGGGGGAAAAAGAAAGGAAAGGGGGAAAAAGAAAGGAAAGGGGGAAAAAGAAAGGAAAGGGGGAAAAAGAAAGGAAAGGGGGAAAAAGAAAGGAAAGGGGGAAAAAGAAAGGAAAGGGGGAAAAAGAAAGGAAAGGGGGAAAAAGAAAGGAAAGGGGGAAAAAGAAAGGAAAGGGGGAAAAAGAAAGGAAAGGGGGAAAAAGAAAGGAAAGGGGGAAAAAGAAAGGAAAGGGGGAAAAAGAAAGGAAAGGGGGAAAAAGAAAGGAAAGGGGGAAAAAGAAAGGAAAGGGGGAAAAAGAAAGGAAAGGGGGAAAAAGAAAGGAAAGGGGGAAAAAGAAAGGAAAGGGGAAAAAGAAAGGAAAGGGGGAAAAAGAAAGGAAAGGGGGAAAAAGAAAGGAAAGGGGGAAAAAGAAAGGAAAGGGGGAAAAAGAAAGGAAAGGGGGAAAAAGAAAGGAAAGGGGGAAAAAGAAAGGAAAGGGGGAAAAAGAAAGGAAAGGGGGAAAAAGAAAGGAAAGGGGGAAAAAGAAAGGAAAGGGGGAAAAAGAAAGGAAAGGGGGAAAAAGAAAGGAAAGGGGGAAAAAGAAAGGAAAGGGGGAAAAAGAAAGGAAAGGGGGAAAAAGAAAGGAAAGGGGGAAAAAGAAAGGAAAGGGGAAAAAGAAAGGAAAGGGGGAAAAAGAAAGGAAAGGGGGAAAAAGAAAGGAAAGGGGGAAAAAAGAAAGGAAAGGGGGAAAAAGAAAGGAAAGGGGGAAAAAGAAAGGAAAGGGGGAAAAAAGAAAGGAAAGGGGGAAAAAGAAAGGAAAGGGGGAAAAAGAAAGGAAAGGGGGAAAAAGAAAGGAAAGGGGGAAAAAGAAAGGAAAGGGGGAAAAAGAAAGGAAAGGGAAAAGAAAGAAAGGGGGAAAAAGAAAGGAAAGGGGGAAAAAGAAAGGAAAGGGGGAAAAAGAAAGGAAAGGGGGAAAAAGAAAGGAAAGGGGGAAAAAGAAAGGAAAGGGGGAAAAAGAAAGGAAAGGGGGAAAAAGAAAGGAAAGGGGGAAAAAGAAAGGAAAGGGGGAAAAAGAAAGGAAAGGGGGAAAAAGAAAGGAAAGGGGGAAAAAGAAAGGAAAGGGGGAAAAAGAAAGGAAAGGGGGAAAAAGAAAGGAAAGGGGGAAAAAGAAAGGAAAGGGGGAAAAAGAAAGGAAAGGGGGAAAAAGAAAGGAAAGGGGGAAAAAGAAAGGAAAGGGGGAAAAAGAAAGGAAAGGGGGAAAAAGAAAGGAAAGGGGGAAAAAGAAAGGAAAGGGGGAAAAAGAAAGGAAAGGGGGAAAAAGAAAGGAAAGGGGGAAAAAGAAAGGAAAGGGGGAAAAAGAAAGGAAAGGGGGAAAAAGAAAGGAAAGGGGGAAAAAGAAAGGAAAGGGGGAAAAAGAAAGGAAAGGGGGAAAAAGAAAGGAAAGGGGGAAAAAGAAAGGAAAGGGGGAAAAAGAAAAATAAGAAAAGTTAAAAAAAAAACACCACCAAGAAACTATGATTCAGTCACTCCTCAAGCTTTGGGGCTACAGTCTTGGCAATCATGCTGTTAGTTTAATTCCCAGCACAGTAAGACCCTTCTCTAAACTGATTATGCTGACAAGCAGTTCGTGCTAGCAGGTTCCCCCTGTTCATGTCCACCTCCAGTCATACAGGAGGAGTCACCTCTGCAGCACCTTCTACTACCTCCTTAGCCTGGCTTCATCTATGGAAAACTTGCACTGAACCTGTGAGTGCAAACTGTAACCAAGAGACACTGAGGTGTTATGCCTACTCCTCCTGCCCCTGCATCAGCCCTGTGAGAGAAGGAGAATGGGAAGGTGCTAGAGGAGCTGATGCAGGGGTGCAGAGCACAGGGGTCCATGGTCAAGCAGGGACACTTTACTTGGTGGTGCTTGGCTGCAGCCCACAGAAACACAGGCTGAAGGAGGATTGGAGCCTTTCTTTTGGGATGTGTTGGTTTCTTATTTACATTGATGGTAAATGAGGGATAAATCTAAACAGGAGAGCTGTCCTGTTGGGAGAGGTAAAACCACACTGGGTGTTACGGAGAGTGTCCCACGTCCCTACTGCATGACACCTTTCCTCCTCCCTACCTGGCAAGGTGCCCTCCTTGTTCATCACACTCCTGATTTTTTGAGTTCTTTTCTAGCCCTAGCACAGGCTCTGCATCAGAACCTGCCTCTGTTCCCCTGCCTCACCCAGTCTCTTCCCTCCTGCATTTACCACTCTGGCCCCATGCTGCAGCAAGGAGGAGCAAAAAACCAGTGTACACAAGCTTTGAAGCATCAGCATTTCCATGATAAATAGGACAATCATAGACCCTCCCTGGAAGAGCCAGGCTTGCCTCAATTCTGCACCATGCCCCTGTGGTAGGAACCAAGCCCTAACTCCTGATCCAGTGCAGCAACTCTTTTTTTTTTTTTTTCCACAAGCCAAGTCCTAAAGGGCTGCGACAGCCCCAGTTGCACACAGACACAAATGATTATTCTCTCTTGACAGACCTGCACAGCTCCCTCCTTGTATTTAACTGCAGTCCCAGGGAGCTGGATCAGGAAAGAGACACTTGATAGCTGCTGTTTCCGTGGTTGAAATATTTGTGAAGTTAGCGCATAATCTGAAAGCAGAAGCTAATAAATTATAGGGTGCTAATTGGGGCCGGACTGGAGCTGTCAATCATATTATCCTAAACACACAGAGACCCTCATAACCTAAAAAGGCAAGAAAGCCTCCAGGAACAGCTCCCAGTTGTCACTAGCCATGACCTCCACTTCAGTCAGAGCACACAGAGTCAAGACAGGGAGCTTATTCTGCTAAGAAAATGCAAATCCTGTGTTTAGGAAGGCACTTGTGTTTGGTTCTCTTTACCCTCTTTGCAAGTCTGTTTCCCAGGGCATTATTTTTTTTTTTTGCTTTGTCATTTAACTTGCTACTCTTGCAATTTTGAAAGAAAAATAAACAAACAAAACTAAACAAAACTGTAAATCAGAGAAGAATTTGCAGGTTTTATAATTGCATAGCCCTTAGAGTGACAGTCACAAATTTTTACTCACAGTCCAACCCCTTTGCTTGTAGGTCTCTCTGATAAAAGCCACTCTTTTGCTCACATTTTTTACTTTTCATGCCCAGGAAGCATGCCTACTACTTTGAAATTGCAGCAGTCTGCAATCTGAGTCACAATATAACAGTGAAAACATGGTAGCAATAGGGCATTTGTAAGCCCAGCCACTTTGTCACCACCTTTTCTTATATTGCTTCCATCAAGGACAAGTATTTTATTCATCATCTAATATAAAATTGAATCAAAGAAGGCTGATGTGTTTTTATTCAGTAACACTTCTCTCCAGAAATTCATGTCTATATGGAGGCAGACTTTCAGAAAGCATTCCCTGGAGAAAAGATATTAAAAGAATTAGGGGCAAGCAGAAGTGCTGAGTGGGAACACTTGCTTTTGGTGGCAGTACAACTGCATGCAGGGCTGACAACTGAGCTACAGCAAAGTCAAACACTTTAGCTGGTACCTCATTCAGCTTCAAGTGATCACCCAAATTTACTGCTGCTGACATGGTTAAGTGTACCAAGACTTTTAAAGGTATTTCTAAATGGGCTATTTCCCCCTCATTTTTTGATGCCTGTATTAATTATTTAATGTCAGACTTGAATGCTGGCAAGAAGTAGGGCAAATAGTCCCTTCTCAGCTCGTCTCTATCTAGCCTGCTGATGCTGCCACTAAAGCCAAGAGCCATGTCTGAGTGGGGTAGGGAAGAGGATGCATTCAACAACTGACTGTGGTTCATCATAGCCACTATTTTGTTTTAGTAGATCCCAGCAGAGGATAATTTTTCATGCTTTAAGCAACGGACTCAAAAATTACAGCATGATACTTCTGTTGAGATAAAAACTATGTCAGCGGACAAACTGAAGAACACAAGGCTGCCCTGGGTGAGTAGATTCCCATCCTTGGGGATGTGATGATGTCAGACTGAAGAAATAGGAAGATGTGAGAGAAGATACTCTTATAAAAGGTCAGTTTTGTGACTCGCAGAGTTCTGCCTCTTCTGTATCTCTGTAAGACAAAGCTAAGTAAGTTTGTGACTGGAAATTACAGAGAACTTACACATGGTCAGCCCTTATGAAAAGGTATGAAAATTGGATACCTGAAGAGAAATGCACTAGGAGATTAATCAGAGTTGTGAAATTTTGATACTACAAACGATGTTAGATTTAGATTGGGTGTTAGGAACAAGTTCTTTACATTGGAACAGGTTGCCCAGGGAGGTGGTTGAGGTCCCTTCCATGGAGATATTCGAGGTGAGGCTCAACAAGGCCCTGGGCAACCTGATCTACTTGGGGATGTCCCTGCTGACTGCAGGGAGGTTGGGCTGGATGACCTTTGGATGTCCCTTCTGGCCTGGACCATTCTATGATTCTGTGATTCTATGATTCTGATTCTATGTTAAAACTCCATTGAGTTTCCTACAGGACAAATGGAGAGACAGCTGTAGTTTCTTACTTTACTGCACTGGACAACAAAGGTGTTTCAGTGGACTCATCTCCAATGAGCACTAAGGGAATTCTACTGTCAGGGAAGATAGGAGATGAAAAAAAAAAAAAAAAAAGGTAGGGAAAAAAAAAGATGCAGCTATGCCAAGAGTATTGCAAAAGGGATTGATATCCAAACAGAGAGTGGCTATTTTGCAGCTCTGTTCTTACCGTAAAAGACAGAAGGCAGTGATGAACATCCTCCAAGTGGAAGATGTCATCTGAAGAAGCAGTAATTAACACATTATAAAAAAGGTTATTTTATATGGCAGTATCAGTCATGGGAATAATGACAATATTTTGGCATCATCACTTGGCTTTGGTGCACTGGCTTTCTGGTTATATATTAGACTTAAAACATAATGTCAGTTAGAGGTGCCAAGTGTCATTATAAATAGAGCCACGATCGTGTCAAAAATCCACCCGGTATGCAAGCTCCTGCAACTCCCTCCACAACATGTGTGTAAGAAAAACTTGTAAGAATCAATTAAAAGAAATTAAGGTGAATTAGAATTTTTTAATCATTAACAGGCCTGACATTGCTTCTGACTGCTAGCTGTCACTGGCACTCGCCTTGCCCACTGATGTGGTTTACCTGTGTTGGACAGGATCTTGGATGATTTTTTTCCAACTCAGACCTAACCAAAAGTGAATATCATGTCTCAAATGCAGTCATGATGCACTTTAACAGGATTGAAGGCTTCTCCTGCTAAAGAAAATAAAAATCAGATGAAGTCTTGTTGGTTTTCAAAATCTTTGTTTGTGATTTCCGGACTGAGAAGTCTTTTTCAGCTACACACAGATGTGAAGTCATGAAGGTGGAACCTTCCTAGTTTCTGGCTAGTGCATGATACTGGTTAGTAAGTGGAAGGGATGGCTGTACAAGCAATCAAGGAGCACTTGAACAGGAAGGAAACATTATACAGCATTTATTTATCTGTCACTGATGAGCATAGTGGAGTGCTACAGTTCTTATCAGAAAACCTGGCTTTTGCACCAATTTGTAGATGAAGAAAAATATTTATACAGTTATAGATTGCTTGAATTGGCTTTGTCAGGGTCTTGGAAGAATCTGAATTCAGAAGATCTCAATTTCTATTTTATTTGAATAAACTGATCAAAACTCAAATCTTTAGTTCTTCTGTGTTGCATCTCAATTTAAGAAACTTCTGAAGTTTAATTTCAGTGAAGTTACATGTATACATTCTGACATCAGATAGTGCCTGTACTACTCTTCAGTGTTCCCCATTAGCAAATGCTGCATAAAATCATAGAATCATAGAATGGTTTGTGTTGGACGGGACCTCCAAAGGTCATCTAGTCCAACCCCACTGCAGTGAGCAGGGACATCCTCCATTACATTAGATTTCCCAGAGCCCTGTCAAGCCTGACCTTGAGTATCTCCAAGGATGGGGCCTCAACTACCTCCCTGCGCAATCTGTTCCAGTGTTCCACTACCTTCATGGTAAAGAACTTCCTCCTAACATACAACCTAAATCTACTCTTCTCTAATATCAAACCAATGCTCCTCATCCTGTCACTGCAGGCTTTTGTAAACAGTCCCTCTGCAGCCTTCTTGTAGGCCCCCTTTGGGTACTGGAAGGCTGCTATTAGATCCCCCTGGAGCCTTCTCTTCTGCAAGCTGAAATCAGAACACGTTTCTGGCATCCTGACAGGTGTCTCTGCATAATTTGCAAACTACTGTTTATGATGAAATGTTACAAAATCTTATTGCTGTCTTTTATTTGTATATAATTTTAATATATACTTTGACCTGATCTCCAGTAACATCAAGGAAAAGTATTTCTCTTTATCCAGTCTGATGAAAAATAGGTCAGGATGATGAACATTAAAAAGGGAAAGGAAAACAAATGTAAAGAAAACAGGACTGCCTAGATTCACAGATCAGTCACTATGCAACTTACCATTCAAGATGCCTGCAAATAGACCATCCCCAGCAGTGGCCAGCATAGTCACCCTTCTTCACTTCTAATTTGGAGTTCAGAAAAACACAACAGGAGTTTTTGTTAGATTTTCAATCTGTAAAGACATGATTTGGAACAGTGAAGGTAGTTTTCCACTGTTTTTTTTCTGTTCATGAGCAAGCTGGTCCCCTCTTTGGAATGGCACACCAGTGGTGTCTTTTTTGGAAGGACTGCCTGTGTCTGAAGTATGTGTGACTGAGGGAATTTAATCACCAACACAGTAAAATCACTTGTTGTCTGATATCTGCTTTATTCTGTTCAACCATCTCCTGTGAAACGGCCAAACTGTAACATGTAGAAAACCACAAAGTTTTGTTGTCTCATTCTGCTACACATCATCAAGTACCTCATATTTTCTAGTAGTTTGAGTCTTTCAGAGAGTTGCTGTTTCTCAAGACATCTCTGAATGACGTGTAGAATATTTTCCTTGGCTGATATCTTCTTTGGTAGAGCTTTTTCTCTTCTTTCTCTCTTTCTTTCAAACAGACGAAACCAGATTTAAACTAAGTTCAGCAGAATTGATGCTTCCTTGGTCGTGGTTGCCTTCTTTCACTAATACCAAATAATTTAGGCCCTCTTGATTCCTTGTTTCCATTAGCATGGCTGAAATAATGCTGTCAGAATCTGCACCTGGAGCATCACTGTCTACATTAAGAACAAAAACAAACAAAACAAAACAGCCCAATGACATGCATGTAGTGTTAGAAAGCAAACTCAGACAGCTGTTGGAAAATATGGTCTAATGACTGCATAAAGCATGACTGACAATCCCAGTTTATTTTCTGCTAGTACCTGTGTGGTTTAGAGCTTTAAGCAAACCACTTAAAGAAGGTTGGTCTGCACCATTCATATCTCCACAGGCTACAAGACCATTATGAATACATGACTTGCTTCTCTTGGCAGTAAAGACAGCCTGCATAAAGCCAAAGTGATTTTAATCTCTGCCTTTGTGTAACCCTGCTAATAATACTGTTAGAGTCCTGTAACACAGGCAGCTATCTACCTACTAAGTCATTATATACTCTTGTGAGGACCTGTAATAGTCTGTCTTTCTAGAAGTTTGAATTTGGCAATCTGGTGTGTTCTTCACATTTCCAAAAATCCTAGTGTTTTTCCCCTAATTTGATGCTCCTCACACATATGGAGTTGCCTGAAATCTATAGCAGAGGATACATCCTTCTAAAAATATAAAAATTATTAACGAAAGGCTCAAGTTAGAACTGTTGCTATTTTTATTGCTTTTATTTTTGTAACATGCACCTTTTATTACACTTCCTCCTTTTACTTCATAGCTGGAAAATTAAGCAGGTGACATTCAGGGTTATCTGTTGCAAGGAGCAGCAAGTGCTGTGCTGTTGCACCAGGAAAGCCACGATTTATAATGTCACTATAATCACGGACCTCCTCCCCCAAGCTGTAGGCAGAGTCTGTTCTGCACGCTAGAGTCCATTAGGAAAGAATATTAGGAAAATTCTGAAGGAGAACTTTGATTTTAGAAATCTGGTGGCAAGATGGAGATTGGGACACAGAGCAAACTGTGCTCACATACCACAGTGAGTGACAGCTACGAAAAATCATTTGATATTCACTTTGTCAGTTCAAGACTATTATGGCAATATGTAGTAACTCAATCCCAACTAAGCCTTTACCAACCAGTAGAGCCCTTCTTTGTATCTGGCTTTTGTGTAAATAAAGCTTTTAATGGGAAGCCTTAAGGGGCAAGTTGCCTTGGAAAAGGCACAGGGGCAAATGCTGGGGGCATGTTTGCAGCAAACTCTTAAGAGAGAAACCTTAAAATAAGGACCCAAGTAAAACTGGGTATTTACAGACCAGACATATGCCGGCTGACCTGCCTAAGTATAGAACACTAGAGGAGCATTCAGATTTGTTTCCTGTATAAGTATCTGGGACTGATGAGGTGATGTTTACACAAATGTGAGTATGAGGTCACTGGGATATTTTTACCAGATATATAGATACATTACTAATTCTTTCCCCAACAGGTCTGAAGAACTACAGAATATATAAAATATTATAATCCTTTTCCAGCCTACGAGCCACTGTGTTTCTCATTATAAAGAAAAATAGCTAAAAAAAAAAATCAAACACCTTGCCTTCGTTTGTCTTTTGGAAGGAAATAGGCAAGAAGGACTATTTTTGCAGAATATTCTTATCCTATCCAAAGAAAGAGGAAGAATGTTGATGACTTTTGTCCTACGACATGACACATATAAGCTACACTGCTGCTTTCACAATGAGATTTTTGATTACAAGAGTCCTTCACTGTTGTGCCATTTCTTGCTGCTCTGCTCAGCACCTATGAAAGTTTAGCACCATTCTGCTGTACAAGCCAAAAAAATCTGTGCAAAAGTGTCAAGTTATGTAGTACAAGTTCTGTAGTACAATGCTTGCCTCTTGTGCAAGTCAGTAAAGCAAGCAAATAGTTTTTGCTCACTTAGTTATACGGCAGAAGATACTGAAAATGAGCAAATGAGGCAAAAAAAAAATCATTTTATGTAATGAAATTCCCTCTGAAATGTGAGAGCTAGGAGAGCCACCATCATCATGGAAGCCATAAGCCAATGCAGAGAATTCTGGATAAGCTTTGGGAGGCCTTTTCAAAAACTATGAAGAATTTGAAGGAAGACAGAGAAGCTGGAGGGAGAAGGCAGGTCAGTGTATTAAGGAGATATCATTCTTTTCTTTTCAGTTTTAACATTACTAAAATTAGTTGATTGATGTATAGTCATGCTGGGTTATACGTGAGTAAATGCAGCATAAACCATGTGATGTGATCCCCTCGGATTTCACAAGCAAAGTCTGGCTGAGCCATCAAAACACCCTGAGAGAAGGCGTCCAAGGAACACCTTCATGGAATCTGGAGTCATGCTGGGGACTCAGCTCTAAACACTTAAATCCTGGGGGGGTTGTCTACACTGTGGACTGCTGCACAGTGTAGAGTTACTCGTATTTGCTCTAAACAACCTACCTCAAGGCACGAGGCAGGCTAGCTCTACCAGTCCAGAGCTCTGTACAGGCTGAGAAAAGCTCTGCTGAAAAGCAGCTTCCCACTGAGCTTTGTGCTCTCGCAGGTAGACTGCCTCCAATAACTAAACAGACATGTTCAAAGCTCAGCACTCTACTTACATAGATACCTGTCCCAGGTCCCTGTCCCTGTCCTAAATGTCCTTTGACCTTGCTGGACACTTTTCCTAGTAGTGATTTGCTTAAAGCACAATGTGTGAGCCAAACTGCTGGTGAATTAATTACAATGCATCTCTCCAGGGGTAGGCAGAAGCTTTCCCTAGGGACCTCTGCATTAATTGACACAAGAAATTATGATCGCCTGACTCATACTAATGAGGGATGGAGTTTGCTTGCTTAGCCTCCTCTGGGGAGACCAGTTTTAACCTGATAAAATCTGTGCTTCCCCCTTCCCGATCCCAGCTTCTCAGCTGGCTGTTTCCCGCCGCAGGGCAGCCACGGTGCTGAGCTGGGACACGTATCTTGCCTCACTGTCACCAAGTGTCTTTCCTTGCTGTTCCCTAGGCTGTGTGGGCTCACAACATGTTTTGAAGTCCTGCCTGGAAGGGTGTAAATTTTTGTGGTGTCTTGATAAGCAGAGAGGGTGAGGGTTTTTGTGTTTTAGTTCAGAGGGTGACAACATATAAGAAGAAAAAAATATGTGAGTAGGACAGGTGATTGGTAGAGACTGAACAAACTGACCTAGAGATGCTGATCTTCTGTTACAGCTATTTCAGGGCCAGATTCTCAGCTAGCACAAATTAACAAAATTCCATAGAAACCAGTGGGATGCCACTGATTTACACCAGCTAAGTAGCCAGCCTGAGATGTTACTTATTCTGGGTGACATAATCCCATAAGATGCTTAGCACCTTCAATATGGTAAAGTATTTAAAAGTGCAGCCACATTTGCTTTTTCCCATTAATATCCTCTTGTTTTTCTCATATATGCTCTGCCCTTTGTCCCTGCAACAAACACAATGTCCATGGCAGTAAACAAGAGCCTGGCTGGCTTCCTGGCACGGCTGAAAGATGTAGCCCACTGTGACCACATTCAGAAGAAGTGCTTGATGACACTAAACCCTGACTTCTTCACCTCAGCTATGCTGGTTAGCTCAAGAAGAGAGTTCCTGTGTAGGGAGTATTTTCCTGCTACCTGCTGGCCACCTGGAGCTGTGTTTCAGTTCCTGCACATGGCCAGTAATATAAATAGAACAAATATATATCTGTTTTAATGCTCCCCTCTGTATTATGTATCAGTTGAGATATATCTGTGTTTCCTGTCTAACGAAGCATATGATCTTGCATGGTTTGAGGGTGACTCACCAAGCTTTGCTATTCTGTCAGACTCTAAAGGTGCTAGAAGTGAGAATTTTGTTCATCCTGCATTTCTACTGCACTGAACAGCTCAGAGCTTCGACTGCCTGCCTTTAACAGATTTTTTTCAGAGATCAGTGGACTAAAATCTCTGAGTGCATGAATCTGCCTTGGGAAATACACAATAGAAAGCTGTTTGTTAGCTTGTTATCATTTATAAGAGCACAAAAAAAAAGGCCAGTTGCACTTTTGCTGCTATACAATAAGGCTCTATGAATAGGGAAGCATTCCTCTTCACCAGATCACAAAGGAGGATTCATTGTACTAAGTTTTGATCTTGCAGATCTTACATGTCCACTTTAATCTCCTTGCCTGGGCTGCTTTGAACGTCAATGGCGAGAGAAAAGAGGAATGAATCCCTCTGGGAAGAATCTTATTTCACATCCTTACTTTTACACAACAACATCCCCTGAATGTGTCCACAACTCTCTGGTGACTGTCAACCAACCCAGACAGCCAGCATAAACGCAGTGCCTAAGTTTTAGTTGCTTCCACACCCATACTAAAGAAATGCCAGCTCTTATAACACCGTCTCCCCTAACTTTTATTTCCTCAGACCAAGGCAAAGCACAAGCATGGCTATCCTTGCAGTATCCTATGGCTTGTGTGCACTCCTGGACTCAAACAGCATTTATCTATGGGACAAACAAGAAATGATCAAACCACCAAGTCCCTCTCCTCTTGCAGTGTTGCAACCACTCACTGTTTTGGGAGAAGCCTTTTCTCTGACCTCCACTGGCTTTGGGTCAGCCACTCACTAAGCTAAGTGGGGAAGAGGATTACTGAATTTCAGAAAAATACAAAAGGAGACCAGATACGAGGTTTTAAAAATGTCTCTTATCAACACATCTGCTTTAAAGAAGCTTCTGTTTCACCAGGTGATTACTTTGAGTTCAGAGAGATGTGCAGAATGTTTTGTTTTGAGTTTTTTTGTTTGTTTTTGTTTTTGTTTTTTTAAGGCAGCTGATTTTAACAAAATAAACTCATGGTTTTTACACAGGGAACAGCAACCCAGTACTACTCAGTCAGCAGACATATAATTGACAGTAAAAATCTCTGATTCCAGATTTTAATATCAAACCCCCTCAGTGAAAAGTTTTGCGCAGAGATTAAACAAACAAACAAACAAACCCTAAACAAAACCACCACAACAACAACAATAAAAAACCCCAAACAAGTGGCTTTTTCAGCAAGCACCTCAACTGCTGAAAAAAAGTAAATAGACTGAGTGACTGGCTTTGGAAAGAAAAGCAAAAGAAAAAAAACTCTGCTAAAGCTGAGGCTATCTACAAGTAGCTAACATTCACTAGAAATTGGAAAATGTATGATTCCATATAGGGTTTAGCATCATAGTTATTTTGAGGTGTATTATTTCACTTTGCTTGACATTTGCTCTTTCTTTTGGAACCAAGTCTCCTGGTGAGAGCAAACATTTCTTGGTGGGAGGGTGTCGACAGAAGCTTCATTACACACAAAGGCCAATGACCACTTAACAGTTTTGGAAAATGTTGTCCAGGACAATCCATCATGGAACAGACCTTTGAATTATTTGTTTTGGCTGTCATCTTTCTATTACTGCTGCTGCTGCTGTATGCAGGTCAAATATGGCAAGACACCTAGATTCCAGCCATCATCAGTGGAGAAAAAGGCAAAAGGTGACCCCTTTCATGCTATGATAGCTGCCTAAAACATAGGAGTGGTCACTCTCTGGAGATGTGTTTCTGCTCCTTACTACAGAGACAGCTAGAAGAGCATCTTTGATGAGACTTCTAGCTTCTAGACAGCTGCCTTTAGGTGAGATGAAGTCCGTTATAAATGTAAGGCCTATTATCTCGGGCAGAGTGCCTAATTAATTGGCTGTAGTCCTTTCCTGAGCTAATGCCAGGCTTAGATTTGTGCCAGGTTAAATATCTCCTTCCTGAACTCCACTACCAAAAGTGAAGATGTCCCTAAAGAAACTAGGAAATGACTGTAACTATGTGAAGCTTTTAATTATAGCATAAGGGTGCAAGATCAGCTAATAAAAAAAGCATGAAATGATATCAGTGCTGGCTTCCTTTGGTCCCATCATGTCTTGATAAAGCCTTGATAAATTCTTTATTCTTGTAATGACATATAAACATTATGTGACATACAACACCATGCACAGACTGTATTTGACAGACAGAAATCAAGGTGAGGATAAACTGTCATTTGCAAATCTACACTAAATGGTAAAGATTGGCAAAATATCAAATGAAATGTTATTAACTGAGCAATGGACAATGCCAGTGAATTGAACATAGAGTCCTGTAGAGAAATAACTACATAGCTGTCATTCCTGGAATGGATCAGAAAGGTTTTAAAATATCAGAAAATATTGATGTATTAAGACAGTTTCTGAAGCAGGGTGAGATCCTACTTAAACAACAACTTTTGTGAAAGAGAAAAAACAAAACAAAAGAAACCCAAGGCAAAGGCTTTAGATATTTTGAAGACAACTAAGTTTTACTTTTTTAGAATGGAAAGCCACTCTTACAAAAGGAAATCTTTTTCATTAGAAAAAGCATGGGATGAAAACATGTTAAATTAAAACCCAACCAAACAGACAAAAAAATCAACCCAACAAAATCAGCCCAGCAAACCACCCTGTGAAATGAAAGGGAAACATTTCAACTGATAAAAGCTTCCAGTTTACCAATTTTCACATTGTTTACTAAGACTTGATATTTTTTTCCTCAAGATTTAACCAGTTAGGAATTACTGCAGTATGTGAAAAGCTTCTTGCTCTGGCCCAGTCAAGACGTTCATTTCCATTTTTAGATTATTTGAATCACAGTTGCACAAACAACTTCAAATTTAACATCTCCTATATTTGTTTTCTTTAATCCCTGTCTTCACAACCTTATGAATGTTCCTTTGTTGTGCCCCCTGTCTTAAGTGTATCTTTCCTAATATCCCCTAGTTTTACTCAATCACAGTGTGCAGAGCACAAGCATGATGTGACTCCTGGCTGCAGCTATCAGTTTTGACTGGGATAAAGGCTGCCTCACTTAGGTAGCTAATTTATGCCTCACTTTCAGGCAGCTGCTGAATCAGTACTTCTAAAGTAAGTGCCTAGCTGACATGTTTAGATGACAGAGAGGGAGTAGATTCCTTTGAATTTGGAACAGGTTTCCACCCAGAAGCCTTCTGAAGCTCTCCTGGCTGTACAACAAACTTAAGCATTTACTTTAGTGGAATAGGGTCATGAAGTACCAGAATCTTACATGCAAGCTAGGATGTCTCTGGGGCAGACTCAGCTGTAACCTCACAGGGGTCTTTTGCTTGGTAGTCTTATATGGGCTTTACCTAATGCATGCCTCCTAATGGCATCTGGTGAATTACCACAAGTTCATTATGAGAGAGTTAAACCTTTGCTGTTCTTATAGTATAGGCAGAGAATTGGAGGCAGTGAAAAATGCACTGAAAAGAACTACAGCATCCTGGCTTTGCTCAAAGGGAAGAGGCCACAGAGAGAGCCTGTGCTTGCCCAGACTCACCTTCAAAAGCTTGGTTGATGATTCCAATTGTTGCTGCTTTGTCTTCAAATAAGGACAGTGGAGAGTGCCTTATCTCTTGCAGTTTGTCCTGAATAGAGGAGAAAGTAGGCCTGTTGTGAGGTTCTTGAGCCCAGCATCTTGTCATTAAATCACACCTGGAAATCAAATTGTTAAAATGCAATCAGTCAAAAAACCTGAATAACACATCTCAATATTGATCATTAAATCATTTGGGAGGGGAAGGGGGAAGGGGGAAGGGGAAGGGAAGGAGGAAGGGAAGGGGGAAGGGAAGGGGGAAGGGAAGGGGGAAGGGAAGGGGGAAAAGGAAGGGGGAAGGGGAAGGGGGAAGGAAAGGGGAAGGGGGAAGGGAAGGGGGAAGAGAAAGGGGAAGGGAAGGGGAAAGGGGGAAAAGAGGGGAAATATTTTTTTTAAAAAAAGACTAAAAAATGGAAAAAAAGGAAAAAAGAAAAAGGAAAATATGTCTAAACGCAGAAACGAAGATGAACCTATGAGCTTATTTAAATCCCCTTAAGCTCATGCTGCCTCATATTTCAGGGAAGATCAAGGAAAACCCAGCACAGAGAGGGTTCTGCCTCCAGATTAAACCAAATAGGAGCAAGTTTTCCCATACAAGGCCAGAGAGGTACGAGTTTCCTCTGGATGCAGGGGTCCCAGCTCACCTGGCCCAACACCATCTGTACCATTCAGTGGTAAACTGCCCTTTGTGTTTGTCTGGAGTCTAGGGCTGACTTTCATTGCTTACTCGAGGTGAGTCCAGGCTACACAAAACCAAATCCTACAAAAGCCAGGGGGAGCCAGGCTGAAAACCAAAACACAGCTAGCACCTGGCCGTGCTAAGCATTAGGAGTGGAGGGAGGTCTTCAGAATCTCAGAACCAGAGAGCAGCATTTGAGCAGGCAGTGAAAGGCCAGTTCAGGGAGCTGCTGCTGGAATGCAGAGTATTCACCTCTAAGCCCTAAGTTCAAATCCTCCCCTGACAAACAGCCTCCCAGACCTGCTGCTATGTGATACCAGGCGTTACTGAGTTATGTGAAATGAATTGGCTTGTTCAGATCCTTGCTTATCCATCTTGAAAAGGAGGCTGCTGTCCTTCACCACAATTGGGTATTTTACAAGCCCCTCAGTGACAGGTGGGAGAAGTCTCTTGACTTCTGATTTTTCAATGATGTTTTTCATCAAAATAGAGGCACTGAGGGAGAAATATGAGTAGAAAAACTGTTTTAGAGTCACTTTTTGTCAATCTGTGTCATGTGGTTGTGGGGCTGAACAGTTATTCTGTTGTTTTGTGGTGGTTTGTTTTTTTTTTTCAAAATGATCCAATGAAATCTTAAAATCTTTAATTTTTTCAAAATGATCCAATGAAATCTTAAAAGTCAATGGTATTGACTTCCTGATGCTCTGAAGCACTTCATCTGCTTGCTTTCAAGTGTACTGGTTATTGATGACACTTGCAAATATAGATGAAAAAGTACTGAATAGGACTTAAAATGAAGTGAAATCCTTGTTCTCCTGCTGCTGCCAACAAAGTGTCTGTCATGTTTAATTTTAAAGGCAGTCTTGGATTCTGGAAGTGAAAGAATTTGCTTTCCATTCATGCTGGTTGTTAGATATCCAAGAAAAATACCATGAGTTCAAGTGCTGTGCTCTTTCAGCTTGGGCTTTTATGAGTAGAGCATTGTGCAAGGTGCAGCAGTGAAGAATTGACTGAGTACAATATTCCTCTAATAGAAAGGAAGAAAAAGACAACCAGAGGCAAACAGAAGAAGAAACAAACACAAATCATAGACTAGAATGGTTTGGGCTGGAAAGGATCTTCAACGACCATCTAGCTCCAACCTCCCTGTCATGGACAAGGACTTCTTCCACTAGACCAGGCTACTCAAAGCCCCATCCAACCTGGTCTTGAGCACTTCCAGGGATAAGACATCCACAACCTTTCTGGGTGACCTATTTCAGTGTTTCACCACTCTCACAATAAAGAACTTCTTCCTTATAAACAATCTAAATCTACTCTCTTCTTATTTATGAAACAAGAACATGACAGATGTGGATTCTGAGCTCAGCCCAGCCCAAACTGTGGCATGCTCTTGCATACCAGCCTCACACTCAGGTGGCTGTGCCAGATGTGGAACTCTGACTGCAAAAGTGGTGTCATTTATACACCTAATTAATATTTTCATAAATGTGTCTTATTTGTAGATCCCCAAGTCCCATTCCCAGTTCATTACCAAGCTTAACCTATCTACACTTCTTTGCAGGGAAGCCAATGATTAGTCCCTGGAGTAACAACTTGTGGAGGGAAGGGTGAGAATTTCCCATCCACCCACCAAAAAAACAAAACAAAACAAAACAAAACAATCTCCCTTACTTAATGCTTTTATACCCCAAGGTTTCTGTGTCAGCCCTACTTGCTCTTGCAATGTAAGCCCACCACAGATTCCTAAACACTTCTCAGCTGAAGTAGTTTGGCCTTTGAACTCTCTTCCTATCAGTGATGGTTTGTTTTGTGAAATGACAATGAGCAAGCCAAAGTGCTGAGGAGACAATTACTGACTGCTGATGTCCCGATGCAGGTTCAAAACCACAAGGAGGGAAGCAGGAATGTGAAGAATCCCAGCATTCCATTAATGACCTAGCAAAGTAGCAAAAAGCTATTTATGCAGGTGCTGAGTGTTCACCAAATGAGATAAAAGATGACACAAGAGTCTAAGAGCTCATTCAGCCCTTGGCTTTCAAAAGCTGTTACTGCTATTAGGCCCCATCCTACAAGTTACAACAGGCAGACCAGTGTTTAAAGCCTACCTGCCATGCTAAACTTAAGATCTAGGACCTTAAAAACTACTTCAAGCAAAGTTTTCTTGATTCTGATCACTTGTGTTAAAGGCAACTTAGAAGCCTATATGTGAGTTTGAATATCAAACCAGTACATAGATATACATTGCCTCCTTTGTTTTTTTATTTACAGGACAGCTGTCAGGGGTTTTTTTTTGAAGATTTTTTTTTTCAGCAGAATATATTGAAACTGAGCTTGCTTTGACCTCTCATTCGTTGTATGACTTCCAGTTTTCACTCTGTTGTTAAAATTATATCCTAATATTTTCAGTTCTTCTGGTCCTCCAAACACTAAAGTTTTGGTGTGTTTTAGCTATACCTACACAATGATAAATAATCACCCTCTCCGGAACTCAGAGCATGGTAAATGATGTGAAATCACAGAAGTCACAGAGATCTGGACTTGCCAATCACAGAATTAGTCTCAACCCAATTCCTGTGCCCCAGGAGTAAGAATTATGCACTTTGAGTAACCTCTCCTTCCAGTTGTACAATCAGTTGTTAAGTGCATTGCTCTGACTGCTTATGCAGTGTGAGTAGTACAGGAATTGAGACATGAAGTTAGACAATACTGAGTGATCCCCACACTGTGCAGAGACCAGGAAATTCTTTCTACCACTAGATGCTCTTAGTCTGTTACCACATTACTATCAGATTCATGCCTTTATCATGGCTTTATGATGTCTCTGAAATGTTGTTTAAAAGACCAATATTCACCATTCAAATTCAACATTACAGGCTGCACTACTGGGTGAATTAGTAGTGGGCTGGCAGCTACAAGTGCTACCTTGTTTTATCAGAAATGAAAATAGAGAATATTGGACTCTGCATAGACATAGGCAATATTTAAAGTGATGGCCTCTTGCTTCCTATAAATATTATCAACAGCGTTTCAACAGAATTAACTCACAAGTCATCAGGACAATTGTTTGGAGATTCCAGCCTTCCTCCTGATCGTACATGGTGTACAACTTCTGTATTGGAGAAACCTGGATATGGTTGTTGACCCAAAGTTAAAGTTTCCCACACTAAGACACCAAAAGACCTATTAAAAAAAAACAACAATAAAAAAAATTAATTGCCATAGTCATCATGAACAATCACCTTATCAACAGTTAAAATTTCTCTAAACTAAGAATAAGACTTAGTTAGAAACATCAAGAGTAAGAAGTTTTATTTTTTATGTTAAACAATTCATATGTCCTTAAAGCAACCTCTGGAACAGCTGTAATCAATGTCTAGACCTGACACACTTTCCCAGACTCCCTGAGGTGCAGCTTAGAAGCCATTGAGTGCCCAGAGCTTCCCTGGGCAACTGCTCTTTGCTTGAGCATGTCCTCACTTAAACAAGTGTTTAGAACTCTCTAGAGGTGTCTTAGAAATGGAGAGAGACAAGTTCTCCTAAGCACCACTCACAAAGCAATCAGCACCTCATTTGGTTTGGCAGAGAGCACTAAACTACTCCCTGAGATAAACTTAAGAGTGGCAGTCAAATGGATGGGCTGCAGGAGCTGAGGACTTGGACAAGACTGGAGGGCTATAGCCTACCATGAGCACCTATGGCTGTAGAGATGTAAGTTTGCATGAGTCTCAGCTTGATTGGATCTAGTATGGTTTGGTTTTTTTCACATGCCTCTTGACAGTAAGTCTCCTTTTCTTCATCATCATAAGCTCCAACCCACTCAAATATACACTTTAAGTAGACCTCCACAGCTAAGTACTATGATATTCCCCTGCTGATGATGAGAAATTTGAGCTTCAAAACAAAGAAGCCATCAGAACAGGGTAAAATGGTGAGGGGAAATATTTGGTTGTGAAAAGGAAATGCCAAATAATCTAATGGAAAACAAAATGGAACAGCATGGAGGCAGTCAATTCACTGCCCAGTCAAGCAAAATCCACATCAGGGGCCTAGGGCAAAACTCTTTGAGTGACAGTAATTCTTCCCAGCTAGAATCCAAAGCATTAAGAAATATATCCATGCAGGTACTGTTGTCGTACCAAACTTTTCATTAGCTCACTAAAATATCACCAAGGAGAAATCTGTCATAGCCTGCAATTTATTAGAGATGGCAATATGCAACCTTACCATTCCTCCTGGAAACCAATACCTTCCTGCTGTGGAATTTGGCCTGATTATTCCCCCAGCTGTGTGGCTACTGTAACTCACCAGACATCAGAGCTATTTGTAAAGACACCATCAATGAGGCTTTCGGGAGCCATCCATCTGACAGGGAGGAGGCCTTCTCCTCTTTTCCTGTAATAATCATTTTTGTAGATATCTCTGGCAAGTCCAAAATCACCAATCTTTACTACCCGGGAGGAGCTCCCATATCTCTTCTCAGACACGAGGCAGTTGCGAGCAGCCAGGTCCCTGATTTGTAAGGTAGAAACAAGATGGAGTTAAGCACTGCAGATGAACTTCAGTCAGAAGGGACCTCTGGAAGTCATCTGATTCCACCCTCTCTACAGAGCAGCCCCAATCTCCAAATCAGATCAGGTGGCTTAGGGCCTCATTCAGGTAAGTTTTGTGTATCTTCAGGACTGGAGGTGACACAGCTCTTCTGAACAAACAGTTCCACTGAGTGAGCCTGCACACTGTGAACAATATTATCTCATTTCCCTTGCTGTAACTTATTCCTGTGGCTTCTCATCTTTTCCCTGTGCATCTCTGAGAGAAGTTTGGCTCTGTGAACTCTACAGCTACCTACTAGTTAGAGGAAGAGGGTAAAGGATCTCCCTCCTCACCCTTTTCTTTGTTGTGTGGGATATTATTCTTGCCTAATGAGCAATGAGTCCTGAACTCAGATCTTAGAGTAGCTCTCCATGTTGGGAGAGAAATATAGGTGATTTTTGGCATAAGACTGAATTTAACTCCATTGCTCTTGCCTTCCCTGTAACATTGTGACATCTTTCTAGGCCTTCTTCCCAGGTAAGATATTGTGGGTAAACCCTGGAAGACTAAGGAAATATGTTCTGTACCTGTGTATAAAATGCATTTTCTCTAAATAGACACAGCCTTTGCAAATATCCAAACAGATATCCAAGAGGTCAGTCACTGTCAGCAAGGGATGCTGGAGCTACAAGAAACAAAAGCAGAAGTTAGTTATGTCTTCCAGCTTTGCAAACTCAGAACGTCAAGCTCCCTGTGCAAAGGTGGTATTGCTTGCTCGTTTGAAGTGTGCTTTTTGAAATGTGAGGATTTCTCCAAAAGATGCAAAGCACAGGTGCAAAATCTCTGTATGGCAATAAAGCAAATGCCAATTACCAGCAGGGTAAACCGTCAGAACACTGCATTGCCAGGCAGATCAACCCATCCTGTTCTTTGATTTGGGGTTAAGAATATCCTGGGACCTTCAGAATTGTTTCTTCACTACAGTAGAAGAAATAGGACTCTGAAAATTTCCTCCCACTACCAGATCAGGTTTGCTTGCTGCTGTATTCCATCAGTATAATACATTATTCCAGTAGAATACCTGCACATTTCAGTAGACTTCAATACTGACTGGATTGAGATGGTCATGTAAATGAACTAACAATTGCTGTAATGCTCTAAAACTTCAGTGCTGAGTCCTTTTGACCTGCAATTCTACCATCCATATTCTTAATCTGCATGCTAACTATGGGGAAAAAATAATTACAGGCACTTCTTCTTTATTCTTTTCTTCTCTTTCCTTCTAAAGACTATGAGGATACAGGCACAGGGACAGTATCTTCTTATATGCCTGGACTATGCCTAGCATGTTAAGGATACTGCTGCTATTCTAATTAAAAAAAAAAAATCAAATCCATGAGGCCTAAGAGACCAGATACATGACCACTGTTATTTATGATCACTTTTCAAAGGACTATTCATGGTATTCATAGAGAAAAACTCAGTAGACTGAAAACACAATCTTGATGAGTGGTCTGATGGAATTCCATCTTCTTCACAGCAACTCTGAATGCAAGGTCAGCACTCAACATTGAGGTCCCAGGGCATTAGGGAAAAGCCAGGTCAGACCTTACAGGTAGAGAAACAGCTGAATATCACCATGGCCTTTGAGAAAGGAAAAAACCTGAGAATCTGTGGGCAGGTTAAAAATGTAAGTGTTGTGGTCTTCACCCTACCTTTTGCTTTCTGGCTCCTCGTAAATAGCTAAGTAGATCCCCTCCTTCCATCAGCTCCAGTATTATGTACTGAGGTTCATTTAGTAGGCACACACCAAGCAGCTTCAGAATGTGGGGGTGATCAAATTTACTAAAGAGAAGGAAATGACTGTAAGATTACATAGGAGAAATCCAGTTGTGGCTGTAAGCAATGAATGAGCAGTTTGGCCCTTACAATCCTGCCTCTACCAAAACCATGATTTAGTATCTCAGAGTGGCTGGATTTGCTCAGTCATGGGGAGGGTTCAGGGACACCCTTTCAAATCACAGGCTCACACTGTACTTTGGCATGGCTGTGAAAAGCACACTTCATCAAATTTCCATCAACCAAAGAAAGAATCTCATCTAGGAATAAGAGTAATTGCCACCTGTACATTAAAGGTATCCATTTCATTAGAGTACTTTTACCACTATAGTCACAGCAGAACTCTGCAGAGAAATGCACAAAGGTGCAACCTAGTCTTTTCATAATTCAAACAACTGATTCCTGCAGTACAGTTTCAAGAGAAACAAAATGTGCATGAGGAATACTTGCAGATATGCCAGTAATTTGCTGCTTGTCCACAAAGATAGGGGTTGCCACCAGGCAATCAGCACTCAGATCTAGCATTTTTTCAAAGGATGACAAATATTCATTGCCTCAGTCAGTGCCTCTGTTTTTTACAGTTTCTTGTGTCAGAAAATGGTTTTCCCTTTCCACTGCTGTATGGAAAGACTTTAACCTCCACTCAGAGAAACTTGACTCTACTGGAGGAAATGAGGGTGACCAAAATGCTGTCAAATGCACCAGTGTAAACAAACAAATAAAGCAGAGGCACGTTACCCTTCTAACCTCTTTCAATTAACACAGTCTTAGGTGTGGACAAAGGCACTAGTTAAAAATGTGATTTTGAATTTGACAGTTCTCTTGCCCCAGCCTCTAAGGCATACCTCCCAATCAGATAAACTGTGGCACTCTCAAGAACAAAAAGAAGGGAAGGAGCACCTGGCACTTTCCTTACATCTCACCCAGCCCTTTCTCCACTGAGCTATCATTCCTTAATTCCCAAGTGAAGGGATACACAAGAGAATTTGTCACATGTATTTGTACACAAATGACTTGCCAATAACCAGTATCAAATGACTTTCTGAAGTATAGGCAACTTAATTTCCCCGTTGCTGCACAGCAAGATGAAGAAACAGATAGTCTTTGCTTAACTGGGAGAGTATGCATAATGCTGCAACCCAAAATTGTTGTGAACATCCAAAAATGCAGGCAAAATAAGAGTTGCATTTAAATATCTAACATCAAGGTTCATAAACACTACAGTCCACTTATTTTTCCTTCCTCTCCTTGATTTCATTTACGAGACCTTATGGATAAACTTCAAGAAAAATCATTAAGTCCTGCATAAGGGAACTAAATAACTATCTTTTTTTTTTTACATTAAAAAAATAATTAAGGCATATTAAATTTACATATTTTTTTACTTATCCATTAATGTCTACTAGGAACTTACAATATTTAAGTTTTTCTATTTTATTTTTTCTTAATCTTTTGTTTTCTCATTGTATTGGTTTACAGAGAGGCTCACATCCATGTTTACATTTAAAAGTAATATTTTCCAATTATCTATTTTCCCAGAATTTCCAGTTTGGGATTATAAGCAAGAAAGACCCCAAAATTTGAACTATGGGAGCATATAATTTCCATACTACACACAAAAGAGACCTTAACTGAATTTGTGACTGCTGGGTAAATATAGCACAGCACTTACTCTTTGCCATTAATTTATGCTTTAATGAAACAGTTCCTTTTTTGAATTCATAAACCTCTTTCCTCATTCAGTGTATAATATGTGGGAAAAAAATAGGCAAAAACTTCAGAATATTTTTAAAAAATATAAACACACAAAAAAAAAATCTATGAAAGCTAATTTCAAATTTAACAACACTGTTTTCTGTACAAGATTTAAAATCCTGTTTTCAAACGATGCTTCTAATTCTCTGCACATGAAACAAAGGTCAGAGAAGTGCATCTGAAAACCAAACTACACCCTCAGTCTTATGTTGCCAGCTGAAAACTTCAGCTGAACTTCTACTTTTTCTCTGTGGAGACTCTGGAATACCAGATTTCTAGCATGCACACAGACCTCTCCATGTGAAATTCTTGCACTGGTGACAGATTCGTTTCATTGAAGCCTGCCTCGACAGAAGAGGTTTGTGGCAGCCTCTAGTGGTAAATATGCATACGTTCAAAACTCAATTTGCAGAGCAAATTGAGTCTTCAAGGTACCAGCTTGTTATGATATGGGTTGGGTTTTTTTGTTAAAAGGGGATTAGTGAAATGTTGCCCAATTGCTTTTAACAACTAAGTTGTAGGTGAACAAAGATACTGAAAAATATCAGTCCAAACCCCAGTAAATCCATGATAGGAGCCTACTGAATTTGCAGTCTGCTCATGAGTTTTAAAGCTTGATTTCTATAACATTCACCAGCAGTGAGAGATATATATAAAAATAAATAAAAATAAAAATTATATCTATATATGTGTGTATATATATATATATAAAAATTATATATATATTAGCAGAAGCTACATATAAATATATAGATATTTTAGCAGAAGCAGGAGAATGCCCCAAAAATGCTACAGTAATTTGTTTAGAAGAAAGGGTTGCTTTCATTCCTCTCACCTCCCATGACACCAGCTTTGAAGGGTGCCCAGTGGCACTGCTGTCCCTACCTCATTAGGTGTGCCTCCTTCAAGAATTCACTCTTCTCGTGGTCTGTTGCACCTTTCTTCAAGGTCTACACAACAGAAAGCAAATGTGTAATAACACTTAGGTCACCACAACCATTATCACATAGTGTTTAAGTGAAGCAGTCATAGACATGGCCTTAAATACACATTATTTTCCAGCAATCATTACAAGGACATAGGCTCAGATTGAAGTGACTTGCAAGAAATACTGCAAGGAAATACCCCAATCGGTCAACATTTTTTCTATGGTATATCCTCTGAGCCAAATCTCTCTGCCCATACAATACTCTTGCCAGAGAAATACACTGCTGCAGTTACCTTGACTGCTACTCTGGATTCTCCACTTCCATCTGCCAGGATATCTACTGCAGTCCCTTCATACACCTCTCCAAATGCTCCACTTCCTAACAATTTGTGTAAGTTCAGTTTGTCCCGAGGGAAAGCTGGCAATGATTCAATCTCTGCTTGAGAAGGAAGAGTGCTGCAAAACAGCAATACCAGTCATCTGTTCATGAACCTAAGAATGCTTGAAATGTTATTAACATTCTTCCCCAAATAAATCTGGTGTTATTTGTCTCATCAGGTATGCTTAAGAGGAGCTCAGGCAAAACCTTGTTGCTTGGAAGCTATTGGAAAACACCAGGTAATCTTCCTTCCCCATGCACTTGTGTTTTTGCCAGGGTGAGTGTGCAGGGTGGGCTAGGAGCAATCCAGGCCAGGGTGCATGCCAGGAAGCCAGCATGGTAGGGTATGCTTCATAGCACTTCTGCCCTGCAGTGAAGGTGCAGCCCTTAACTCCACCTTGAGGTGTCAGGGATGAGTGCACTGATGAAAACCAGTCTGGGAAGCCCTCTTAGATGATTTTGTCCTGAAAATACTTCTGCACAAGGACATACCTTACAGCATAACAGGCATTGGCTAGTCCTACTGTTTCAGCTATACCCCTGAGTTGAGCTAGTTCTTTATCTTCTTTGATAAACACTATATTGCCAGGCAAGGCTTGTTTTCTGGATTTCCGTCTCTGGTGCCATACTGGAACAGAAATGCAGACTGTCAGATATTTAACTCTGAGAGCATCCTAACATACAAGCAGGCTGAAAGGCTACAGGGTTTTTGTTGCTCTGCTCATGACCTCCTTGCAGCTCACTTAAGCAAGACATTTCCATCTAGCCACCACTTCCCCCGCCATGAAACACAGACAACTGCTCCTTGAGCTGAGAAATCAATCCATCATCCACTTCTGTATGTGCAAGATCCAAGCCAAAAGGTACACGTTTTTATAAGGATATAGAGGAACATCAGAGTTCCTTCAGCACTCCTCTGCTCTGCTTGCAAGGAATCAACAGCAAGAAATGCCCAAGGATGGAGTGAATTCATATCCTGCCCTTGATACTGAAAACACAACAACTCATCTCTAGAGCCTGTAAGAATGAGAATATACAAATTGCTGCTGGCTCCCACTCTGGGGATTGTTTAATATTTCTCCAAACCTGGAGGTTGATCCCCTCCAGGCTGCCTGAACTGCCTGTGACCGAGCCCTGGCAAACCAAGGACATGCAAAAAACCTCATCCACATACCAAAACCAAATAGCATGACTGTAGTTAAGCCCAACACAACAACTCCAATCACAAAAACAATGGCAGTGATACTCTCTGGGGAGATTGTAGTATCTGTTAAATAGAAATGGGAAAACTGGTTAATGACTGTACACACAAAGGATGTCAGTCCTATGGAGCTAAGCAAATCTGAGAGAACCCTTGAGCTGCCTGCTGTGCAAATGCCTTCCTCTGCATAAAGCTCTCTTGTAGGCTGCATGTAGATGTCTACATTTGAGCAGACCAATCCTCTCGTCCCAGCTCTTGACCATTCCTGTGGCAATGACCTACTACGTGAATGAAAAGAGGAGATGTTGAACTATTTCACCCCTCAAGGTGAGATTTTTCAAAAGTCTAATGTTCTGGCTGAAGGCAAGAAGGAATCTTCACATCCTTACCCAGTATGGGAGCCTGCTTTTATTTCAAGCATCATTCCATGACGCAAAATGCAGGGACAGAGATGCAAACAAGTATGAATGAGCAGAAGCAAATTTCAGACCCACTGTTCCATGCAAAAGAGTTGGGATGAACACTAGCAGCTATGGTCACCATATAGATGTCACCATTTATTCCCTCTTGCACACATTGCCTGTGCAGCACCATCATCATAATATACCACGTCTCTCTACATAAATTGGCATGGTAATTCTAAATAAAAAATGTGATGAGGACCAAAGTGCAGGACATACCTTCCCCCAAAATTATATCCTCACTTGTGTCACTGTATTCACCAAGTCCCAACATATTTGCAGCTGCTGCTCTGAACTGAAAAGTTCCTTCTAAGTTCTTGGCCTTCCATATACAAATACTGGCACAGGAGCCATTGTAAACCACCTCCCACAAGGACTTCACTTTGCTGGTGTTGCCAAGCTGCTTCCTGCAATGGGCACAGCAAATAAGCACAGGTATGTCATTAATATCCTGAGAGCATTTTACTGCTTCCCACTCCCACCCAGTAAACTGAACTTTGCTTCGATTTCATGGCCTTCACAACATCTCTCTGCCTGCATGAAAGCTCAGTCTGATGGTGGCTACAGAGCAGAAATTGTTCCATGCCATTTCAGCAATGCCAGGAATCACACATCTTTATCTTGGCATTGGAAATGAAATGCTTGAAGATTTTAGACACAAAAAGCTCCAGCATTTTTTCAGCTGTTTCAGTGTACACCTCACAGCCAAGATTTCAAAACCTTCTTATTTGGCTTTCAGGGGGCAGAAAAAAAAAGAACAACAAACATTTATTTTTGTGTCTTGTTAGAGTTTTTTTGTTCCCTGGACCTAGGGTAATTCAGTGGCTCTTATGCATCAGGTTTCACAAGCTAAACAGGAAGCAAGTTATTGGCAGTGAAGGCACAATTCTTTAGCTAGCCAGTTTCCCATAGCATCTGCTGACTGCTGGGTATTATTTCTTCCTTTGCCCATTGATTGATTGCTCACAATAAATTCAGAGCTGCTTATTCACCAACCAAAAGGAGATCATATATTCAAACTCAAAATATCATTTAATGTCATACAAGACAGTAATATTTCATGTGAAGTAACCTTCATGAGCAGGTCAATCATTTTCCCAGCACATTTTGATGCAGAAAAAGGTCAAATATATCTAAACCAGAAAGAAATGGGAAAACTATATGTTCATGTCTTTGGTGTGTATATGGCTCTACAAGAGCTGTATGAAAAACAGGGGTTGTTTCAAAGGGATATGTAAATATTTTCTTGAATGCTATGCAACTGATCTATTATTTTTCTACCTGGTATAAAAGGACCATGAAGCTCAAAGCAAAATTCAGCCATAAACATCAGCATGTGCACATTCACAGTGCAGGACAAAAGTTTATTTCCTTAAAAAAAGAAACTGAAGGAGAAAGACTGGATGAGGAACTTAGAGCCATGGTCTAATTGATTGGATAGTGCTGGGTGATAGGTTGGACTGGATGATCTTGGAGGTCTCTTCCAACCTGGCTGATTCTATGATTCTATGAGAAGCTAGAGCCTGATGAACACAGTGGCTAGCACACAGCTTTTATGCAAGCCAAGAGACTGTTGGCATATCAAAGTTATTACAGTCTCAGAGCATGCAGGTCAACACTGCAGTATGTCCACAGAAGTGTATAGGAGAAGCTTACAGCACTGGGAAAATGCGTCTGGGTGAAAACTTATACAGGTAAACTATGCCCAGCTCAACAATGCTGCCAGTTCTTAACTCTCATGAGCACAGAGTTAAGTGAGGAAGAAGAACTAACAGCTGATGTTTACAAATGGCTTCTCTCCATCAATCCTGATTTCAAAGAATGTCATAGGACTATCTCAGAAGATAGACTCTCCTCATTTTAAAACGATGTGTTAATTAAACCTTAAACAGATGCCTGCAGACTCGTGGTCGTATTCTGTCCATTCAACTCTTCCAACACCAGAGGAGGAATAAATGTAAATTTGTTCTCCGTAGATGCCTAATGGTTGTGACAGGTAGAGTCCAGGCAAACTGCATCTGATGACATACTGCTTTAAAAATGATCTTGCTATCCCATCTTGATGAGGATACTTTGTGATTTTTTTTTCCTGGCAACTTTCTAACATCTTTTAATGAGTCATCTGAACACTAAGATACCTCTACATATACTTATCCAAAAATAGATGCTACATTCTTGAAATCTGTGATTTGAAAATGTATCCAAATCTTCTAATTCACCAACATATATACAAATATATCCCTGTAGTCCAGGTCTGGAAATGTTGTTAATGTATGTTTTCTTCTAAGTTTTCCAGGAATTTCTAGAAACTGTGGTTATTTAGTTTACCCAAAAAGGAGTTCCCAGAAGAAGGGCCATTCTCATCACAGATAGTTCACTCTTCCCATCAGAACCAGGCTGAAAGCCCCTGCACACCTGGATTTGTTCTGAGCTGCTCCATGTTGAAAGCGTGCCTGCATGCATAGCTTACCTGCTTTCTAAGATGTAGTAGGTCAAGTTGCTTCCGTTGTCATCAGCCTTTTCCCACTGTACAGAGTTTTTACTGTCTTCTGCTTTTTTTGGAACTCCTGGCTTGCTGGGAACACCAGCTTAGGCCAAACAGAAAGAAACAGAACCCTTTAAATGTATTTATAGCAAAACAAAGGGCTAATGGACACAGAGAAAAATCAAGCTGTGCACATGGGTGTTGAGACATACAAAAGGATGGAGAATCTCCATCAGCAATCCCTATGGAGAATGAATCTTTGTCCTTCTCTTTGCAAGGGACAAATTCAAAATTCTCATCCACATACAGCCCTTCACAAGCAGTTCTGAGCCGACACAAACAGGCATCTCATTTCAGTTTCCCTTACTGTTTCCTCTCTTGCACTTGGAAGTGAACCTCATTTTTTCCCTTCTATCATTTTTTGCATGTATAGTACTGTGCAATTTATTTTTCAAACACAACTATTGGCTCTCAGTATAAGAAAATTTCCTACTAAACTTTACAAATACTGTGTTTGAATATTCACATCCTGAAGAGAGTCTTAAAATCTGGCTACCTTACATTCATTAAGTGCTCACCTGTAGTTTTAAAGCCTGTGGAAGAAGAAGTGCTCTTCAGTCCTGTAGTGTAAACTACTGTTGCTCTTACAAGGTAGCTGGTTGAAGGAAGAGTTCCTGTGAGATTGCATGTGTAAACCAGCTCTGAGATGCATGTAGTGTTTGCAGGAGAAAACCAGCCACTTTTTGTTTGCCACTAGAAAAATAAAATAGCATTGGAGTCCACTTTCTTGCTCTGCTGAAAGTACCACACAGCTCTATTCGTGGAATGGTTAAGTGCTTTGCTACCTTTTAATGTCAAGGAGGAGAGATCACATGCATGCCATTTCAATCTTGGGACTTTGTCCTCGTAGAGACCAAGGACACAAAACCCAGGGTTTTTTTCTTTGTTTTCAGACCTACAAGTCTTGGCAGCCACAACGGACAACAGATTAAGTGACCCCTGTGCACGGCCAAAAGGAGTCTTTCCCTTGCTTATCTCTGTGCAGCTTGTATTTCTGGATCACTCTGGCATGCCTATGAGTTCAACTTGCCATGATACAACTGAGAGGAGGCAGTTTAGTGGAATTTTGCTATGACAGGGCAGGGAAATGTTGGTGTAAGCCTCATGAATACAATTATTTATGTTAAGCAATCTATGTGATTCAGTTGATATTATTCTGTGTCCAGTGGTCCAGACATGGAAATCTGAAGTTTCCATCCACTGCAGCACTAACTTACTTCCACAGTCTGCACTACAGGACCTGTTTCTCTCTCTGGCATTTTTTCCTATAGTAGGTAGTAGCTGATATTTAATGCCGAAAACCCTTTTCTTCTCTTTCTTGTGCAGAACAAACAGCATTTGTAGCTACAAGCCAGGTTGGGGGAGGGAAGTGAGGAAAGAGGGAGGGCACTCTACTGAAACAGGAGACCCAGGAAGAATCCTGATGGGGTCATTCAGGATGTCCTTTGACACTACAGAGTATTAAATGCTACAGCTGCACTCCCCCTTGTTCCTGGCAAACACTGCCTCCATCCTGCCCCTCCTGAGCCACTGAGACTGATGTCACCATGCCCAAATTATCCACTGTGTCCTTCATATACATCCTCCACCCTGCCCCTCTCACCAGAATAGAGTGGGTTAAATTTGCTCTGCTCAGGAAATAAAAAGGGAGAATTTTTACCTTAGCCAGCTCAAACCAGAAGCTGGTTTCATTGACATGCAGAGGAGCTCTCCATTTGAGCTGCAAGCTGGTGTTTCTGGGGACTATGTTGACAGGTGGAGGTGGGGTCTCAAAGGTTTTTGCAGTAACCTCAACGCTTTCAGAAAACCAGTTCTCATCAGGATGAAAAGCAAGGACCTAGATAGGAAACACACAAACTGTACAGCACCAGACTTCTTGTAAAGGTGGCATTAGCAGCTCAGAGTGTGCCAACAACTAGCCAAGCTTCTGCTTGCATTTTGGAGTCATTGTTAGCCCTCTGCCTTCAAAAGGCATTACTATATTGTTCTTGCTGTGCACTTTGCATGCATGCTGTATAATATGCTTTTATGTAAAACATGACTGCTGCAAGACAGAATCAGTCAACTATTAAATCAGTCATCACCTCTATCTCTATTGATGTATCAGATCCATTCTGGTTTGTTGGACTAAGAAAAAAATACAGGTTTGGGGTTTTCCTGGTTTTGTTTGGTTGCTTGGTGTTTGGGGTTTTTTGGTTGGTTGCTTGTTTGCTTGGTTGGTTCTTTTTGGCTAAATGAAAAGTTACTTCTTAAAGAGAAAGTGGCAATGGGCAAAATGTCTGAGTCTGGGTTTGGAAGAATGTATAGATGTTTCCTCTTTATGAAAGAAAGTATCAGATATGTTGTTTTCTTATGAAAAGCTTGCTTGTATCTTTTGGCCATGACCCATTGGCACTCTTTTACACCCTGTTTACTGCACTTCACCTAATCCTTCACAAGAAGGCATCCTCCTCTGAGAACAGAGGATACCTGTCTTTTGACCCTCTCTTAGCATGTTGCACCAAGTATCAGGGCAACAACAGCAGGATTGCAGCAAAACTTGTTTGCTCTTGAGATCTGGGAGGTGCTCCCCAAATAGAAGAGATCTCAGTCCTAAGGATTTAGTCTGAACAGCCTCTGTAGGAATAAACTGTGACATTTCATTTTCCTGAAGACTAAAGAACTGAGGGAAGTCTGCCCAGTTCTGAAGTCATCTTTTCAAATCACGGGTACAGCTTTATAGAAGAGCAGCCTAAAGATTTACAGAGTTGTGAACAAACAGTTAGAACTCCTTGTAATTGTACCTTGAATGAATGTCTTGTTCCAGGTCGGAGCCCAGTGACAGGCCAGGCAAGTGTCCCATTTGGAAATTCACTTTTTCTCAAAGGTGTCGGTGGGACAGGAGATAAAAAATTGACAGAGATCTGATAGCGGATGGGTTCTAGAGGTCCATTGGGCTTCAGAGGTTCACTCCAAAATATGCTAATGATGGTGTCAGACAAAACCACGGCCTGAATGGATTCAACTGCCTCTGGTACTGAAACAGAAGGGAAAATTAATCTCCTTTTTTAGGAGCAGATCTCACTAGAGGGTTTTTTTTGTTGTTGTTTGCTTGCTTGTTTGTGCTTTTAATTTATTTATTTAAATTAATTTCATTAATTTTATTTATTTATTTATTTCATTAATTTAAATTATTTATTTGTTTTAATTATTTATTTTATTATTTCATTCTTTGTTTGTTTATTTATTCATTTATAAGCCAAGAAATGTTGCTAAGGAAAGAAGAAGAGGTTACAAGAATAAGAATATGGTGCATTTACAGGAGTCAAACTGTATGGATTTAAAACTCATATTCTTGTTCAGTCAGGCAGTTGCAGACAAGCTCAAAATACTTTGAGGGACATTTTTTAGTATCTGCTTGGCTATTCTACAGTGCAAACAGACAAAAAACCCAACCAGATGCTGTCCTATACCTCTACATTTATAGTTGTATCTCAGAACTCCTGCTCTCTATTAGTTCCCTAATCAGGGTCTCAGAGTGAGTTTATTATCGTACTTGGATATACATTTTTTTAAAAAGTACTCATACATTATTTCAATTTGAAAGCCTTTTCTTGAACAGAAATATCTGGAGGAAGTAAAAACAAACCTAAGCATCCTTTGTCATAATTTTACAATTTTTGCTCTGAAATTCATGGTCTGGTTGAGGTGTATAAGCAACGAATTGGGTAGTTCATCTGATGTCCATGCCAGCTGGTTACTGACTAATTGTTCTGGGAAAATCAACCTTTTCTTGGAAGCTTTGAGATCAGAGATTTTGAAGTGATATACGGCACGTATTAAAAATTAATTTTTCCTCTTTAGCTGTCCAGATAGTGCAGTTTCTTGCTAACTTTTTACCTGTGTGTACCACCGTACCAGAATGTTGGGTACCTATGCTATAATTTATGCCCTAGCAGCAAGACTGCAAATTATTTAAAAGAAATGTGCAGAAGCTCAACTAGTGAAGAAGAAAAAAAATTCTTTCACCAGCCAAAATATATGTGGAGTAAGAGTGACACTCTGTGGCAAGAGCAATGCATTAATTTTTCCAAGTTGTCTTCCTTTTTTGTTTTTTTTCTCTGTTTTTTCATTCATTCCCTCTATCTTGCAGTTTGTTGGAAAGCACAGATTAATCTAAGCTTCTTTTGTTACAGAACTGAGGGAAAGAGAGGGAATTCACACAGCTTCAGAGGTGTGAAATAGTGTACACACTTCAGGAGGCTCTAGCAGCATCTGATTACAATTTAAACTAGTAGTTACATTCATGAAATTGAGAACATAAGTGCCAGGACACAGATATATATTCTGCTTACAGCTGGTTGGAAGTTTTTCAACAAATTGTGAAAAGCTCTGGATATTGATACAAATACATATTAGAAATGACCAGAGTTTAGGAGCTGGTGTGGTTCTTTGGTTGTTTTCTCTCTGTTGTTGTTGTTGTTGTGGGTTTTCTTATTTGTCTAGGACTTTATTTTGATCCCGACATTTTGTTTTGCCCCAACTAGAGAAGCCTGTTCCGAGTTTCATGTTTCATTTTAACCTGAGACCGAAAAATTCCATTTCAGTGGAGCAACCCAGTCTCCCATTTCATATGCTATCTTTATGTTTCACCACTGAAAGGGTGCACATTGCTGCAGGGTGGCTCAGTTCACCCCACGAAGATGCAACGGTGTGAATTCCTGCCACATCCCAGTAGTATTCAATCTTACTCAAGCACTGTGCCATGCAAATTGTGGATTCCCATGCAAAGAATTGAAATCTTTTAATCATAAGTTTTTCTTATTTTTCTACCATAGACTCCTTAGGAATACACTTAAAATATTCAGAGGTCCACCTAAGTTGAAAGTCTGTTTGCTTGATGTGCATGTTAAGAGGAAAAAAAAATAGCATATCTGATGGCTTCTTAATTTGTTTCTGCCATAATTGGATCGGTTTATTGATGCATTTATTTTCAGATAATCCCTAACCACTCCATTCTCTGCCCTAAATGACAGAGTGAACATTCAAAGCATTACTCCTAGCTTTCCTCTTCCAGTGCAAAAGGGACTGAGAAGAGCACACCAAAATTCTTGAAACCAACTGAAAATGTAATATTTTCATTCAGGCCAAGAGAAATAAAAATGAAGTGATGCCTTTTCAGCCTGGATCACAGCAAATCATTATCCTACGTTATCTTAAGAAACAGTAATCATGAGAATAATGCCGAGGTAAGAGGAAAAAATGCTGAATGAATATTGACTGCATATATTTAGACACATGTAACCACACATACATTCAAGCACAACTTATTAAAAATGTGGTCCAAAGCAGAAACTGCAGCTGGTTAGCCACTTTTAACCATAGTTTATCTTTCTTCAGGAAGCCAATGAGCAAAAGCATTAAAGAATACACATTCATCATTCATCACAAGGTCAAAACCTTGTGAAGATCTACACAAGTAACATTTTAAAGGAGAAAATTCCTCTCCTTTCTTATTTGCAACACAAACTTGTACACACCTTCCTTTAACTTCCATGAGAATTCTGCTCAAAATCAAAATAAACCATGAAACAAACCTCCATACAGAGTTGTGCCAACTGTCTCTTCTCCTGTAGGCAACACTTCCTCATCTGAATAGTAGTTTTTTACTGCAACTTGTATCAAATAACTTGAAAATGGCTGTAGGTTGCCTATGATGGCTGTGAGACCCTGAAATTCCTGTAATTTAAAATCAGATAATAAAGGTATTCTTAGAAAAGAGAGTCATATGTCACACCAATCATTTCTCAATGCAATGAGAGTTATAAAGTAATACAGTAGTGATTTTGTATTCTAATACATTTTAGTATTTAAAAAAAATGTTAAAGTGATAGTTTGGGTAATGGAACACTACAGAAAACACATTTGAAAAAAATGTTAAAATGGTAGTTTGGGTAATAGATCACTAGAGAAAACACAAAATTAAAAAATCTTAAAATGATAGTTTGGGTAATAACTCTCTACAGAAAACACATAAAAAATAATGTCAAAATGACAGTTTGGGTAACAGATCACTACAGAAAACACATATCAAAAAAGCAAGCTGCTGTGTAATTAACATGGTTATATTTTTCAGTGGCTGATATTTAAATAGGAAATGGCAAAGTCCATAACAGAAGAATATTTACAAATGCAAGTACAACTACCACAAGACATAAAGGCAAGCCATATGGTTGCTGGACAATCTCAAGAGTAAATAGATTAATATCAACCACAACTGCTCTTTGTGCAAGTAGAAACTGAATACTCATTTCAACAGGGTGTTAGCAAAGGTATGTTGTGAAGTAGAGAACTACTTGCACAAAGGAAAGCTAAGGGATCTATCACTGAACAAATACCAAAGAGAAAGGGGGTACAGAAGTGGGAGAACTGTCATAGAAAGTTAAGAGATGGTTTTTAAAATGACTAGAAGTGATATCACATTCCCAAATAGTCATACCAATACTTTTTGCTGTAGATCAGACAAACAGTAGCTTGAGTTCCTGCAGTCATTCATCATTTGCCTGAGAAATACCAGGTAGGTTGGCGTAGGCTGAACTGTGCCAGGACATAACTCCTGTGGTGTGACAGGTGGCAAACTTAATGTAAAACTGGTGTTTGTTGTAGCAAGGATAGTAGGTTTCGCAGTGTTTGGCAACAGAGTCAGGCATCTTTTATCTGGGAAAGACATAAAAAGAAAAAAAAAATACAACTATTGGACCAGCCCAAACTTGCAAGGGATTCTACCACCATTGCTGTGAGAATGCATAACCACAAAACATTCTCTCTTGAGCTCACCAATAGAAACAGAAAAAAAAAATCCCACCTGAATGTACAGTATTTGATTACTTGCATGGACACTACAAAAGTAGTGGTCATCAAAGTCTCACTTATGTTGTCTAAGATGCAGATTTACTAAAGGTACAGACTTACTGAAGAATTTAAGTTCTTCTTTCAGTACCTATATACCTTGGTAATCTAGGTGGTAGTTGCTCTGCTCTCAAGAGCAATACACATTCATGAGCCCAGACTTGTTTGTCACAGAACAGACAGATATGCAAAACAAAAAGCATCTTTCTTTATCAATTAAGTGTTATCTCCCTTTTGTTCCAATCAGCTTTTAATGTGTAAAGTTCATAGGAACAACAGGGAAAGGGTAGGCAAATTTTAGAAGGAGAAAAGGAGTCCACAGGGAGAAAACAATAGAAAATTACTCCATGGCAATATAAAAAAAGTTACAAAAGAAAATCCCTCATCACTTGGTGTACTTTTAAAAATTAATTAAAAATATATTAAATGGACTTGCTGCCAAGAAGGGAAAGATTAAAGTACATGTGTGGTGAAGATGGTGCAAGGACAAAGGCTTGCCCTTAGGCCAGAGCAACTGACCTCATTGTCAGATCTTTTCTCCTCAAATGAGTAACACTGCCATTCCTACCAAAGTCAGGTTCAGGCAGATATTGCCAGGAGAATAAAGAAGTCTGTTTAACAGAAATAATGGCAAGGTTGCATCTTTCTCAATGTTATAGTTATCTAGAGTAGTAAAACTCCCATGGGAAACGTTACAGAAGAAATAAAGGATTGAGTCGTTTTCAGAGTTAGATTTTCTGTCAGGCAGTTCCACAGAAATCTGTTTTCCCTGACAAGAAAATCCTTCACTACATATTCAGTCCCCTTTCCCCTAACCTTGAAGAGAAATCATTCTCTCACAGAATCTGACAGGACAATAATTTTCACTGAGTACTTCTGATGTGTTAAATGATCACCTGACATCACATCTCTGGATGGCAATGAAAAGGTTAGAATGAAAGAAAACTCTAGCAGTGCTCCTTGCTCACATCACTAAAGCAATAAAAAGCATGTCAGTCAACACAGCTGGTCTTTGCAAACATCACTTTTTCACCTATACACTACTTGCTTTCAGTACTGAGAAGAGGAAGAAAATATTTTTTTCTTATTTCACCCAAACACGTAAGTAAGAAGAGCTCTGTGGGGATCTCTGGGTAGAAATAATCCCTTTGGACTGAAATTTCCCTTTCTGCACCAGCTAAGCCTGGGGCTTTTTCAGGAAACCCCATCCCTGGGGAGGGGGATTGGTACATTCTGTACCAGGGCCAAAACAGGTTCCTGCATCAGTGCCAAGCCCACACAGACCTCATGGGAACAAACTTGTCTAGAGTGTTGGTAAGAATAGTCTGGGCACTGGTCAAAGCAGCTGCAGGCAGGAGTAATTCTTCCAGCTACTCAAAACAACATGAAATTCTTTTATTTCAAAAACCACCATCCTATTAAAATATTCTCTTGCCTATTTGTCAGATTTTAATGCAAAACTGAAGTTAAAGAACTATTTTGAGGATATTCATGATGCTAATAGCTATTCTGAACCTCTGCAATCAGTATAGGAGCCATTACTCTCTAGTAAAACCAATTTTTCTTTCATTATCATTCTACAATGGTTTGTTTCAAATATTAGGAGTTCTGAGTGAAGCCTCTATCTACTATAATATAAGCTGCAATTGCCTCTCAGGTTTTTTTTTCATAAAACATTTTAATAAGCAGAGTTCTTATCACTTTGTCTTTGGAAGGACAGACTTTTTTTTCTTTTTTTTTTTTTTTCCAGCAACCCATACTTTTGAACAAACTCAGAAATTTGTATCATGATATGGATCATTCTCAAGCTCTTGCTACAACACTTTTTGGACGTGTTTGCTCTTTTCTGTGCTTCGGTGTGATCCACCTTTTCTAATTCTCCTTTGAAAGAAGGCATAGTTTCATGGTAACTTTTGAGACATTGAAACACAAACAGTATCTGTCATCACAACCTTACATGTGGTCCAACACAAGGCCAGGACTTACAGTCATCCTTTTAAAAATGTGCAAGGTGAATTGTTTCCCTCTAGAAGGCAGCTGGATCTGTAAAGCAGACTTTACATAAATACACAGAGCAAGATCTGCAGTTCAAAGACGTGCTTTGGAATAAGCTGGTTACATTCACAAAACAACCCAAATCCCCTCTACCTGGGTACAGTTGTGCTGCTGAGTTGTAGGCTAAGATTTTCAGTTCATGATTTGCTCTCTTGTGAAGAAAGTATCTTGTGCTTGTTTTATTTGCTAGCCAAATTTCAGCGCATTCTTTTGTTTCAGTGCTCCAGTATATAAATTGCTTATCAGCAGTCAAGCTGACAATTTTCTTACCTGTAGGAAAATAGTGAAGCTTCAGAATAAACCCCTGAGCAGACAGATTTACAAGAAAAAATATCATATAGTTCAGCTTCAAAATAAACCCTGAGCAGGAGACAATTCCACAAGAGCAGAGGGATGCTTGTATTCACAGTGAGTATATATGGGTGAGTATCTTGGTCATACTATATCTTCAAAGACCCCTTCTGGTAAAGAAGTCTGGTCTTTTCCAGTGGGTCTCAAGAAGCTGAGACACTTTGGGGTTTTTTTCAGGTTTACAAGTGTAGATTTAAAGGCTTTTAATTACCCATAGTTATGAGAACTGCAAATCAATTAACAAACACCAGAAATAAAGCACAAGAGCAAGAGCTGTCTACAGAGATTTTCACCACCTTTCCAAGATGAAAGCCACAGTGCTCTGCCATCTCCCGGTGTTGTGCAAATTTATTTACATTCTTTTACCTTTCTGCTCAAACTCTGTGAAGAAAAATTAAAAGCATAGCCTTAAAACCATCACACCCAGGAACAACTAAGGCAGTTCCTCTGGTAACACAACTCTTTTAGCAGTATTCCTCCAAACGGAGCTGAAAACCAGGTAGCCAAGTGCTACCATTACAAGTGCAAGACAGATGTCATACAAGAGTCTACTTTGCATGAAGTGCCCTCCCCACATGCTGAAGCCTGCGGTGACACTTTCAGGCATGATTTGAGATAGTATTGTATTTTTCCATTGAGATAAACTGTGATAGGTGTATCAAATAGAAAACCCTAGCAAAATAATATGAAAACTACTGACATGTAACATTTGAGGCTGCAGCACCTTCATTTGATGTACATCTCACTAGAATACATACATCAGTAAAATCCTCACACTGCTCTTTCTCCCAGTTTGTGTCAATGGGGCATACAGCTACAAACATAGCGCACAGACATTTTGTTCATCTTGCTTATAGATGAATCAATTATATAATGAAAGTGCTTCATGAAGGCTGTTTTCCTGAATGAACATTGCTTAACATAAGAAACAGCAAGAATCACAAACTACCTAAAATAGAACACTCAGACCTTGAAAACTTGGTATTTTGGTAATTCTCCAGCAGTGGCAACCATCCACATCTGAGGCCCATATTTCATTTCTTCTTCTGACAAAGAGTAGCTGGGGATTCTTGGAGTCAGACACATCTATGCTCATAAGTCTTTCTAGCTCTGCTTCTGCCACATTGCAGGTGCAGGAGTTCCTCATTTGTTCTTTTACTGATATGAATCCCAAAATGTGGTGCACAGTGTCATTCAGCGTATCATAATAAAGCATGTGGCTGCCAAAACCAAGCTCTTCCATCCAGTACAAGCGGCTGCCAAATAAAAAGCACTGCTTACAGGAGAGAAACTTCAGTCTGGGCAATCCTGTCAGTCAGTTACAGCACTAAATGCAATCCTGTGGGTGGCTACAGTCACAAACCTCCCAAATATTTAAAAACATGAATATTTGAGAGTGATTCCAGGTGTTTAAAGGGCATTTTTGAATGGAAGGTCACAATAGCTGACTAGTCTGGGTAAAACAGTTACTGTAAAAAAATATTGTCTGGTGCTGATTTCCACTTGCATCACTTAAATGGAAGAATCAACCAGTATATAATGATCATTGGAAATATTTACTCAAACACAGATTATCTTGTTGAAATTAGGAGTGTCCAAATCCAACCAGCAGTATAAAAGTACAACTGCATCTAGAAATTTCTGGCATTGTCAAATGCAAAAGTCTCATGTACTATAAAAAGACTTTTTCAATCCTTAGATTAGATTAAAATAACGTTTCGAATCTACTTTTTAAAGCTATTAGTAATCTATGTCTTACCTTAAGAAAGGATAGTAGAACAGAGATGATACAGTTGAATTTTTACCCAACTGTATATTCAAGGCTTTTAGAGATTTTATCTTGAGCTGAAGATCAAAAACAAATATTTGAGTTTCATTCCATAGTGTTTTCAAGGCAACAAAGAGATGTCTTGCGATCCAGTCAACTGTGATGGCTGTGGCATTGTGAAGACACGGGTCTTTGAAAAACTTAAGAAAAAAAATAAAAACATTACTAACACTCCTTCAGAGTAGAATTTTCCCACCCAGTGTTAGGATATTATAAAATTAGATCTATTTCTGAAATAATTTCTATTTGTCAAGTAGAAGTCAAAACATAAAGAGATGCCCTGGAACAAAGTTTCCACTATGATTATGCAAATGAAAACTATTGTTTCACAAACCTCATTTGTTGCTTCCATGTTGCTTCCATATGCTTGAAATTACCATGAAATCAAGTTAAATGGCATTTGAGAGAAAATAAGAAATGTATTTAACAGCATGAATTTTACATTGGCTGCTGAAATAACTTATCAACAAAGCAGATACAATCAGGAAAATCATACATGGTTAATAGGACAATTTTACCTATGGCATACTCTATGGCTGATTCTAATAGATACTGATGGCCAAAAAAAAAAAAAAAGAAAAAAGGAATTCCAAACTTTATTATACATATTTTATTGCTAGAAAGGAATATCTTCCAGCTTTCCAGCTAACCTCTTTCATATTGTATCTCATACAAACTCACAGTCCTTAAGAAAATTGTGTCTTTCCAGTTCTGGTTTCCCCACTGTATTTTGCCTTTAAACGTGTTTTGTTCATCATGATGCTCCTTTTCTGTTTCAACTATTCATAGGTTCATAGAATGGTTTAGATTAGAAGGGACCTTCAAAATCATCTAGTTCCAACATCCCTGCCATGGGCAGGGACACCTTCCACTAGCCCAGGTTGCTCCAGGCCTCATCCAGCCTAACCTTGAACATCTCCAAGGAGGTTTCATTCACAACCTCCCTGGGCAACCTGTTCCAGTGTCTCACCACCCTCACTGTAAAGAATTTCTTCTTAATACCCATTCCAAATCTCCCCTCCTCAAGCTTCAATCCATTCCCTCTTGTCCTATCACCACAAGCCCTTGTGAAAAGTCCCTTTCCAGCTTTCTTGTAGGCCCTCTTCAGGTACTGGAAGGCTTCTCTAAGGTTTCCCCTTCTCCTCTCCAGGCTGAACAGCCCCAACTCTTTCAGCCTGTCCCCATAGGGGAGGTTCTCCAACCCTCTGTTGAGGTAACAGGAACTCTTTTCCGGGAGCACCGGAACTGGATGCAGTACTCCATGTGGGGTCTTTGGAGTAAGGCTTTGACTTCTTCAAAAACATCATTAACCCCCAAATAAAGATGATAACTGGCCACGTATTTTCCTAGATTCCCTCAAGCATGGGAATGAACAAAAGAATACCTGGGACTCTGAAGCAACCTGTATGCTCTGAATCCAAAGAGAATCTTCCACGATATAGTACACTCTGCCATCATCAGCAGTGTAACAGATGTCCTTTATGTTTGTCTTAGCTGAACACTCCCACTCAGTACGATTATTGTCCATGTCAGTAAGAAATAACTTGTTGGCAGAAACAGTCAGAAGAGTTGGGACAGGGAAAAGATCTGGAAGGGAAAGGGCACAGTAGGATTAAAGAAAAAAAAAATAGGCAAACCACATTCTAGACAATAGCAATCTGTCATAAGGAAAGCAAGTACAAGATAAAAATAAATGATGGCCCTGCACAGATGATATTTGGGCCTATGTCACAGCATATAAATAAAATAATGAGCTGCCTTCTTGTCATCACATGCAAACTCCGAAGATTTTTTCAGTGGTGTTGTGGATGCTTACCTAAAGAATTTAAGCCTAGTCAAAACAGATTTGCTCACATAAATACCTTTAGCAACCCATCTACAAATAGCCTATGATCCCTAGTAGATCTCTTACTCTCCTGGTCAATTTTCACAGCCCAGTAAGAAATATTCCATGATCTCCAGCAAAACCTGCTGTTCCATACTACCCCAGGGTTATCTAGAAAAGTTAATTTAGCACAGGTTTTGAGGAAAGGCTTGAAATTCCTGACACTTCATCTAATGATAAGAAATGTGTTAATTATTTCATGTCAGAAGCTGTAATTTTTTCCTCTGGGGTGTCTACTGTAGGGTGGAACAAATGTGCTACAAAGGGTTCGAGGCTGTTTGTCAGATTACCAAATTCCTGTACTGCCAGTTTCACCACCTAGTACACACAAACCATGAGATGGCTTCTAAATCACCCATACCTGATGCTTTCCTCTCTGCTATTGCAGACAAAGGTCCTGGACCCACAGAGGTGAAGGCTTGCACCTGTGGGGCAGGAGATTGTTACATATGTTAAATAGCAGCATAAATGATTGCATTTGAGAGCCTCTAAAATCATAGCTAATGCCAAATGCAGAACCACATCCCCTGGCTGCTCAGCTAGGAGCACATGTGCCCTGTTCGACCCAAGGCTGAGCTGGTCACTTCAAAGGCTGCATTCAGAGTTGCACCATAGCTATGAAAAGAATTTTATGAAGACAATTCACACCACATCTATCAATTAGAGCTCAAAGGACACCTGGAGAGTCTTATCTCCCCCAGGCTGCAGCAATTCCTACTGCTGGTTGATGCTGCAACCAACATGGTGTTCTATACCATCAGTATGTCTACCACATACTGTTGTGCTTTTGTCTTTCAAATACACGTCTCTGTGTTCCAACCCTTTCACCACAACGAAAAGATGACCTCTCGACAAGTTTTAACATGAAAGTCTTTTTATGGAAGTCATCTGAGTCCTTGCATTTCTTCTGCAGTGGAACTTCTCTTGACATGTGTCTGTTTTAATGTCCTGCCAGACTCCACCAACTCAGGTAAATCTGTTTAACTTGCAGGTTTTATCAGAGGCTTTGGGAAACCTCTAGAAATATTTCTTCTTCAGCAAGCCTGTACAATACTGCAGCATTGTTTTCTGCCTTCTTTAGTGAAGAGTACAACATGTAGAAAGGTTAAGGCAGGTACTCACAGGTGAGTCAGGGACTCAGCACCTGCACAAGCAGAAACCACAAGTTGTTGCCCTAGGTCCAATACCATCTCCTAGGCAAACACATCAGGCTGGATTAATAAGTATCTACTATCTAACATGAGATAAACTCAGTACTTTTCATACCTGAAACCTTACTGTGACGTTGGGAAGCACATCCCTGAGAGAAAGGAGCCTCAGGGTGGGCCCAACATTGCTTGTGTTCCACTCCATGGAAGTGTTAGCAGTTTCACTCAACAGCTGATAGTAAACCCTGAAATGTGTCAATATTCCATTGTCTCTTTCAGGTCTGTCCCACCTCAACTCCACAAGGACTTTCTCATCCCTTTTATGTAGGTTATTTTGTGACACATATATTCTAGGGCTTGTAGGGGCTGAAGGAACTGAAAAAAAAAAAAAAAAGAAAAGATAAAACACATAGAGTGGAATATTTCTGTCTTGTAATTAACTCTCTTAGTCTTGAGCCTGACCTTTGCAACTGCAGTACTGATAGGGTCAGATAGCAACTGGTGACAAGTAAATTACAGAAGAATATCCGAGGGGTGTGTGTCAAGGTAAAGGTGACAGTTTCTTTTTAGTGGTGCCCAATGATAGAATAAGGAACAATGGGTACAAGCTGGAACACAGGCGATTCCACCTCAACATGAGGAGAAATGTCTTTGCTGTGAGGGTCACAGACCCCTGGATCAGGCTGCCCAGAGAGTTTGCAAAGTCTCCTCTGGAGACTTTCAAACCCTGCCTGGATCCATTCCTGCATAGCAGCCTGCCCTAGGTGATCCTGCTTTGGCAGGGAGATTGGACTAATCTCTAGAGGTCCCTTCCAACCCCTAACATTCTGTGATTCTCTGATCTAAAATGTCATGATTTTCATTGGTGTGTGGTTACTTGATTTTAACTTGCTCAGCTGAAAGGAGAGCTGTATGAACAGAGACAAATACACTCCTGAACTGGGACATATCTACTTAGCCAAGTTCTGTAGGTAACAATGGAGCTGCAAGAATTTTCACAACATAGAGCACACTCCATCCCCTCTCCTATTCCCTTTGAAACCTGCTGCAGCTCATAAGCTTAGTCAGTACTCCATTCACTCAGCATTACATTTTAGCTGGCTTAGCTTTGACCTGCATGAGAACAAAAATAAGCACAGCACTAAAAACTTAAAAGTGCGTAACATTAAAAACGTGGAAAGTGATTAACATATAACATGAGTCTTTGATGGTCATTGTAATGGATCTCAGTTTCTCTTTCTTGCTCATTGTGGACATGGTGGATATACCATCATGCACTTTCTGTTCCAAATCCTGTTGCTGCAGTTGTATGCATCTGTGTGTGCAATAGATAATTCCACAGATACCCAGGAACATGCCCTTGCAACTCTGTTGCCCTGAATTTTGCTCATTCCTCTGCAGGGTTTTACTTGTTGACACAGGAATGTGATTTAAAATTTCAGTACCTCCTTCAGGGGCTTGAAGAAATACAGATGTTGTTGGTGCCTTGCCCCAGTATGTGTATGGAGTGACAGTAAAATCAAAGACTGCAAATGGTTCCAGCCAATCGACTTGGTAGGATGGCACTGTCAGGTTATGGGGATGCAGGCACCGTTCGCTCTCCAGAGGCTGTGAATGAAATAAAACAGAATAAACATTTTTCCTGTTCTCAGAAAGGTCTCCACAAATTCCCCTCACCAAGCTGGTCAGCTAAATCAAATCAGAGCTTCTCTTCCTGTGAATGGTTGTTGTTTCACCAGCTGCTATGGCACTGCAGTGACGGGGAGCAATCTGCTAGCAATCTGCCCTTTGAATTGAAGGTAAAGTTTGCCAAATGTGCTAAAATTAAGCATGGATGAAGGCTAGATTTCCCAGACAGGCAAAGGCTGTCCTACTGGCAGCTCAGAGGACATTTCTGTCTCTGAGTTACTGTGAAGGCTTTCTCACACATCTTCAAGCACTGTGAGCTCCTTGCTTAGCACTTCACGCCCTGGCAGCTAATCCAGAGCTACTACTACACCCTTGTTCCCCCCTTTTTGGCCTCAGTGATGGAAAAACAGGACAGCTTGCTTTATATTTACTGATTAGTTTGGTTGCTTGGCTGATTTGTAATGCTGGAGAAGAAACAAACTGTATTTCTGTTTAAAAATAGATACATCAGCAAGTAGATGCAGTACTACATGTAGTTAATGAGGAGGGAATGCATGAATATCCTCACGTGTCGAGCTTTTGATCCCACACAGTAAAAGACAGTTCCCCATTCCACATTTGTGGAGGGACTCCAAGTGACATGAAAACATGAAGAATTTCCTTTAATCTTGAAGGAAGACTCTGGCACTGAATCTGGAATCACTTTTGGTGCAGAAGAAAAATTTCCTGTGCATAAAGAGAGGAAGAAATAATAATGATTCAAAGAACATGAGCAATAGGTAGGCTTTTCAAACCTGGCTTAAAACATTAAGACACTATGAAAAAAAATCCTGGAAGTTTTCATTAGGTAGAAAACAATGAATAACAACATCATGTGTCCTTTTTAGCCATACCCATCAGCTTTATATAATTGCACATTACCCAGGTATAGCCTGGTATATTTTTTAATACATATAAATATGTAAGTATGTAGATATACACGTGTGTGTGTGTGTGTGTGTATATATGTATATATATAAAATATATATAAATTAAAAAAATGCTGTTGTTCTTTTGTCAAATGACTAAGTGTCATGGTTGAGAGTGGGACAGATTGCTGTAATGCCCCTGGGGTGAAAGCAAAATGTTTCACACGCAGGGTTGGGGCACTGGAAAGTTTAAATGGAGAAGCTCTTCACAAGCTACAATCCTACAATATTACAATGTGTAGTGAGGAGCATAGCAAAGCATACAAAATACAAAGGAACGCATAATCTGGGTTTAACACAGAAGCTCATTAAGCCAAAAGCTTCACACAAAAACCTCCACCAAATCAGACCAAAAGTCCAGGACTCCTTTTCTCCCCAGCTGGGGTCCAATGTATGCCCCAGAGGTCTTTCTTACCCCCACCCCCCTCCAAACTGCTAGGCTGATTTCAGGCTGGCCAAGTCTGAAACTGCCTCCCCTTAGGCCTTGGGACTAGGCCCAAGCAGGAAAAATTAGTCCAGCCTTGAAGGCTGCAGATAGGACTGAAACCACCCTCCCTCCACACCAGATAAGGGACCTCACTGCATCCAGGGATGTGCAGAGGAAGAAAATGAACTGGCTTCTCAGCCAGCTTTTTAATGAGGTAGGATTTATGGGAGAACTTGAGGGTCCTTGAGCATCTCCCCTGTGAATAGAGACTGAGAGCCCTGGGGCTGTTTAGTCTTGAGGAGACTGAGAGGGGATCTGATCAATGTCTATCAATAGCTGAGGGGTGGGTGTCAAGTGGAGGGGGCCAGGCTCTTTTGGGTGGTACACAGTGATAAGGAACAATGGGTTCAAACTAGAACATAGAAGATTTCACTTCAACGTGAGGAGAAACTTCTTTGCAGTGAGGGTGACAGAGCCCTGGAACAGGCTGCCCAGGGGGGTTGTGGAGTCTCCTTCTCTGGAGCCTTTCCAAACCCACCTGGATGCATTCCTATGCAGACTACCCTAAGTGATGCTGCTCTGGCAGGGGGTTGGACCTGATGATCTCTTGAGGTTCCTTCCAACCTCTGATACACTGTGAGACTGTGAAATATATCATTTCCTGTGTCTACCCTCTGCACTGGACACTCTGGACAGCTTCTGCAGGTCTGTAACTTTGTGGTCTTTCTTAAAGCACCCAGTTCAAACTGGGACACTAAGGAATTTCTGAAATGAAGAATTGCAGGCTGATAGTGAATGCCTTTAACAAAGGGCTTAGACAAAGAAAATAATGTACCTGGCAAAGGTTTAAGTGATGTGTGAACGAGGGTAAAGGCTGCAAACTCTGCTGTTTGTGAGAAGGGAATGCTAAGGCTCTGATTGATTTCCTGAGTTGTAATGAACTGGAGACCATTAATCCAGAAGAGACGACCACTGTAGTATTCCAGTGCAGCCTGAGATACTTCTGAAGCACTCCATGCTGCAAATTCTGTGATGATAGCGTCGCCACAACTGTGAAAACACACATGAAATTAGCAGACTAATTGCTAGATGCATGTGGATAGAACAAGAGTTATGTAAGGTTTGACACATCAGTGTTTCTCATCACTCAAATTCTTAACACTCGTGTAGGAGGCAGGAAAACAATTCAAAAAGTTCTCCTTAAGTTCTCTAAAGCAGAATACTTTCAGAATGACACATTACAGGAGTACCTGGGGGAAAAAAAAAAAGATAAAAAGCTTTAATTCCCTTGATTTCATTAGAAAACATTTATAAAATCTCTTCATATTCTGATGCATGGGGATAGAAAATGGAGTGTTTTGAAAAACTCAGCCCACCTCCCTCAGCAATTTCTCTGCAACAATGGAGTCTGCTTCACAGAGTGAAATTAATTCAACTTCATTAGAGTAGGTCCTCAGATGAATTTGACCCTGCTAGTTTCCTTGATAACCTTCCATTATTTATTAAACTCTGCTGGGATCACTGGGGATTTAATCAGCCTTGTTAACTTCTCTGTCAAAATTTACAGGTTTTGTTGCTTTTTGAGGGTTTTGGTTTTTTCTTTTTTTGGTCCCAATTTATCTTCTGAGTAAGAGATTAAATATGTTGTAAGAGGCATGATTTTGCCATCTCAGAAATTGCTTCCAACTTAGACACGTGCTATCCAAAGCAAATTTGGAAAAGCTTTGACATGCCATCAGGTCCATGAGGTTGGATCACTTCTAATCTCTCTATTCTGGCATGCCAGGGACAATGATTTATGGCTGCCAATTGGTTCACAATGGAGCTGCATGTCCTAGCTAAAAGTAATCAACATATTTTGATTCTTCAAATGTTTACCATTAATCATAGCAAGTCTAAAATCAGACAGAAAATTCAGCTGATCCCACACAGAGCCAGCCTGCAACAATATGAGCACATGTAAATACAGATCAATTATGTTTAAGAAGTTTACTCTGATGCTTAAAAATAAAGAAGTTAATAAAACAGGCACCCTCCATAAGAAAAGGAGCAAAAATGTAGTTTCATGAGTCTGGCACTTGCAGAACAAATTACCATTTTTCTTGAGATCTTTGTATGTATTCAAGCTGACTCATAAACATAGTTTTGTTTTTAAACTTTGCCTTTCAGGAATAATGCAACCATTTCATGCTCAGGATGATCAAGAGGAGTACTGATTGCTCAGGTGAGAAAGTGATGTCAGTTTCAGTCCTAAGCTCTATGAAAGACCAACAGGTTAAAGCTCCAGGCACTTGAAAACTGTCAGGTGTTGTAAATGCCAAGATAAAATAGACAAGAAATTGTGATTATTTCCTAAAGCTAACTCTGAAATTCAATGAGCATGACCTCAATTGAGTTGAGTTTCCATACTGTGAAAACTGTGTTAACAACCACCTCAATATATATATCTTGCCATCAGATATCTGTGATCATTAGCTCTTCTTTGTTTGCTGTTAAATTGGTGACTGATATGCCCAGAACTGGACAAAATCAGTTTTTAAAGAGTATCACACACCCCAGAAAATACAGGCCTTCTTACCTCTCTTACATGTTTGCTTACCCTTTTTTGCAGAGAGAAACTCTGTATAGGTTTAGGCATAGACTATCTTGCACAAGCCAGTAAAGAAAACCATGGGTGAGATCCAACGTTAAACCAACCACCTAAGTGGGAAAAAAAAAAAAAAACAACTGGCAATTTAAACACACCCTCACTTCTGAGGCAGAAGCCCTTGGGCATAACTGTTGTCTACACAGCAAAATGAGCTGCTCTGCAGTGGCAAAAATTACATTACTGCCATGATTATTCATTCTAACATGAAAAGAGGTAGCACTAGAAAATAATCAAGCCCCCAGTGGACACCTATTTATAGCAGCTGATGATTTTCTAGATAGCATTTGATGACCACCTGTCACAGTGTTCATCCCTTGAGTATCAGAGTACTTCAGATATGGTGTTGCCATCAAGTGATTAGTGGAACTACCTATCAAAATTTCCAGTGCACCTCTGCTATTTTAATATTCTTTATCTGAAACAGGTGTTTGAGATCCAGTCTGAACATCAGATTCACCTTTTGAAAGGGGTATTTCAGCTCTTTTGTCTTTGCTTTCTAGCCTGGATTTTATGCATATCATTTCTCATGTGGTGCATTATTTCTGGAAAACACGTGCAAAATGTGTATTAATGTGTTTGGTAAAATAGGAAATATTTACGGTTTTGTACATAATTTCTTATTAAGTAGACAGGGGGCAGGAGGAAGAAACAATCTTCCTTTCATGACTTCAATATTTCATCCTCAGCTAAACCAGGTGCAAGGATTTTTTACTTTTAATAGGCCCTAATATTCAGAATAAGCTCTCTTGCTTTTGCAGTAAACACCAGATTCAACACCATATGCAACAATAACAGAAATCAGACGTCTAATAATTGTTCTGTGAGTAAAATAGAATTAGTTTCCACAAATTAATCTGCTAAATGTTATCAAGTTCAGCCTATGCCACGTCATTAGCACAGCTTACAAGTTGTTAGGGCCTCTCCAAACATGTTTTCCAGCAGCTCTCAAACTTCTAATCCAAACACTAGTTGTAGCTGTCCCTTATAAGCTTAAATTTCCCTTATGGATGTAAGTGGAGCAGCCTTTTTTCTTTCTTTTTTTTTTTTCCCATCATTAATAAACTGCAGAAGATGATGACAGGAAAGCAAATGCCACATCACTTAGTTGTCTGTTGGTCCTTATGTAATTAACTTCTTGACATATTTCTGTTGGCACTGTATGTCAGAAAATCAGGGTTTGAATGATTGCTCCTGTAGGTTTTCCTGACAAAAATATCTCACAGTATGTATGGTGCCTGACTGTATGTTTAGTCAACCATGTTATATTTTATCCCAGTTACCCCTATGATGCTCAGCACCCAAATTACATCTTTCTTTTTTCAGTATTTGGGTCTTCTTTCCTTGCCCCACTTTTTTCTTTTTTTTTTTACCCTTGTAACCATTTTCCCATAGACATGCCCATCTTCTTTCTCCTGATCCCTGTATCCACATCAATTAAAGCAAAGAAATATTCATACTATTAATCTTTAGGAGATAGACAGCAATGTAACACCTCCCTTCTGTTATGTTTCAAAAATAGACAAAGGCCTTCCATTTTATGAGCAGTGTTAGGCTCTGGACACGATGTGTAGGTGTGATATCAATTCAACAGCATAAGACACAACAGAAATTTAGCTACTTGAAATACTCCTTGACTAGAAATATTAAGAGACCACACCTAGAGAGGGTCCTGTCCCCTCCTACATGTAATGCACTTTGCTGCTCTCCTATAAGTTGCTTTTGTCCCAGGCATCTTGTACAGTGTAAATTACTGTGCTTTGGAAATCCTGTGCCATATCCTAAACTGGAATAAATCAGAATAGCCCTGACAAAAATCAATCAAAGTCTGCCAATACACATCTGCTGATTGGGAAATAAAATAATAATCCTAGAAGGATCTAGTTCTTGCAAAAGAAATCAGACTTTCAAAGCTCTGCCCTCATATTTGTTCAGGCAATCTGACATCTCCATAGTAGTCTCTTCTATTCTCTATTCCTATCACTCACATGTCAAGCTAAGAGATGCAGCAACATACTGCTGAAGAGCCTGTATTGATCAGCTCAACAATAATTCATTACCACAAAAACAGGTAGTAAGAACCAGTGATGTAGACAACACGGTCTAGCTGTTGGATAGTAGAAATTAAATGTCATATGTGTTTCATTATTGAGATAACAGGAACTCTTTTCAGGATAAAGGACTTCTTTGTGCAAGGAAGATAAACATTAGTACTAGTGCAAACATCTATTTGCTTCTCTATATGGGACAATAATGACCAGCTCAACCATTCCACTATTAAAGAAGGTTGTTACTGCCCTTTTTTGTTTGTTTGTTTGTGTTTAATCTGATGGGTTTGAGTTTTATTTTAATAAACCTGTCAGCTATAGCTGGTCACTTCCCAATCCAGACATTTTCACTTGGCTTTTTTCCTGTATGCATCACAGCAGGAGGCTGAGTTCAGGAAGTCAGTGCACAGATTAGGGACAGTAGAGAAGCAGGAATGGAGATGTTTATTTGTGGGAGGTGTGAATAAGTGGATAGTTGAAGGCTGGTGTCACTGACATAGATAAAGGTGCAGGAAAAAAGAATAAAGACAGGAAGAGATGAGCACTCTTTATTGCTGCCAAGATTCTTGAAAACAAGAAGAAATCTGAGGTTAGCGTAAGGTGATTCAGGGAAACAGGTAATGAATTAAAAGAGAAAGGCAAAGAAAGTGGTGATGTTCAGCACAGAAGAAGCTGAAAATTGTCAGTCCTTTGCAAGAGATCACCCAGAAGACGTGTGGTAAGTGTTACGGAATTGGGTCATCTATTACTTTTCTCCCAGACATGGGAAGGGGAAAGGGAGTATAGCACAAAGCCAGTCTCTGTAGCAGCACTTTAGCAGCCTTAGCAGCACTCCAGTGCCTTTGGCAAGTGTCTAGCCCCTAACCTGCCCCTATCAGGACATGTGAGCTGGAGAACATCACAAAGGAGGCAGGATGCTCCATATTTTAATGGGAAAGCTAGAACTGACCATTAGGCTTGAGTCACTTGGGAAAAGCAGGTACCTTTCCCATATGGGAAGGAGCAGCATCACAACCAGAGGGACATCTTTAATGTCACATTTTGTTGCAAGGTGTGACTTTGGAGTTATGGACCAACATTTTGGTACAGCTATTCTTACCTTGTTCTCAAAATGATGTAACAATAATGCAAGAAAGGCATGTTCTTCTTCTGGTCATAAGATGTCCATTTTGGCAACCATGAGCACTGCCTGCATTCAAAAAAATCTAATCACTAACACCCTCCCTCCATCAAAACAAAACAAAAATTCAGTCACCTGTCTTCCAGAAAACTGGAGCTGCTCTTGTAACAGGAGATACTCCCCTCCATTCAGTCTTGCACTTTCCACTGAATAGGTTGTGGCCCAGTACAAATAGCCATTTACTGAATCCACCACCAGATCCTTCACAAGGAACGCAACGTGAGCCACAATATCCGTATGGCCACCCAGCAGTGGTTTTCTATAGATCTAGGGACAAAAGAATTGCTTTTAGCATCAGCCATGATCAGCTGAGTATACATAAATGACTTTGTCACAGCTGTTTATCAGAAGCTGAGAGACTGAGATCCCTGGGGCTGTTTAGTCTTGAAAAGAGAAGACTGAGAGGGGATCTGATCAATGTCTATCAATAGCTGAGAGGGGTGTCAGGAGGAGGGGGCCAGGCTCTTTTCAGTGGTACACAGTGATAGGACAAGGAACAATGGGTTCAAACTTGAACATAGAAGATTTCAGCTCAACATGAGGAAAAACTTCTTTGCAGTGAGGGTGACAGAGCACTGGAACAGGCTGCCCAGGGGGGTTGTGGAGTCTCCTTCTCTAGAGACTTTCAAACCCCACCTGGATGCATTCCTGTGCAGACTACCCTAAGTGATGCTGCTCTGGCAGGGGGTTGGACCTGATGATCTCTTGAGGTCCCTTCCAACCTCTGATATACTGTGAGACTGTGGTATGTAAGCTTATGCAAGCCCTGGATTTTTAAAGCCCAAACCTTTTGCATTCAAAGTACAAGGACGGTGACCAAAGTAAAATTATTAGTTAAAAATTAACAAAAGAAAACACTGCGATATCTCTTCCTCTTGGCTTTCCCAGTTTTGGCAGCCTTCTGTCTGACAGAGTTTCTCACCCACTTCATATTCACTATTCACAAGTGTAAATGAGGGTGCAAGGCAGTGTGAAATCTGGCCTTCTAGCTCCAGTTTTTAAAACAGTTTCTGACTTTGCACTTACAAGAAATGAAAGGCATAATTTGACAGCACTGCATAAATTAGCACTGCAATTTTGAAGTCAGATACCTTTTAAATACTTCACATGTCAATGTTCTTGATATGAGAGTGTACAAAGTGCAGTGGTAATTATTTTTTTTTTATCTGCAGTGATCTGCAAAATATCACAGTACAGAAGCCAATCTGGAAAATCTCTGTGTAAACAAATCATGTCAAATGTGATTAAAATAAAGTCCATCTAATTCCCAGCAGGGATCAACTTGGAAGCCTCCCTTTTCACTATCTTCACTTATTTTTACAGCATAGAATCCCACAAAACTGATGATAGTGTGTTTGATTTGCCTGGCTTGCACCTGGAATTAACTATGCTGCATTAGTGAATATTAGTGAATGTTTTACTCCAAACTTTTATATAACTTCCACATGATAATAGCAAAGGTCAAAATGTCTCTCAGTTTGTGAGATTTGTTCTCCCAAATATGGGTTTCAGTACCTGAAGGGAGCCTACAAGAAGGCTGGAGAGGGACTGTTTACAAAGGTCTGCAGTGATAGGATGAGGGGCAATGGTTTGAAATTAGAGAAGAGTAGATTTAGATTGGATGTTAGGAACAAGTTCTTGACCGTGAGGGTGCTGGAACACTGGAACAGGTTGCTCAGGGAGGTAGCTGAGGTCCCATCCCTGGAGACGGTCAGGCTCAACAAAGCTCTGAGCAATCTGATTTGGTGGAGGGTGTTCCTGCTCACTGCAGGGGGGTTGGACTAGATGAGCTTTGGAGGTTCCTTCCAATCCAAACCATTCTAGGATTCTGTGATTCTATGACTTCAGGGGCTTGTCCTCTTAAGAAGTGCAACTATACTCACCGTATTTGCTTTGCCAGCCCAGTACATGCACCGACCCAACCAATCAAAGGCCAGGATCCTTGCATTTCTGACATCAGGCACATAAGTATTCTCACTGGTACCCTCTTTTGTGTTCAATGACCAGCTCTGAACTTCCCCCATGGAATTAGTCCAATAAAGAGTGTTATTATACCAATCGAGGTCTTAAAGAAAAAAAAAAGGAAGATGTTAAGCATGTCACAAACATATAAATAAAACATCATGTTTTTAAAAAGAATAAAAAATAGCTAGATGCCTTTTTTTCTTCTTTTTTTAAAATGAATATACATGAACAGACTCAGCTGAAGATCCTCCCTTATAGAAAAGCAATGTACACCTATAGTACATACATAGCCCTAGTGACTATAAATGTAGGACATATATGGCGTGCTGAAGGCAGAACTATTTGCTTCAGAGAGTGCATTTTAGCTCTGCTGTAACTGTGGTGATGTCACTAGTTTCACTAAGGATTAATTTAATCCATAAAGTAGAAGAAAGAGAATGGACACAAAGACATAGCTCAGTGAAGCTGCTTCACTGCACTGCCTTCAAGTCTAGACTTCTGCAGTGACAGCTCTTGTCTTTCAGTGCTGTTCATTAAATTTAAGGAGAGCTAATAAATACTGACAAGTCTGTAGCAGCAGCATGAGTTTGTTTAGTATTTACCTGAAATATTTCTTATATGAGGATTGAGGAGTTCTCCTGGGCCATAGCTATCCAACTGCTGCTTCCAGAGCCCTTCAGCCCCCACTGCCAACATATATGGTTCTTCTCCAGCTGATAAAGAAAGAAAACTGCAGTTGTGCACACCAACAGAGTGTAAGGGTTGTATTTCATTAGCAGGAAAGTTACAGAAGCACAGTTAAAACTGCCCCTGCCCTAAGGAATAATGGATAAAGAAGAAAAGCACAAAAACATCATACCTTGAGAAAGTCAGAGATTCAGACAGACTTAGATTAAGAAAAATCAGGCAATTTGGAACCCTATTAGATGGATAAAAACCCCTGTGGGTTTGGACTTGGCCTTACTGAAGTTAAGCAAAAGTCACCCTTAATCTCAAGTACCAGTCCAGTGCCTTAAACTGAAAGTTATTTCCCTTCAGACACAGGCTATTTTAGGTCAACTAGGTTTGAAAAAGAAAGATCTACAGATCTCAGGCATTGTGCATACAGCCATATCCCCCATTAGCTATGCCCAAATCGAGGAATTTCAGCTTTTAATGAGCCTGCACTTTCCCATAAACTCTCATTAAACTCCAAGGCACTGCTCAAACCACTTCATTAAAGAAAATGCTTTACAGAGCATAGGAAAGAAATAGCACCTCTCATATCTTTTAATCTGATAGTGTATCAAATAATGTGTTTGATAGGGTATTTGCACTAGAACAATGGATACAAGTAGTAAAAATAAAATTATAACTATCGTTTGAGAATCTTACTACTTTAACTAAAAGAACATTTACTCATCCTACAATCACAGAATCAGCCACATTGGAAAGGACCTCCAAGATCATCAAGTCCAGCCAATCACCTAACCCTAACTAATCAACTAGACCATGGCACTAAGTGCCTCATCCAGGCTTTTCTTAAAGACTTCCCAGGATGCCAACCCCACCACCTCCCTGGGCAGCCTATTCCAATGGGCAATCTCTCTGTCTGTGAAAAACTTCTTTCTAAGGTCAAGCCTAAACTTCCCCTTGCACAGCTTGAGACTGTGTCCTCTTGCTCTGTCACTGATTGCCTAGGAGAAGAGACCAACCCCCACCTGGCTACAACCTCCCTTCAGGTAGTTGTAGAGAGCAATAAAGGTCTCCCCTGAGCCTCCTCTTCTCCAGGCTAAACACCCCCAGCTCCCTCAGCCTCTCCTCACAGCACTGTGCTCCAGACCTCTCCCCAGCCTCATTGCCCTTAGTGTTTCCAAGACAATAGTTTTTGGGCCCCTTGTTTTGCAGTCTTTGCCCGAGGCCTGGGCCTCACCAGGTGGAAAGATGCATGCATAACTCATTTTACATTTCTCCTGGGTCACAAAGCAGTCCTCACCTTCTTGTAAAGTTGTGCCTCTAAATGATTCTGACCATGGCCCTTCACCAGCAGGAGACACAGCTCTGACTGACATTTCATATACTGTGGAGCTGACCAACTCCTTCACTGTAAGCCTGGTGTCACTAATGTTTGAGACAACTCTTTCTTTCTCAGGTGAATGCTGAGGTGACACTTTCACATCATAGGTCCAGTTCTGCCAAGCAGATAGACCTGTGAGATGCAAACAGTGATGTTATTGGAGTTGATGGCTGGAACAGATGATACACATTGTTTCAGTAAACTGTATGTTGGAGACATTTCAAATATGCCCACGTCAGGAGAATTAGGACAGGGATACATTAAAAATTTGCACTCTCGAGCTCTGGGATCAACCAAGAGTAGTAGTTCAAGCTACATGAAGAATGAAGTAGGAACAACCAAAAATTTCCCTAATCAGATTATTTTCTGCATTTCAGAAACACAGGTGCAGAGGATAGACACCACAGCACAGTCACTGATCAAAAGTCATTACATCTTTGGCATGCATTTTCTCTGTGATATCAGCAACCAACATTAGTGCTACTCCACATCACACTAAAGATGCAGCCTTGCTTGAAGCCCTTTGCAGATGATGAGTTATCAATATAAACTTATATTAATTTGGCCAGGTGTTTTTCTGGTGAATCTTGTATTAAATTTTTCCCAGTGATGCAATTCTGCATCTTCCAGCAGGATCAGCTATTGAAGTCACCAAATCCCAGCACCAAGAGAAGGGAAGGTTACTCTTCTAGAAAGAAAAAAAGTGGACTTTCAGGAGGAAACAACTGAACTTACTGGTTCCAATAGCACGTTCAGGTGGTCTCCAGCTGATCACAGCTTGGTCCAATCCAAATAGCACTGTGACGAGCCGAGGAGGGGTTGGAAAGGGAAAAGGCTGAGTTGATGCCCCATAGAAAAGCAAGTTGCCAAAGCCAGAGTACTCTGGGTATGCCAAATTGCAATCCACCACATACTCATTGAAGCTAGAACTGCCCCCTGGAGAGACCTCCTCATGGAAAACTGCAACGCCATCTGTGACAGTAAATGTGTCATCCTCATAAGCAAAGCTCTCCATGTCATGAAGTGGCACGTGGGATCGCAGCCTGTGAAATTCTGAGCCATCAAGAAAACCTGACACAAAGGTCTGCTCTGTTTTGTTGAAGAAAACAAGTCTCTTAGATTGGAAGCTGATCATGAAGTCTCTCAGAGCACTGGATTTCACTACTGGTGAAGCTGTGGAAGCAGTGCCAGGAAAGAGTGGAAGGTCTGCTCTGTATATGCCATCCTCCAGGAGACAGAAAATATAGCTGCCCATGGAGAAAAATAGACACAAATAACTAAAGTGCAAGAAACTCTGCAGATGAGTCACAGATATTTCAACAGCTCAGAGATGTGCCTGTCTTCATGTAGACAATAGGAAGATGTTTTTGGTGCTATTAATATACACCCTGGGAGAATTAAGCACATCACTTTATACCTTCTGGGGATTTGGCTGGCAGAGTGTTGGAGAATATTCTTCCATAATACCTCAAGTGTTAAGCATGGACATTTAAAATGCATAGAGCTTCATATTCATGAAAGCAACACCCAAATTTTTGCACTGGAAATACTTTACCTCCTCTGCTAACATTCTAGGGAAGAAAATGCAGAAAACAGCACTGCATAGTGTCACTCTGGTTCCAATGGCTTTGCAGTTTGATATTTGTTGCATATTGCTTTTTGTTTTGGTAAGACAAGAGTTTGAAACAGGAGCCCAGATGACTAATGAATTGGAGAAAATTAAAGAGGAGCTTCACAGCTTCTCTGACGTCAAGGGCACAAAGGAGGACACTTACCCATTATAGGGATCAGCTATGACCTTCCTAGGGGAGGTCACATAAAGAGGAGTGATGTCTTCAGCTGCTGTGCAGTTCTGTAACTGGCAGACAAGTATCTGGGGAACAAGAAGAAAAAGTGGTGATGCCTTCATAGGGTGCTTTCTAATGAGCAAACAAGCTGACCTGAGATTCCTTCAAGAGGACCAGACAATGAAACACCTCTCTCACAGTCCCAGGTCCTTCTGGGCTCCTGAGTTGTCTGTTACCAGAGTACACAAGTTCAAGTGAATCCATGACAGCTTACCCTGAAAGAGCTGTCTGTCAGCCATCTTCCTCTTATCTCCCTACCTCTAAGCTGGAGAGAAAATGCCAATTTGGGGGGCTACAGGCAAACTTTGCACATGAGACTCAATGGAGAGAAAGAGTCAAGGAAGTGTTTTTCCGATCCTGGGAGAAATACCTTTGGACTTCTCCAGCCTGCAAAAGATTCAGGAACCCCTGCCACTGTTCTGTTCATGTACAGCTCACTTGTATATTTCTGTCGGTACTGCTCTTCCTGCTCCCTGCTCCTTAGCACTAACTGAAATATCAGACATGCCAAACTAACCATTCAGAGCAACTTCCCAGTCCTTTGTCCATTAGAGAACTGCAAAAGTAAGTGCAAAAATCTGACTATTAGTGTAACTGGTGGTTTATGAACCGAGTGAAGAGTTGCCATCTACGTTTTTACTTCAAGTAGAAACTTGTGGTCCAAGGTGCATCACTGCTATGAAACACTTTCATCCTTGAATACCTTTTGCCAATCATGAAGGGTGCTGCAATCACTAACTAGTTATCTGACCACCTTCCTGAGGCAGAAGAGGAGCTAAACAGGCTAAATGCAGAGCCAAGTAACAAACCCAAAGTTGCTTGTACTGGGTATGAAGTGGATGTGAAGCCAGCCTCAAAACCAAAGCAATTAAAACCAAAGCTTTTTATATTCTAAGGAGAAAAATAAGACCAAAAGCCAGTGTTCCATTTAGCCTATTTCCTTTAAATAGGACCTGATATTCAAAACCTTTCTTATTTATTTATATCTGAAATATGTGAATATTATTAAAGTAAAAAAAAAATCTATTTCTGCAATTTTGTGCATGCATATCTATATAGAAATCAGATTTTTCTCATGTGAAATAAATCACAGTGATCACAGTGGTTCAAATGAAACAAGAGACTAATTAAGCCCCAGAGCACTACCTTTTCATTCATGACAAAGTATATCCTCTGGTAAAGCCAGTCTACTGAGATGGACGTAATATTCCCCCAGCCAGCATAAAAGAGCCTTAGGTCAGACACATCAGACATATTTGCAGCTCCTTTCACCCAGATGGAATGGCCCTCAGAAAAATAGACATCTTGCTGGTAAACATTCACAGAAATCCCTAAAAATAGAAAGATATGTGCACACAAACAATATAAGAAGGAAGTTGGATTTTTCCAGTTACTTGTTCTGCTTGTCTTAAACAGAAGTACTTTTCAATCAGCAACTCAACATTCCTGGAGAAAGTTTAACTGGTTTTTCTCCTCTACTTCTAGTCTTCTTTCAGATAAAAAGAAAACTTTCCCATTTGCTATGTAAGTGACATTATTGGAGACAATTGCCCCTCAGGAAGGTAATCAGACAAAAAGATGTAACATGCAAACCAACTGACAATGATTGCCCCTCTCCAGAGCATCTCCTTACAAAACACCACTCACTTCAGATTTCAAGCTAGACATTATCTGTGCCACCTCTGTACTATCAAAGGGTATTTAGTCAAGGGCAACTTTTTGATGCTATGAAATTCAGAAGGTAAACTCATATTTCCACACTTTCTCTAAGTACCAAAGACAGCACCAGTGTAGATAAGAAACGTTACAGTCACCAGCAATTTGAGATAATATGAATGCCTTGATGACTTAGGTTACTAATGTGTCATCATAGAGCTCTGTGCTCCAGATTAGATCATGCACTAACATATTCTTCATCCAGTGTCTTTTGACATTTTGTATTATTTCATTCTTAAGTTTAAACCACTTCACTTCCCCATCTTTATGTTGAAAAAAAACCCCAGTCATTAATCACAGAGAAACATCTGCTTTGGCTTCATGTTATCCTGATGTAGATACCTACCATGGAAAAGCTCAGCTCTGAAGTAGCTGCCTAGATTCAGTGAGGAAAAAGTTACACTGAGAGAACCATTAATCTCTTTTCAGTGCCTATCATTTACAAACAAATCATGTCCTGAAAGTTCCTATTTCTCCCCACTGACTGTAAAGGGAGGCTAGACACTCTCTTAGGCTAGGTGAGGTGTGTTCTGTCCTTGGTGACACAGAGGTCTAAGTCATACTTGAAAGAAGAGAGCACAATCTGGTTTTACCTGTGATATTGTGGTGTACAATACCATTTTGCAGGCACTGGGAAGCTTCAAGGAATTGCTCTGTGCATCTCTTCCTTAAGGACTGGTTTCTGGATAGGAAGAGCCATGCTGCTTTTTCCTTAGCTAACAGAGAAATTCAGAACTTAGACAGGTAAGTGCAGCACAGAGAAGAATGTTGCTCAGATCATCATTAACAGACATGCATATGCACATGTACACCCATATCCATATGTGCCAAGTATTTATGGCTCAAGATCAGCCAGCCCTAGAGCAAATCTCTCCAGAGTGTCCAGATCAGGACATATCAGTGTTTCTAAGCTGTTACCAAAATAATAATAATAAAAGGTTATATTTTATAAAGCACTAGAGAAGCTATAAGTTCAATTTCTTTGAACAATAACAAAAGGCTGGTGATTCAGAGGCAGACTTAAAGTGTTTGCTAGAGTTGGAAAGTTTCCAGGTGTTTCACAACTGGATTTCTTCAGGAGGAGGGGAGTGTCTTTTCTAAAGATAGATTTTGGTAACATTGACTTCATTCTCACTTGTTCTCTATCTCATAATTGTACTTTTCTCTGGAAATTTAATATTTCTGCAATTCTTTGGGTGATACCTAGAGTGTATCACTTCTTTCATTATTAATTTCTCAATATAGTAAAATAAGTGCAGCTATGAGAAAGAAATAAAAATTGATATGATTTCACGTATTTGGCATGGTATCACTGAGGATGCTTTGGCAAAAACTTCACATTAAGTATTTCATATTATTAGAAGAAATACATTTTCTTGTCAGCTGTTAAAATCTCATCTAGAAAATGGAAGCGTGTACTCTCAGTAACTGCCATGGACCACTGAGATGTTTTTCATCCATAACACAACTCAGGCTAACCAGCATCTCAGGTTGTTACCATGCTGTGCAGCCTAACAACATCTAGAGCTAAGAACAGAACTGTTTCTGATACATTCTTAACTCCTCAGTGTGCAACTCCTTGTCATGCACTGTTTGCAGTCTAAGTTCTAGTCTTTTCTGCCAGGTACATGGCAGCCCAGGGAATGTGACTTTGACCCCAGGAACAGACAGCAGTAACTCTGCTGCTCTTGTACCTTTGGATTCTGGGGTTGTGATGTTGGCTTCAGCAGAGGGTCCACCACCAACCTCATTCACAGCCACAATGCTGAACCTACAAGAAGCCAAAGAGTTTTTGTTTTCCCTTGAAACGTAGCCTGAGAAACATTTTATCAAGCAGGGCAACTCCTACAGAAGGGTTTAAACATTTAGCTAAATATAATGCTCTAGGAAATTTATAATAAAAATAAAACCAGCCAGAGCCTGAAGTCCCCAAAAGTGGGACAACAGAATCTTCTAAATTAAAACACAAAGTGGAGTTTGAGACTCAGAAGAGGAAGTGAATTTCATTTCAAAGGAAGATCTGCATTTACCAGTGCAAGCAGGATGCAGGCCTTTTTGTTTAATAAAAATCAAGACATTTTTCCAGATGTTTGAAGGACTAGAGAGGACTGCTCTATCAGTCCTTGAATATATGAAAATATGACACACAAGCTAAAAAAAAAAAAAAAAACACAAAAAAACCAGCAGCTAAGAAACTGTAGCATGTGGGCCCTATACCAAATATGTTTTCCTTCCTCCCCATCTGATGTCCATATAAGCAACCAACTCCTCTGGAACAAGTGCATTATCTCAGGGAAGATACCCTTGCTTTTGGCAAAGCTAGAAGTAAGTAGCATAACTGTACAGAAGTGGCATTCAGGCATACCCTGTACTATCTGGGCAAGAAGTGCTACAGAACGTTTGGCCATGGTGGTTATCTTTGCTTTTCATACCTGTAAGTGGTGTTTGGGAAGGTGGAGTAGAACTGAAAGCTGTTCCCTCTTGAGGCTCTCAACAGGTTATGATTGTTACTGGTCAGGAGCAAGTTATATCCAACAATCAATCCATTGGGAAAAAGTGGTGGAAACCAACTAACTTCGACAGTGTTTGGACTTGAACTCTGAATATCTTTAATGATAGGAGCTGTTGTAGGAACTGTAAGAAACAGAAATAACTGACTCTGGGATGTCATTTAAGACTTTAATATTTTTTCTAGGTACATTTTTAGGTTTCATACCTGTCTATTTATACTAATAAAGATCATTAGGGACAGCATAAAATTTCAACAATAGTTAACCTTTTTTTTCATGTCCATGAAAATGTGTTTGTATTTCAGTCATAGAATCATAGAATTGTTAGGGTTGGAAGGGACCTCAAGGATCATCTAGTACCAACCCACCTCCCATGGGCCACTTCACACTAGATCAGATTGCTCAGAGCCACATTCAACCTGCCCTTAAAAACCTCCAGGCTTCTACCACCTGCCTGGGTAACCTGTTCCAGTGTCTCACCACCCTCATGGTGAAGAATTTCTTCCTAAGATCCAATCTGAATCTACCCATTTCTACTTTTTTTCCATTCCCCCTAGTCCTATCATTACCTGACACCATAAAAAGTCCCTCGACAGCTTTCTTGTAGGCCCCCTTAAGATATTGGAAGGCCACAAAACAAAGTCAAAAGTTAAAATGCATAATTATACACAAAAATATCCAACATGCCCTCAGTTTTGCCCATGGATTTTTTTCCTGTGCACTTTGTTAAAGCTAAAAGCAGGAAGCAGCCTTAAATCTTCTAGTTTAAAAATAAAGAGCCTGTAGTATTTTAGTTTGGTCTCCTGCAAGCACAAATCATTCTGAAAATGAAGCATCAATGTTTACTGTGAGAGAAACAACAAAGAAACATAGATATTAGGAGGAAGTTCTTTATCAGGAGGGTAGCAGAACACTGCAACAGGTTGCCCAGGGAGGCAGCTGAGGCACCATCCCTGGAGATATTCAAGGTCAGGTTCAACAAGGCTCTGAGCAACCTGATCTAATGAAAGACATCTCTGCTGGCTGCAGGGGGCTTGGACTACATGACCCTTGGGGGTCCCTTCCAACCCAACCCATTCTATGTTTCTGCTGCAATCCTAAAAGTCACAATTACTACTGCAATCCATTACCTCCGGAAGGAAGTGTCCGGTAACTGGAACTGGATGGAGAGTGGAGCTGCAGCTGAGATGTAATGACCCAAACAACTCGAAACACATATTCTGTGAAGGGTTGAAGGTCTGTGACTCTATATGAAGTTTCAGATACCACCTAGAATAATGCACAGACACAATATTATTTTTTTTTCTTCCTCCATCTGCAGCTACTATGTTGGGTGTTATCAGAGCAAGAGGGGTCTCACACAATGACATATATATTTCAAGATACAAAAATGCAGTGTTTTATCTTTAGATAAGAGGAAATGTGGGAGGTTTTTTCAGCATAGACTTTGATTTTTCCATCCTTTCAGAACTTATTTCTCTGCTTTTTTTTTTTTTTTCTTCAGATCACACTACTAAGTCGAAACAATGAGTGGATGGATGGAAAAATGGATGCAATGCAATAGTAGATTTGAAGAATAAGGTAAAACCCCTGAAATAATAACAATGTATTATGGGCAATATATTGTGAACTGTTGATACACATACTACAAATTTAAGATCTGAGGGCTCCTAGTTACCCTAAAATATTTATGGTCTCCAGTCATTGTTCCCCAATGACTAATTCAGAAGGACTTCCTGCTTAGCCAATTATCTTTGCCTTTGGTTTGGGGCACCCACTTGCCATGCTCTGTAAATGAGCCCGAGAGAGATGATGCCAAGATAACAAGTGCACAGATGACGCAAAAGGACATAATATGAGAAGTAACTACTGAGTCAGAACCAAGGTCTAGCTAGCCAGCTATTGTCTTCCACAAGAACCCAAAAAAATTTCACTAGGGAAAGGCAGGGGAAAAAACCAAAACCAAAAACCCTACAGTGATATTTCTCCTAAATACTCTGTCTTGACATTTTCTTAGCATGGCTCAACACGAAACAATGGTAATGTTTGCCTTTAGCAGAACTCAGTTTTTTCTTCCACTAATTTGTTCAGTCACTCTTCATTTAGGAGTTTAAATGTAGCAATTTAACATCCACATGTGCCAGGAATCAGCTCAACATTTTAACTACATGTTCTGTGAGGAAATAGTTTCATTTGTGTGGTGGGTTGAAAATCCCCCCACCCCCAAACATTAACTTTGCCAGACTAGCTCAGTTTGGAAGCAAATGGAGCTGTATTTACAAGCAAAACTACAATCTACAATGGAATGCAATGAATATGTGCAAACAGAAAGTATTTACAATATTTACAGGGTGTTTACAATTATCAAACGGCACAAGGACCCCCCCTGGCCAAAAGACCAGGGAAGAAGCTTTAATGGCTTCTCTCTCCTTGCCTCCCCCTGATGCCCCTGTACAAACGGAAGAGAGAGAAACAGAGAAAGTTAATACCAGACAAAACAAAGCAGCCAAGGTCAGCAAAGCCACTTAATAGCTCCCCAGTGAAGAAGCAAGAAGAGAGGGGGGGAAAAATTGTTTTGGGAACCAAATCTTACAGGAGATATCCCTCCAATGGAGTTGTTTAGAATAATCATTATTTTTCTTTTTACACCCAATAGTGATTTATTTACGTTTTTACTACTTTCTGCTTGAAATCTGTGAAAAAAAATTTAAAGGCATAGTCTAAAACTACCACAATTTGCTAGTTTTGCACCTGCTACCTACTAGTTTCCACCAAGGCTCCTACTTCCTGTGTTGAAGCCAAGAGGGAATAATTGTCCACTTCTCATGATTTTGCAAGCCTCCTTTATGTGCCTAACATGCTATCCAATATTTTTCTAAAGTAAAACAAAGAGCAGAGAAGGACTCATTTCCTTGCAAAGTAAGAGGGAACATCCATCTTTACCTCTGTGTACCTCCAGTCTCCAGGGAGCTTATTGAACTTCCACTGAATAATATAATTTACATCAGAGATGTTAGCTGGACTCCAGCGTAATGTGACACTGTGGCTTCCAATGGTAGATGCAAATGGTGCTCTAGGTTTGTTCAAGCAGTCTGAGGGGAAATAAATACAACAGTAAGAAAAAAAAGATCTTTCATGGCAATCTCTGGGGTTTACGGTTAAAGGCCTATTGCCTCACATACCTGAAAGCTGTGAAGTTAATAAAAATACTCCAAAGAATATGTAGAAAATGTGGCTGAATAAATCACATGACAGCAGAAGGACAATTTGATAAAGTAAGCCTGAACTGAGCCAGCTCAATGCAAGCAAATGTGGCTACAACTCTGTTCTTGTGTCAATGCAATTTTAGTTACAGGTACTTAGTTGCTGAATAGAAACCTAGAGAGGTTTGGGAAATTGAAGATACTTTCAAGGGGGCTATATCAATAGCAGTGTATTGGCCCTGTTGTCCCCATGTAAGTTACAGGAGTTTTTGGCAATGATTTCAAGATCATAGGATCATAGAATCAAAGAATGGAAGCGACCTCAAAGGTCATGTAGTTCCAACCTCACTGCCATGGGCAAGGATACCTCCCACTAGATCAGGTTGCTCAAAGCCTCATCCAGCCTGCTCTTGAAGACTTCCAGGGATGAGGCTTCTACAACTTCAGGCAACCTGTTCCAGTGTTTCACCATCCTTGTAGTAAAGAATTTCTTTCTAATGTCCAATCTAAATCCCCCTTCCTCTATCTTTAAATAGACAGGTCATGGATTGGCACTCAACAAAGCATCATCTTAAACAGTTGAGACTGTATTAAAAAAATCTCATGTCTGTGAAAAAATTTTTTTATTGTAAGACAGAATTAACTTCATTGTATTTGTTCAAACAGAAGAGGGATGATTTTCTTGTGAATCAAAACACTCAGGAGGACATTCCTATTTTATTCCCCAAAGAAATCTAGATAATACAATAAGACTATAACCATAAAACTGCATTTATCAGACCATGAACTGAACACAGAATTCTGTTCAGACTTACTCTGTGCTTCAACTCCATACGCATCCTCTGCACGGCTACAGCCAAACTTACAGGAAACTCTCTGTGGAGGATACAGAACTCACAGGTTAGTTTTGTGTAAAGGCAAACTTCCTGCTAGAACTACACAAACACATTTTGAATGCATACAAATCCTGTGGCCACTCTGAATACATGCAAACAAATTGATACATTCCCTCTAAAAAGTAGCAGCACAACAAACTGGCATCAGAGAGCTTCCCAAGAGCCTTTCCATCATTTCACTGGGCACTGAATTAGGGTTTTCCTCCTTACACACTGTTCCTTTGTTGAAAGCACAAATATGGGGATAAATTAAAGTTGGAAATAGACTACAGTGACAACCATGGGCTTAGGAAGCAGTGGGTTTTAACTTGTTAATGATATGTTCAATATGCTGTGTCACCTCTTCCTGCCTCATCTATTTCCTATGAATGAGGCACATTCTTACAAATGTAGTCCCAGTCAGTTTTCAAAATAATTGAAATTAGTCATTTGTAATAGCAGCCATGTGAATTCACACTTCTTTGATAGTAGTCACTCCTTCTGGTACAGTTGTGCCTACAAACTGCAAACATACCAAATACCCCAGAGCACTGTGTTCTCCACACATATGCTAAGGACAAAAAGTTTTCAGTCCAGGTAGGGAACATAAATACAGTGTTACCCTGCTTCATAGTAGAGAACTTAAGAAGAGGTAGTAGCATTTTCCAGGTGGATCCCAATAGATTAAAGGCTACACACAAGACTGAGTCTCCTAGAAAGCCCAAACTTTTGAGGTGTGGTGGTTTGAGCTTTTCCAGGCAGGCATTTCATGTGGGCTCATTTTATTTTGCGGGTTCATTTGGCCTATAAAAATCTTGAAGCTTGCTTTAGACAATAACCACCTTCCAAGTGAAAATTAACCTTTAGCTCGTTCAGAATCAATTCATTATGTTAAGTGAGCTAATTTTTTTAATTGCTCTTCCTGTGATTCCCAGATGTACACTTCCAATCCCCTATGGAAACTAATAGGCATTAGTTATTAGTAAAAAGGCATATTGCTTCAGATAACAGCTGCAGCTGACAGGAGTTTTAAAGCTTGCTCAACAATATATTTCTATGGACATTATCTCACAGCCAGGCACTCACTGACAAGTGCAAGCACTGAAGTTTTTTCCCAGTGTTTTTCTATTCAGAGAAATAAAATCCTCCCCTGTGAATTATCACAACTGTTAGCAGGCAAAGATTCCGGTATTAGCAGACAGCAATTATCAACTGTACACTGGAGCCTTTGTTTACAACCAGGAATTGTTGACTTTGTAGGGGAAGTGCCCTCAGTTTACATTCTGATTCATAATGCCTTCTTTATTTAACAGACATTTCTGGCCATTTGGGTTTTGTCATGTTTTTCTTTCTTCTTCTGATCTTTGTCTGAACCATAAATCCAATTTTTGCTTGAGGTAAGAGGATTACTAAAGCTCCTAGCCTCAGAATTTTGAGGGAAATTTGCCATCTGCTCTGCCTGAAAACAAGAAATCTTTGAATCTTCTCCACTTCTACAACTTCTCTGGTCAAGCAGTTCATGTGTCTCACCATCCTATAGTAAAGAAATTCTTCCTAATGTCCAATCTAAATCTCCCCCAACCTAGCTTTAAATAGACAGGTCAAGAATTGGTGCTCAACAAAGCATCATCTTAAAGAGTTGAGACTGCACGGGAAATGTCTCAGGTCTATGAAAAAAGGTTTTACTATAAAACAGAGTTAACTTCATTGTATTTGTTAAAACAGAAGAGTGGTGATTTTCTTGTGAATCAAAACACTCAGGAAGGCCTTTCTACTTTTTTTTCAAAGAAATCCAGATAATAGAATAAGACTATAAGCTTAAACTGAATTTATCAGACCATGAATTGGACACATTTCTATGCAGGCTTACTCTGTGCTTCAACTCCATATGCATCCTCTGTATGGCTACAGCCAAACTTACAGGAAACCTGTATGAACCAGATCCTGCTGCCCTTTGTTGTGAACATTCCCACCAAATTCACTGGCACTCCCCTGTCCCTAGGTGAGAGGAAACAAGGAAGTTCTTGGGCTGGCTTCATACCTATCACTGTAAATGCCAGTCCACCTGCAGCACAGAGCAGGCACTTCTTATCTGAGATCTCTTTCTTAAAGGGTAACGTGTTTTCCCTTACTGAATTGTGTTTTACTTCATTCACACTGTGTCCAGTCAAGAGTGTGCTTTGTCCTCTAGCTTCCACTCCTTGTTTCCACTTCTCACCACGCTGATGTCACAGCAGCCTTAACAAGCATTCACGTTTGAGGGCATTAATGAAAAACTGGGTAGAAGGAGACTCCTGGGAGCACCTAGAGCATAGTTTAATGCTCTAGACTGTGTTCTATACTGGTGTGATTGGTCTGCTTTTTTTAAAGCATTATTTTTTGATACATAGCAGTTTTTAATGCAAACATGTTCTTAGCCACCATGCTGGAAAGAAGGGATGCAGGTGCTTAACTCATTCTTCAGCTTTAGGGAGCACAAAACACCTAGACCTGGACTGATGAGTTTGTGTATCTACATTGTATTTCTTAGTACTAAGTGCACATAGTAATCACTGAAATCATTATTATTTTTTTTTATTATTGATCTGATAGTATTTAACTTACCTCACATGCTCTGGTGTATGTCTGGTTCTGCCAGGAGACAAATCAGTAAAATGTAGGATTAGCATGAATATAATAATAGAGTATTTCAAGCAGATAACATCAATTAATTAAAAGTTTCTTCCAATGAAAGTCCACCACAAAAGCTTAGCGTTGCCAAGTAACGAGAAAAGGAAAAAACACACTTGAAAAAAACAGAAAGTCAACATCAAAAGGATGCCAAGAATGAATGTGCTTCAGGTGTTCAAGAGGTCCAGAAAAAAAGAGCAGTTTAAAAGCTGTCATGGCAGTTGTCCCAGACCAGTGTTAAGCCTCATCCATCTGGTTTAGTAAAAGCAAGAAATCAATCTAGTAAAGACCATGTGCTTCATTTACATCTGCATACAGCTCTGGGACAGTAAAATCCTGAATTCTTTCTCACTGTCTGAAAATCCAGGCAAGTGTTTGAGCTTAATGAACTGTAAAACACCCCCCTCCCATTTTGGCAAACAAAGTAAAAACTTTTTACATTACAGGTAACTCCCACAGCAAGAATGATTAACTTCTCAAAGGAGAATTTATAAAGGCACAGAGTGAAAATATGGACATTATGTCTTTTCACAGACACACTGCTCTGCTTAGGTTTTCCACATCTGCCATTGGATAAGGTACTCAATGGACTGGAGACAAGTGCTGCAGAGCCAAGACTAAGGCAATACTCACACATTTCAGTGGGCAGTTGGTTTGCACTGTTGCATTCCAAAGCTGGCACCCCTGTGTGCACTGCAAAGACAGACAATGGCTTTGAAACGGTCTTCTCTAAAGAGAAGGAATACTACAGCACTAAGGGTGAGGACAATAAATCAATTTTCAGCTGCAGTAAAATATTCTGCATCACCAACTTCATGCCCTGGTCCCTTAGCAATAAAATAGGAATTTACAGCACTTCAACACTGTAACAAAAATATTAAAAATATCAAAGATTTCAGGTACTCAGATACTACAACTGAGGGAGTTATGTTTTACAGTGCCCCTCTCAATCTGAGATCAATCAATGTATAGAGCAAAATTAAATCATTCTCAGAGACTGCTTTGTGCAAAACAAGAGATTTTCAGGTACCTGCCCAGCTCCAGTAAAGACTTTGACATCCTTGCATGTACTGAGAGCACTTAAAAGGACTGCAGGACACCAGAGCAGCTTGTGACTATCACCTGGGAGAGTGAGGCCTTGGGAAAGGGCTGATGAACAGCTCCAGGAGCAGGAGGAGCCCTGGCTAAAGCAGTCCACCTTCAGTCTTGTTCTGGGAATAAGCCACCCAGCCAGCCAGCCAGTGCTCCATCTCTTCCAGCTGTATTTCACCACTCGCTCTCTGCAGAGCAGTAACAGAGGTGCAGGATGCAGCACAGCCAAGCACAGTGGAAAACCATTCATCACAAGCCACTCACTCTTCAACAGGCAAGACACCAGCTTCAGACCCATGATCTTATAAACAATATGTGCTTTGGATTTGATGTTGGACCTTTCTCCCTTATTCTGTCCCATCCACTTGTCAATGGTCCTGCACATTATTCTTTTCAAAGCAAAGCTGTAAAGGAACAGCTTTAGAAGCAGGAGACTGTTATCAAACATTACAAAGCCTCATGGAAAAAAAAAAAACCAAACCAAAACAAAACCAATAAGACTTGATAACACTGAGCAAGGACACACAGTAACCTAAACTGATAAGTCAATGTGGCTATCTATTGTCATGACAACACAGCTTTTTATGGTCCCAGTGTCATAAATGACCCAGCCTCACCAGATACCAAGTGCTGAGAGGCTGCTTCCCACTAGTCTTTGTGGACAATATTGATGACTGATTTCTCCACTGCTCTGCAAAGAATATGTGCAACCACCAGCTTGAACTGCCTTTGAAATCTGAACTGGGAGAACAGCAGCTAAGGTCCTCACTGCTGTGGAAAGCTCATGTTAATCTAGTTCTATAGAACTCCAGATTTTTAACAATAGTCGTTTTAAGCTTTCTGCCATCAAATAGCTGAGAAAAAAAAAAAAAAAACAAAGCAAAACAAAAAAAAGCAAAACAAAACAAAACAAAGCAAAACAAAACAAAGCAAAACAAAACAACAAAGCAAAACAAAATAAAACAAAACAAAGCAAAGCTAAACAAAACAAAGCAAAACAAAGCAAAGAAAAACAAAACAAAGAAAAACAAAACAAAGAAAAACAAAACAAAGCAAAGCAACAACTTAACTGTACGAAGGCAGCTGAATGAAACAGTCCTAATGGTTTGTATTTTAGAGGTTCTATCTCATTTTCTCAAAGTGAGTATGAAATTTGTAGATCACCATGTGAAAGTGATTCACAGCAGAGATCCACACACTCCACACATTTTCTTTAAACAAACAAAAAAAAAAAAAAGTTGAGTCTTTAACAGTTGGAGGCAAATCTAAGCACACAACCTACTGACTCATTATGACAGGCAACTGTACACATTTAGGTGAAGTCTTTGACAATGTGAGCATTGTGCTCATTTTATTCCAATAGCAGTAACATATAAGGCTGGTAATTAAGAAAGTAAACCATTACTCACTGCCCCAGTGATGTCACTAACATTGCAAAGGGTACTAATTCCAAGTTCCCCTTCCTGTAAGACAGAAACAGACGTTTTTACAGAGTCAAAATGTTTCCCCAAATTCTTTGAATAAAACGTGTTAAAGCATTGGTTTCTTGTAAAACAAATTTTCTTTCACTGATCTTACTTCATTTGAAGAAATTTATTACTAGCACACCAGTAGCTTCTCACTTGAGACTAATTTCAGACTACCACCAAACTAAGGCATTGGCAGAATTAGCTCAGATAGGAATTTGGCTCATATCTCCTGATTCTGGTTCACCAAGTCAATAACAAATGTTTCAGAAGTGTGTTGGGTATAAATGACAAAGCCAAGTGGCTTTGACCCCTTAGTAGAGGAAAGACTTTTCTTCAAGCCAAATGCCTTTTGTCTGCCCTTCTTTTGAAGGGGTTTTACACAGCCATATGGTGACCGCCCTTCCTCTCCTACCAAAACACTCTGGAGCTGAAGTGCCTGTGTTTTCACACAAACCAGGCTCCACTTGTGAAGTGTGAATGATTTGGGGATATATTTAACAACCTTAGAGAAGCTGAATGTTAGGTCTGAAGTTATTTTCCCTGCAAACAGGTTAGAGCACCCTTAATGAAACAACTCTCAGGAAGAAATTTTCAGCAAACTGCACATGCCGTGACAACAGCGAGCATTAAAGGTGTCATGAAGCAAATGTGAACACAACAAGCAGTGTGGAGGTGAAAAATAAGGTTTGCAGCTCTCAGGCTCTAAGATTATATTTTCTCATCTGAATCCCTTACACAATACATCCACTGAACATGAATACGATTTTCCTGTCTTTCAAAGCTGAGAGGAAGAGCAACTTATTTCTTATTCTGAATTAATTTAAGCTGAAATCAAAGGATCTCCATTAAAGTTATCATTGCATGATAGACTTCCATCAGGGAAGGCAATTAACTCTTTCAGTGATGCAAGAGTTAGGAAGAGTTTTAAAGGAACTGTCAAGACAAATTTATGACATAAAACGGAGCAGGTGATAGTCCTCTGCAGTAGGCTTCCATGGTTATCTAGCCCCAAGGCACAAAATGTGTTTCTTAGAGGGCGAAAGTGCATGATCTTCTAAACAAATCAACATTTCAGGCAAACAATAACAAGGATGTAACTGCTGAAAGCCTCATGCAGGATTATTTCTTGTATTTGAGAGCTTTTCTCATGCATCAGTAGAAGGAAAAAGTAATACATTCCACTCAGCTGCTCAAAGGAACACTATGAAGCTGTAAGATTAAAGATCCAACCACTCACTTTAATATTTAAAGAAATAGTCACAATTTGAAGCATGGGTAACTTAAATAAGAATCTGAAAGTTGTTCAGGATAAGTGTGCAAGCCACAGATTCCCAGACAATTTCTGATGAATTCACCATTTTTTTAGGCTTCTGTAAGAAAAGTCACACGCTAGACTGAAACTGGTAAGTGAATATACTGAAAGAATGAAGGTTTCTCTCCTCCACCCTCTGGGGTCTTTAGTGTTTATAATAATTTCAGGAGCTGTTGGAACAGAATTATGTAAAGAAACTATAAACTAAAACCTCATGCAGCTGGATGAATGGGATTTCAGGAGCTGTTGGAATAGAACTATGAAAAGAAACTAGAAAATAAAAACTCAGGCAGTCTGATGAATGAGATTTCTTACTTTACCAGGTTTCACAAAGCCACGTGTTCACCATCAGTCCTCAAACTCTTTAAAACACTAATTTTAAAAAAGCTGATCCACAAAAGGACGTTTTTACAGTGCTAGCAACCACCAATGCTTCAAAAGGTTAAGCAGAGTTTTCCAAAACTTACCAGGTTACTTGCACATAAGCTTTGACAGTCATTCAAGAAAGAACAGCACCCAGCAGAAATCCACACACAATAAAAGGCAGCAAGTCTGGCTAGCGGGAGTTCCCACAGGCAAGAGTTCCTCATAACTTAAGCAATTTCATCTGTCAGCCTGGCTCGTTCCTTGGCTTGGCCTTACAAACTCCTTTCAGTCTAGATGGCAGAGATGGGAGTGTGAAATTTCTGCATTTGGGTTTATTAAATATTTCTAAAATCCTTGTTTAGGTTCCGCTCCCCCAACAACTTCTCAGCTTCCTGGAGCACTTGTCTTGAAATTGCACAACCTCTATTTCATAGTTTCTTATTAAACCATTGAAACACAGGAGCTGGCCAATGAGATCAGCAGATCTCCCTGCATAAATATCATTAATGCAAAGAGGAAACTCAGTGCAGTGCCTTTATCCAGGTGCTCCAAGCAACACAGAAACAGGGAAAGACTGGGAGAAAACTGGCTTGATCTTCATTTCTGCTATGATTAAGCTGTTTCTAAATATTTTGAAGTGGATTTAGCAAGGAAAGGAAAACTTGAAGAATAACCTTGTTAGAACACTATAGTTCACATCAGTCAGTACAAAAATGTTGATTCTCTGTTTTAATGACTACCTCCAAATACTCCATTTCTACACCAAAATACCTCTCAAAACAGACCCCTGTCTGCCTTCTGATCCAGTGCAGACACAAACCACAAATTAACCACTGCAAATCTGCTAGGGGTTCTCTGCATGAGTGGGGGTTATTTTACTACTAAGTTTCTGCCCATGTCACTGAGGAAAATTGAAGCTGATGGATAGATAAATTATGTACCTCGTTTAAAGTGAGCTGAAGAGTCCCACGTGAAGTCAGAAACACACATTAAAGAGGTCAGTGAGAATTCAAGCTTAAGATACATCCATCTCCCAGTCTGTGGCACAAGTTTGTTGTACTGGCAGAGATAACCCCAGCCACTCATATATATGTGTGTAAAGATAGATAGATAGGTAGATAGACAGATGAGAGAGAGAAAGAGAAAGAGAGAGAAAGAGATAGAGATAAAAAGAGAGACAGAGAGACAGAGAGAGGAGAGAGAGATTCAAATCTATGTATACATAAACAAATGCTATCTGATTTTTCTGCATGTGTACTATGTATGATAATTAAGATGTGCTAGTTTTAAAATAACTAGCAGTTGGGTAATCAATTTAAGCTGCCACATTCACTCATTGCTGCTTAAAGAGGGGACTCGCTTTGCCACCTCACCTGCCCAAACCCCACTCACTTGTCAAGCAAATATTCCTGCAGTCGTGTAACAAACCAGGCTGGACATCTGCTTAACACTAACCCAGCAACAGCAGCAACTGGTTAGTATTAACCTGATGCCTTTCTCTGATCGAGGCAGCAGCACAGCCCCAGGTACTGCTGTGTCCATTTGTGGAAAATGAAAGGAGCTAAAAGCACCAAGGCAAGAGGAAAGGATAAGCCAGCCTGGAAAAAGCCCACAAACACTGCCAAGCATGTGGCTTGAAGATAGGCAGAGGAAGGAAATTATTTTTGGAGCAAGATCTTTCCTTTTCTTCCACTTGTCCTGGAAAACACTTTGGGGTTTTCTTGTGCATTATCTCAGCCTCCTCACCACTACTCCAAGGAACTCCTAGACCTGAGGAACACTTATCTAAGCTGAGCTTAGCTTTAAGCTGAAGACCTTCAGTCGTATAGGTGAGGGAAGTCACTGCCCCATTTGATTGTTACTTGTCCCCTCCAGAAGGACACTGCCTACTGCTCCAACTCATCATCAAAGCTACTTGAGAGGGAACTCCTTAGCTCCAGCCAAAAGAAGCCAGTTTAGTCTGACTGCTTAAATAGTAGCTGTTAGCTAACCCAGCTCATCTTGGCTGAAGAAGCTTAGTCAGGTCTCTCATGAGTAGCAAAACTGAAGAGGAAACTAGTGTCAGGCAGATGTAGGCTGCAATTTCTTCTTGAGGCAGAATACTTTGTTCTTTGGTTAGATCTTTAGGAGATTTAGGACCTTCAGGATTTGGTCCCACCAAGTCTATAAATGTGCCCACCCCCCTCACAGGTGGCATGGCACAATGACCTGCACACCTTAAAAATCACTCATACTCCAAGAGAGGGCAGTCACAACTGAAATACCTATGGGGAATGGTTCCTGGCTTTTACTACATCCCACACTGTTCCTGGATAAGCCCAGGTAAACAATTATGTCTAAGCTCAATCATTTTAAAAAGTATTTTAATTTCATTTAATTATTGGGGGGGGAGGGGGCGTGGTATTTGTTGTTGTTGTTGATGTTGTTTGGGCTATTTTTAGGAACTAATTGACTGTTAGGATGTCTTGGGTCTTGCTTGGGGATGCATAGAGAGGTGCAGTGGGAAGAGAGGAAGGATCAAGTTAAGAATCTGGTGAGAAATGTAACCAAGGTGCATCTGAAAGCCTGAAGAAGCAGTCATATAAAAACGTTGTTACCTGGCTTTTAGGACAAGGAAATTTGGTTACTGATAAATATAAAGTACTGATTTGTTATTTTGATGCTGATAATTCCTGTAAGTATTTGCACTGTGCTACATGCCTACCTTGCACAAACGGGCTCTTACCATTACTGAGATGTAGGGAGTTAATAAATGGATAACATTAAAGGCATTATTCAAATGAGCCACTCGGTTTATGATGCAGAAATTTTTCTTAGTCTTCCAACACTGTTTTCCACCAGGTGTCACTGTAACATCCCATAAATCAGGGCCTTCAAAAGGGAAAAAAATGCACAGAACTATCTCCTTTCTTATGTTCCTCCTAACACACCAGCTGAGCAAATACCACCTCACCTGAGCCACTGGATTTTTCACCTGAACTTCAGAAATTCTTCAGGAAAAGAGTGTTTATGAGCTTTAGAAACTGAACTTGTAAAATCTCTAAAGGATGGAGAATTAAGTCTTATTTTTAAGTGCATCTCTTCCTTAAAACTGTATCCTGTCACAGAACTCAATTTGGAGACCCAAATTCAGTGTGATATCATTAATAAACCTTGTCCTTTATATTATAGATCTCCTTTCAAAATGTCATTTCCTTCATCCCAAAGACCAGCATAGGGAGAGGATCTACAAGGGAGAAGATCATGAACAAGGAGGGAAAACAGCAGGGTAGTGAGAAACAGAAAAGCAAACTCTGTTATAATTCCTTTCCTGCACAGCACAGAGCACCTCACAAACTATGAATTCATCTTTCAAACTTCCTTGAGAGCAGTAGAAATATACACAGACAAATGTGGGCTGTTAGATCTTGAGGAGGAAAATGCACATTCTTACTGCCAGTAAAGCAAGCAGCTAACATCTTTGTACCTGAAATGATCATGATCCATGAGGACAAATATTTCCTGTATGTGAACATGCACATGGCTGTTCAAATGCATACATGAACTGTATAAGAAGGCTAATGATCTAAGACACAGAGCTTTAGGGCTTCACTGCATTTACAGCAGAAATTCCTAGGTGAAGGAAGGTTGTCAGCCTCCTCTATCATACACCCCAGCTACTCCTACAGCCAGAGACATCAGCTGGGAAGCATCACTTGAGCTGCCAAAAGTTACAGCCCAACACAGTAACACAAACTGATGCTAACTTCAGGTTATTCAATACTCCAGATCAAAACTTTTCAAATTTCAGGGCAGCTCCCAACTGACTCAGTCCAGGAGACATACAACTATCCCTACCTCACTGGCAGCATCCTCCATCAAAAAGGTAGGCCAAGCAGCTCAGCTGCAGCATTTTAATTTTAATCTGTTCTCACATGCAAGTCAGGCACCTAAAATCTCATCAGATGAAGCACTTGACCTTGTGCCACCATTTAAACACATCCGTGTGTAGCTTCACAAAACCACAGTGCACAGCAGCATTGGAAGGACTGCAGAAACAGAAGGGGATGGCTGAGGAGGCAAGGAGAGGGACATCCAAAGCTCCCAGATGTCTGTCCACCTCAACATGAGTTAAAACTTCTTTAATGTAAGGGTGACAGAGCCCTGGAGCAGGCTGCCCAGAGAGGTTGTATAGTCTTCTCTAGAGACTTTCAAGATGGGTCTGGATGTGTTCCTGTGTGATCTGCCCTAGGTGATCCTGCTTTGGCAGGGAGGCTGGACCAAATGATCTCTGGAGGTCCCTTCCAATCCCTACCATTCTATGATTTCATGATTCTGTGATTCTCTGTGCAATCTGGACTGATTGTGCCCAGTTACAGAGTGCTAAAGATTCCCTAAGTCCCTGAATTCGTGAGTACTGTCTTGATGGGAGGGGAAGCAGAGCTGAGAGCAGAGACTGTCAATGCCACAGCCAGCCTACAGGGCAGAGCAAGGAAAAGGAAAACCTCGGGTTTTACTTATCAGTTCCTAACCCTTTTGTCTTGTGAAAGTAGCCTTGAAAAGATCTACTGCTGTGAAGCACTCACTAGTGGTGATGGATTTTCACTCTTTTCCAAAGACCACGGATTACTCACATTTCCCCCCCAGCAATCGGCCCCCATTAGCTTTTGAATTCCTCAGTAAGGACCCTAAGGGCAAAAGGCTTCCCTCCACTGCCCCTGCCTCCCTCCCTTCAGATTAGTTAGTGCCACTGCCCAGGCAGCTGTTTGTCTGGCAACAGCAGGCAGGCAGTCAGGGAACACGGTGCACAAACAGAGGGAAGACCCAACAGGAGAAACCCCCCGGAGTCTGGCTCAAGATTTATATCTATCTCTGCAGATTAGAGAAGTGGGCTTGGGGAGGGGGGAGAAGCAGACTGTTAAACTGGATCAAATTGGAAAGACAGTCATGCATGAGATACTTAGCTAAACCAGTCAGGAGACAGGGATTTGTTTCTATTGATCTGCAGTAATGATGACTGGAGAAATGTCTCATTAAACAATGTGCAATGATGGATTTCAGACTAGTTAAATTTGAATTCTGGAGATTAACAGTTACAAGAGATGTGGAAAAGCTAGGCCAGGACAGAAAATATAAGGAATGGTAAAGTATAACATGGATCTATTAAAAAGAAAAAAAAACTAAAAAAGTCAAACCTTTAAAATAAATAAATAAAACAAAGACTATATCAGGTCTAACTAAACCATGTTTGCGTAATCATCCTATATGACATCAGGGGAGAAAGAGAGATAGCACAAGGTGACAATAAAATCCTTGCTGTTAAGTAGATAAAGCTTGCTCTGCATTTTGTATTGCTTTAAAGAGGATAGGTTGGCAAGGTCTTTGCAAAGCTCTTTAGTGATTTGTTCAGCTGTATTGTCTATTAGATATCTCCTCATTGTTACTAATCAAGTGTGCAGTCTAAAATCTAAAGAAAACTGGACCACAACATGCACAAGTAGTAAACAGGGCAGCAGTGTGAAATGGCCTGACGTGGCATCTCTGAAGAGGACTGCATGGAAAACAGGTGCAGAGGTTTTTAGAGTGGAAGAGCAAGAAAGAAGATTGCATACTGCAGAGGGAGTGATTTATTGCTCTGTTGATCAGTGTGTAAGAAAATATAAGACCAAGATTAGAAGAAAAAGACAAAAGAAGCAGAAGCAGTAGTGAAGATTATATGATCTTTGTAGAGATCTTCATAAGAGTCAGATTCTCAGCCTGCATAAACATCTATAAAAGGCTTTACCTCTGACACCTCGTGGTTTCCACAGCATTGCAAAATACCTGAACACGTTTCAGCTCCCAGAACTTCCATAGAAAGAATTTGTTCATCCAGCAATCCAGAGGAAAGTCCATCTGCATGGGGATTCTGATAGCTACAGAAGCAACAGTGTCCAACATGGAGACAGGAGTTAGCAGGGGCTGGATCTGACCACACTTCACTGCCTGTGAAAGTGTGTTGCTGGAGTGCTGTTTGGATACCATGCTGTTTGGATGGTTACTAACCTCTGAGGAAACATCTAGAGTTTCAGTCCCACTCCCTCAAAAGTCCCTGTCCTCTTCTCTGCTGAGTAGTGCCCCTGGATACAGGTTCCCACTGCTGCTCCAGAGGAACAAGTGGTTCCCTTTCTCCACATATTCATGGGCAAAGTCACTCAGAGAAGAAGAAAAAAAATAAACAAGTTTTCTAAACTTTTTTTGAGCCTCCAACAGACAAATACAGACTTGTTGCAAACAGCTGGAGGTATGTCTGATCCCTTCTTGTTTGAGGGACGGGGAAACGTGCGCTGGGATGAACATTTTTTTTTTCTTTTCTCCTGCTGAGGGAGTTTCCTTCCAGCCGAGGGAAATTTCCTTCCTGAAGAGGTTTTTTCACTAAGAAGTCAGGTAGGTGCCATAGTGAGGAGGAGGCAAGCACACAGAGCTACACCTGAAGAGTCTGAAGACAGCAGTCCTGTCCTTTCCCCACCTCTTCCCAGATCTCATCTTCCTCTGCCTTACCAGGGTGCCCATTCCCCATTGCACCAGCTTTGGTGCTTTTTTAATCCCCTAATGAGCTAATCCAGGTCCCTAACACAACACAGAGCCACTCACCTTGTTATCAAGAAAATGTTCTGCTAACTCAGCAAGTTGCTCTGCCTCAACACACGTCAAGTGAGCAGGAGAAGAGGGGAAGTAAGGCCAGGAAAGGCATCCTTTGACCCTGCTGGTTTGAACCTCCATTCTAACAGCTGATAACCACATTCAGGTCTGAGGATACAATTGTTGTCCCTTAATAGAAACCTGGGAGGGGGTCTGCTGCTCTTGATCTGTTTGAATGGGATCTTGCACAGCAGAGGAGTGACCTCTCTTTGCATTGTGATAAGAGAAAGAGTTGGCCTTTTATTGTGAACACATCTGGACTCCCAACAGATTTGCAAAACAATGACGTGCCTAAGCAATAATAACAAACACTACCTCAAGGTAAAGCAGGCTGGGACATGGAGAAGCTTTAAACAAGGGGTGTCATGCTGCTTCAGACATTTATACTCCTAAGATTAAACATACAAATTGGTTTGTTAAGAGCATATTATTTGTCCAGTATTACTTATATGCACAAACACAAGCACACACACACCCCCCTCTTCTAGTGCTGAAAGAACTCAGAGGAGCTCAAAGGAGAAACAAATACACCAGAAAGATAAAATCTCTACATCAAAACAGATCTTATAGAATTATTTATTTTTAACTGCAATAACTGTTTCTGAGAAGATACTTCTGCATTTTTCCCTTTCCAGCAATATTTGGGGTATGTACTAAATTATAAACCAGAGAAAGGCTATTCTATGAGAAAGCTAATATGCCCTTTTGCAGTAACCCATAGCAGAGACTGAAGAAGAGACCACATCCCTCAACCTCCTCAGACATTCACATTTACAGTCCAGTGTACTGGTGGATACCCACCCTAACAGCAATTTAAGTGAAGGTTGAACAGTGAGGTGAACAGCTGAGGTGCAGGTACATGCTTTCCTCTTTTTCTCTGCAAGTTAAGCAGAGCAGAGAGCTATGAGTACAGAAAGAAGGCCTTTAGGACTTTTCATGAACTCTGGGGCCAATGACAACCACCAGTTATGCATGACTAATGTAACTAAGAATAGAGTAGCTTTAATGAAAAATGATAAATAGAAGAATGCCAGAAGTTCCTTCTTTGGGAAGGAATAACTGAGAAATGATACTGTCCACATAAACCTAAGTGGTAAAAATTCTCAATTATTGCTCATTTATTATGTCATGAGGAGTGAATGTTTAAAACTGATTTCACTCTTCACCAACCTGCTACTTTTGCTTTCTGTTACACAGTTAGCTTTGACAAGGAACCTAAGGTAGGCTCTCTTTTCTTTTTTTTTTTTTTTAATTTCATAAAGAGGCACAATAATAGATTGAATACTGTAATTGAAATATGAGAAAATATTCAAACTCAAGCCCATATTTCTTAAGAATTGTGTTTTAAAAGGCACAAAGGTCTTTACAAAGACAGATGACATTTGGTATTTTTTTTTTTTACATTTAATAAATAGCCTGGCCTTAAAAGCAATTGACAGTGAACCCTTAAACTATACATACAGTTGTAATCCACAGCTGTGACAGCTACGAATTGCAAGAATTTGACCTTGTAATTCATTGGTGCAGCGCCCCAGTGCTATGTGGAAAAGTTGCACAAGAAGCTTTTTTCTCTGTACACAATGATTATTGCAGATTTATGAGCCATGCTTCCACTCTGCACAACTGCTTTACTTCTGGGAAGCTCCCAGTGCAGACTTCCACAGGACTCAAAGTGACCACTGGAAGGAGGGAGGAAGCACAGTCCCACGCATCACTAATTACTAAATTAATAAGCATGATTCCCATCCCTCTTTCTTCAAAGAAGGGAAAAGGTCATCTCTTGACTTACTTTTCAACCCCTGAGGCTTTCTGCCTGAGTTTATATCACACCCTACAATGAAACTGCAGTGTGGTGTGAGCACTTGAACTTAGGGAGAGCTAGAGCTGCTGTAAACTGGCTGATTTCTGTTCAATCAGGGACTCACTCAGCTCACACTTGTATTTGCTTTCAGCTCTCTAAGCTCTTACTGATATAGCCAGGTGTATACTGACTGATAAAACCATATGTAAACTCCTCTCTCTACTATACATGAGAAGTGCCACACTCACTGTTTTAAAGATGGGTAAAGTCTGCTTCTTTGCATTCACCTTCCATTACTCCACACTTTTTTTTTTAAAGACTATAACTAGACTGATTGCTGTCTTCATTAAAAGGTTATATGATTCAAACATTATTTGTTATTCCTGGAAGTGACCAAGGGATTGCTTCGTATTTTGCCCAAGTCATTTCTTAGGTCTGACATGGATGCAGCCTCATAAACATAAGTAAATGATGAAGACAGCTTGCTTCTCAGGGGGGAAAAATGCAGACTATGCAAATTCAGCAGTGAACTCCCCCTCAAAAAAAAAAAACAAATAAAAATTACAGGCTGCCTATATGCTAGAAAAGTTGGTGTTTTGTTAAATGTGTGAGGGCTAGTACCTTAGAGAAAACATGAAAGCTCTTTAAAACACCTACAAAAAACAATGAGAGCTTTGTCATTGACAAATTGATCAAGTATGCTGGCAACCAGTAAGTTATAAAACAGTAGGCTCTGTTTTGACAAAGAGTGGCATGAATCTTTAGATCACAATATTTGTCAAGGCACCCCTAAAACAATATGGTTAAACAAAAAGGAACATCCTGCCCCATATTTCTTGACAGAATTTGAGACAGCAGCATGGCATGTCTAGTTAATTGTGCTCAAAATCTGGATGATTAGCCACTTTATTCCATTTCACTTGAGTGTAAGAAAATTTATGATCTAAAGTCTACCAAGCAGCTGTGAGAAACTGCAAAATACGTGGCAGTGGGACAAATGATTAGTCTTCAGCTTGATCTCATAATTACATCATAATAGGTGACATGATTGGATAGGTTACAGTAATTAAAGTGATGAAAAGTGCACATTCATCCCCTATATGGCTCTCATTAGACTTATACCCAACTGTTACTGTTGTAGTGAATGAGGCTGCGTATCCTTGTAGCATCCAATTATCCCATAGGCATCCAGTACTGGTGAGGGCCCTGCTACCACTCCTAGCCAGGCAAGATCTATCATCCTCTGCTGCTTAAAATAAAAACAAGTCTTGAAGCCTGCTGTGGTTTGGTTTCTCTCTCCCGGAGATTATTACCCAAATTTATTGCCCACAATTTCTTCCTCCATGTTCTTAAGGTCTAAGAATATTTATGGTCTCTCCCCCTTGGGGATTTTTGCTACCAGTATAATTGCATAATGCCAGTATTATGGTTCCAACTCATCTGTAAGGGTGTGGGCAGCAACCTTTGCCAGTGCAAGTTAAACTGCTTTTTCTATCTGAAGGGGTTTTTCTGCCTGGTTTTTTGCTTCATGTTTCCCTTTGAAGTAATGAAGAACTCAGTCATGGTATTCTCTTAGTTACTTGTTCAGAACTACTTGAAAAGTGGAAATGTTATTTCTAGCACTCCTTCACTCCTGTGAATTTTCACACCTGTAGAAGGATGCTTTCAGTAAGCAAGGATGGAAGTTGCTAATGTGAGCCTTACCAGAACCAAGGCTGGCTCTGACAAGGACAGCCCAGTCCTGCAGTCCGCTACAAAAGGAGGGGAGCATTTTTGCATCAGTAGTTAGGTGAATATCATCAAGAAGCCCAGAGGACTCCTGGAGGCCAGACCATCTCCAGCTGGTTTAATGGTATGCAGACCTTGACAGAAGGCTATGTCATGCAGGCTGAGGTGTCTTTGCTGCTCTGTGGGCATGGCCTTAGCTTCACAGTGACACCAGCACAGCACAGTATACTATGCCTGTTAAATACTCTGTGTATACAGAATAATTCAAATGTGTCTCAAGGAACTTGCAAGAATTTCTAAGCCATGCCACAGCCTTGCAGCAGCACTGATTTTGCTAATCATTTTTAACAAGGAGGGCTCCTCATGTGTCATATACAAACATTGAATCTAAACATCTCTCAGGCTTTTGCTTTATAAGTTTCATTTTCTTTTATACAACCACCACACACACTTCTGGCAGAACACAATACCCAAATACACAGAGAATAACAAGCAGACCATTTTTTTCCTCAGCTTTATCCTGTAAATTCATGATACTATTTGCTTTCTAAAAAATAAACACTGGCCCACATATACAGACTGTTGAAAGGTCTCTCAATCTGCAAGCTCTACTTCTGCTAAGTGATGAGATTAACATACCTCTCAATGTCTAGAATTGTTCTTGCCCTTTGTAATTTGTGACCTCAGGTCCTCTCCACCTCATTGTGCCTTTCAATTCCTCCTCCTTCTTCTACACAGTCAGCAAAGTGCTCACAGCCTATGAAGAACAGGAACTCTCCCTTTAGCAAGGCTGCTCCAGTCAGATGAAATTTAAGCCTCATTGTATAAATTAGGGGATTGGGGAGTTTGTTTGGTTAGTTGGATTTTGTTTGGGTTTTTTGTTTGGTTTTGGTTTGGTTTGGGGTTTGTTGTTGTTGTTGTTTTTCTCTGTAAGATCTACAAAACAAGAGGTTTTTGAAAGAAAATATGTATGCAGTGTCAAGCTTGCAAGACAAGCTCAGGTAAACTTCAAAGTGTTTTTTTTTTCCCTCCTCCTCTGCCCCTTGCCCCCAGACAAATTATCATCTTAACACCATACAGGGAACGCTAGGACTCATTAGATGCTGCTTAGAAGGAGCTCTTTCAGTGTGTGTTATATACAAGGGCATAACAGGTAATCCATGAAGCTGCAGACTGCACAAGTCTGTGAATGAAACCTGGGTATGTCCCTGACATACTGACCAACCACCTTCTAAAGTGTTTTGAGCTGGCTTTGTCCTGATTTCCTATCCTGCTGTCCATGTCTAAGGCCAGACATCTATGAAGTAAACACAAAACATCTCATTTACAGGTGGCAGCACCAGAAAAGCATCCATTTAATGAACACAGATAATGGCATTTACAAAAATCACACAAATACTGCTAAGTCATATGCTTGGAAGACTAACTGTGAAGGAAGGACACATGCTCATGCTAGAAAGTAGTTTGCTTATGTCCTTGAGTGAATCCTGTCTCTAGCAAATGAAGTCAGTGTTAGTGAGCAAAATCAGCTGCATTAAGCTGTCAGAAGTGTTCTGCCAGGGAGTTTTCATGTTATGGGGCTCCTGTTCTGTAACATCCTCACAAGTTATTAGTCAGGCTCAATGTGTGCCTTCTTTATGAATTGATATTTTGCCTTGACTCAAAGCCCTTGCCTTTAAAACTGTATTTATTTAAAAGCTGGTTTTAATTCTCCTCCTTGCAAAGGGAAATTTGGAAGAGTATGCATGAAGCACTGTAGCAATGTGACAGGGGTTAAACAAGTCCTTGAATAACAGCTTTGAGAGCTATAGACTGCTTCATTCATCTTAATGATTATTTAATCTTGGAAGCTGACAGTAAGTTCCTTGCCTAGAGCATATTGAAAACTGACAAGGAGAGGGCATGATAAAGTAATGTGAATTTAATAGCAAAATAAATAATACAAAAGCTACTGCACTGATTACATTTTTCATTATCCTACTAAAGTCAATAGGAAAGCCATGCCTCCAACACCTTCTGGAAAAGATGTAAAGTTTCCCTCTCAGTAGCATACATATTTGCAATGGGAAACTCAGCCTTGGACAACCAGCCAGCTCCTGCTGAGCCCAGGGTGGCAAGCAGGTTGAAAGTGAAACCTGACTACCCTTTCTTCTGCCAGTGCTCTCCTGTACAGTGAACTCCCTCACTGGTCATGAAGGGAAAATGTACCACCCCCAGATGTTTTACAGCCCCAGTCTCAAGGGCATGACTTATCATTTATTCCACAAATCACTGCAATAGAACTTACTACCAAGGGAATTATTCTCTAGCTATCCGTCCTAGAGGACATTGCCAAGCCTCCCACACCCAGGAAAAAGAGACAGCTTCCTTTCTTGGCATCTGCCAGCTCACCTTCCTTGTCTTTATGGGCCTCCTGAAGGTATGTGACAGGCAAAACCCATTTTGGCCTTCCAAGGCTGCTAACTTGCTTGTACCAACTATTCAAGTTCTCCTGAGAGTTCAGCACTAGCAGCATTACCTGTGAGCACCATGGCAGAGGTTTTTGCATATTAAATTGCCCAAGATTGCCAGACCAAATTTATTGCATCACTTGCATGAGGCTGACTTGCAGGACTTTTCTGCCAGTATTTATGATGACCCTTAACATATTTAGTTAAAACTTGGCCCTATGATTAAATAATACATTTTAGATCTCAACTGAGATAACAGAAATCAGTATCATTTCCAGTACCAACCTGTGTGACTGAGTTGTTATGATTGCTCACTGAGACCAGTACAAAACAATGCATGCTCTTAGGTTGTTATACTGCTTTTCAATAACTGTAATTCCTTCAAAGGTAACACTTTTTTTTTTTTTTTTGTAACATCTGTATTGTCCTATTTATTTCTCTTCCTCATTTTCCTTTATGCTGGGTCTCATTTGCAGGTTTTGAATCAGTACTTGGTATTGGAGAAGCTAGTTTCTATGACCACAATATATTCACCAGTTCTATGTTCTTTTTAAATCCACTCTTGAAGCTGTTGCAGAGTTTGACTGTCTCACCAGTAGCCCTCCACCTTCACCTTCCCTCACCTTCATTTTTATGGATTTGTTCCCCACAATCTGTGAGACAAATAGAAGAACAGGCCACTTTCATTCACATAGACATACCCCTCTTCAAAAGTCTCTCAGCCTTCAGAATCTTGAAGCAAGTGACCCATCACAACCTCCTTCAGCCAGAAGGATGCTGACAAGGTCCAGTGAATATTAGTCTGACTGATGAACTGCTGCAGTAACAAACACTCTCTTTGCCTTGCACCATATTTAACATTTTAGTCTAGATTTCAAACTCTCCTTTGCAAAAAAGGGTTAAGTCTCAAGTACTAAAAAATCTGTTTAACACATATGCCAAGAATATAATGTACCAGGTATATGGTAAAAAATACACCTGATCACATATGGTGTCTGAAAAGTTAAACAACAGACATTAACACTTACAAAACAAGAGCTCAGTTAGGGAAAGAAAAAAGGCTTACTAAATTTGACATTTTCTGAGATACTAGAAAATCTAACAGTTATCAGTTGTCTCTAGGACATGCAAACTAATTATGTGCTTCAGTTTAGAGCAGCAGCATAGTAGTTCTGACCTGCCAGCAGTGCGCACCCACCTGCCTCATATCAACCTATCCCTGAAAAGACTGGATAGAGTCACTTTGAATCCTCCAGCACAACTTTAAAAGGTCAATTACTTGGGCCTGTTTAATGTGTGAGCTTCCCGTGGCTGCTGGCACTGCAGCCAACTGCTTACAGTGTACCTGCATCCTCCCTGTGCACAAGTCTTCTCCAGACCCTAGCAGCTGAGACTGTCACCTGGACAGGGAGCTGACCACCATCCTTTAAAATTTTGTAATTTATCAGTTCAGAACTTTAGCCCACAAAATCTTGCACACTTTGCACCCTTGCGTGAACAATGCCACCCCGGGAGCAGGTTATAGAAGCAGGCAGCCCCAGCATGACCCCAGCTCTGCTGTAGGGGCCCGGTGCTCACCTTTGCCCCGTCCAGCTGCATGCCCACCAGCCCCACTCGCTGTGTCCGCCGCCTCCCTGAGCATCCCGCCGCACCTCTTCTCGCTGTGGCAGCGGGAATTAGCCTGCAAACGGCAAAATATTTCTGCCTTCTTTAAAACGTACATGTATGTAAGCGTGTGTGCATGTATACGTGAATGTGTACGGCCTGCCAGCTTCGGGGGCGCGCAAGCGATGATCGGGACTGCGCGGGTTTGGGGAGTTCCCGACCCGGGAGCAATGATGGGTGGGAGAAGCAGCTCTCGCGGAGGGCAGGCGAGGGGGCGGGGGGCCGAGCCAGCCCCTCGGTCCATGGCAGGAGGAGGAGATCCCCCGCGCTGCAGCCCAATGGGAGCAGTGGCTCTTCCCTTTCTCCCGCTTCCTTTCTCCACCCCCAGCCCCGGGCTGGGGAGGCGGGAGGTGGCAGAGCTGCAGCCCGGCCACCGGCAGGGCGCGGGGCCAGGGGCAGCCCCACACGGCCCTCTCTCCGCCTCTGCTGAAACACCTGCGGAGGGGAAGGATGTCGGGGAGCGGCCGCCCCCGTCCGCGGGAGCGCGGGCTGGCCCCGGAGCCGCCCCGACGAGAAGGAGGAGGAGGAAGAAGAAGAAGAGGAGAAGAGGAAGAGAAAGGAGCAGGAGGGAAGTGGGGAAGTTGTGCCTTGCCCGCCCGGTCGGGAGCCGGAGCCATGGGCCCCGCCGGGGGGGTGCGGGCCGCCCCCTCGCTGCTGCTCTCTCTGCTTCTCGGAGCTTCGGCCCCGCTCTGGCTGCGGGCGGAGAAGCTGGGTGAGTGAGTTCGGGGGGTGGTGAGCTCGGGGATGGGCGGGTGAGGAAGGGGTCCAGGCTGCACGGCCCCTCGGGGGGTCCACCTTGCGCAGAGGACGAGCACTGGGGTGCTGTGAGGAGCGGTCCACGCTGTCCTCGCCTTGTTGCTGTGCGAGAGCGCAGCCTGAGCTGCTCTCGGGCTGTATATAGCTGACCTGGTTAATGCTCGCCGGGTTTATCCCCGTGTCTGAGTAGCTGTGAGATTAAGGCAGTAACCGGCCCTAGGCTAAATGCACACTTGGGCTTGCTTCGGCTTTCCTTAATTAGGATTTTTATTTTTTTTTTAAGAAGTCAAACAAGCGGAGCCAAACTCTCCGGCAAGTTGTAGGCAGGGTCTGGGAGCGGCTCCGGCCCTTCCCGCGGCCACCTGGGTGCGTCGCCCCGGCTGCTTCTCGCTGGCCCCAGCGGAAGAAGCCCCGGGCGCGACAAGCGGCGCTGGGCCACCGGCAAGAGCTCCTCCGCCCCGCTCGCCGGGGCTGAGTCCCTCAGCTGAGTCCCAGTGTCTCAGCCGGGCGCAGGAGGGTCTGCTCGCACACCAACCCACTGAGACCGAGCACACTCGTGTCGGGACAGAGCTTGGTAGGGATCTCGACAGCCCTTTTGTGATGCTTCAGCTCGCCCAGTGAGGGCTCGGGCTCTCCTCTTCTTAGCCGGTGTTTTTATGCGGCTCCCGGTTAAGCTTCCTGTGTAAATTACAAACACAGCCGACTGCTCCTACCGAGGAGTTGCAACCTTTTGGCTGTGGCATTTGTATGGCCTGATGCATCCATCTTAGAGGAGTTCACTGACAGCTACTGGACTGGTAAAATAGTTAACACTGGAAATTAAGCGTAACGAGCTTGATCGTGCATTCGGATAAATTAACAGTCCTTGCACTAATGTTCCAACTTGGCTGCAAGTTCCAGAACCGAGGGCATTAGCAGTGCATCCAGGCAGTGGTATAGAGTTTGGCTGATTTATGCCTCTCTTTCCCACAACTTCCTACGAATGGAGATTTTTTTATATGGATCTCCACAGAAGGAAGAATTTGGTATGAGTTGTGTTGCTTTTCCACTTGTCAGCTTCGTGCCAGCTTTGCTATTCTGTCCTCAGTATGTTTCCCTGTTTTGAAACTCCAACTTGGCATGCTCCAAGAAATATATATGAACCAAAGGGGGGAAAAAAATATACCCTCATTGCCCTATTTTCATCAGTGTTTTGTGGGGGGGTGTTTGTTCCTTTCCTCCTTTACTAATATTTGTCTTGTATGTGATGACAATGATTTGTTAGTTTGTTTCCCCTTTCACCAATGTTTGTCTCACATGATGACAACAAGCAGAAAGTTATTTGGAGAGTCAGAAACAGTAAGTTTGTTGCCATTCTGTAATTTGAGTTTTCTTTTTTTTAGTGCAGTAGGAATCCTACTCTTAAATTAATTGGCGAAAGCACTTAGATTGCATTAAAAAACATTTCTACTATCAAACCAACAGCAAGGAAACACAAGTAATATTTTGTCTGATTCTCTTTGGACCAAAGTCCAATTTATGAGTCTGAACAGTGTCTAGAAAGCAGATGAGATTTTGACCTCTGTCTTTCCTTTCTTCTCAGGGTGCAGCCATTCTATTCCTTTATTGCTATTACCCTGTAAATTAGGGGCTAAATGTTCTAAAGTCACACCAGTGGAGAAAGGAGATAAGGATAAGTGGATACCAACTTCCTGTTACACAAGCCTCTCGACTTGATTTAAAAGTTGTGATGGAGCACTGGAAGTGCCAGAGCAAATCAGGCTCTGGTTGCAGCTAATTCTGTATCTGGTCACCACTGGTGTCTTCAACCAGCTGCTTCAAAGAGAGATGCACTGGTTTAAATATACTGATTTCAAAATATTCGGTTTTAAATATAAAGTAGCACACTTTTCTGGCTTCTCGTGAGCTGGCTGCTCAGCCTGCTTTTTTTTCATGACCGGCTCGCCTTCCCTTTCAGTTTTCCCTGAGGGATGCTACAGATCAAGGATGAAGCTGCTGTTACAGCTTCTGTTCTCTCACTTAAGTTTTAAATTAAGGAAAAGGCCCTTTCTTTCCCTGTAGCTTGGTTGCTTCGTAGCATTGCTCGTATCCAAGTGTGACTGTGCAGAGCCCAGGTGTCAGCTCTTCTGCTCTTGAAAATAAGTTAAATGTGTGTGTGTTGTCCAAAGCCATCTGAAACGTGGAATTCTGTTGTTCATAGAATGATCTTAGGGAAGGCTCTGTGTTTAGGGGTCTGGTTTTAATTAAAACATTTTAATAAGCTTAATAGGTCTCACCTGGGGACAAATATCACATCTATGACTGTCCATGAGTCATAAATAGCTTTGGCATTTGTAATAAAAGGTTCTTGTTTTCTCTGTCAATTCTGATATGTGCTGATAATAATTTCTCTTGTGGTTTCAGTTGCCAGTTCTTTGCTGACAACAAACTATGTCTTGTTCCCTACTTGTCAGCCTCGTGTGGCTGTGCCTGACCTGGTCTGTCTTCTCAGCATCTCCTTTTGGTGGTTCAAACCTAAGGTAGAAAGGAGGGAAACCTGAACACATTATCTTTGCCTTTCACTGTCTTCTGTTTTTTCTTTCGGTTTCATTGAGCAAGACTTTGAACCATGCAATTGTGGAGGGCAGATATCTAAATCAGAGTTGGATCTAAGTCTGTCTTTATTACATTTCTGGCTGGTAGGACTTAGAGCTGACCTGAGGGTTGGTTGTTTGTTAGAAGGACACAATAGGAAGGGGAATTTTATTCTCTTAAGATTTAAGCTACTGCTCCTGCTATAACCCATTTGTTTTCACTTCAAATAAAGCATGGCAAGGAAACTTGTGGGATTTGCAGATGAGCATCTGAACATGAACTTTGCATGCAGGATTCCTGAGTCTGGTGACAGCTACACCCAGGCAGAAGAATTGATGGGCAGTAGACTCAAACTTTTTTGCAGTGAGGTTGTTATTTAATGTGACAACAGCATATGCAGTAATTATGAGAGCTTATGCTTGTTCTCAGGGGGTTGTACAAAACCCGTACCAAAGAATATTGGTGTGATCATGCTAATCCACTTTGCATGCCCATATCCAGCAGCCTGAAATGCAGAGAGAGATGAATCTTTCTTGTACCCACCCCCTTCCAGTTTCTGAGTATAAGTGATTGGTAGATTTTTCAGTTTGTTTGCATTTTGTCCTTATGTCTGCTTCTTTCCTTGGCTTGCTCTGTCTTGCCTTGTGAATGCTGGTTGGAATCACTAAAGAGGGAGGAAACAGTTTTCTGGTTGCAGTTCATAAGCCACATGAAAATGGCAATGTTTCCAGTTGCACAGGCTTTGCTATAAATAGCTTTAAGCCCTTTATATGTACTTCTCTTTAGGTTATCAGGGGACATATTTCAAACAAAATCAGAGACAGGGAGGCTGCTGGGAATCTCACTGACAAAGGAGGGAGGGAAAAAAAGATGCCTTGGGAAAGTTGTTACCTGCACATTCACATAACATGCATGACTGTTGAATCATAGTTCATGCAAATTACTTATTGATTTTCATATGCAAAACCAAATTCATTTATATTTATCAGAATGGTGCCACCCTTAGTCCACTGGAGCTACATTTGTAGTACAGTAAAAAATGCTTTGTAAAACATTGACTTGGAGGATGCTTATGCTGCTGTATGGAAATGCCTCAAAGCCAAGTCAGGTCCCAGTTGCACAGTTTTGAAAGCCCACCTGAGCTAACACACCACCCCAGGAAATGTGGTCTTGAGTGGTGGCAGGCACTGAAGCCCTCAGCAGAGACACCATTGTGGTTTGGGGCTGGCTGTGTTGTATCAGATGCTCTCCCATGGCATGTACTCATCAACACATGGGTTTGCACCATCTGCTAAGAATAAAACAAGCCAGACAAAATCAAAATAAAATCCTTCTGACTGGATTCAGTGGAATGGTGTTGGATCCCAGCTATCTGCAATTAAAAAAAAAAAAAAAGTTAATAGCAATGCATAAGAATGAGCACACAACTTCCCTTAAAAGGCTTAATTAGCTTTTCAACTGGGATTAGGAAACTTCAAACTGGGACAATCTGCTAGTGGTGCTTAAAGAAAATAAAATTAGAAGGATAATAGTTTGACTAGTTTTAAGAGTATGCAGTATCTTAATCTTTGCTTTCAGAATAAATTATGAGCTATCTAATTAAATTCATTTAGATTGTGAAATTGTGTGTGTGCTGAAGACATTTTTGAGGTTTGCTGGACGCTTGCATGTAGAAAGGCTGCCAGTAGTTATGGTTAGAATTGTTGATCCTGTATAATTAAGCCTGGGAGCTGAGTGTGTTATGAGGAGGAAGTACTTTGGTCTTTCATTGCTTCTCTCCTTGTCTCTTCTTTCATCAGAGCCAGACTTGTGTCTCAGGAATCTCCTTCCAAGACGTGAAGGTTTACCTTGGTGGTGGTGTGGGACTTTTTCATCTTCCCTGAGCAGGATTTCCAGTCCCAGTGCAACCATGCTAATTATTTCTGTTTCTCTGAGGGATGGGGTTGCTGTCTGTTGGCAGCAGCTGCCTGTGTGGTGGCTCCATGCTGGTTCTGCATGCAGGGAGAGGGAAGAATTGAGTATGTTCAAGCCATGCTGGCATTGCACAGCTCCAAAGGACTTCAGTAAAGGTGTTCTCATGTGTGAGAGGGACAGAAGAATAGAAGAGGAAAGCAGAGTAAGGCTAGAAATCCAGAGCCAAGGCCTCTTGGAAGACCAGAATCTTCATTTTGATATTTAGTATCACACATTTAGCCTCAAGCTGCTAAAATAATGTTAATCAGGCAGTTAGTAAAGCTCTAAAACACTGTTTCTTCCCTCAGCTACTGCAGAAACCTTGTTTCTGTCACAGCTTTAATCTGTGATCAGGTTTTTGGCACTTTCACTGCAGATTGTTCAGCAATATTGGATGTCAGTCTCGTGCTTTGACATTAAAGTTGAAGTCATGTTGATGTCATCTTCCAGATGTTCATGTCTACTGAATAAAAATTGTGTTTATTTGCTTTATTTCAAATCACAAAACCACATGGGGAGTTCTGGATGAGATCCCTGATGCTATACAAAGGCCTGGGTGTCCTGTTAGAAACTGAACAAAACTTTTCTTCATGGTGTGGTAGGAGAGACTTCAAAACACTGGAATTATAGGTGGATGTCTTCACCCATCGGAACAGAATGGCTTTGTTGTTGCAGCTGCAGTAATTGCCCCAAACTTCTTGTGTTCTGCTCTGGTGCCACACTTGTTCTGTGTTTGACTTAATACAGTCAGCTAAGCTTTAATTGTAAAACAAGCTCAAAACAACAACAGAAAAGTCTCTTTTCTCCTCCAAGCATGAAAACCAATTCTATTTTAACCTGTAATACAAATTCAAGCATCCTGCTGGTCGTACTCTACTGGGAGACTTTGACAGAGAGGTCCACTGCTAATTCTGGAGCTGTTACCCTTGCTGTTGCCTCAGCTTGCTCCCAAAGCCAGGGATTTGCATCATCTCATGTTCGTTGTGTCAGCATGGCGCAGGGGAATTGAAGTTGAAATGCCTGGAAGCCACAGAGCTGAAGGCTTTAAAGCATAGCTTCAAAAGATAAGCTCTCATTGTAGTGTGTGTTGTTTTGTGCCACATGCAATGAGAGGCTGGAAGTGGCAATGTTTTCAAACCCAAGGAGTCAGCACTTGCTGATCTATTAGTATTTTGTGACAGACAGGAGAGGTGTAGTTAAACTTGTGGTCCTTAAAACAGGGGTCTGAGAACATGCAGATTTTCAACAAGTGATAATGCTTGTGTTTTGAAAATGAATCTCCTTTTCCTTTAGATGAGATTCAGTCCCTGAGTTCTCTAGGTGGAAAGCAAAGTAATGTTGTATCAAAAGAAACTGAGCAGTTAATATTGAGTGAAAAATCATTCAGACCTAGTTCTGTTGTACCCCATTTCAAAATCTGAGAACAAGATAATTTGCTGCTGCTACTACTAATCAAAAAATTCTAGCGAAGACATAGTCATGGACTCTCAGGACAAGTGTGTACACAGGGTGGCATTAAACATTTTCTTCTCCACTTCCACATTCATTTGTTCTGTGACACATTAATGTGAGACTGCAGACACAGAAACGATGCTGTGGATCACAGAGGCAGAACCAGCACTATAATACTTAAGTAATGATCTAGTTGCTGTCCTTTCTACTCTTTAAAAAAATTATTTACTTTATTTTCCAAATATCTGTCAGAACAAATCTATACATGTAGCCAAAATGGACCAGGGAGCTCATAAACTTTGCTGGTTTAGGGAGCTGCTGAATACACCCTTCTGGTGAAGGTGAGCATCAGGCAGGCTGCTCACATGAGAATGCAGGGGGGGGAAAAGAGATTTCTTGCTTTCAGTGCTCCAGATCAGCAGCCTGATGTAGCTCTTTGGCCATATCTTCATCTTAGTTCAGTTAAGTTTTGGTTCCATTTCCACTAGAATTGTAAGGAGCCGCTTGTTTGATTGTGTTACCCATGGAGGACATTGCTAGTTTCCTAGAAGTTGGATTGACTGAGTCAAAAGGCAAAACAGAAAATTGTGTCTTGCTAATAAATTCCAATTATTGTTTCCATACCAAGCTAATTAATTTTCTCTTGAGATACTTTTTAATTTACCCCTTGGGGATAAGGGAGGAGGTTGCATAATTTGCTTTCTGCTGTCCTTTCTTACTAAAATGTCATGTATTCCACCTAGGCATGCAGGCAAAAAACGTGAATGTGTGATTTTTTTTTTTTTTTTCAAGTAAGATGGGACAGGTTTGCTTTTGAGAAAAAAGGTCCACTCTTCATCACTGATAACTGTCAATCTTGCCTGACTTGTGTCACATTAGCAAGGGAATAGCATATTAAGGAAAAGAAAAAAAAAAAAAGTGGGTGGTGGTTTCATTCTATCATGTTCAGCTACTTCCTCTTACCCAAATTAAAGCTGTTTTGAAACCTTGCCTTCCCACCTGCTACTGTAACTGGAACAGCTCTGCTTCAGCCTCTTCTTACCCTGGTGTCTCTGAATTTCCTGTCCCTGTGGGTTTGTCAGTCCTTAGCACTGCTGTGAATATTCCTATTTCTGTGCAACCCAATATTCGAGTCTGGCCCTGAGCTTGCAGCATATGTTTCCCACACAGTCCAAATTTGGTGCAATATACTGTAAGTTAATCTCTAGTAAAGCACAGCAAAGAGAAAAACTTGGGGAAAAAACAGATGGAGAAAGTAGAGCAAACAATTTGCATATATATGATATGTCTCTCAGTTAAGATTAACATTTCCTACTTTGCCTGAAAAACCCTTAATGGAAATCCAACTGCATGTTTGCCCAGATCAGCAGAATCAGAAGAGATGCCCTCATGGCACAATGTTCTCCCAGCACAGAGGGAACCCAGGATGAGGGAGTAGGACTCCATCTCCTGCTGTGGCCTCACATCCCTGTCGGGTTACTGGGATGCTCTAGGCAGAAGGACGTGGAAGAAGCTTCTATTTGAAGCTTCACCAGGGTCCTGGGTTACTCTGCATGGGTGGCGGAGGGAGGAGCATGGCTATCCACTCATTTGTTTACAGTCCTTCAAGGTTCCTCCTGGATATGTGGTTACAAAGTTCCTTCTGGGCTTGGGAGTGACCTTCTCAGTGTCTTCCCTGCACTTGAGGTGCATAGTGTAAACACATATCCTAAAGTGGGCAGCTCTTTGTTAGAAAGCAAACAAAATCAACTTCCCTTTAGCAAAAAGGAGACTTTACACTTCAACTACACTTCCATACTTGTGTAATTCCACACAGACCAATAAAATGTTGAAGTGGTCAATCACATCAACACACCACCTCCAGGAAAGAAAAGCAGTGAAAGACACTACGCAGGAAATAAATAAATTACAAATATCTTTTTTTGTTGCAGCAGTTCAAAAGCCAGAGAAGTTTTCTCACACCCACAGTCTCCAGAGCACTGTATTTAGAGTGCTGAAAAGCAAATTCCAGTGCTGAAACTTGGTTCTCTTGAGGACTACGTTTGGGTGCACTGCTGAAGTCCTGGAAGCAGTGACTAAAACATACTTGTTTTTGACATGCACTTCAGCACTGTCTGTCTTTCACAGATTGGGATGCAACCAGACAGTGCTCCTGAAAAGCAAAGGCAAACCTAGTTTGCTCCTATTTCTGGGTATTTGATAGAAGGAAAGCAAGCAAACTCTATGATGCTATTTACATTCTGGTGTCAGCCTTGTCCCTTATGTGTGGCAGGATCTTGTTCTTTGCAGAATGCAGAGATTTCTTCATCCTGTGTCCTCATACATAATTCATAGCCAAGGGTCTGGCAGGCTGTAACTGCCTTCTCTCCTTCGGGCACTGTGACTTCTGCACTAATCTGAATCATCTTGCCACCGAGGTCTCATGCATAAATGTAGCCACGTAGCATAAGTTCTCATCCTGTCACCAGTGCTTAGGATGTGTGTGCAGATCACAGAATGTTAGGGGTTGGAAGGGACCTCAAAAGATCACTGAATCCACCCCCACACACACCAGAGCAGGATCACTTAGAGCAGGTCACACAGCAACACATCCAGCTGCGTTTTGAATGTCTTCAGAGAAGCAGGCTCCACAACCTCTCTGGGCAGCCTGCTCCAGGGCTCCAGCACCCTCACAGTGAAAAAGTTTTTCCTTGTGTTCAGCTGTCCTGAGATGGTTGCTGTCCAGGAAGTTCTTTGATTAAGCAGCAAAATTAGTCAAGTTTTTATAGATAGAGTGAAAATGGAAAAGTTTCAGGGTGTCAGCTTCTGGTTCATATCTGTGTGCCTTTAAGTAAGACTTAGCCTGCTACTTGTTAAGGTGGCCAACGAGTTTAGGGGAACACAGCTTCCTGGTGATGAAAGAAGTTGCTTATAAGGAGGTTTCTGCTTTCTTTTGACATTTTAGCAGTAAATAAATAAAATCACTTTCTCTTTATTTTCTCTTTTTTTCTCTTTTTTTTCTCTTTTTTTCTATTTTTTTCTTTTTTTTTCTTTTTTCTCTTTTTTTCTTTTTTTTTCTTTTTTTTCTCTTTTTTCTCTTTTTTCTCTTTTCTCTTTTTTCTCTTTTTTCTCTTTTTTCTCTTTTTTCTCTTTTTTTCTCTTTTTTCTCTTTTTTCTCTTTTTTCTCTTTTTTCTCTTTTTTTCTCTTTTTTCTCTTTTTTTCTCTTTTTTTCTCTTTTTTTCTCTTTTTTTCGCTTTTTTTCTCTCTTTTTTCTCTTTTTTTTCTCTTTTTTTTCTCTTTTTTTCTCTTTTTTTTCTCTTTTTTTTCTCTTTTTTCTCTTTTTTTCTCTTTCTTTTTTTTCTCTTTTTTTCTCTTTTTTTCTCTTTTTTTTCTCTTTTTTTTTCTCTTTTTTTTTCTCTTTTTTTTTCTCTTTTTTTTCTCTTTTTTTTTCTCTTTTTTTTCTCTTTTCTTTTAATTATTATTATTTCTGTCTTTGCAAACTTCTGCAAAGATGGGAGGCTTCTGGGGTAGTAAAGGCTGCCCAGGCTGTTTGTGGCAATCCAGCAGAGTCATTGCCATGTAGGTCAGCACAGCTGGAAAGACCTCCCCAGCTACTGGCATGTGGCTGTGCCTGCAATTTGTAAAGAACTCTTTCACTTGGAAAAGTGGCAGTGGAGTTGTAAGCTCCTTTGCTAGATAAGGCATTTATAATGGTTGTCAGGGAGAGTTTTTCTATGCTTGATGATGCTGATCCAACTGGTTGCCAAAATAACTTCTCATATGTTTGAGGCAGAGCATCTCCTGAGGCTGGCTTCAGGGAACACCCTGAGGGAAACCAGCCCCCAGCCACAGCTGGGGAATGACTGGGGGAGGGGGAGAGGAGGAGGCATCACAGCTGGGCACGTGGAGGGAATTTGTGATTTAAGGAACCACTGTGGAACCAGTTGGAGATCATTTGCTGCTTTCTCATTCCTACTTTAAGAGGGACATTAGAGTAAATGATGTCTGTAAAGAGGAGGGAGAAAAAAAAAATCATGCTGTGGTTTGTTTGACCTCCCTCTCCTTTTGCATCCCTTTGAAGTTGGTAAGTAAATAATCTGAGCAACAAAATCAGCACTCCACAGTATTGCTTTGTTTCTTCTGCTGTTCTGCCTTCCCTTCCTGCTCTCAACCCTCCTCCCAGTCAATGCTTGGTTAGTAAAAGCGGTGTCCTGAAGAACTGCTGCAGCGCAGGGGTTAAAATGTTTCCTGGAAACCCAATGGAATCAACCAAATTAAAATGCAATTCAAAGAAAATATTTACACACTATTTATTTTTCCTTTTGTGCTATAGCATGCTGCAAAGTGGAGGACTTCTTCCCTTGAAAATTTATTAATACTAATTGAAAGACCATAGAAGATTGCAGTCACTGTTGTTTTTTCCAGGTCATTAGAGACTTGCCTTAATTTTCTGTGGTCTCATTCCTTATTTGAAAAGAGTTTTGTTTTTTTTTCTGTGTCCACAAAATATCATGAAAAGTGTAAAGGTGGACTCCTGAAAAACAAACACAAACAAACAAAAAAACCCAAACTCTTGTGGATTTCTGTACTTCAAATGCAGGGCTCAGCCAGCTGCTCAGCTGGTGTAAATGGCATCTACCCTGAAACCGGTGGCTTGTGACATCCCCAAATGCCTGTCACCACACCTCCCCCAACCCTGGCTGCCTGCAGCTTTGGGTCCCAGTGTTGCTGGGATGCAAGGAAGAGAACTGGAGGTACTTGCCTGCCCAGGGATGCCTCAGGCCCATGATCCTGCCCTTTCATTGGTTAGCTGCATGAGCACCTGGTCAGGAAAAGCACAGAGGTCTGACATCTTTCATCCTTCTCTGGAGAAATGCCAGGTGTAGGTCCCAGCCACATGGTGGTCTCTTTCTCTCCTGTTATGATGGCACAGCATTAAAGCTGATGCTCTTGACCCTGGTTTGGCAGTGGAGAGGTTAGAGTAGAAGTACTGGATTTTGCTCCTTTGCCTCAAAAAGGGGTGAAGGTACAAACCCTTTTGTGTTTGCAGCGTGCACGATTCTGTCAGTGATGAAGGTCAGAGGAGCTGTATGAAAACAGAACACACCAGTGGGGTTGGATGGCATCTGCCAAAATTCTTTACTTTTGCCCTGGCCTTTTTTTCCTGTCCTACATGAGCAGGGAGGCCACAGGTTTGACTGGAAAGAGTTGGTTTCTTTTTTAGATACTTATCTCTTCCTATGCATAACTCAAATCTTTTTTTTCCAGTGTGGATTCAGGACTCCTTCTTGACTTGGTTGTTAATAAGGTGGAGCTATTACTTCAGAGGCAGCTTTATGTAATATGAGACAAATGTAATTTCTCCTTCTGGAGCTTCTCCTCAGAGCTTGCAAAGCTATGTCCTGAACTCAATGGCATTTTCTTTGCTTTGTCTGTGTCCATTTGCAGCGTTGGCTCTTCAGAAAGTGATGAGTTTTGGTTGAATCCAAAATGTAGGTAAAGAAGCTCAGTCTTCTGCTCTCTCCTCTCAAGAGAAGGATAAATGGGAAGAAAGGACAGACCAGCAGACCTCCAGTGCCTTTGTACCCTGGGCTCCAGGAGAGCAAACCATGTCCCAGGCACTACCTTATCCCAAGCACTGTGGTGAAGTTGGGTGTGCAAAACGATTTCAGACAGGGAGAGGTGAGGCAGAGAGGGGAATAATGTTGCTTTGGGGGTCTTTGTCTCAGTGGAAAGGGATTGGCAGCCACAGGGCAGCAGGGAGTGGGGTCTGTAGCCTGTATGGCTGAGGGAAATGCTGGTTCCCGATGGGGCTGGTGGAGAAGGCAGAAGAGGGAAGGGAGCTGCTGGCTGTGTCCACGAGCACACCTAACACTTATTTAGCACTGGAGCAAGTCCAACTTCATTATGAATTGCTTGGTGAGGGTGCATCAGAGGGATGAAAAAAAGCAGCTGTTTGCTGCCAGGATGTTGTAGCAATGTTTCTGAAGATGCACTTTGATACTGTGCTGCGTAACCGTTTTGTAGCCGGTGGTATAAACACCTTTGGTGAAAGGTGCAGCACGCAAAAACTTCTGAGAGCAGTTGTTTGGAAAACTGTAGCCTCTCCCCTAAGTCAGAGGGTGGTGTGTTAAGTGCCTGGGTGAAGGTGCTGTGCTCACCCATCTGTGTGTGTGAGCAAGCAGTGGAAAAGCTCATGGAGGAGAGGAGTGGGGGGGCCAAGGCTCAGCTGGTGCACTAGGAAGAGATGGGAGGAGAGAGTCAGCCCAGCCAGGTAATTCTGGCTGCTGGGAGGGTACCTGAAGGAACCAGCATAATTTTCAGAGGTCTCTCACTCTGCTGCTTCTGAGATCACCACCATTTTTCTAAAGCCACAGTATCTGTCAAGGGCTGTGTCCAGGGCAGCTCACAGTGTGGGGCTAGAGCTTGCTCACAGGCAAGTTAGATCCTGGAGGGGGCCCTCCTGTCTGTAAGCCAACAGCTGTGGTCAGACCCAGCCCAGCTGCAGCTGGTTGGAGATATTCCTTCACCTTCTCCCATGCACATCCATCATGCATGTGTCTGAGGATGGGAAATGGTACTACTACCTGCCAGCCCCCTGGTACCACTCTCACCCTCTCCCCAGGGACATGCATTGGTGTCTTCTGGTGAGGTCCCAGATGTAGTTGTCCACACGTGCACTGCTCTGGGTGAGCACGGTGTGGCAGAGGGCAGGGTGCAAGCGGTGTGTCTGCTGCTGCAGCAGGAGGGGCTGGTCGTGGCTCTCACCTCTTGGGGAGTTATTTCTGTTGTCTGGTGTAGAAGGCTATTTTTATCTGTGGTAAAAAGCCTTAATTCCAGCATCCTCTGATCTTTGGTACAACCTATGCATAGGCCAACAGGCCCATGATCTTGATCTTGATTCAGATGCCCCTGGGATCTCGCTTTACAAAACATCTTTGGTGTGCCTTCAGTAACTCTTGGTGCTGAGGGGAGATTTGATTAAATCTAAGCATGTTTAGACTTTTGGCTGCTGAATACCTGGTGCTCAGATATTTTGCTTTGCTTCTATCCAGTCCAGAGTGATGAGACCTGGATGTCTGAGGCAAGGCTGCCTTTCACCAGGTGTAGTCTGACTTCTTGGACGTTTCTGCAGGTCTTGCTGTGAGCAAGTTTTTGTCATGACAATTTTCCTTTGAGGCAGGAGGAACAGAGGCAGCAAGGGATGTTACAGATGCAGGATGCTGCTGTGCTTGCCTCTCATCAGCTGGAGTGTTTGAATGGCCATGCTTCTCCAGTGAAAAGTCAGGAAACAGCATTTATGCTTTCTTAGCTCAAAAGATATTTTGATGGTAATACAGTGCAATGCTGATTCAAAGGCAGATTTTACCAAAAAAAGGAGTTTCCCTGGGAACAAGACCTTGTATGGAGGGCAGGGTGAGGCCTCTGGTGCACAGTTTTCTCTGTATACTTTCTGCAGAAATACAGAGCTCTGTGACCTAGACAATTGTTAGAGTCTTGCCATAATAGTGATGTCTTTCCAGCTTTATACCACAGTGGATCCTTGGGACTGTACTGAGGTGACAGAGGTCAGAACACATCCCAGCAAGATGAAGCCTATGTGAACCCCAGGCTTTTCATTTGAAGGAGCTCATCCTCGAGATATTTTGTGGTGGTTGTGTAACTTTTACCTTTGTTTTCCCTTTTCTTTCCCACTAAGTTGCAAACCAAGCTCCAGATTGCAGCTACTTTATTTTCATTAGCCCACCTAAAGTAAATGCTCATAGTTAAAAACACTAAGTTTGATTTAAAGGCCGTGGGCAGTTCTTTTGTACTACTCATCAGTCATCTATACAGGCAGCAAGGCTGTCCTGTGTCCTGCTGGAAGGGGCCTAGTTTTATGCTGCTTGGACCTCCCTGGACCCTCTGTGGGCTCAGAGTTGACAGCTGATGAACTGTATTGGTACTTATATTTTTATTCCTATTAAAAAGATGATTTGCTCAAGTGGCCAGTTTGCTTTTCATCCTGAGCACATTCCTGTGCATTCTGAAATCAACAGAGATTGAGCAACTTGAACAACTGATATTTTTTTTTTTTTTAAAGCATGTGAACAAAGAGATCTGCAAAACCATATTTAATTTGATTTATGGAGATATGACTTTGGAACTATGTCTCCTCTTCACCTCTATTCCAAGCACGAACCTGCAACAAAATTAAATAGCAGGCAACAAAGCTGGTAATAAGGACAAAGCTTCAAAATAAATGCTGTTGCTTGTGAAAAAGCAGCTGAGTGATTTGGCTGAAATGGCAGTGTAATTATATAGTAGAGAGTCAAAATTTGATAGCTTGGAGCTTACCTTTGCACAGCATGCCACTTTCCCTCCAGCCTCCACTCTAGCCTGTCTCTTTAGCAACACTTTGTTTCTAGTTGTTCACCTTTAAGTCATCTCATCAAATTTAAGTTTGTTCCTCCTAGTGAGTGTGGAAGGAAATTCAGAATGTAATTAAAACGAATAGACCAAAACAGTTGAACCAAAATACCCCCAAAAGTAAAATTCTGGGTAGTTAAACTGAACACTGTGAATTCCCAGCTCTGCAGGACTCTTTATTTGCTTAGCACTTCTAGGACAAGTTTCAGTTTTGCAGTGATAAAGGGTAACAGCGTACAAGACTCCCATGTAAAGAGTGCCTAACTTGCCTAAAACTGGAGGGGGCTGCCTGTTGTATGCACTGGAGTCACAAGTGCAATACTTCCCATGATTTGAAGGACTCAGCAGAATGAAATGGCTTAAGCTTGAACATAGAACTAGAATTTACTAGGACACTTTTAAATAATTCACCAAAAATCTCTTCCTTTGGTGGTCAAGGTCTCTTTATCTGATATCTGCTTCCTTCCCCTCCATGTATGCTTCCTGTTTTCCATGTCAGCCCCCACATCCCCCCATGTATTTCCATGTGCCTTTTCCTGTTGTCATACAGACTGCTGCAGCTGCTCCTCAGATGCCTCCACCAAGGAAAGGCTTCAAAGCCAAGCTGGCTCCTACAGAGTGCCAGGAAAAAAATCACTTTGTGGGAGCCCACCCTCGCCCCTTGAGCAAGGAGGGAGTAGCTCTTGTATCTCTGGGCATGCCCCCATGAAGCACCCTGGGTACGTTAATCATGCACACCCCACCTCTGAAGCCCCTCTTGTGTCTTTGCCTTGCCTTCTCGGCTTTTTGTATTGTGCAAGTGGTGCGAGAAAACCAGCAGGAAAGTAAGATGGCTCAGGTCTATGATAGTATGTGGTTGAACCACAGCTGTGCTTTCATTGTGACTCAGTTACCCTCTCTGACAGCTCTTTCTGTGAAAATATAATGTGGAGTGCTGAGTGGAAGAGAACTGTTTGAAAAAGGATCATACCTACTGCAGGTGGAATTGCATCTTCAGTGTTTCAGTAGGGTTTGGCTGTAAACCAGAAAGCCAGAGAGACTGCACAGGACTGTCCAATGCATCTTAGTTGAGGAGTGAATCCAACCCTCCTTTCTCCTGCTTTACATGGCTATTTATTTAGGTTATTTATGTGCCAACAACAATGCAACTGAGGTGGAGTGTTTCAGAATAGTTTTTTAAAAGGTGGAGGTGCATGTGAGACATGATTGAGTGGCCAGGACTTTCTTACACATTTGAGGAATATGTTTGGGTTTTATTCCTTGTTTCTTCTCCTCCTGCAGGGGATGGATGTGGGCACATGGTGATGTATCAAGACAGTGGAACCCTGGCATCTAAGAACTATCCTGGGACATACCCAAACTACACTCTTTGTGAAAGGAAAATCCAAGTGCCTCCAGGAAAACGCCTGATCCTGAAAATTGGAGACCTGGATATTGAATCCCAGAAATGTGAATCCAGCTACCTTACCATTCAGAGCTCTTCAACATTGCATGGTAGGTAAAAGATAAGGCAGTGGCTGGTTCATGAACTGGTAAAAGTGTGAATATAACCCAGCTCAACAAAATGGAAGAATCATCACCCTTTGTCTTTTCCTCCTCATTTTTGTGTTGGTGTCATCAGCACAAAAGACCATTGCAAGTACCTGGACCTCTATCAGCCCTGCAGCCTTCTCTGGTAGGCTAATAGCTAGCTCATGAGCTAGACAGAGACAAAATAAGAAACTGGAGTCAGCAATCCTGTGTACCTCTATTTGCCAGGCAGTGCAGGGCTCAGAGAGGGGATAACCCTTGTTATTGCTAGCTATTAGTCACTGATAACCTTTGCCAATGTACAGGATTTAATACTTGCAGATATTAAATGCCTGCAGCCAGCCTACACTGCTGAAAGGGATTTGCACAGGAAGATCAGTGAGTAATCTGCTATAGCTGTGCACTTTAAACAATAGCAACAACAACAAGATCCTCCCCAGAGAACCTGAGCCCTTCCTCACATTGGTTTTCCCAACCAGTTGCAGTTTGATCTACTCTTTCTAGAAGAGTCAAGCTGATTTTCAAGTTGGTGAGTCATTTTGCAGAAGTCCAGTTTAAATTCAGAGCTGCAAGGAGCTCCACAATGCAGGAATAAACTTGTGAAGCAATGGTTGATGAAGTGTTGTCTGCTGGGAGTGGGCTGGAACCCTTCTGAGGCTGAATGTGCTCTGCTGGGCTGAACAAGCAGAATGGATTCAGTGGGAGAAGATGATGAAGAGATGAGCTACACAGAGTCTGTGCAGCTTTTCCAGCTCACCCAGCTCATTACTTGGCTCAGTAAAGTGTGTGGCTCTAAGATGAGGACTCACTAGATATCTTAGGAGAGATGTAAGTAGAGTAAGAGAGATGATTGCCTAAGAGAGTAAGGAGAGATAATGCCTTTCATTCATGAGAGTTCTAGGGCCATCACTCATCTGGTGTGATAAGATCAAGCAAGGCATTAAAACCTTGCTCACAAATGAAGGTAAAGGTAATTATTGTTCTCACAGGGGAGGTGTTACGTTTTGTAGCAGCCTTCTCTAAGAGTGGGCAGTGATGCTTTAGTGTCTAAGCCTTGCATAGAGCTTGATTTCAGGCCTAAGGAATATCTCTGTTGGTGTGTGCTGGTTTTTTGTAATGGTGTTTACCTCAGAACTGTAACTAACAAGTTGTGTTTGGTTGAAGTAGTCTGTGTGTACTTGGCAGTAAGAGTGAGGAGTTTAGTACTGCATTACAGCTTTGAATAATTTTTAATGACGCTATTTTGATGTTTTTAATCAAAGCTTTTCTAGGAAACAAGGATAAATCAACATATTAAGTGAAAAATGAAGCTTGGATATTGATTGAAATTCTGTCTCCTTACACATCAGCCTAAAGACATCTTCACATAGTTCAGCCCTGCAATTATTCATACCTGTGTGTTATGCAATCAATTCCATATAATGAATTTCTTTAAAGCATTCCCACGCCCATTTCCAGACATGATTGGTAATGTCTGATGCATGTGGACTGTAATTTGCATTCTCAGTAACAAACTGCACAATTAGCAGATTTTGCTCATATCTGATTAAACAAGTTTTATAGCTTAGGCAGACATACCATCTGTAATGGTTTTTGTGGTCTGCAGCTCACTGTAGACTTTCTCACCATCCTACCTACAGAGTGTCTAATCTACACTCAGGTAAATCCATGCACAGCAGAGAGGAAATAGTGCTATGTGCATAAACCCACAATACTGCTTGTGTTTTAAAAGACACAGGAATTCATAAATGAGATCAGAAGTTCTCCAAGTCATTTGTTTCAATAGTTTTTCTGTAGCTCCATGTTTTAATATGCATTTGTGTAAGCAAGAGATGTTCTCTAAGCTCTCCTAAGTCCATTCAGTCTGTTCAGCATCCTTTTAGCTGGCCTGTTTCTGAGACCAGAGCTCTTTGCAACCCTCCCCTCTTCATGAACATCTACAGAAAGGTCAACTTCCTCCCTTTAGCCAAGAAGATACTGACCCTTGCCATTCAAATTCTTTCATGGGATGATGTAGAGTCTAAAAGGTTTTGCAGGCATTGAAAACATGTGAGCAATTAAAAGCTAATCTTCACACGTTGGCTGTATTTGACCTAGGTCTAAAAAGGAAAACCTGAAGAGCTAAGTATGAAAGCTGGCAGTGTGAATATTACTCATGTTTCAAATTAGCCAAGCAGCCTTCTCTCTTTAAGAGGTTTGCAATTACAAGACAATAAAGTCTAAAGGGAAATATGTTTTAAATACCATGCCAATCGCTTCAGCTCCCCGGAAGACATCAGAGTGAGCGTCAGTATGTGTACAAATATCCATTAAGGAGTGTATCTGAGCCTTAGAAAACTGGTCAGAGGAAGGACATGAGATTATGTGTGTAAATATAAAATTGGTGTGAACAAGTCTTCAGAACACAAAGTACTGTTTTCCTTTCAGTTTTCTCCCAAAGTGTTCTCTTTACATTTGACTGTGATTCCTTCGTCACTGTAACCTGCTGCTGAGATTCGTGCAACACGGCAAGAAGTAACTCAATGTGTGTTGGGGGTATTTATATTCCATGAAGTAAGGGCTTAGTTAATTGATTTCTTCACTTTTTAAAAATAGAAAATTACAGATTAAACCACTTATTTTACATACATATGTATATATATATATTCATTTATTCCTCAAATTTTGTTGACTGATAGAAAAGTGCTACGAATCTCATTCCTTCCTAGAGGAGCATATTGCATTGTCCATATGTTGAACTGGGACACAGACATGACACTAGAGTTGTTCTCACCTTTGGTGCTTCTCAGCTTTGATGGACCTGTGAAGGCAACCATTGCATTTCAATTTCTCCAATATTGTGATCAAAAGATGATGGTCACTAAGCTCTAGAACTGGAGACACAAAACGACTGAACACTGTATCTCTGGGCTGTTACCCTGCAGATTATTTTCTTCAGTGTTCACTGGAGGAAAGAACCTGTAGCAAGCCCTTTCTTTCAAACTGTCCACTTTGTATTCAGACTTAGATGTGAAATATTAATCATCAGTCATCAAAAGTAGTCTAACACTAGTTTTGGTGAAACTGATTCACCTTTGTCTGACAAACCTTTAAATACCAGCACAGCTTTGCACGTGTTGTGTCTAGGAGAAATAAATAGCTAACCATGGTCTGTTTCAAAGGCATGGCTTTGCACTGAATGAAAATGTGGTGAGGTTTTCTTGTCCCACAAAAGGGATCTAGAATAAAAATTAAGGTGATACACAACCTCACCATGTAGGTAACATCCAGCCTTTACTGAAATGCTTTGCTTCTTGAGTTAATTGCATTATCTGAGCATATTAAAAATACTGAGCTCTGAATTAGAGCTTCTGATTTTTTAATTAGTTAAAGGGATATGTGAAAACAAGATTAACCCTGTGGGCCCTGTAGTTCCCAAGAACAAAACTTGCACTGCTGATGAATGTGTGACATAAATGTTTTTAAAGATCAACAGCAATTACTTTTAGTCAGCTTCTTCTCATGTCCTTATCAGATTTCTGTACCTCTTTTGACCCTTTCTTCTTGCTTTTTTCCCCCCTCTCTTTCCCCAGCTAAAGGTTTAGGATTTTTTTCCCTTAATTTTGTGGGATGATCATCAGTCTTGACTGGAGAGATAGATTAAAGGAGAGATAAGTGCCTACTTTCTTCTCCATTCACTTGCAGTCAGTAGGAGGTTGATGTGCTCCTCTGGGGTGGATGTCAGCTGTGCTGAGTGACTAGTAATAATTTGGAGAGTTGGTGCAGTTCACTTGCTCCTGCATAATTTGCAGCTGGTAACTAGTGTGAAACAGAGAAGTTACTGAAAATGCTTTCTCCTCCCCACACCCAGTCACTAAGGGTTGTTAGACAAGTTGAGCATTTACTGATGTGTGTCTGATGGCTGCTGAGGGTGTGCATATGCGTGAGGGTGTGCAGGAGAACCAAGTGCTTTCAGATGCCTCCTGCTTATCAGCATGACTTGAGGGGATTCATCAAACCAGTCTTTCCCTATTATGTATTGTAATAAGTGTCTTGCCTGAATAAAGGGTGTGTCCAGGTTTCTTTTTCACCCCTCAAAGGAAACTTGTTATTACAGTATTGTTTCTGGTATTTCAGGAAATCCAGGGAAATGCCCAGACAAGTTCTCACTGAAGATCAAGTCAAGCAGTTTCTCAACAGTTAAAACTCTGTTCTAACAGTTGGGGTTTACCTGAGTGGTTGCAGTATGCCAAGGTTTCAGCACGGGGAAAGGTTTAGGCAACAGAGAATGTCTGCATTTGTTTTATCAGATGGACTCTTTTTTTTTTTTTCCTCTTAACTGCATAATGTATATTGTGTATTTTTCTGTGGCCTTTGTTAAACAGCTTCAGTTCTTTAGTAACTATTCCTAACCATCACTGTGCTTGTGTCTTTGGGTTTGGCTTAAACCACAGTCATGACAGAAATGAGTGGTCTCACCTGAGGTCAAGCAGGCAGACCTACAGCCTGTGCAGGTGGCCCAGACCCTGCCTTTTTAAATTATAATTACTTCTCCACCCTGACTCGACTTGGATGCCTTTTTGTTTCCTCTATCACAGTCTTTGGCAGCAATTTTGAGAGGGAAATTGAAAACTGTTTTTCCTAAAATGTGAAACACTTATTACTCAGTCTGAGGTCAGACTGTGCTGCACAGACTTAGATGTTGAAGAACCAGGCTGTCTCATCATGACTACTCTCTCAGCTCGTACCTGCTGAGTATTAAACACCACCTTCTCTGCATCTTGCAAAGGACACAGAGCAGCACTGTTCATCTCCTGGCGTGTCCTTGCAGGGTGGTGCTGCTTACCCCTGTGCATGTGTGTGGCAGGATTGGAGTGAAGAAGTCCTCCTGCTCTCCCAGTTACTGCTTATGAATATGAGCTAGGAGTGTGAGTATGGGGTGGAGATGAATTTCAAGGATGCAGATGTTTTCATACAACAGATCCTTGCTGGGCTTGTGAGCTGTTTGTGAAAGACTTGCACTCTGGATGTGTTTTTAGCTCTAAATCGAAGCAAGCTGTTTCACAGCCTCTGTCCTTCCCTTGCTCCAGAGGTACTTTCAAATTCTTTCAAATTGCTTTATTTGATAAAAGGCTACTGAAGGCGAGGATCACAATTTAAAACATTGTGGTCTTCATACAAATGCTTTAGGAAATTATAGTCCTAAGGAGGCAGATCCATGGCATTGCTGCTGCTACGTGTTGCTTGCCAGCCATGGCTTACTCTGCAAGTAAAGACAGAAAAGGGAGAAAATTCCCTGTTGAACAGAGCGTGTCATGAGTTGATATATAAACTGAGTTTCTTAAAGACCTCTGTGAATGTCAAGCTGCAGATTTCAAAAGAAATCAAGGGATTTGGAAACAGAATGAGCATAGCAAACTGGACACACATTACTAGCTAGAGGAGGAAATAATTGCTTTTAAAAGGAAGCAAGAGCCTTCCAGAAGAGGCAGACAGTATGAAGATCTAGAGAAACAAACGGTATGTAGGCATTGCCAGCTGGTGTGAGAGAAGAGAGTCCTCTAGGCATAGTGCTTCTTAAGGGAAGTAGAAAAAAGAAGAAAAAAAAAAAAGGAACATAATTCAAGAAAGCAATCTCAGGAAATATGCCAGAGCCTGGTTGACAGTAGAAGCAAACTAGACCTCATAAAACAAGCCAGTGCTGTAAAGATCATCAGCTTTGCAAAACAACACTGTTATGAAAAAGACAAAAGCAGTAGGCTATTGCTAACATTTAAAAAATAAACAACACATGAAACAGTCTCCTCAGTCTCCAGAGGAGCCAGCCAAAGGATATCCATGAGACAATTTACTGTGTATCTTGCAGGATGTTAATACTGGTTGGAGACAGTAATTCCAAAATAAAAGTACTTCGTGTAAGCCACTTAAAATGCACCAATAGGTCAGGAGTTCTGGATGAAAGACATTAAATGTTAGTTTAGTTATATGGAAATATTAAATGAGGTAGATTTGAACTCCCTAGCCCTCTAATAGCTCTCCTGCAGGATGTTAAAAACATAGATATTAAAGAATCTGGAGTGAACAGACGGGCCCACAGTTGGGTCAGCTTGTTAATGAGACATGAAAAGAAGGAAAGGTCCTGGCAGCTAGACATAGCAATACTGAAATATGGAGAAGACCTGCACAGTTCCATGACATGTAACACATCTGTTTATTAAATTCTTTTCTTTGTTCTTGGTAAACAAACCAAATAGTCTTGCCTCCTTACCCCAGCAGAGCTCCATCCAAGTCACTTTAACAAGGAACAGAGATCAGCACTCCTGGCTAGTTTTTCAGGCTGAACGTGCAAAGCAACCCACCTCACAACTAACATTAGGAGATGAAAAACTGATAATGTGATCTGGCAGTTCTCAAAAGGGATCTTAAAAATCTTTTGGCTTAGCCCCAGGTTTAGGAATGAAGTATTTATCCAGACTCGAGTCCAAATGCTACAGGAAAAGTTAAGAGGGCCCTATAAAGAAGTTTCTAATTTTCATACCAGACACAAACTGAGGCTTTCTCCATCATCCCTCCACTCCACTGGTTATACAGTATGAATATAGCAGCATGGGAAAATCAATAAATCTTGAGTGGAATGGACAGAGAAGATGGGAATCATGCTGCAAGAGTTTTAAAAATAGAAGTAGTATTCTTGTTGCCACAATTGCAAGTGAAAAATGGACTAGTAAGTAGAGTTTTCAGGTGAAATCTAATACAGTTGCTGATTGCTTTTAATCTTCTAGTGCCTATAGAAATCTCTCCATACATGTATTCAGGGTAATGGGTAAGGCACTGGAGAACAAATCTAGTAACTGCATATACAGAAAGTGCATCTGATTCAATACAGGGAGCCTGGGAGACTGACCTGTTACTGGCTTTACATTAAAGGAAGTAGAGGACTGCTGTATGGAAGTGCATAGGGAAGGCTACATGTGGTTAGCATCAAAGATATTGTTTTGCTAAAGAACATTAGGAAACAGATGAAAGCATGAAACTCTCTCATCAGTCAACTGAATGCATTGCCTTGACCCTGAATCAGTTTTCTTTCATAAGCATTACTAGTTGTGTCTGTGGGGAATTTCTTAGAAGACCACCAATGTAAAATAAATTGATTAAGGGGAACAAATCACCGAATGTTAGGGGTGGGAAGAGACCTTGAAAGATCGAGTCCAACCCCCCTGTCAGAGCAGGATCACCTAGAGCAGGTTTTTCCATATATTCATGTGGAACCTCCTGTGCTCCAGCTGGTACCCATTGCCCCTTGTCCTATCATCAGACATCACTGAGCAGAGCCTGGCTCCATCCTCCTGACACTTGCCCTTCACATATTTGTAAACATGAATGAGGTCACCCCTTTGTCTCCTCCAAGCTGAAGAGACCCAGATCCCTCAGCCTTTCCTCAGAAGGGAGATATTCCACTCCTTTAATCATCTTCGTGGCTCTGCACTGGACTCTTTCAAGCAGTTCCCTGAGGACCTTCTTGAACTGAGGGGCCCAGAAGTGGACACAATATTCCAGATGTGGCCTCACCAGGGCAGAGTAGAGGGGGAGGAGAACCTCTCTTGACCTACTAACCACAGCCCTTCTAATCCACCCCAGGATGCCATTGGCCTTCTTAGCCGCAAGGGCACATTGCTGGCTCATGGGCATCTCTCTGTCCACCAGGAGCCCCAGGTCCTTTTGCCATACACTGCTTTCCAACAGGTCAGTCCATGGGGTTGCTCAAATGCAAGACTCTGTGCTTGTCCTTGTTGGATTTCATTAAATTTCTCCCCACCCTGCTCTCCAGCCTGTCCAGGTCTTGCTGACTGGCAGCACAGCCTGAGGGGGTGTCAGCCACTTCTCCCAGTTTGGTGTCATCTGTAGGAACAGCATTAAAGGGGTGAGGTAATACTTATGTTTTTTTCCTAAACCCTGCCTCTCAGAGCTCATTTCTGGATTAGCAGGGAAATAAACTCTGCTAGATCTCAGGTAAACCTGAAGACCTGGCAGTGCAGAGCTGGACCTGAGTCATTGAGAAGAAATGGCCTGAAATATTTTGCAAGGCTTCCTCAGTTTGCAAGAAAAGAACAAGGGACTGAGTTAGCCTGGTTATTCTCAGTGTGGGAGGGGGATTTCAACCCACCACAGTAGTACTAACAAATGTCTTTTTTTTTTCCCCTCTCAAATCTATGCAGAAAACAGATAAATTTTAGACAACACTTCTTTATTCAGTATGTACTCTTCCTTGCTTCCATATCCTGTAAGGAATTTATTGTAGGCCTCCTTAGTTAGTCTCTCAATACACCACAAGTGCTCTTGCCAGTAGGTAGCCATAGCCTGGTAACCCTTCTTGAGTTTATTACTCAGCAGTAGAAACTTTAGGAATTGCATGCTGATTTCTTAAGCCGATTGTGGTTTGAAGTTTTTGGCTCTTTGCTGGGATTGTCCAACTCTATGTGTAGAGACATTTTATTATTTTATTTACTGTTTCATTTCATTTTATTGGTTTTGCTTATGCCATGTGTGTGATTTGTTTATATGATTATCTAGAGCTCGTGTAGACTTGCTGCTGCAGAGGAGACATAGCCCTGATGGCAGCTGGTGTGTGGCTGAGTGAATCAGCCTCCTGAATTACACCTGCAGAGGAGATAGGTCACTGCAAGGGAGGATGCCAAAGAGCACTTGTGAGAGAATATGTAGAGACAGTCCTTGAGAGATGAAAAGGACTAAAGCTTTCTCAGGTGTTTTGTTTTGAAGAAATGCCTCCCTGTCTTCTTCCCCTTTCTCTTTCTTGATCTGTTAGCACTTCACTTCTCCCACTGCAATCTGACACAAAAGCCCTTCTCAAATAAATGTCTCGTGCTGTTGTCTGGTATGACACAGTGTCAGATGCTGTCTTTTTGATAAGTTCATTTCCTAAGAGATGTGTTTAACCCTTTTCACAGCCATTGTTTTCTCTAAGTCATGAGTCATTGTCAAGAGGAGTACTCCAGGGAAATGTCACACTCTTGCTTGTTTCTCCACCTGCCTGGCTTCACTCTGTGATTTATGTAAGCCAGAAGACAGTGTTCATCCTGTGCTTTGCCCCATTCTGCTACAGCTGGCTGTTGTTGGCTTCAGTTGGACTGCTCTATAGGCTGCTCTTGTTGTAAGGCCAGTGAAATGTTTGGGGAAAACCTCCCCAAGGGTGTCAAGCAAAATGAAGAAGTTCTTAGGAACCCATTAGGGAAGGGAACCACTCATCAAGCCTGTGTTGTGCTGTAACTAATGTCTTGTATTTCAGAAGTCAGTTCCAAGTTACCTTAAAGTGGCCACTACCCATAAAATGTGGTTGTCTGGGAAAAATCCAATTGCTCATTTTTCATCCCCAGGACTTGCTTTAGGATGCAAAAGCTGTCATTTACCTCAGCAGAACAGATGGGTTGAGAGCTTGTAAAGGGTCTTGTTTGTTTTTACTTTTGGGGAAAAAGTACCTGTTTGCCATTAAAAAAAAAACCAAACCAACAAAAAAACTAAACCCAAAACCCATCTCACTTCTTAGCAGTTTATATTGTAAGCATCCTCATAAATTCAAAAAACGTACCCAAATTGCTTTGGATGTTCTGTGTAATCTGTGCCTGAGGGCAGCCAGGGACAAGTGTCTGCACCCAGGTTACAGAAGGCAAGGGCAAAGACTGTGGCAATCTCAAAAGAAAGCAGCCCTTGGGAACTGACTTGTGAAGAAGCAGATGTGATTGTTGAGAGTCCTGAGCATGCCTGCTGTCACAAGAAAGGAGTGTCCCTGAGACTGTTCCAAGAGACTGCTGTTGGTAGCTATAAACCCCTTGTCTAATCCACCATAAGAGCAAGGCTCATCTACCTCCCCCCCACCCCCATCTTCCCCTTTCTCCTTCTCTTTTTTGTTTAAAACTCCAGGGAGTTGAACTGTGTGTTTCAGTGGCCCAATGGTGTCTTAGAAGGAAAATAAGACAATTTCAGAGTAAAGCACTGCCTCCTTGTAGGATTTGGCTTGTGGCTCACAGGTTCTTGACAACCAGGTACGCTATCTGTGATCTTAATCCTTCCTGAATGGCTGCTGTGCTACAGCTGCAGGAGCTGTCCATGTCTGGAGAGCTTTATCTAGGGGATCCTGTGCAGATCCCTTGGATTGCCTTTGAATGTTCTGTTGTTTTCTCTAATGAGTTACTGCTGGCTGGAAGCATGCTGTACTTCAAAGGCCAAAGGGCAGTAATCATTCGCTTAGGGCTTATGTGATGAAAGATGTGGATGCTGGAATTGCTACCAAGGAGAGACAACAGGATCCTGGCCTCTCCTTGTCAGGGTAACTTTGGAGCTCATGCCCATAAAGGACTGAAGCCAAAACCCTTTTGTCAACATTTGGATTGGTACTGAAGGAGGAGTGGGTTATGAAACCCTTTGCTAATCATGAGAATATTCCAGCCTAATTATGTCATCTAAACTGTTGAAATCTTCTTTGTTCTGTCTGTAGGGCCATACTGTGGTAACGTGATGCCTGTTCCCAAAGAAATCATTCTGGACAGCAATGAAGCAACTATTCACTTTGAGAGTGGATCCCATGTGTCAGGACGAGGTTTTCTCTTGTCCTATGCCAGTAGTGATCATCCAGGTAAAGTGCAACCCAGAGGATTAGTGGCATAGTCCCCCTCTATTTCTTTATCTTCTATACATGCATAGACTTTAGCCCAATTGTTTGGTCCTAAATATTTCCAGATTAGCATGAGCCATGATAATTTTAACAACATGTGTGCAAGAAGCAGTTGTGATGTTAACCAGATGTAATAGCTGCTGAAACCTTACCTAGAAAGCTTGCCATACAGGCCCAGAGAAAATCAGTACCTTCTCCTTGAAGCTCCACTATATTCGGGGCTCCAGCATCTCCCACACAGTGATAGGATGAAGGGAGAGGAGACATTAAGATTTGATTCCTACATTCAATATTCTGGAGGTCTGTGCAGCTTTGGTGAACGTATAGAACATAAGAGTGGAAGAGGGAGATCACAGAATGTTGGGGGCTGGAAGAGACCTCAAAAGCTCATCCAGTCCAACCCCCATGTCAGAGCAGAATCACCTAGAGCAGATCACACAGGAACACGTCCAGGTGGGTTTTGAATATCTCCAGAGAGGGAGACTCCACAACCCCCCTGGGCAGCCTGTTCCAGTGTTCCATCACCCTCACAGTAAAAAAATTCTTCCTCATATTCACATGGAACTTCCTATGCCTCAACTTCCACCAGTGCCCCTTGTGCTGCCGTTGGGCATCACTGAGCCTGGCTCCCTCCTCTTGGCACTCATTCTTTACATATTTATAAACATGAATGAGGTCACCTCTCAGTCTCCTCCTCTCCAAGCTGAATAGCCCCAGCTCCCTCAGTCTCTCCTCACAAGGAAGCTGTTCCACTCCTTTAATCATCTTTGTGGTTCTGCACTGGACAAAGAATGAGGAAAAACTGTAGCTGTTGCTTTTTATCTAACAAAATAGTTTTAGGTATTATACAGAGAGATCTTTAAATGTTTCCTGTTTAGCCAAATATTTGTCTGTATTCCTACCTTCTGCTCTAGGGACTGACAGTTGTAAACTTTTCACAGATCTGATCACGTGTTTGGAACGAGCAAACCATTACACAAAGGCTGAATACAGGTAACGAGGGCTTGCACCTCTCTGCCTTGCTTTGCTCTTTCTGTCAGCTGGTCCCCTTGTTAGAAAACAAGGCAGCTGCAATCTGGGGGTTCTGAAGAAAGGGAGTGGGTTTTATTTGAGGTCTGATGATGTAATAATCCAAGGAGAAGCTGTAGTGCAGAATGGAAGTCTGCAGCCCAGGAAAATGAGAGAATGGAGTTACAGGGCTCTCATCAATTCTGATTAGGGTATATACATGGTATATGTAAAAAGAGCTTCCAATTTGCAATTCAAAGTAGCCTGAAATTCCAGTGCTCCTCCTGACAGCAGATCACATCCTAGCTGAGACAAGATTATCTGAGGACAAGCTATGATTTCTTGGTTCCTCGAACTTTGTGATAGGACTTGAAATGGTAATGAATTGTGCTCTTCTGGCTGCTGTCTGGATGTGCATTTTGTGTGTGTGCTGACCACTCTAGTGGTGGTGTTTCTAGAACAAGGGAATTAAACAGAAATGCCCTTGCAAAGATGCTCTTCTGGTCCTTTGTGTGCTGCTGTGTGCAGTTCACTCACCACCTCAAGAGCTTTATTTACCTCCTAGACTCACTAACAGACCATCAGCCAGAACTTACTGCTGAGATATTTATTGGTTTGGGAGTATTTCTTCTTGCATGAGCTTGTTTCTGTGTACTGTCACTGAAATGCATATTTTAAACAAGCCTCTCTTCTCTCACTACAGCAGATACTGTCCTGCTGGCTGCAGAGACATTGCAGGTGACATTTCTGGGAATATTGGAGAAGGATACAGAGATGTAAGTACACAGGATAATGGGGGGGGGGGGGGGGAGTTTATCAAGCCAGGGGAGAGCAGCACAGCACAACTTGCTTTCACCTTTTGCTGCTTGACTCTTGTCAGCAATTCTCCCCAGCTGTATTAGATATACCTTTTATTATCAGGATATGAGTATGTTATCAGTATAAAAGCACACAGAGACACTTCTCAAACAGACCAATCAATTGTGTGAGCATAAAGTCCACTGACTGTCAAATGCACCTCTTGACTTGTGGCTTCTGGCTTTCTGGAAATATCCTGCATAGTGTTTGTCCTTCTTGAGGCAGTGCTCATCAGTGCACTAAATATTCCTACAACTTCAGGCTCCTTCTTGCTTGGAGTACATATGTGTTTCTTTTCTAAAGTTATCTCTTGTAGGGAAAAAAAAATAGATTTCAGTGTCAGTTTTCTTTAAGGTTATGCCTACAACATCCCAGCAATCTGCTCTGGGATGAAATAAACATTATACACTGCCTAATCACATCCCACTGATAACTACCAATTTCTGGGGCTGTTTTAACTGCTTGCTCTATAAAAGAAAGCAGTGGCCTGAGTGGTTGCATTTATCCACAGTTCATATCACACAGTGCTCTGACCTCTCTGTGCTCCTCACCCTGGACGACTCTTCTGTCATACTTGTGAAATCTTTACATCTCTCAGGGTGGAATAAGTTTAATCATGGCACTGAAGTAAAATCCCACCCTCTCACAACTGTAACAGTTACTGAGGTTCCAAAAAGTCAGTGTTCACGTTTAACCTGTTCATCCAGTTGTTCCAGCTCCAGCCTGGAAAGTGGCAGGGAAACAAAGAAATGCCACATCACATTCTCATTAGCTGGAGTTATTCCTGCCCTTTGGTTTGTGTGATTGGGAAAGAAAAGCAGCACATGGCATGACCTCATGCAGATCTTATCTGTGCTGAGGAATTTTTAAAAGAAATTTTCCCTCCACCTAACATTAAGGAACATTCAGCTTTTCTGATGAGAAGAACCTGTGGAGCTCCCCCCACCCCGGGAAACCTACTGCCTTTGTGTCCCCTTCAGGGAGAGCTGGTGACACAAAGGCATCTCAGCCTTTTGAGTAGTGAGTAGTGCAGCCCAAGCTGTGCCAGAGTGAGTAAGACCAGTGTCTGCCAGCAGGAGAATGTCTCCTTTGCACCTCTCTGCTGGCCTTTCTCTGCCCTAGCCCAGAGGTACATTATTGCCACCTAGCTGGCACAGTTTGTCCTGTAAGTTATCCCACCTAAGATACTGGCAGAAGGGCTACCCTTAAAACCCAGCAGCAGCTACCCAACACACAACTTAATTTCCTAAAGTATGCCATGACTCAAATCCTAAAGGCACAGTAATACAAGGCTCTGCCTTCAGGCAAGTCCATTGAGTAATTAGCATTTTCTCTTCATAAAGACTTGACTTGCCTTTGACTTTGTTTTCCTGAGGACTGATGCAATGCTTGTTAAGTTAAAATCTTACAGCACCTTCTCAGAAGCAGATTATTTCATCTGGGAAAAAAACAAAAAGAGGTGACTTTGTTAAGGTTTCTTTTTCCCCAAGCTTGTCTCATGCCTCTTGCACCTTTGCTGGTTTCTCACTATCTGTGCTAGTGTGCTTTGGGAGAAAAAACACAGAATCACAGAATGAACCAGGTTGGAAAAGACTTTTGAGATCAAGTCCAACCTATCACCCAACACCATCCGATCAACTAAACCATGGCACTAAGTTCCTCATCAGTCTTATTTTAAGCACCTCCAGGGACAGTGACTCCACCACCTCCCTGGGCAGCCCATTCTAAAGCCAATCTCTCTATCTGTGAAGAATTTCTTTCTAACATCCAGGCTTAACCCGCCCTGGCACAGCTCTCTTTCTGTCACTCGTCACCTGGGAGAAGAGCCAACCCCCACCTGGCTACGACCTCCCTTCAGGTAGTTGTAGAGAGCAATAAAGGTCTCCCCTGAGCCTCCTCTTCTCCAGGCTAAACACCCCCAGCTCCCTCAGCCGCTCCTCACAGGTCTGTGCTTCAGACCCCTCCCCATCCTTGTTTCCCTTCTCTGGACACCTTCCAGCATCTCAACATCTTTCTTAAACTAAGGAGCCCAGAACTGGACACAGTACTCAAGGCATGGCCTAACCAGTGCTGAGTACAGGGCAGAATGACTCCCCTGCTCCTGCTGGCCATGCTATTCCTGATGAAACCATCAGCCTTTAGTCCGACCGATGCTCTGAGCTTTGTCTTCCCACCCCTGCCTTTCAGACCTCGCTGCTGTGCAAGGCGGCGATCCACGCGGGCGTCATCGCGGACGAGCTGGGCGGGCAGATCAGCGTCACCCAGCAGAAGGGCATCAGCCGCTACGAGGGCGGCGTGGCCAACGGCGTCCCCTCGCACGAGTGAGTACTGCCGCGCGCAACGCTCCGCCCGGGGCGGCTGCAGAAGGTGGGCGTGCTTTGCTGGGAAGGAAAAGTTCCTAAAATCATAGGGTGGTAGGGGCTTGGAAGGGACCTCTGGAGATCATCCAGTCCAACCCCACTGCCAAGGCAGGGTCACCGTCAACAGGGCACACAGTAACACATCCAGGTGGGTTTTGAGTGCTTCTGGAGAAGGAAACTCCATAACCTCTCTGGGCAGCCTGTTCCAGCACCCTGTCACCTTCACCATGAAGTTTTTCCTCACGTTCATGGGATCGTAGGATGTTAGGGGTTGTTAGGGACCTCGGAAGATCATCAAGTCCACCCCCCTTGCAAGAGCAGGACCATAGAATCCAGCACAGGTCACACAGGAACACATCCAGAAGGGTCATGAAAGTCTCCAGAGGAGGAGACTCCACAACCTCCCTGGGCAGCCTGTTCCAGTGCTCTGTGACCCTCACAGTGAAGAAGTTCCTCCTCATGTTGAGGTGGAACCTCCTGTGCTGTAGTTTATATCCATTACCCCTTGTCCTATCATGGGGTGCAAGGGAGAAGAGCCTGCCCCCTCCCTCTTGACACTCATCCCTCAGATACTTATAAACATTTATTAAATCCCCTCTTAGTCTTCTCTTCTCCAGACTAAAAAGCCCCAGTAGGATGGAACTTCCTGTGTTCCAGTTTGTACCCATTACCCCTTTTCCTTTCACAGGGTCACCACTGAAAACAGACTGGCTCTTTCTTCTTGACCCTCCACATATTTACAAACATTCATAAGGTCCCCTCTCAGCCTTCTCTTCTCCAGACTGAACAGCCCCAGGTCTCTCAGCCTTTCCTCACAAGACAGGTGTTCCAGTCCCTTCATCATCATGGCCTTCCATTGGTCTTTCTCTAGTATTTCCTTGTCTCTCTCAAAATGTGGGGTCCAAAACTGGTTGGAGTAGATGTTAAGTGTGGGTCTAGGGGCTTTGATGCTTTGTTTCTGCAGCATTTTTTAAAAGGCTGTTGGCACTGATGACTAGAGGGAGATGTTCCAAGTCTTCAGTAGCTCTACCCCATGTAGGGCATGGGTATTTTTTTTCCCTCCCACTCTTTCCAACACGTACTTGCCAGTGACTTTGTTAGCAGATAGATGAAAGCACAATGTTCTGTAACAAACACCTTTAATCGGTGTGCTAATAAATCATGCTAAATTCAGGTTCAAGCTTAACAAAAAAAAAAAAAAAAAAAAAAAACCAGGAGAAATGAATAAATAAAAAAAGTGCTGTTGAGCCATAGGGGATTTAGTGAACAGCTTCTTAAACATTGTGCTTTTGACACATTCGGGGAGTCTTTGTCTTTTAGAATATTTATAGCAAGGGTGTTGTATTTACCACTTATCTTCTGACTTTTAATTGTACTGTTGTTGAAGTAGAAATAAATCCTCTAATCTCCATCCAGCACAGTAAGCCCTTCCAGCAACTGACTCTGCCATTCCTGCTGGTTTATATTTTTTAATTTTCAAATGTTATCTGGATTTTACATAAGGCTTTTTTTGGGTCGGTTTGTTTGGTTTTTATTTGTTTTGTTTTGTTTTTTGTAGGAAGGGGAATCTCCTTAGTCTCACAGAATACAAGAGCTAAGGGAACATGTCTTTCTTCCTGTTTTCCCCATGATTCCTCTACACCCTCCTGACAATTTTGCAGTTTCATTCATGGGAAAAAAAAAAAAAGGCATTGGTTTGGTCTGTTGCTGTGCTTGAATTTGAGCATGGATTGAAAAAGCTTTTTATGTAATGGCACTGGAGTATACAAGTATATAGATAACAAGCCAAAGGTCTCTAAAGCCTAAATATTTTCTATTTTTCTTGAAAGTTAATTGCCAAAGAAAATTAATATAACCTTGTCTCAAGCAAAGCAGAACTGAGAGCTCAGCTCAGGCACCAAACCCCTCCATAAAACAAATAATACAAATTCTTTTCATTACAGAGGGTAGCTTAGTGAAACCCTGAATAAAATGTTTTGTCCATTATCTAAAGATGGTACAGAACTGTTTACACAGATTCATATGTTTGTGATCCTTGAGAATCCCAGAAGGAGTAACTCAGATAGCAGCACATAAAATGTTATAATGAAAGGCAGCTGGGATTCCCATTTGTATTTTTTTCCATGGCACAAGAGCTAGTGGGCAATGAATGAAGCGTAAAAGACAGCAAGTGGGGTAAACCATTGCATAATTAACCTCACTTTAACTGCCAAGCATCCTTTTAATGTTGCTATTCACAAATATCCTCTACATTTCACGTGAGTAACAGAAATATCCACAAAGATGCAAACTTGTCTCTATTCCATCGAGTGGGAAATCTCTCATTTCCTTGCAGGAGAGCTGAAATGTGCACTTCAAGCTTCCAGAGCTGGCAAGTTAAAAAATAGTGCTTGGACAGCAGTGCTCTGAGAGCTTTTTAGACACCCTTAAATAAAAGCTTACTCAAGTTTTTTTAAATCTCATTTACAGCAGATTTCAGTATTAAAGATTTAAATTATTTAGTGACTTGAGCTGAAATTGACCTCATCAAAAGCTGCTGCTGGAGTGCATCGAGCTGTTAACCATCGGCGTTGTAATGCGACGGTGGAGTTACAGCTCACCAGCTCCCCAGCCTGCAAGAGCTGACCTTGGCCTCCCTGATCCCATTTTTCAGTGCACTTGTTACTCTCCAGCATCTGGGAGGTTTTCAGTTCTCATGATCCATGTGTAGACCCCCAGGCAAAAATGCTGTAATGAAGATCAAGTGGTTGGATTTATAGGGCAGCTCCGACACCCCAGTACAAATATATGGGGGTTTAACATTGTGGTGTCTCCTGGCCTGTGACTGTGCATCTGCACACAGGAAATCATTTGTCTTTGAAAATGCGGGAGATAACGTGGTCATGAGCTGTGAAAGATGAGATTTGGGTTCTCCTGCACTGTGCATAACAAAATGGCTTGAGACTGACTCTGAAAAGAAGTAATTACTTGATGCTAACAGAAACTTATTATGGGTAGCAGCATCTTTCTTTTTTTTCTTTTTTTCTGTTGTTGTTATGCAGAACTACTGGCACAGATCTCCAGTGCAATCCTGCCACCAGTACTATTGTTGAGGCAGGATCCTGAAGGTTGTCAGGAAAATGAGGAGCACAGGGCGACACCATTCCTTGTAGGACAAAGTGAAATTTGTGTGACAAACGCCACCACTCACATTAGGAAACTGATGAATTGCCACTTACTGAATTAGTTTGTCCTCTTCAGTGACTTGAAGAATTATAGCAGGAATATTTCAGCTTGATTTCATAGCTTTATAGACCTTAGCCATGCTATAACCTCCTCCCTTTCTTTTCTAAAATTGCAGCCCTCTATTTGAAAAGGGCTAAGTGTGACTGTTTTATTACAAAGCCCTGTCTCATAAATAAGTATTCAAGGAGCACTGTGATTTCTGATTTGGGTGGGTTTTGCTGATGACTGGAGGTGTTTGTTTTCTTCTTTTCTCTTGAAATGGGTTGCTCTGCATTCACTAAGAAAACAAAAACTGTTTTGGCTGTAATGTCAAACTGGTTTGAAGTGAGCAGAGCACATCTGATCGCCCCTGAGGACTGCCTGGGGGGAAGATGTGGGAGGGAAGGCAGGCTTGAGTTTCTCCTCCTAGCTACTCTACCGCCTACATGCCCAAATAAATCAGTTCCCTCCCAGTGCTCTCCGTCATCTCTGAAGAGCTTCGTTTGCCTGGAGTCATTAGTTTTCCCTCAGTGACAAAAAGAAGCAGTGTTTTTATTGACCTTGACATGGGACCACTTTCTTATTCCCTGTTTGCAGTGCTCTCAAAACACACAGCCCTGTGCACTGCTGTTAGCCCACAGGTTGTACCTGGGGGGGAGTTTTTCCAGCCAGCAACAAAAGGCAGCTGAAAGGAAGCTGTCTTGATGCTGAGTGCAGTCACACTGGCCCAGGCTTTTCAAAAGGGACAAGTGATGCATGCAGCCAGTGAAAGTGACATTGAAGGGGTCAGACTTTACAGAAATCCAAACTAATTTAACTTTAAAGCCCAGGCTTTTATTTTTATTACACAGTCAGAGAGCCAGAGTTGTCACTTCTGGAATGAAACATCAGGGCCATCTCATTGGGAATCCAAAGTGACTCTATTGGAGGGCAGGTAAAGCTCAGCTTTCCTTTACAGTGGTGATTTTATCTTGTCCTGCTTGGAGCAGGGTTGTATAGAGTAGACCAAGATACTGCTTTTCTCCTGAAGCAAAGCACTCAGAAGGAGGAAAAGAAGAGGTGGTAGATGTGATCCTGCTAGTGGAGCAAAAAGAACCATTCCTGGTGAGAGCTGGTTGTGGATGTAACAGAACTGGTTCCTACCCAGATTAAAATGAGGAGTAGTTCCCATTCAATCTGGCTATCATACAACTGTAACCCCAGTAGGAACGGCCAGAGCTGGCATGGTTTAGTCACCATCAAGTGTAACACTTTCATGGTGCTTAAGGCTGGATTTTCTTCAAACTAGGTGTGGACTTAGACTAACAGAAAGTCATTGGTTGCAGTGCTAGTGTAGGTGAGAAGAGACATGGACCTGGTCCTGGAGCCATGCACTGCTGGTAGCTCCAGGTCCCAATAGCTTTGCCAGTCCTGGCTCTTTCAAATGCTCTCACATTGCTGGTCTGAGGAGCAGAAGGGAAACCTTTCCCACAGTGGAACAGAACAACAGGATAATGGGATGGGAAGTCACTTTAATGCATAACAAATGCTCAAAAGCATTAAAAACTGCTCTGAATTCAGTCACATTGAGAGGTGCACAAGAGTGCTCTTAGGGGAGTCAGGGACCAGCCAGAAAAGCAAGCAGCTCTCTGGGCAGAGATATTTTCCTAGATAAAGACTGGAACTGGGCCTCAGCATTCCTGTGAGCACCTCCTGAAAGGCTGAATTACCTTTTTTTTCTTCTTTTACAGTGGTTCACTCTCAGATAAGCGGTTTATATTTACTTCAAATGGTAAGAATAATGGCTTTATTTTTTAGCAATTCGAATGTTACCTTTTTAGTTAAGTATTTCCTGTAAAAGGTTTGAAAAGTAAGCAGGAGAATGTCAGGCTGTGTCTAGGAAGAATATTTTAGGACAGCAATTTTTTTTTTTTTTTAAACCAGCAAGCGAATAAAAGAAGTGAAGGGAGGTGAAGCGAGCTAGAAAGAAACACAGCAGAGGAATAGGTCATATGCACAAGGATGAGAAACAGAAACAGTGTCTTGCTGTTACATTTCTGGTGCCAGCAGATGAAGAATGGCAATCAGATAATTCCATTTTATGTACTTTAGGCGGCAGAAAATGAAAGCAGTTTTTCCTCAGACGTTTCTAAATTCAATCTTCGTTATACGAGGATGAAAACAGGGGAGGAATGAAGATATATTTACATGGCACTGATACAGAAGGAGGTTTTGTTTGTGACTTTCCAAGATGCAGAAGTGTCTTTAATCTGTCAAGCTGCTCGTTTGCATGAAACGGCAAAGAGGGGGGAAAAGTTCGAGCTCATTCATTTGAATTAGATTTCAGTCATCTGAGATAAAATCATTTACTATGCCACTGAAAACTGGAGAGCATGTACAGGCCTTTGAAACTGCCAGGGAATTACTTCTCACTTAACTGAAAACTTATTCCACTGGCCTGTTTTGTTGGGGGTTTAGGGTTTTTTTTGTTTGGTTGGGTTTTTGTTTGGGGGGGGTTTCTTTTGGTGATTGGTTGGTTGAGTTTCTTTTTCTGAAGACCCTTGATGTGCAGAAATGTTGTGGGTTCTTTGGTGGAGTTGCAATGCTTACCTGCAGCTATTAGCATCATGATGTCACCTCTTGGCAGCAGCATCAAGGAGCTTCTGTAATGAGTAACTTTTCTAGCCCTAATAGCAGGTGAGAATCAAGAAATATTTACAGTAAAGCCTTGCTTTCAGCACAGTGCCTTCATCTGAGAAAGGCTTTGTGCAGCAGAATCAGTTAATGCCAATCTCCAAACATAAATATTATGGTTCAGAAGGAAAATTTAAAAATATGAGAAGTCTTCACGGGAACGAGACAGAACTGCAAAGATTAAAACCCAAAGGACAAAAATAGCAGATGTAGTCAGAAGGTGTTGTGTATGTGGGAGTTAAAATGGTAAAGGAGAGGGACTGCAGCACTCTGGTACTGGATCATCCCCTACAAACTGCCTGGCAAACACTACAGCTAATGGAGAGCACCAGCCTAGCACTAGATTAGGCAACATCTGACTTTGCTGTTGTGGGTGTTCGTCATATGTTGCTAGCCTAATGTAAAAATATGCTGTGAAAACACAAAATAACTCCTTCTGTCTGTCTGTGTGGGGACTCCTAGGCTGCAATAAATCCCTCAGTCTGGAAGAGGGATTCCTCTCCAAGAGCCAGGTTACTGCATCTTCCTACTGGGAGGAGACCAACGAATTTGGGCAGCTATTCCAGTGGTCTCCTGACAAGGCTTGGCTTCAAGTCCCAGGACTGGCTTGGGCCTCTAACCACAGCAGCAACCGTGAATGGTTGGAAATAGATCTGGGAGAGAAGAAGAGAGTAACAGGTAGGTCACTGTGTGATTATTTGAAGCTGGAGAAGAAACCAAATGCAGTTGAAGAGCACTAAATGCATTCTTTCATTAAATGTCAGGCAAATGTTCTGCATTGAGGAATATTATTTTCATGGCTGTTTATAAGACTGTTCTTCCTGTAAGGATATAGGATTGAAGTCAACTCTCATGCATGCCTGATCTGTAAACATGCTGTAGGCTCAGAACAAAATGCAGGGATCAGTAGAGTCTGGAATGATAAATGATTGCTTAGGACCTTCTCAATAATGCAGTTCTGGATTCATAGCCTTTGAAATAATGGCCCAGGTAAAGGAGATTCCTGTTTCCAACTCCTGGTTTTATTGTAGAAACGTAAACAACAGTTGCTACTAAAGATCTAAAGATCTAAAGATTGCTGATATGGACCATAACATCAAACAGGAATTGCCATTTCTGGAGTCAAATTAATGAGCTCTGTTAAAAAAATCATCATTGCACTAAATTCTCCAAATGGTTTTGGCTTCTGTGTTTGCATTTGAAAATATTCCTTTAAAAATGACAGCTAGCAAATGACATTGTATTTTTCACTTGTTAAAAGGGATCAAGACCACTGGTTCTGGATCCACTATGCTGAATTTCAACTTTTTTGTGAAGACATTTACGATGAACTACAGAAATAACAACTCCAAATGGAGAACATACAAAGGGATTCTGAGCAATGAGGAAAAGGTAAGGGAAAATGGGAGCGGTAGGAAAACACAGAGCACTAATGTGTATGCTGCCCTGAAATTGAAGGGCAAGCTTTCACTGTCAAGAAAGATTAGGAGTTTCAGACTTGTCTAGACCTGGTTGTCCTCACCAGTGTAATTTATGGCCATGGAGTTGATAGCAAGCTTGTCAAAACAAGGAAGTTATCCAGGGCTTGCTGACATTGAGACACACACAGGGAGGCACATGTATGTGTGCATCCTTCTTTTAAGAATACTGTCATTGAGGCTGTGCAACAGGCTGCTTGGGAAAGTCTTCAGCTCAGCACTTGCCCTTGCTAGGAACCCTGCCCCAGTGCAGAAATGTTGGTCTGTAGAGCAGCAGCAAAGCCCAGAGTCAGCTTCAGATGCACTGGGATGGTCAGCCCACCTTCCCTCCCACAAGTGAAACAACCAGCTTTAGCAGGGGGATTGGACTAGATGATCTCCAGAGGTCCCTTCCAACCCCTACCGTTCTATGCTGCTGGGGGAAGCTGCTCCTGCAGACAGCTCCTGCTCACCAGAGACTGCACCTCACTGGAGACACTTTCTGACACGAGTTTCTGGACATGGGCTATGTCTGTTAGGAATCAATGTATGTAAAAAGAAATGTTCTTACACCAAAATACCTGTCCACACAACAGCTTTCACAGACTCTGTGAGACTGTAACACTGAGGAGGTGAAAGCAGTGCACCTAGTGCCTGCAGCTGCTGCACAGCATCATCTAGTAACATTTTCCCCTGAAAACCTCATTTCCTTTCAAACCAAAAAGCCTCCAAAGTCCCCTTCCCTGCACCCACAGCATGCAAAGTCAGACCTTCACTCATCACTTCTGAGGGAGCTCAGCTTGCCTCAGGATAAGGCTCTTCATAGTCCTCAGTCCTGATGGCAGTTTTTAAAAACTCAGGAGAGCTGCAGGGAGATTTTCTATGAGCTCTGGTTTTCTTAGCTTGTACAGCAAGGAATTTCACTGCACAATGTCAACTGGTTTCATATTTTTGTAGTGTCAAACTTGGGGGCCCACAAAGTGGCTGAACTGTGCAGGCTAGCTATTGAAAATCAGCAGGTTTGCAGTTTTCCACAATGACTTGTTATATACAATCTTATGAAAGTATTGTATGTGATCTTAGTTTCAGCTAAGGTGCATGACAAAACCTGCCCCATCAGAACCCCATGGGGCCTGGCATTTTATCTATGACATGCTGAGCTCACTTCCCTGCCTCATCAGGCTTTTCAGCTTTCCTAGATCATGCTGAAGCATCTCTAAGAACTAATTTTGCAAGGACTGCTGTTCTGAAGACAGGCTAAGCTCATTCTGGGAAATACTGTGCAGGGAAAAGGAGACACAGCTCTGCAGTTAATAGTCACTCTTCAAGCTTGATAGAGAAAACTGACCATTTGACTGAAGTGTTTAGCAATAGTTCAGTTTTTCCTTTGTACGTCTTTCTCCCCTGCTGCACAAGTAAGGGTGCTGCAGTGCTATGCAATAAAAAAATAACAGCACTCTACCAGTATACATTGACTAGAAATTACACGGATTTCTTCTCCAAGCTAACAGAAAAATGTGATCATTTGCCAGAACAACACCACCACAAGGGGGTTCTTTTTTTTTATCATTTATTTCATAGAATCATAGAATGGTTTGGGTTGGAAAGGACCTTGAAGATCATCTAATTTCAGCCCCCCTGCCATGGGCAGAGACATCTTCCACAGACTGCTCAAGGCCTTATCCAACCTGGCCTTGAACACCTCAAGGGAGGAGGCATCCACAATTATAGAATTATAGAATGGCTTAGGTTGGAAAGGACCTCAGAGATCATCCACTCCAACTGCTATGGGCAGGGACACCTCTCGACCAGACTCAGCTGCTCAAGGCTTCATCCAGCCTGGATTTGAACACCTTTGGAAAGGAGGCATCCACAATCACTCTCAGCAACCTATTCCAGAGTTTCACCACCCTCATACTAAAGAACTTCTTACTAAAATCCAGTCTAAGCCTGCTCTCCCTCAGCTTCAAACCATTCCCCCTTGGCCTGTCTGTAGACACCCTTATGAAAAGTCCCTCTGCAGCCTTCCTGTAGGATCCCTTCAGGTACTGGAAGGTAGCTTTAAAGCCCCTGGAGTCTTCTCTTCTCCAGGTGGAACACCCCCAGCTCCCTCAGCCTATTCTCATATCTTCCTGGGCAACCTGTTCCAGTGTCTCACCACCCTCCCTGGAAAGAATTTCTTCTTTCAGAACTCTCACTTCCAAAAAAATCCTCACACTAATAATGAGGAACTTTGAAGTTGCATGTTGGGAACACTTTGAAGAAAGAGACCTCTAAAGCAGAGCAAACAAGGTGCTTCTGTTTGGTTGCAGGTATTCCAGGGCAACTCCAACCCTGGCGACATAGTACGCAACAACTTCATCCCCCCCATAGTGGCTCGCTACGTGCGAATCGTCCCCCAGACCTGGCACCAGAGGATAGCACTGAAGCTGGAGCTGATGGGCTGCCGAATAATGCAAGGTATGGGGTAAGCACTGCTCCACAGCCACGCTGCCTCCAGAGCCCCCTCTGCCACCCATTGCCGCTGATCATGGAAGAGAGTCACAGAATGGGTTGGAAGGGACCTTAAAGATCACCTAGTTCCACCCCCCCTGCCCTGGGACACCTTCCTCTAGACCAGGTTGCTCAAGGCTCCAATCCAACATGGCCTTCAGCACCTCCAGGGAGGTGGCATCCACAACTGTTTCAGTGTCTCAGCACCCTCACTGTAAAGAATTTCCTCCTAATAACCAGTCATTCTGCTGTCGGGTTCAGCCTGCAAACAGGTCTCTATAAAAACCCTGTGTGCTGTTATCCACAGCCGAGGTGGTCAGCACTGGGCTGCCAGTTGAATCCCCACCCCCAGCACTGTTCCTCCAGCCTGCAGCTGGCCCTCAAGGGTGCTGGCTTGGGTACTCAGAGCCTTCTGAACCATGACTATGCTGTATATTTTGGTGATGTGATGGACACGCTCTGGTGAGGTGAAGGCAAAGGTCATGTCCCTTTCTCTTTTACAGCTAATAGTTCCTTTACCCATTCAATGTGGCAAAAACCAAGTCAGAGCACAGAGACCTCCCTTGGAAAAGAAGACAGGACTGCTACAGAGCCCATCCCATCAGAAGAAACTAACTTGGGTAACACTGCCTAACGTTGCTTTTCTCTAGGATGCATGTCATGGCTTCAGCCCAGCCTGGGTGAACTTTAAACTTTCTCACAAAAGAAAACTTCAGTTTTCCCATCAGACTTTATGAAAGGTTAACAGCAGAGAGAAGAGGGAGGAGCATAGCATTCTTTTGTCTTAAGGCACAGAAAGAGATTGAAAGCCTTAATTTTCCTTGATGTGTGAAACATCAGGCTCTGCTTCCCCTGTCATATTGGTTTATTTGCCATGCTTGGTAGGTGGCTCAAGGGACTATACTGAGCATTCATCAGCATCTTTTTGAAGAGGTTTTCCTCTTTCTCTTCCTTGTATTTTCAGTAATATCACAAAATGCACTGGGTTGGAAAGGATCTTTAAAGGTCATCTAGTCCAATCCCCCTGAGGTGTGCAGGAACATCCTCAACTAGATCAGGTTGCTGAGAGCTCCATCCGACCTGACCTGGAGCGCCTCCAGGGATGGGGCATCCACCACCCACCTGGGCAATGATCTTGGATAAATGTTACCTTCTCCCAGAGCAGGTGCCCATCTCTAAGCACCATACAGCAGTGCACATTTGCTCAGTTAAACATTTTCCATAACACCTGCATTCTTAGAGACTCAGACAACCTTAATTCACATACTTCTCCTTGAATTTGCAGTCTTCATCCTTTAATATTGTGGATCTAATTTGTGTAGACCTTAAAAAGCAAACAAACAAAATTTGCTGCTTATCCTGCCAGGTGGACCCATAGCCAGGCAGGAATTACCAAACCCACTACACCAAACACTGGCTACTCCTTAGCTAGCTGATAGTTGTAGGAATGTGTGTGGAAAAAAACCCAGTGGTTGTAAGAAGCAATCACTGAAAAAAAAAGCTCTCCTGCAACTTCATTGCTTTTGCCAAGAGCAAAGCTCAGCTCATCTGTGCAGCAATATGGGTAAATTGTATCCATGAAAATGGAATCTACTGAGATTTCATCTGCTAAACTGTAAATACCCCATGGACACCTAATTCTCACAGCCTGGGAAGTGTCTCAAGGAATGGTAAATGGTGCACTCCTGCTACAAGAGTCACTCCACTGCTAATTTTCAAATGTCCTCTCTAAGCTATGTTGCATTAGAATTTAACAGGAGCCAAAGAGGTTTTGTCCCAGCTCAACTCCTGGAAATCTTTGAATTATTTTGACTGAAATGTTTCAACCAGTTCAGCATGAGCCAGCTACTCAGCATGTAAAATTGCAGCCTTATTTGGCAGTTTTATAAGCAACTGAAAATAGAATGTGTGTAAGTGGCTTTTTAGAAGCTACCTAGTGTGTAATAACAAAGAACTGTTCTTTGTAAGGATGCATACAGATGTTAAGTGTCAGCCTTGAGAAAGGATATTTAACTCCTTCATCTCAACACTGTTCTACATAGGTACATGGCAACCAAGGATGGCTGAGGAGTGGTCTTGCAGATTTGCATTTTCTTGCTCTCTTATGAGGAGTGTTCCTGCAAGATTATCTGCCTTTCCCTGTATTCTCTGTAGTAAAAAATACCAGCTTCAGAGTCATTTGCCTTTTAAAATGTTATCCTTTTTTTTTTCCTTTCTTTTTTTCTCTTGCAGGCTTAAAGCTTACAGCTATAATTGTCCCTGTCCTCATCGTGCTGTGTCTGTTCCTGTTCTCTGGAATTTGTATCTGTGCAGCCCTACGCAAGTAAGACGCTGGCTTTTGTCAAAGGAGGTCTTTGTGGCTACCTAGCTTAGCACAGCCAACTATGTGCCCTCTCCAGAGCCTCTTTACCAGGCAGCTGGAAATTGATCCTGTTCAGCAGCCTTCCTTTATGTAGAACTCATGTTGTGTTTCTGTACATTGTATTACTTATTGTACATCCCCCATAGTCAGACAAAAATGAAGGTAAAGCAGCCAGGACTGCACTCCACCACCCCACCCCACCCCCAATTTACAGTCCAGTGTGGCTGACTGTTCTCTTCAGCCTACACAAATGCTAATGTGTAAAGCAATCAAAGACACAAGTTTCCACACCAAAGCCAAGTAATCATTTAGTGAAGGGAGGATTTCAGCTATCTATCTGGATAATTTTCTTCTACATCTCTCCTGTTGTGTTTCTGCTTCCTGGTCTCTTAACCCAGCAGGCTGCAAGCAGAGCCTAGCTGTAAGGAGTTGCACATACAGAGGTAATCAGCTAAAGCTAAGCCATTTCATTTCAAAAGTCAGAGGGCAGGAAGAAGCACTGCTAACTGTGGCTCCTGCTAGATGCTCATTCACATGACCTGCACTTGCTTGCAGAGCCAGGAAATGTTCTGTCAGCAGATGGAGATTTGGAAGTATAAAAGCAAGGCTCAGGTGATGTTAGTTAATCACTAGTGGTACCCAGCTCTGCCCTGGATTCCCAAAGTCAGAAGAGCAAATGTATAGTGACACAAAGAGACATGGACACATCAAACTGATGAGTGCCAGGCATAAGAAATTTGAACACCACCACTCACAGCTTGCATGTAGATGGGGAGAAATGAAATGTCAAAAGGCTGCTTTGCATGACTCAGGTTCTAGTAAACACCAGCCTCCAGGAAGCCACACTGAAACATTGTCCTTAGCCACTAAAGACAAAGGCTCTCTCTGCTGGAGCTGAGGCACAAAGCTGAAATGCTCTGAGATGTTTCTAAACACTTTCCTCTCCTTGCAGGCGAGAAGCCAAAGGACTTTCTTATGGATTATCCAGTGCTCAGAAATCAGGTTAGTGGAGAGTCCTGGCCATTGGGCCAATGGGAAGGGGATTCAGCAATGAAGCATGAAATGCTTATGAAATAGCATCACGTTTCCTCCTTCAGATTCACCTCTTCATACAAGGCAAACAGCAAATGATAATCCCACTTGTGTCATCCTAGCACAGTGCCCTGAGAAACAATATAATTTGGTTTCTATGACAGAAAGGCAATTAGCAAAAGATCTATTATACAGAGTGCATAAATTAGCATGTAAGAGTGCTCCCAGGTGCCCTCCCTTTCCTTCACTCCTCCAAAATACCTTTTTTGCAGATATTTGCTGCTTTCCTTTTGTTTTCCCCACAGCAGAGGGGATTGCTTTTCTCCAAGAGAGCGAGGGCTAATAATTTTTGATGGCTTTAATATTTCCATCTCACTGCCCTCCCTGGTTGGAACTGTATTTATAAAGCCTAACAATACTGAGCTGTACTTCAACTGTAAAATCTGAATATGAGATTTGCTTTAGGAGATGCCTGTAAAGCCCCAGGGAAGTATATTCTTTGTCTTGCTCAGTAATGCTTTCTGGAGTGGGGTCTCCTGTCAGCTTGGAAGTTGGGATTTAGCTGTTTTTCCTGGCCAGCCAACTCAATAGAGGAATATCCTTCTGAATCTCGGCTTGCTATAAAGAAAAGAAACCTAAGCAATTCTCATGTCTCTTGACAAGTGCTTTGCAATAGCTCAGCTCCAAAATTTCATCCCTCAGCAGGTGCTGACGACAGTGAAAGGAATGCTGTTACCCACTGCAGCTCACCCTCATTAAGAAATTAATTTGTATTTAACACCATATTTGCTAATATGATTTTTTGAGGTCACAGCACAATCCTTTCTCGCTTGCTAATGAGGACAAATCCCAAGAAATGGGAGATAGCCTCATATCCACTCAGTTCGTTTGGGGTGTGTGTGTGCTTCACAAATCAAGCTCCTAAGCCCTTGTGACTCAGGCTTGGTACTTGGAGTCAAACCCACCTCTCCACACACCTCCTGTTGCAGGTTCCTGCCAAATGCCTGCCACTGGGGTTTTTTTTATTTTGTCTCAAGGATGTTGTGAGAACAAATTAATTGATGAGAGCAGATGCTCAGATATCAAAAACATGGAAGCCATGTTAGCCTACTAAAAACAAACAAACAGAAAAAAGTCATTTTAAGCATTATTTTTGCCAGATAAGCCATGTAATTGATTTAAAGCTGGTATTTTACTGATATACTTTAAGCCATCAGTGAAGGCACCTACAGAGTTTGAGCCTTTCTTGCCAAGAAAATCCTCTGAAGTTTCATTTTCACTTGGAAATTCCAGCTGATGATTCACATTTTCCCTTTCACCCTCCAAATGTAGGGGGCTTTTTTTTTTTTTTTTTTTTTTTTTTTTTTACAAATAGTCCATTTTAGTCTTGCTTTTTAGCTACTTGGATATATTGACAGCAATGAGTACACCAAAAATTAAACTTTCTGATAAGCCTTCAGATTCTAGGCATTTAACTTGCTGATAAACCTATTTTTATTTCTTTATCATAGGTTGTTGGAAACAAATCAAGCAGCCTTTCACCAGACATCAGTCAACTGAATTTACCATCAGCTATAATAATGAGAAGGAGACACCACAAAAACTGGATCTCGTCACCAGTGACATGGCAGGTAACAATTCCTCCCCCTGCAATGCACTCATTTTGCTCTGCATGCAGATAAGCTAACTGGGGGAGGGCTGAAGCATTCATGTTACAAGCTCCAGCTCTTATGCAAGTGGAGGCTCAGAAACAGGATTTATAGGCAGGTAAATGTATTAGTGGGGAAAAGATTTGGAATTTTTATTCTTAGAGTTGTTGGGAAAGATTTTCTGATTCTAAAATAGTTGCAGCTGAAGGTAACCATGGAAGGCACTCAGGCAGGGATGCAGTACAAGACTGTGCCTAGGATAGGATAGTTTGCATTTGCTGGCTAATTTTATTTATTTCAATTTAAACACAAACGTCTCTGGAAATGGAACAAAATGTAACGCCCCTTGCTGCTGAGCAAAGAAAAAAATTACTTGGCTTGTGGGGGGGAATTTCAGGCCCATCTGGAAGCTGTGCTCAGATCCCTGTGCAGCTTTTTCCTATTTTGGAGATGAGAACCCCAAAGTGGAAGCAGGTAGATGAGAAAGAATGAAAAAAACAACCACAGTGCTTTTCTCCTGTGCCACTTTGGCTCCAGGTCACTGTTTGGATGGAGCAAATTCCCACCTCATTTCTATTTGCATCCTAGAGGGGTGTTTTGGTTTTTTTTTAATTCATCCTCTTAGTACATCTTATCCCTGCCTAGTTTAGTCTGTCTGGAAAGGCCAGTGAGACCAGCCATCTCATGGGATCAGCAATCTCCCAGAAAGATTAATTCGTTGTTTCCAGGATCCAGACCTTAGAAATTCCTTAGAATTTCTCCAATGTGTTTGGCAGAGAAATACATTTAAAAAAACAAATGAATGGTTCCTGTAATTCCATATGGTGCTACCTTGGATATCTTTCAAGGATGGTTTCGATCCTTTACAGAAATATTCAGTATAAATATGCAGAGATTTATAAAGCAGTTTTATTTCATGAAGGAATGGGATAAAGTTTGCTCACAAGCAGGGGTATCTGGCTCTTTGGGCCGTGTCTGGGGACCCTTTGCTCTCTCCATCCTCTCCTCCTCCCATGGTTGTATCTTAACTCCTAGCCTAGCCAGGCAGCTCCTCAGCCTTAGCATTTCACTTACAGTCTCCTTAAAAATAACAAACTTGGAGTAAAAATGTGAATGCAGCCCAGAAATGTGCCATTTAATAATTTAACTGCAGAGGGTATGCAACTTGCATAGAGCTTAATATGCCACATGAAATTCCTTCCCTTCGAGTCCCCGGCTGCCTGCCAGTTCTCAAAGGAGCAAGTGGAGATGCTTCATCCTGAGCGAGGGAAATTGCTGGGGATGGCAGCAGTGGTGCCAGGGAGGGCTGCACCACTTAGTTAGTGAAGTATCATCACACCTTCACCCTACATGCTGAAGTTTGGGACATAGCCAGGAGCTGCCAAAAAGATTCACAGGACATATGGGATCCAATTTGACGCTCATGTCAGATGAACCACGGTGCCAGAACAGAAACTGCACTTCTTCACGCCTGCCTCAAAACATGATACTTTAGCAGTGTCACTTACCAGAGCTGTTCAGGCCACCCTATGCATCCATGAGAGATTGTCACCAGCACCAAAGCGAGAAAGCTACAACGGTGAATTTTCTCATAATAGCTTCACTGGATTTTCTGAAACCCCTTTTATAGTCCTGATCTCGCATGGCAGCCTGGCATCTGCCTCAACTAGAGGTGCAAACAGGCACTTGTTGAGGCCATGCTCTCTCCAGCTCTCTCCTTGCTCCTGTTCAGGCTGTTTGGCCATGCCCAGCTCTATCCCTGCTGTCCGCCTTGACCGGGGTGACCGCCCAGTTCCCCTGGCGGTGCCGGTCTCATCTCTCCTCCACGACTTGTCCCCCCCTCCTGCTCCCACAGCAGTGCTGAGCTGGCTTAGCATGTTTCACACTTCCTTTGACTCTCTTGGCTGCAGTTCTGCCTAACTCCATCCTTCTTGTCACTCAGCTACTGCAAAATGCCTTTTAAATAAAGCCGGCACTTGGTCGGCTCGTTAAGAATCCTCCAGGCATTTTGATTATTCCAAAAGTGGAACACTTGGCTTTCAGAACCTACTCATTTGTGCATCTTTGTCCACCATCCTTTGTCCAGTTTGTTGCTAATATTTTGTTGGCTTCTCTCCCCTTTTTTTCTTTTTTTTTTTTTGGGGGGGAGGCTTTTGGGTGTACTGCAGAAATGGTACGAATTTACTTGGGTGGGTAGGAGGGAAGGGGAAGGAGGGAGTAGGAAAAAGGATGTCAGATTGGAACTCCTCCATGGAAGAGCTTCTGCCATGTTCTGCAAGACTTGCTTGCTAAGGGAGGTTAAAGGACATGTTTTAGGGAAGGGATTCCTCACATTCCTCATAACCATGTGTTTGATAGAATAACAGTTATTTCTCAACACAAAATACTTCTCTGTGCGTAAGTGTTAGATACATAAAATAACCACTCTACGCCTTGTTGAGCAGTTCATGCTTCCTTTTAGATTACCAGCAGCCTCTCATGATTGGCACTGGGACAGTAACACGGAAAGGATCAACTTTTCGACCCATGGACGCGAAAGACGAGGGAAGAAGAGGGAGTTTAGAGTTTGAAAATCACTATCACTGTCCACACAGAGGTAACCGACATGAATATGCTCTGCCCCTGGCCAGCCAAGAGCCCGAATACGCCACCCCCATCATCGAGCGGCACACGACGAGAGAAAACAACTTCCCCTCTGAGAATGGCTACAACGTGCCTGTGGTCTCATCTCAGAAACACTCCCTTCCTGCTGGCAGCTTCTCTGGTTCAGCTACGACCGACACCAGGAACGGAGACTATCAGACACCCCAGAGTGTCCTAAACTACGACAAACCCAAAGCGAACGGTGTGCTGACCTCCATCAGCTACAGCACGGACTACCAGAAACCTCAGCCCAACGGCCTGGGGAGCGAGGGCTACTCAACACCCAGGGACTGTCTAAAGCCCATAAGCCAGACAGCGATGACGGCTCTCTTGTGATGTGCCCAGCAGGAGAGACACGGCGCGCAGGAGCGGCACCGCACAGCGCTCTGAAGCAGAAAACAGAGTTTGGAGGGACTCTGCTGTGGGGAGGCAGAAGGCAAACAAGCCCTGTGTACATAATATTTCAGTCTTGCTGGGTTCTGACATCTGAAGAAAGCATATGCTGTTTATCACTGTTTATAGCAAGAGAGATGTTATCAGTGAAGACTGTACATCTTATTTGCTGTAACTGATCTCAGTGCTCCACTTGCAATGTGTGCAATTTGTACATAGCTTTTATTTAAGGAGAATTTCTTAAGTTTCCTTTTGTTCACCTGGGAGATGGAAAGGATTGCAGAAATGCCTGTTTAAGATGAACAGGCCACTCTCTCCATCTTTATTTTACCTGCTGTTGTGCTGGCAGCTGTAAACAGAATATTCAAGAATTGGGATTCATCTCCTTTCCTATGATGACTCAAGATAGGGCATCACTGTAGTTCTTACTGGGAGAGTAGAAGTAAAACTACTTGAAGCATAATGTGCACAAGAGAAGGCAGCTGAGCATTTGAATACTGTGCTCAAAACCACCTTTCTGACTGCTTTTTTAGCAGCAGTTCTTATATGCTTGAATTTGATCTAGTGTATGAGCTGAGCCTAACTTGCTACCCATGTTAGAAACAGGTAGAAAGGCTGAAACCAGTTTTGGTTTCAAACTATGGTGATCACTCTGCAATACAAACAAAAAACAAGCAACAAACCCAACGCCTCTCAATCCAGCTCTTTTTTCAGGAAGTATGTGTGGAACCAAAATGAGAATTAACAGCTGAGAATTAAATCTCATTCAAGCCCTGGCTGATGCTTTTGCTGCTAAACTACAAGGAAATTTGTTCCTTGGCACAAAGCGGCCAACTTCCTGAACTCTTCCTATCTCCAGTAGGTATTTTTCTGTCTTACAAATGTAGTATAACAATTCTATTTGAAATATTTTGACTAAGTAAAACATGGTCTGTGTATGGCTTACTGTTGCAGTCAAACTTGCAAGGCAGCAGATCAGCACAGTTGTTTTCAAACAGTTTGTCTTTTGCAGCTAATGTTACCCTTCAGTCTGTTCTTGGACATACTTCCACGGGGATGGGTGCAATGCATTGCACAGCAGCTGGTTCCTCTTCCAGCAAGGGCATCGCTGAAGGAAAACAACATCTGGTAGCAACTGGGGCTGTACGTTGCCCTTTCCACCTGCACTGCTCGGAGCATCACTTCGAATTCAAAAGTTTGTCCTAAGCTGTCATATACTTTTGGGAAGGAAGAATGGTGCTATATTTATTGTACAGGATTGAGAAAAGAGACCAGTAAAACCTGAGCTCAGGGAAAGCCACTAGCTAAATGCCCTCCCTTTCCTCGTGTGTAAAGGGGAGGTGATTTGCAAAGGATGCACTGAAGATTCGTAGTCTGTTCGCAAAGGGCTTTTAGAGGCCTTGAGCAATCTGGTCTAGTGGAAGGTGTCCCTGCCCATGGCAGGAGGGCTTGGAACTAGATGATGTTTAAGGTCCCTTCCAACCCAAACCATTCTATGATTCTGTGATCCTTGGCTGGAAAGTGATGCCAGAGTACAGACCAGGTGCAGTGATACTACTCACCAATATTGCTGACCCCAGCCATAGCCAACCTTCAGGCAAGCTCTGCATGGGATCTTTGCTGCATCTGCTTGCTTTGTGGCCTCAGTGGTACCAGTCCCTCATGCTGCACACTATGCATGTGATTCCTGTGCAGAGAAGAGAGAGAGTCAAGGTAACCTCGTAGCCTGCCTGTGTTTGCTGTCAATATAGTTTCTGTGAAATGTCTCAAACACCTCAGGTCCTGAAGTGAAACAGCAGCAGCCTGTTTGTTAGACCGAGCAGGGCGGTGTTGTTTACCTTCTGTTGTTTACATGTCTGTGTAAATAAAGAACACTGGGATTTGTAAATCAGTCACACAGCTCTGCTGCTTAGCTTGGGGACTTGATCGTCACTGCACACCCACTCTTGTCACATATCTGGCAGGGTGAGAAAGAAGAGTTCCTTACACCCTGCAAAAGTGCCAGTTGTGCTGTTGCAATTCATGGTCCTGGTGTGACAGGCTAAAAAAAGCTTCTCTCGGTGCCCCATTTAGCCTGGCCATAAGCTCTGGAGAAGAAGCACCCACGAACAAATGCCTGTGCCCAGGCGTGCTGCTGGATGCATATAATTGAGGAAAGGATGAGGATGCCCTCCTGGTGAGCCTGCAACCAATACTCCACCCACACAGCTCATTAGCCTCACTTGTCACTTTACAAACAAGCAGGGCTGCTCCCCACCTAATGAGGCACCTAGATAATGCAGCAGGGCCAGGCAGCAGATGACACTGCTTGTATTATGATAATCTTTTCACATGCCTCCAGCACTCCATCTGCACTGTGCTACAAGTGTCAAAGGAGTTTTGGTAGTGTGTGCCCATTTCTGCTGCCATGCATGCCCCTCTTAACACAGCTGACGTTAGCCTAATGAAAAGTTAGGTCTCAATTTGCACCTTGTCTTCACCCTCCCCAGCCTCAAAGAAACCCTGCAAAACTGGAAAAAAAAAAAAAAAGGCTTAAAATAAATCCCCAAACTTTTCCCTCATCCTTGTGTCAGTGGCTTAGTGCTGACAGAGTACAGCAGCTCTGGAATCACTCACAGCTCCCAGTCACTGCCATGGTGCTTCATGGCTCATGTGTGAGTGACTGCTGAGTGTGAGGAGCATAAAAAGCCTTGAGCTTCTCCACCTTGGCCAGGAAAGAAGTTGTCAGTGACCCTAGCAGCAGCTATGCAAGGGTACTTTCTACCCATGTAGTGTCTCTGTACTGGTGGTAGTAGAGATACCAAACCTGGGTGTAAGAAGAAAAGGGGACTGCTTGACTGTTCCCAGTGGTAGAGACTCACCCTCATGCCCATCCTTTGATGGCAGCCTGGTCTCACCATCAAAACCAGTAACAGGTATAACACAGGCTGCTTTACCAGACAGCACATGTTTAAAAATCATTCTTCCACAGTGCAGGTTAGAGGCTGCACCCTTGGAGACATCTACACACTTAAGGGCTGTGTTAGCTCTGGGTTCTTCTCCAGCATCTCTAGAGACTGTGTGAGAGTAGATTCTGACTCTCTCTGGTCAGTGGACAATTTCAGGAGCATTTCCATGCCAAACTTCTTTCCTGAGCAGGCACTCCCAGTAGGCTGGAGCAGTAAAAGCAAGCCAGAGTTCACAGGAAGGTTAAATATTAACAGATCATATCACCAAGGGCCTGCCTGCCCCAGCTGCAGGTGACAGCAAGCTTCTGACTGCCAGGAACGGGGTCACGCACTGGAACTGCACATATGCCTTACCAAGAATTGAAGAAGCAGCCTCTTGAGGTAAGAAAGTGTAAAAGATGGTGTACACTACCTACAGCTGGAATCCAAACATGCCAGCTTAGCAAGCATTGCCAGATGGTGCTTTACATTGAAAAAATAAGACAAAAACCTCACCAAAAAAAACCAAAACAACAACAAAAGTTCCACACCACAGCAAGCCCACAAATGTTTTTTGCTCTCACCTGCTAAGATTGTGAAGCAGGCGGTGAATTCTTATTGATTCTGCCAAGTACCCTTCTAACACTCAATACAAACACTTTTTTCCCCTTCTCCTATCAAGTGTAGTTCAGTTTCTTTCAGTTTATAGAGTTTTACCATCACATATTAGCCCTTCTGTAGCACCTGCCAGAATCTTTACATCCAACAGGCAACTGGTGAAAATCAGTCCTTGACTTGCAGACTGGAACTAGGATTTTCCCAACTCAATGGATCTGCTACTCACTTAGAGCATCACCTGCTCTGTTAGTGTCTTTGGAACAACCACTTGGCCTCACCTTCCTCTCCAGACACCATCCACAGGATGGGTCCAAACAGCTCAGCAGTGCAGTGGCTACAGCAGTGTGCAGGAAAAGCCCCAACCTGTATGCCCTGTGTCTGATGAGCAGTACAACCACTGAGCTAACACAGTGGTGGTCATGGCAGTGCCTCTAGACACCTCTGGTTTAAAAGGAGGAATTTCTGCTCATTTTTTTTAAAATAAAAAAGCCCCAAACATGAGGCTGGACTCCAGCCATTAGAAGCAGGTCATGAATCCTATGGCTTGCCTGCATCACTGGTGTGGCTAACCCCAAGAAGATTTGGGCTTTTAAAACAAACTTTTTTTTTCAGATTTTTTGCCCCCTGACCACCATTTGGTAGTTCTCTGCGAGCAGCTTTTAGTGAAGCCCTCTCTGAGGCACAAAATACTCCCTGCACAGGATGGGAATGTCAAACTGCAGGTCCTGGTTCAGGAGCAAACAATCTAGCTGTGTATACTTTATTTGGTGGATCACTATGATTAAAACCTGCATGCTTTCTTTTTCCATGATGCTGGAGATTCCTAGCCCATACAGACATGGCAAAGATTCCTGCACCTTCCCAGTGCTGCTCCATCATTGCCTGATTCTCTAGACACATTACCAGAAGCTGAACTGCTCTAGGATCATCTCTGGAGTAAAATGGTCTTGTGGCCATACAAAAAATTGCAGAAGGCACCAGAGGCCTTTCAGAGCTTAACTGATCCACCCTGCAACTGCAACACAGAGCAAAGCAGGTGACCAGTATCAGTAACTGGTAGAGCCTGTGCCTCCGACCTACACCCAGTGATGAATGAGTAAAGTATTAAGGGAAAATCTCAGGCCAGCTCTGTTTTGACATTCCCAGTAAGTCCCAGTTTTGTATCTGTATAACACAGGTGACAATCATCTGACATAAAGACTCATTCATTGGTTCTGAGGGATCTAAAAACCACAGCAAGGAAGCACTGTTGCCATGACAAATTACGCTGTTGGCACTAACATCCTTCGACCTTAAAACCGTAGTGCTGCATTTCAGCAACGCCTCCAAAAGTGTGCACAGAAATTGCACCACTGAGGTAGTTAATAGAAACTAAATCGCAGAATGGTAGGGTTTGGAAGGAAGCTCTGAAGATCATCCAGCCCAACAGTGTGTCAGACACTCCAGGGTTTGTATCATCAGCAAACTTGTTGGGGGTCTGCTCTATCCCTTCTTCCCTTCTTCATTGATGAACAAAACTGGACCCAGCCCAGAGCCCTGGGGAATCCTACAAGCTACAGGCCTCCAGCTAGACTCTGTGTCACTGATCACAACCCTTAAGTGCAATTAAATGTCTGTCCTGGCTTTTGCCAAAGGGAAGGCAAGCCAGGAATTTTTTCCAGCATGTTCTAATTCAGTTCAGGAGAGCAAAAAGCAAAAACAAGAACCAAGTTTTGTGACGTCTAAGAAAGGAGCCAGCAGTCCCACAGCAGTCCTGCAAGGGTGGGGACCCACTGAAAAATAACTCTGTAGAAATCCATCAGCATTCTTCTGTTCACCCTCTCCCCAAAACCCAGTTAGGGTTGCTCAGTGAGTGGGTGTCTTAAGAGCTCCTCCAGCCTGTAATCAGTCTGGCCCACAGGAATGACAAGGTTGTGTTGCTGCATTCTTTTTCTCCTTATTATTTTCCATAATGAAAAATCCTATACTGCCCTTTTCTTTCAATGTCAGCTATGATGTAAGCTTGTACTGACCTCCAGCCTCTGCTGTAACAGTACAGCACAGGGTAAATAAAAGCAGAATTTACTGTTTCAGACCCACTGTTGTTGATACCTATACTGAAAATTACCCTGCCACAGCTGTGGTAACAAGATTAGTTAGGCAGTCCTGATAACAAGACTAACATTGTTATGAAGAAGCAGCAGCAACACTGAAGAATTATTGAAGACTGAGTAAGCTCCAAGGAATGTGCTTATTAAAGGGAAGGTACCTACCCTGTGCAATCACTTCCAACCTTAAAATAGAAACCTCTCCTGAGGGCTTCTTTTTTGGAAGCCCCCCCTGGTACAGTCCTACTATCCATAAAGGACATGTGAGAAGGGGTCAGATAAAGTATTTCTAAAATAGATGAAGACAAGAAGGAAGACATCCTTAGTTGGGGAAAATTCATGTTATCCATGATAAGGAGGACGCCTAGCATCTGACATTCTGTGTTATCTCATTGTATAGTCTGGACACGAGAATTTGGAGGCTTTTTAATTCAAACTCCACTGTATTTGTTTAGGTCTGGCCTCACATTATGTGCCTGCATGCCCTGAAAAACATTAGCAATCTATAGTGTGCAGAAGTTACTCAGTAACCCCTGGTCCTGGGCTGAGTTAATTCATTATTTATTCAGCCACTTTTGCAACACAGCTACTGAGCTGCCACAGGACATCCAAGAGATTGTCATCCTGTTTATATTTACACAGTCATGGGTATTGAAAACAGAAATCCAGGAAGAAGACAACTTAAGTTAAAGCACAAGATCATTTTTTCAGCCTAGCAAAAATTATAAGCCCATATATATGACATAATGTTGTTACTAAGGCTTTTGTGTCCTGGTTAACAATCCTGAACTGACCTCAAGAATCAACATTTTCCAGTAGACACCAAATTTTTAACAGACCTTACTGGAAAAGCTTCCTTGATGACCTGCATTATCTGCTCCCCTGTAAAGGAATAGGATCCCTGGATACTCAGCATTTCCTCCTATGGCTTTGAACTACTAAAAAGGAGTAAGGACACTTACAAGACAACAAATCATTCAAAATCTATAGCATTCTCTCAGCCAGATCAGCTGACAACAGACAACAACAGACTTCAAACCGTGTGCTGGTCACCTAGTAGAAGGCAGGCAAAAAAGTAATGCCCAAATCCTAGGCTTAGAAGAAACAGAATAGCAATGGCTGAAGCCTGACCCACAAGGAGCTTATCAGAAGTCCTCCTCCATGTGCAGTGGCAGATAGAGAAGCTGGTGATGCTTGCTACAAAAGAGGGGAGAAAGAGACTGCAGGAAGGCAGAAAGTTACATTAGCTCCCATCCAGCCTCTGGGCTGAACAATAGGATGCCTTCAGCATGCTCAAGAAACTTCAGCCTTTAGAAACATATCTTACACATCTTAATTTCTGTGGCCCAGGCAAGCAGAGATGAGTAAACTGAGGCAGCCAGCTATGCTGCCACTTGTCCAGAGCTGTACCAACAAATCAAGCCCACCCAAAAATGCAAAGAACACCAATGGCAAACCTGTCAAAAGTCCTCTCTTGTGCAGGGAAAGAAGACAGGGGTGATAAAGACTCAGATGAGCTAGCAGACCTCACTTTAAGAGGACAGCTTTTCTTCACATCTATGGCTAAGCTTTTTATCCTTAAGTGACACCATCTGTTCTGACAGACAGTTTTATAAAAGTTGAAGAAGGTGACCTGGATAAAGCATGCCTGTTATAGGGAAAAGCTGGAGTCATGCATGGATGTGGAAAAACTGTGGACAGCCCATGCAACTTCTTTTCCACAGATAGCCAAGAACTTTCAGCAACTCGTCATAAAAGGCAGCACAAGTCTTTTTTTGACACCCCACAGCACAAGGCGAGCCACACTCTTGATAACAAGGCTGCAATAACTTTTCCACAAGCTTACAAATGCCTGGCAGGTGGCGTTCATAAAAGACACCCTTTTAGGGTAAGCATTTCATTTATATAGGTAACTTTTTGGCAGATGATGTCACACTCCATCTGCCCCCATTTACAGCTACAGTCACGTCACTGAGGACATAAATATTTTATGCCACAGAACATTTTGCTGACAAGGTCACTGATCATCTGGCCAACAACAACAAAGTCTGGAGGTTGCACTATCATTTGGTAGTCCTTGGAAACCAAAAGCAGGAGAGAAAAGATGCTGGTGGGTCATTGTGAACTGACCTTCCTCTTTCCTCCAAGAAGCTTCGGTCTGAAACGTAATCATAGAATTGTTAGGGTTGGAAGGGACCTCAAGGATCACCCAGTTCCAACCCCCCTGCCATGGGCAGGGACACCTCACACTACATCAGGTTGCTCACAGCCACATCCAGCCTGCCCTTGAAAACCTCCAGGGATGAGGCTTCTACCACCTCCCAGGGCAACCTGTTCCAGTGTCTCACCACCTTCATTGTGAATTTCTTCCTAACATCCAATCTGAATCTACCCATTTCTATTTTTGTTCCACTCCCCCTACTCCTATCATTACCTGACACCTTAAAAAGTCCCTCCCCAGCTTTCTTGTAGGCCCCTTTAAGATATTGGAAGGCTACAATAAGCCTTCTCTTCTCCAGCCTGAATAGCCCCAACTCTTCCAGTCTGCCCTCATAGGAGAGGTGCTCCAGCCCTCTAATCATCCTCATGGCCCTTCTCTGGAGATCATCATCTCTCCTTCTTTTCTACTTCTCCTTGCCACAGACTGGTATGAACTGCAAAGATCCCAGGAATGTGATCAGGCTGGTTGCCAATCATGAACGAAGGGCACTGGCACGATGCAGGCAGGAGAGTTTACAAACCTCATTTCATTTGTTATCGATGCATTTGGTCCCTTTCTTTTGGAATGACTTCACCCACCCACAAAGGTAAAAAAATGTCACTGCTGGGGTGTGAGTTTGTAAGAGAGCAGAGCACTCATTTGTAAAGTAATTGATGGGATATTAAACTATTTTTTAACAATTCATGAATGCAGAGCTACATGGAATTAGAGGTGTCTTTGTGTGGTTCATGTGTGTTTGTGCATCTGCTCACAATGATAGAGAAAATTTTTACTGTGAGATTTCACCTGCAAAGTACTTGCTACAGGATATGAAGCATTCTGGATGCTTGTTATTTGAGAATGCATGGTACAGGAAATAGTTCTCACGAATAAAGGCTTTTTTTTTTTTCCTTTTAAATTTTAAATTAAAGCCTCTCCCAACAACCAACCCACAAAACAGCAGCTTCTGCTGTCTCCAAGTCGCCTTAATGCTGAAGATTTGAAGGCAGCTGCTGCCCCCTCTTGGCACTGAATACAAATGCAAATACTTGGCGTTAGAAACGGCAGGATTCCAATCGCTAATTGCAATCAAAAACAACAGACAGTTTCTGGTGTGGAAAACGGTGTAACACTGAGACAGCCCAAAGTACACTTGCCATACAATCATAAAGGTTCAATCAGGCAAACTATGAAGTCCTGCACCTAGGATGGAGCAATCCTAGACGTCAATACAGGCTGGGGGATGACGAGATTGAGAGCAGCCCTGCAGAAAGGGATTTGGGGGTGCTGGTGGATGAGAAACTGGACAGGAGACAACAATGTGCATTTGCAGCCCAGAAGGCCAACAGCATTCTAGGCTACATCAAAAGAAGTGTGGAGTCTTGCTCACCTGGAGTACTGCACCCAGCTCTGGGACCCTCAACACGAGAAGGACACGGACCTGATGCAGAGGGTCCAGAGGAAGGCCATGAAAACAATCAGGGGGCTGCAGCACCTCTGCTACAAGGACAGGCTGAGGGAGATGGGGTTGCTCAACCTGGAGAAGGTTCTGGGGAGACCTAACAGCAGCCTTTCAGGACCTGAAGGGGGCAACAAGAAGGCTGCAGAGGGAGACTTTACAAAGGCCTGTAGTGATAGGATGAGGGGCAATGGTTTGAAATTAGAGTAGATTTAGATTGGAACAAGTTCTTTACCATTAGGGTGGTGGAACACTGGAACAGGTTGCCAGGTATGTAGTTGAGGTGTGAGACTCAGCCATGGAGACCTAGGCAGCAGGGAGCCAACAGCCTCACAACTGGAAGAGGGGAAGCTGGAGAGATGGCTTGGGCTGCAGCTAGCAGTGCTTTGGCATTTCAGAAAGAAAATTTGAAGAAATACACTCTGCTAAAACACTTGATGAGGGACAGGTAACCATAATCTCCAGTAGGGGAAAAATAAAAAAAAAAAAAAAAAACCCACCCTAAACCAAACAGCACAACTTCAACCAGTTTTTCCTGGATTCTTTTTTAAGGATCAAAGCACTTTTAACACATCTCTCATAAAGGACTGGAAGAGCATCATCCTCCTGCAGTGCCTGGTGGCTTCAATGATTCCCCTCAGTATAGTTGAGAGAAACAAGTCTCAGCACACTATGCAGAAGGCTGAAAGAGTCATCAAGTTTTGAGAACTGATTGAATTAAACAGTTGTAAAATATGTAGAAAAGTTACACAAGTGACTTCAATTTACCTTTGGAAATAATCATAGAATCAGTCAGGGTTGGAAGGGATCACAAGGATCAGTCAGTTCCAAACCCCCTGCCATGGGCAGGGACACCTCACACTACATCAGGCTGGCCAGAGCCTCATCCAGCCTGGCCTTAAACACCTCCAGGGATGGGACCTCAACCACCTCCCTGGATAACCCATTCCAGGCTCTCACCACTCTCATGGGGAAGAACTTCTTCCTCACATCCAGTCTGAATCTCCCCACTTCCAGCTTTATTCCATTTCCCCTAGTCCTATCACTACCTGATAGCCTAAAAAGTCCCTCCCCAGCTTTCTTGTAGCCCCCTTCAGATACTGGAAGGCCACAAGAAGGTCATCTAGGAGCCTTCTCTTCTCCAGAATGAACAGTCCCAACTCTCTTAGTCTGTCCTCATAGGAGAGGTGCTCCAGCCCTCTGATCATCCTGGTGGCCCAAGGGAAACCTTGAAAAAGGCCTTGCTTAGACATTTGTCTTAGAAGCCCTGCTTGTGCTCCATGTAGCACAGGTGTGGAGTCAGGAGCAGATACCAAAGAACTTCAGTGCTTTTTCTTTCAAAGTCAGCTCCTGGGTTTCTTTCCAACTAGTTTCTAAAGAACTGGAAATCACTCATATTGGAAAACACATACAAAAGGCAAGCTTGAAATATTTTCATTCTTTTTCTTTTCAGGTTGTTGAGCTAAGGTTTTAACCAGCAAAAATTGACTCTTTAAACATAGTCTGTGTCAAGCCACATTTCTGTAATGTGTCTGCAGAGCACTATTCAGTGACCAGTTACTGGCAGCAGCCTCTGGCACTCTTCAATCAGGCACTGGGACACAAAATTTGAATTCTTTTCTTTCTTGGCCCCAGCTGACATAAAGAAAATTATTTTCTTCTCTTTCCATCTGTTTCCATCTCCATTCACAGCTGCCTCTAACCCTCTGCTTGTTTTATGACAGCTCAAGTGTAAGTTTTCTCTCCTTTCCCTCTTCCTTCGATGTGCTGAAGCTGCCCATATCCAAAGCCTTCTACGAATGATACAGAGCTAAAAAAAAAAAGTACTTGCAGTTCTGGTCCTCACCAAGCGTGCATTACACATCTTGTCATCCAGCATGACTCAGCCTTGTCCATTAAGACAGCTCCTACTACTCTCTATGCACATTCTCAATAAATCCTTAAGTACACTACCATAATTATACTACCACAGACACCATTCCATTACCTTTCACCTGAGCTCTCTGTTCATCCAGGTAAACTTGGTCCTTTAGGGCAAGATGACCACTCAAGTATAGATGTGAGGTAATTTTTTAAAAACCCTATATTTTGAAACATAAGAAAAAGGAGACAATCTCAACAAGCTTTACTATCAGGACTAAAAAAATTCTAATTTAAAGATATGGTTTGTAACTTCAGTGGAAAACTCAGAACGTGGTTTATTATTCATAATACATGAAAAATAAACAAAAAAAAGTAGTTTCCACAATTTTACTCAAATTACTTAATCCTTTGACAGGCCTAGGACTTTATAGCTCTTCTTAACCAAAGGCTTCAGAGTATTTATGGTGTTATTATAAAGCCAGACAATGCAAATATATTTTTTTTCCCTTTTATTGAAAAACATTCATCAGAAAAAGCATCTCAGTGAAATCTGAGACACATCCTCTATGTTTTTATAAAAGCTAATTCATTGTTAACCATTGCTGGCCAAGGCTGGGTTAAGTGTCAACTTCATGTAAGGCAGTTCCAGTTTTCCTTGTGGTAGCTTTTTGGCTGGGTGCGGACTACATGCTTACCAGATCACATATACACAGGGTCAGGTGTCTGTATTTCATGTAACACCATAAGAAAATTAAATACCAGTCTGAATTAGGTGCAGAAATCACTGTAATGCAGAGGAGCATATTTATTTAGAGGCTAATAAAAATATATTCTATTCAGCTTAGCTGGATGTATACATTTGTTGTAAAATGCTCTGCCTGCTACAGAAATGAGAGTAATCTGTGATGTAATGTTTGGACAGATAACAATAAATACCTGAATTCTGTTTGATACCATTGTGGATTAACATACAGACAGACAGAGGCAAACCCTCTTCACTGCCAAGCATGCACTTCTACACAGGAAATACTACATACAGCCTTTGATCAGAGTTAAATTTATTGCCATAAAGCACCCTCCTTTACTTACATGCTTTTAGTTAACATTGGTCCCAGATGCCAACAAACACTGTCCACCCTTAGCTTAAAATACAATTGCCTCACTGAAGATTTGTAACAGGCAAAGAATTATCTACTAAAAAAAATTGCAAAATTCTCTTTAGAATATTATTTTATTTTTTAAGTAAAAATATATATACACACACAAGTAAACTGTTTTACACTTAAGAAAAAAAAAGTAAAAATGATGTCTGAATACTGACTTTCCTCAGAAATTTTTCCAAGCCTAATTCATTCAACCTCTGGGAATCAGCAGGACTGAGTTCCAGTTACTGACAAAGGGCAGAACACACATTTGTCTATTGAATCTGAAAAAATCTCAACTTGCAAAACTCTTCTCAGTTTTAATATTAATCTCTAAGCATCTTAGTATGACTACAATAAACCAGTATGTTAAATCAGCTGGTAGGAAGTATGGAATACATGGAGACAGACTGTAGTGCCTGAGCGAAATCCTTTCATTCAGGGCTGCAAGGAAGGAAACCTGGTAATAATTTACTGCTACCTGATCTGTTTACTCCTAGTCAGTCATTTTCTACAGCAGCTGTTCCTTATGTTGATCTCATAAATAGGTTAAAAATAGACAAGGTAAAAGCAGAGAAAGGGTCCAGCAACTTCCAGAAGAAAAGAGTCCAGCATAATGAGAAACTGGTGGATAGGGAATGTCAGGGAAACAGCTCTAGAAATATTCTTCCACTTCAGGCTAAAACTGATCAGAAGCATTCAGTGGAAGACAGGGTGTGACAAAAAGGAAGAACGAATAAATTAAAAATTTCACCTTTCCCTCAAACAAAAGGAAACTGTACAGGCAAATTGAACGCCTCTTTAAAAAAGCTACTAGACTCGTTGGATGAGTCTCAATTCAACAACTGCAGCAAGACGTCACACAGCAGTGATTCTCAAAGACAAGAAGATCACTCCTTGGCTCTGAATTATCCTTTCTGACAGAGGACACTGGACGTTGCAGGCCACAGAGTTTCAGAGTAACTGTGGGGAAAAAACACAAATCCGGATGCAAAGTTGCAGCAGTGGCTTCATCTGCCAACACACAGCCGACGTGTTCGCAAAGTTTCTGAAGCTTCAGAAAAAGAAACATGCCTGGGGCCCTGTTTCTTCTTCACACAGCTTTATTTTTAAATACTAGTTTTCGTTTGCTGAAAACTGCACAGCTTTGACTATTTTAAAAAGCCTCACCAGTATGCTGCATGACAAAGACTACTATTAAAAAAAAAAAAGGAACCAACTTAATGTTATTCCACCAAGTAAGTGGAGCACATGCGCACACGCACACACACACACACAACACTCCTGGAACAGCCAAGTTAAGGGATTTATAAATAGCAAAATCTTTGAATAAAGTATATACATTTTTTAGGCTTTTTTTCTATAAACATATATATATATATAGTGCTCCTAGGAGAGACAAGTAACTGTGTTCTACATCACAATTTAGAACGTAAGATTCCTTGATGTAACTCTAAAGGCCTTTGAGGTTTTTTTTTCTTCTGTATGTGCACCCTGCACAGTAAGTCTTGCAAAGATGGTTTTTCACATTAGTTCCTCTCTCAATGTCCATAATCTCCTCTTTTCACATTACAGTTCAACAGCATGCAGAGCAGCAAACAGGAAAAGTGGCACTGCACACTGAAATAATAAATGTGATTATCATGTGGAGAGTGCTGCACTTCACCGTAAGATCTACAAATGGAGTATGTGCAACTGGCCAAGAAACCATCCTCAACATTCCCATTTGCAACTGTGCTGTGGGCCTTTAGATGCACACCAATTGAAAGCTATTTTAAAGATACACTGCTCTTACAAAAGGAGTAACGTTTTGTTTCAACAGTAAGACAATTATAGGTTAATAAGACTTCCATAACGTAACACAGATAGGGCCAGACACCGTATGACTCTGAGCACCTCCTGTAAAGTACTGTGCATTCAGCTTTCGCTTCTTTAAAGATTATTTTAATGTGAAATGAATATGTTTAGTACCCATCAAAAGCACTCAGCGTTTCATAAAGGTAAGCTAATGATCACCAACTCAAACCACTCTGCATTAGCAGTAACCACATCCATTCAAGAATGAACGCTCAGTTGATGATGCTCAGAAAAAAATCCCAAAGGGCCCATGTAATTGTGGGTATTTTTCTGAATTATTTTGCTTTTAAAACCCCATCATACTTATAGAGCAAGTTTTAAATGGAACAATTGGGAGTGAATTCATTAAAACAATGCCAAAAGTCTTACTCATGGGCTGAAAGATCACAATAAGCAAGTACTCCACTGTCCTAACTGGAGTTTGGTGTCTTTGCTCTGGTTTTTACTCTTCTGAGAATAAAAAAAAAATAAAAAAAAAAAACCAAACAACCAACCAGCAACCACCTTTCTTTTAAAAGTTACAGCTCAAAAGTCCCATGTACAAAATTCATGGATGCAATGATACAATTCCTCTTCTCATCCTTCCAGAGTTAAAGCTTGTTTTACACCAAAGCAAACAACAGTTTTCCCTTTAAAGTGTCAAAGGGTCAAATTGAGAGTGGCCACATCCTATTCTACTTCCTTGGGGACATTAATGAGATTAAAAATTGAATGTACTGAGGTCATCCTTGTTAGAAATCTCATGTTTTGGTGCTTATTATTAAAAGAGAATTCATTTCACATGCCATGTGTTAGGTAACTACTGTGTGTCACGCAAAAGACAGTTTTCCACATTTAGAATTGCTCACAAGGAAGCCCTGAGGTAACCGCCTTTTTTCCAGGCAACAGTAATACAGTTCCCTTTGATATTTAATCATCCTTTTACACCCTACACTAGTATATGCAACTTGGAGCAGTCAATATTGATTATCAATTGTTCCCAAAGATGGGATATGTCCAGTTGATTGGGTTTTGTTTGTGTGTTTTTAGGATAAGGACTCGGCAGAACGCACTAATTTGGGCGCAGTGTCTTCTAACGGAGCTTCAACTGAATTCCCCAGGTCTCCATTTTCGTGTCCATCAATACTTGGCTTCTTATCAAACACTGTAAGTTAGAAAGAAAATGTAAGGATGAGAAGCAGTCTTGGGAAGGACAGCAGGGAGTGTTATGCTAGAAACTGAAATGTGTGCTGAAATGACCACTAAAATAAAAGCTAACAAGTTTTTAGTGGAACACTGTACAGCAGGAAAACAGGAACTGTTTCTATAGCTCTCTGATGTAACAAAGGTATTTGAAGAAGCCAAACCATGAAGTGTTAAGGTGAATTGACCACTTCTAGACCAGGGTTAGGAAAAGGTAAGAACAAACTTGAATTTCAACCTCTGGGAAAAGGCAATCACCAAAAAATCCCCACAAATTAATTTAGTTAATTCAGTTGAATCTAAGTAAACCAGGCCAATAAGTGAGGGACTAACCAAAAGAGCCAACAGCCTACTAGTAGGTTAATTGAATTAACAGTAGTTTAATTCTACAATGAATACAAACCAGCATTTTCCAGTAATTGGTTTGCATATTGAGACTTCAGAATCAAACTGCATGTAACACATCTTTTAGAAGGTTTACCTTGTGAGGGTTTGACATCCACATTCGCATCTTTTCTATTAGAACTTGGATTTGCACCTTCTTCCAATTCATCAAGATACAAGCGGTAACGGTGTCCACTCTCATCCTCATATTCTACATTTTCATCATCTGAATCAACTTCTGGAGCAACATACACTACTTCAAACTCAATTTCTCCTCTCTAAAATGCAACAAAAATTGCAAATTTACTTACAATTGCACAGCTACGTAGCAAGATAACCAAGATGAGCTAGGTCACAAAAACATTTCCAATGCCTTTACAACAGTAAAATGTATCTGAATTAAGTTTTTGCTAATTAAAGGAGTTCAGTTCTATAGCAAAGCTACCTGAATTCCTTAGCTTTGTACCAGTATGTTTTAAACTTCTGGTGAGTAAGTTTTCTGATCAATTGTTAACTGTCTGAAAATAGGAAGCAAAGCAGGAGGAAGAGTCTAGACCACAAAGGATATGAGAAACATTGTTTGGCTGCAGCTGTCTAGTCATAAATGACTAAAACATATGCCACTGAGTAATTATTTCTGTAGGGCAATGTAACAGGCTGATCTCTATCAGCCTTAGTGAAGAGTCAATGGATTTAATTGAACCAGTACTGACCTAGTACTTTTCTTCTTAAATTGCAAGACATAAGAGGATTAAGTGTAAGGTGACATAGCTTCATGAATCACTGGAGTTTAGCAAAAGACTGTGCTTAACAGAAAACATGAAAATTCCACATAATTCAATAGGCAGAACACAGGAAGCACCTAAATTGCCTGTTTATAGTAACTCCCAACTGACCTGTTGGGAAAGAATAGTTACAGCTTCTTTATGTTTGGCATCTCTTAGGTTAACTCCATTTACTGCCAGAATAGCATCACCAACATGCAGTCCTCCACACCGATCAGCAGGTTGTCCAGGATGGATTTCAGAGATCAGTATTGGAACACCATGCTCCTTCCCACCCTATTAATAAAAGTTTAAAAAAAAAATTAAAAGATTGATTTTTAGTATTTTATTATTATTTTAGTCATTTTTAAAGGTAAATTTTAATTAACTGATAGTTTCTTCCAACATTAACATTCTGGTGGTTGCTCTTAAAATGCTTATTTCAATATGCTTCAGACAAAAATGAACACTTAAGAAGAACATGAGATGTTCCCCTTTATGATTCCTCACAGAAAAGAATGGATAAATTTGAAATATATACTCAAAGAGTCAAAGAAGACAATTCTGAATAATAATAGAAGTACAAAATAATACACAAGCTGATGACACAGCATCAAAACCTCATTTAAAAACCATTATTGGGCTGACTTGCAAGAAACAAAAGTCGCATTTAGAATGAAAGTGTAACATTCAGAATTTTCAAACTTTGTTCTAAAGAATTCATACAGCTTTTGTGAGCTGTGACATTTGAGTTACAGTCACAACAGCTAAGCTTTGGAAGTCAATTCTCAGATTGTTTCAACTCCTCTGCTGACTTACACATCTGAAATTTACGACTGGCTAATCTGCTATGGTGTCCATACCCTAAACACAAGTTGAAATCATCAGTTCTACAAAGGCAACAGCTATTTATTTCCTGATCTATCAAATTGAATCAAGTTCTATGACCACAGCTCTGGTACTGTGAATTATTTTTTTTGGTATGTTTTAACAATAAATTCACTGATCCACATGTCTTACAGAAGTACAAACCCAAAGTTAACTTGCTTCTTCAGCGTGATGGAAAATAAATGCAAGTACTTACTGTGATTGAAATTCCTAACCCTTCATGGTCTTCTTTAACTAGTAAAACTTTTCTAATTGGACCAACACCTTGACTCTTCTTTAAGGCATCAGGGTCCTAGTTTGAAGAAAAACAAATATAGCATAAATATGGGAATGAAAAAGTGATGCACTTCTGCATTTTGGTTGTTTAAATTATATACAAGCAGTATATCAGTACCAGAGTTTTAGACTAGCTCCAGGAAGGGCAAACTTAGTGTCCCTTTACCGACAGGATATGAAATCAAAAAAGATTCCTCACCATGCACTCCTGATGAGAAAGTAAGTGCTAAGTGATGCACAACACACAACTTCACTTCGAAAGAACGAAATCAGCCACATATTAAAAATACAGAAGGACTGCATGAAGCAACACTGATCACTACTGGAAAGTTACATGATGTAAGCTGCAATTTAAAACTAATCAAATTACAGATGATGATGTAACACAGTCCCAAGGAAGACAGCTTGCTCAAGTTTATTTTTACTATAATAAAAACAAACCATACCAAAAGCCATTCCACACAAAATTGAAAACTAATGAAATCAAGATATTTATTCTGCTTTTATTAAGCCAGTGTTGTCATTCTGCATACCTTTAAAATCACCTGTACACATATTTGCCTACCAGTATTTTATATGCAACTGGCAGCATAAGCAGTAAGATCCATCTGACCAACTAAGGTATTTAAAGCAGATAAAAGCAAAGCACCTCCCTGCAAAGTGTCTGGTTTTATGCACTGACCACTGGAGTGATTAACACATCATGTGCCAACTTGGGTGAATCCTACCAAGGTTACCCACAGTTAAATGCCTTTTAAGGGTTTACTTTTAAAAGTACCTTTGGGAGGCAAAAATAAGCCTAATTATTTTGCAGTGTCATTTTACCTGGCCTTTGAAAAAAGGTTTTAAAATTTAATTTCAGTTCAATCTAATCTCATAAATGTTATTCTTCTTGGGTTTTGTAAATGTTATCTCTACATTTTGAAACCTAGGTAACAAAATGATGCTGTTAAATTCATATCTTTACATACACATGGCAGAGGCTCAGCTTTCAAAAGGACTAAGTGTTCCCAGGTTAGTCAAAAGAATTCTGTTGTTTTTCATGATCATTTATGGGTACATGCTATTCAGCACAGGACTGTCCTTCAGCATAGAAAAGAATTATGTATTTAGAAATTACATTTAAAAGAACACCATACTGAAGTGAAAGCAATCATAACAATGAAGAAATTACTCAGATCTATTTTCCATCTTTTCAGCTTACATGTCCTGGTGGTGCTTGCATTGGTCGTTTTAGATCGTTGCGACCACGACAAGCTCTGATAACGGTTTTGTGTCGGTGGAGGTGGATTTCAGCTTCCAGCTGATTCCAGAGCTTGTCATGAGCAGGTCCTTTCATATCTCGGCCCAGTAACTGAATCTGCTGGACCCTACATAATGACAAAGAGAATAAGATATGCTACAACTGAAAAATCATACACTTCATCTGACTACAGCACACAGCCACATAGCAATTAGCACAAGAATTGGGGTGATTTTTGGTTCTTCCTTTTGTTCAGTTAACTGCAAATGTGAGACACTTCCTGCTTAGCCTTTAGATCTCTCCCTGGGGATGCAAAGGAAGAAAACAACAACAAAAATATCTCATGCTACAGGACATGGATTGACTTCACATACCTTCCAGCTAGTTCCTTATCTAAATACTTGGCTGCCAGTCTTGCTCCATAAACCTCGGCCTGAAGCACAGCTATGTGTCTACGAAGTGCTTCATTTTCCTTCCTCAGCAACTTCACCTCAGCTTCCAGCTGAGCTTCTTTCACTTTTTCTTTCTTGTTAGCTTCAAGTTCTCTCTCCTTTACATGAAAAAGGGGGGAAAAAACATTGAAAAGCTTTATCAAAGTTAATAATGAACAAGCCCTTAATGTTTCTGCATACACAATCTGAAATTACTCTCCTATGTGCAAGACATGCACGCAAGATAAAAAATGAAAGCGGAGATTCTGGCAGTGCAGGTACTGGTTTGCATGCTCCCCTCTGGGGAGAGGAGGCCTTGCATTCAACTTTGTGCTCCTGACATGATTTTTATCTAGCTTACAACTACTTAGCACAAAATGCATATACCAGTTCAAAGTCAATGAATGAAAATCAGCAACAGCACTTCTCCCTGTCACACAAAGGTAGCAAAATCTAAGTAGCATGAATACCATCCTTAGTGGTTCCTGGGTTCCAACAGGAACTTCATATAAAGTAAGAATACTATTTTAAAATAAAGAAGTGACTACAAAACCCACACTTTGACATTATTCTTTCACTATTTTATCCTGATTTTTAATGTGATGTCAAGGAAACACTCTACAAGTCTATATGTCCTTAAAATGACAATTCTTTTCACACAAACAAACAAGAAATGTCCCATTAGGACTGCCAAGAGAAGTGACAAGAGCCTCAAAAATGTTTTAAAGACTGAGGAATTTACAGAAGAGTTTCATGTGCTCTAGTGTTCATTGGTTCTACAAAACAGAAGGTGTGCTTTGCATGGGTAATATAAAAGACAACCCCTAAACCAAACAAAAATGCAACAGCAGTGGCAAAGATCAAAGCTGGCAGTTAAGAGTGATCCTGTGGCTTTTCGAAAGGCAAATACTGAGTAATGATAATGAGCTATATAACAATAAAAGTGGAAATGTTCTTTAGAAACTTTTCAAATCTATTACCATGAAAGACCAAAAGATAAAAGTTAATTTTACTTCACTTTTTCTTTGTATCGCTGTATTATTGTGTTTATATTCCTAGGGCCGTTAAACTTGCCAATGCATCATGTTAAATTATGCCCATAAAAAGAGCTGAGAAAAGGGAAAACAAGGAAAAGCCGGCAAGATTATATTGGTTTTAATTACAACACATGGAATATTTAATACTACATTGATAGATGTGTACAGTGTTTATGCTTCGAAAATTGTTTAATTTTGAGATACTGCCAGAACAGAACTTGCCAGATATAACCCCACATTTAGCTGTAATAATAAATAAAACACAGAGATTGGGGAAAGAGGCCACCAAATCTAGAAAAGAAAAACTAAAATGCAAAGAAATTCTTTACATGGAATTTTGCCAACCAATAGGAAAAAGGAACAAGGCAGGTTTGTTTTGCCAGTTTCTGAGGCTAACATATTTAAGCTGTTACACAAAACAAAAGCACTGCTTAAACATTAAAGAAAAAAAAAAAAAAGAGGTAATCAGCATACTTACCATTTCATCCACAGAAAGGACAGACTTAAGACAGAAGAAAAGAGTTCCACAATTAGAGAAAGAGGCAATAGGAACTTCAAGAAAATGCAAAAAATAAAAGTCAATTACTTACTCCAAAAGAAATTTACCAGCAGGTTGTTTATTTTATTAGAAGGCATAAAGAACAAGCACATTGATATTAAGTGTACTTAGAAATAACTATGGTATTTTGTAGTGAAAGCCACTGTAAATCTGATTTTAAAATATTAATGTTGTTGTAGTATTTAAAACAATACTTTCTCCTAAAATACCAAGAATGTTTATAAAAATAGTAAGATAATGTAAAATGCATGAAAGCAGTTTTGAAAACATCATAGAAAATACACTATAGAAATATATAGAAAATAAAATTCTGTAATACAATGTTGCAGCCAGTGGTCTGAGGGCAGCTGCTGGATGAGTGCAGAGTGCAGGATTCCTTAGCATGCTGCCTAGATCAAAACAGTAGCATTCCATGTATGCCAAGATCATGTTGGCACCCTCTGATTGGAACATGCTGCAGAAGCCACCTCCTTGACATGCTGGCACATCTTATTGGGAAAAGATTTTAGCTTATAGATGTGTTTGGATTTTACTGGTTAAGTGACTGATCACAGAGTATATAAACAACCACTCTGAGCAATAGTTACTTCAGTTAGGGACTTAGGAACATCTTGAGGGGTTAGGGCTGCTAGGGACTTCTGCTTCTGTTAGCTACTTCTGGTCAGGGCTATGGGGTAGGGCTGCTGCTAGGGATATATTCGGGACTTCTGTTAACTGCTTTGTCTGTCAAGGGCTTCTGGGACTTCTGCTGTTAAGGACACTAAGACTGTAATGCAAAGGATTCTACAAAGCTATAATAAAGGACTTCTGGGATTCTCTTCTCTCTGCATTTCTGGAATCTTGTTTCTATACGGCAAACAGGGTTTGTCACCCAACGGCCCCCAAATCAGGGGGGAACAACAATATAACACCTGTTACACTGAGAAAAAAAAATTTCTTTCAGAAACAATAGTGAAGTATTTATTTCAGGAGGGACATAAAGGACAGGGAGAACTAGCAAAGAAAAATATCAACTTCAAAACAAGAAAAAAAATCATCTAGGCTTCATATTTTTACAACTTGTACTCAACAACTTCACACTCAGACTAGGCAGAAACCCCACAAACTGGAAAGGAATTCAGTCTGAACTATGAGATGTTATCAACTGCTTATAGATCTGAAACATTTAAAGATACCTTAGTTCCCCATTACTGTAGAGTTTTAGAGTTTGTAGAGTATACATTTATACTAAGAGTCTATATATGAAAGAGAAGTGGTTGTTGTTAACAAAGCAAGCTGGCAGTTAACTAGGACAGAACTTGATTTCCCCACCACATATTCTGTTGACACAGTTCTTTGCCCCTGGAATTTTTGACTGCCAGGTCAGCATGACAGTTTTTATTTACCTAAACTCAGACTTCCCATTTTATTGTCATTTAAGCAGCACCAATTTTGCTTGTTCAAGGTTCCTAGCTCTCTGCATCTAGAGCAGTTTAAAGCTGAACTTCTCTCTGTTAAAACTATGAAATCCCTAAAGGCAAAGTAAAGCAAACTAAAAAGATTAGCCCTAATGTTTATAAACAAAAGGAGGAACTAAGTGGAATTAAGAAGAGAGTATCAGTCTAGGCGGTAAATAAAATTTAATTCCAACACAGACAAAATCTGAAACAATGCAGCTTTGGTATCCAGAATATTATAAAAATATTTTCTTATTTTAAAGAAACCACTAAAAACCTGTTTATGTAAAAACAATTTCTTAAATTCTTATTCATTATTCACACTATTTTTAATGGTTGTTAATAACCAACCAAAAATGTTATTTATAAAAGAAAAAGCTAACTCTCTCTGACATTGTCAACACTTGCGACCAGCTTATTCACACCTTCTGAGGAAGAACTCCAGCCAGGTGAGAAAAAAATAGGATATAATCCTCCATTCAAGACACCATACTCACCAGCTTTGCCTTAATAGCCCCAGAATCAACACTCTGACCAGTTTTGGCGTGTAGCTGGAGTTGAACAGCATGGAGTTGCAAAAGCTGATCATGCACTTCCTTTTCCAGCACCGCTTTCTCTGCCTGGGTCTCTGTCAGTTCAGATTTCAGATCAACTAACTGTGCCTGTGAAGATACAATCCATCATAGCAGTTAGAGCAATGATTACATGGGCTCATCAGAACTATATCTACTGGTACATATATGCTATACACAGTGTAATGTAGACAAGAACAATTAATGCAAACAAAAAATGGCAGGAAGGATTTGACTCTCAGTGAGGGGAACTTACCAGGTCTAACTTTTTAGGTACACCATTTAGACAGCCTCCTTAAGCTTTTTAGTGCAATCTGATGGAACATGTCAAGGCAATCTCCAGCTTGCTGCTGCCACAGAGATTAGGGGGGAGGATGCCCTGTTCAGTAGATTTCAGACTCCTCAGAACACAGCAGAATGACCTCTCCCTGTTTGCTTACATGGAGCCTCAACACATTAGGTTAGCATTTACTTTTATTGAGGAATGGGGCTGTACGCACTTCCACCTTCCAACCGTCAGCCTGACAAAAAACTTGAATTACTTGTAAACCCTCACAGAGCTCCAAACCAGGAATTTCCTTCTACAGTAAGATGATATTTAAAATACTACAAAGCCATATAACTTTAGAGAAACAGATTGCTTACAAAACTGCATTGCTCTCCCAAGTGCCCAGCCACTGCTGAAGTCTCTCTGCCACCAAACAAAAGCCAGTACACACTTGAACTGAAGCAGCAGAAAAATGCATCACCAGCCTAAGAGCAAATAACCAAGACCTTAATAACGAAGGCACAGTTTGAGCCAGTGACAATTTCACATTGTGTATAACAATATTACCTCTATTCTTTGTTAGTACTATTATTATTATTGAATGACATTACTTACACTACTGTATTCTTCTTTTCAGAGACTAACATGCTGATCACTACTGCTTTTTTCTATACATACACACAAACACTCATCCACTCTAATTCAGAATGTCTGGAGAAGCAGAAAGTGGCAGAAGAGATAAATTACACCAATTAAATACAGTCCAGACTCATCTGTACAAGGGTATATAAGGAATAGAACAGAAGAACAGGAAGAACAGAGTTGTAGCAGGGAGGAGCTATTTTTCTGTGCAAATTACAAAGCAGCAAGAACGGTGGCCAGTGATGCTCCAAAACAATCAGAAAGAGACTGTCAAGCTCATAATAAAATAAATAAATAGCACACTGCATGTAACCTAGGATTTAAATTCATATCCTGCTGCTTTAAAAAAAAGAACAAAATGAGAAATGGTATGAGTGCACATCATGAAACTAATCTGTTTACACATTCTGAGAAGTCATAAATCTATCCCCAGGAACAAACGCAGATACACCAGTCACACCACAAAGCAAAAGCAGTAAGCTGGCTTCAAATCTTGTGATCTACCTCTATGAAGGCTGATAAATCTTTACATTATTTTATGCAAGCTCTGCCCTTCTCAACTTGGCCAGCTCATTTAATTCTCTTTTATGTTTGTTCTTCTGAGCACTACTTTTTATCCACATTCCTTCACTTTGTTATCACACGGAAAGACCACTGAAAACTCAGCAGCTCTACAACCAGTTTTGGAAGCTGCTCAGTGAGGGGGCAGAGGCAAGTGAGGAAATGACAAGATAGACCTAACAAGAACTTTCAGTAAGGCCATTCCTTCTGAGAGCATCAGTCACTGCATGAGGCAGGGGTTCTAGAAAAAAAGACAGTGCCAGAAGATATCATTATGATGTTTCAATTTGCATAAGCACAACAAGAATAAATTAATGTTGCACAACAAACTGTAAACATCCTTTAACTGGCAGCTTTTTGATGTACTCTCCAACAAGGCTGTCATGTATTTTGAAGGTCACCTGTGACTGTTCTAGAATTTGTGAGGAAGCCAGTAGGGCAGAACTAATTAACATCCACTCACAGGAGACCATTGAGCTTCATAGCCAGAGCAGATTAAGAAGAGCCACCAAACAACAAATAGAGAACAGAAACTTTCATTGGGGAACAATAAGGGGCAGAGGTTGAAGAGAATGCAGTATGTTTATTTTCAGAACATTCTTTAACTGTAACTTGCTGATCCAGCCAAAAAAGGAACTCTTTTGTGTTTAGGGCTACATACAACTGCATAAATTAGCAATTACCATGCATTAGCAAGTATCACACTGCAAGGTAATATCCTAGCTAATTCATTTGTGAGTCTGTGCCCCAGGCAACACACAGTTAGTAGCAGGACTGGACTGTGGCTCATGGAAGTAGGATTTCACCATGAATATCTACATCTAGCCCTATTACAAATGGAAAGAGAATTGGAGAATCAAGCAGACAGGTTGAGAGATGGAATTTGCACAGCTCTTTCTTCTTTTATTCTGGCACCTGCTAGAAAGGTTAATGATGTCTGAGATATGCTCATTTGTCTCTGACTCATTGAAGTCTTGGATACTTTTCTCAGACCACGATCTGTAACTGGAATTTGGTGCCGATGGCAATGGGAAGTGCCTGGTCTGGGTTTTACAATAGAAAGCAAAGCTTACTGAAATAAACCAGAAAATAACCAAGTTTCTTCTTTATTAAAGGAAGTCAGCCCATTAATTTCAATGCTTCACTTTTCCCACCTCTCTTGTCTGCAGATATCAATCACAAACTTTTCCTGGAATGTTATGAAAAATGTTTCAGTTGAATACTTGCTGCTTTCCAAGCTATCATTCCAATAACTTCTTTAGTACAGACAAGTGCTTATTTGAGCTAATAGTTATGAAACAGTATCTAAAATTTACCCATTGCCCAGACATGGGGACTCAAACCACTGCCAAGCTTAACTGAAAAGCTAGGTCTGAATAATCCTAGAACAAGGCAGTGGTATTATTCACCACACCAAATAAAAATGAGAGGAAGACCTGAATTCCCTCAACATCAAAGTGTAATGAATGCTTTTTGAGGCTTACAATGATGCACTTTTGGATATATCATTTCTAGCTCAAAAAGAAAGAAAGAAAAAAAAAGCATAATGGACATATTAGAAAACATACAGATTTTTCAGCAAAGGAAAGCTGGATACATATAAAAATACCCATTGTACTACCAGCCTGCAGTGATTGTAAGTCATAAGCCAAACACTCAAATGCACTTGAAGTAGTAAATAGTCTTTAAAGACTTTTTTCATTTTCCTTTCATTTCAGGCCTTCAGGGTACATCTAATTCATTCTCATGCCAAGCCTTCTAAAACCCATCAAGGTCTGCATATTGTCCTTTTTTAAAATGGAAGATTATTTTTTCCATCATATAGATGCCAACAGCTAGGACTTCAAGACTACATCTTCCCTCCCTCTTGACTTTAATGAGTCCAGCTTCAAGATTCAAACACGCACATTAGAGTGGTAAACGTGTTTTGAGCAAAACAGCTACTAGCAGGAAAGAGTGATGGATTAGTGCCCTCATGAAGGCAAAAGTGGGAAGAGTCAGATCATAGCTAGTTTGTTTACTCCACCCAGATACAAGGATGCTGTGACGTGGAAACTCAGATCAGGTGGGAAACCTGAGGGTGCCTGAACTGAAGGGTCTTAGCCACTCAAAGAAAGTGCTCAACACTTTCATTAGGACAAATCATTCCCCATGAATCAGTAGGAAGGTGAGATTTCACAAGCTCCATGGATTCTGCTACCAATAAAAACTCCACTATAGACACATTTAATTGCTAATTTTACAAGAGAGGTCCCTATGAACCTTGCCATGAGATCAAACCAAAATTCATTGACAAACAAATTATATGAGGCATTTTTACTACTTCAGCAGCATATCTTCATGTAATTTATGCTAGATCCCAGCAAGTTTACTGACATGTTTATGTAGTTAAATGCTCACTGCTCACTGGGATGATTAACCTTCTGATTTAAAGGCTGAAGGATGATCAAACACAACAGAGCACATTACAACTCTGCAATTACTCTATGACTTCTGCCCCAGTATATGAACAAAAAAGCAATATAAATTATCAAGATACAACACCAGCATATTTGCTTAACATTACATTTTGGGGGCACTGCTTTAAAGACAGAAACATGGCTTAAAGGCGAAAGTAAGCAAAAAATCCCTAGTCATGCTTTACAAACAATGAAATCATTATTCCTAAGTGTTCCCAAAACATTACAACACTGCAGGACAGCAGACAGTTTTTCAGGATGTGACAGCTGCAGTTCCTACAGCCCAAGGCCTAAACATACTCACAGACACCAGGCATGCCAGTGGCTATGGTTCAACAATAAGAGCCTGTTGTGCACCATTATGAACCACGCAGCCCACATACTAGAAAGTTTGCACGGGTTCCCCTAACTTTAGCATCAGCCTCTAGATGTCAATTATCTGTAACTCAAGTATTATGTTTCTCTAATTGCTGGAAGAAAGGATTGTCCCCAGTCTTACAAGTGTTGCTTTACCACCTGGACTACAGTCTTCCAAAAGACAGGAACACTCTACCCTTTCCCAGCCTTGATTATTTGATTCTTGCTGCCTATTCAGCAGCATTTGCTGCAATTTATCCCACAGCCCTACTAAACTGAATGGACTAATCTGAATGAGAAACCAGGAAAGCCATCAGAATCTCACTGTGCTCCTTGCAAAACTGAAGTGTGACAGCAGTGTACAAAACGGGAGTAAATGATACACTTGGGAATCATAATTTTTGTTGATTCCCCCACCCCCAATTTCAACACAACCAAAGAATGCTTGCCACTTGTCAATGATGAAAATTACTGCTTGTAATTTAGGATATAAAATCAGCTTGTCCAACTGATTTTCCAAAAGCTCACATTCTATCTAGTAGCAGCAGAGTTCTAATCCAAATAAGAAAAAGCATCCAGAGTTAAAAGTGTAATTAATAAAATCACTCAGTAGATACTGAAATTTTTTGACATTTAAAAAAGATAAATAAACAATTTACTTTTCTCATAAAGTTATTGCAGCCATGTTCCCAGTTTTACAGGCATATCTATCATGGGGTAAAGAAATATCTTGGTCTTCAATAGTTCATTTTTTTGTTTTGTTTTGTTCTGTTTTGGGTTTTTTAATACGGGATTCTCACATTACTGTTATAATACTACATGTTTTAGCTGATACAATGACAAGTTGCCTACCGAAAAATTCTGCTGAAAAGGAACATGTTCCTCTAAACCTGCTGATTCCTAGTTCAAAGCAAAACTACACAGGCAATTAACTACTTAAACATACACTTAAAGCTTTTCCTGAACTATAGCATAGATCATGGGCTTAACACAACTGCCAAGACATAGGGTGTGCTCTACCAGACATTCCTTTCTAGCTTGTTCATTTAAAATTACAGAATCAGAATGGTAGTCAAAGTGCTAAAGTCAACCTCAGTTTTCACTGGCACATTGACTTACTTCTATTATCTCTACAAAACTGCACCATACAGAACTTTTAATTGTTGAAATGGGCATGTAGACAATGCCATTGTTTTTCTGCCTCAAGTGAAAGTCAAATGGGAAAACCAAATCCTACAAACTTCCACTCAATTAAAAATCTACTGAAATCTCACAGTGACTGTCAGCCTGCACCTGCAGATTTATAATGCTTTCTAAGAGACAGAGCATCATAAAAAATCTCCTTAAAAATAGCCATCATCTTTTGTTCTAGAGCCTGAAGCCCTTACAACCATCCATCAAGATATACTTCTTCATTTGCTCATACTGAAGTGAAGCTGAGCTCAGAAAAGATGGTGGCTTCTATCACCTAACACTTTTTTCCCATTTGATAAGCTACCTTAATTTAAAAGTCTGTCCTACTATGACAAGCAGGACAAACATAAAAACAAATCCTCCTCTTCTTGGTTTACTCTATCTAGGACTGCAAATGCTGTTAAGCACAGTAGTATGTTTATAACCTTCACCACCCTTAAGCACAAATAAATGTATCTGCATACAGCCCCAGTGCATCTGCACACCTTCAGGTTCCTTCTAGAAAAAAAACATACCCCTGTACTGGCAATGTTACTTGCTCTTTGGAAACCTCTATCTTCCTGAAATACTTCCTTTACTACTGAGGAACACCCTTCATACAATATTTTACTTAGACTCATCTCTCTAGCAGTAGGTATACACCAAAGATGCCAAAACATTTTTGCACTGAAGTTCTACAGAAGGACCTTCCATCCACTAAACCAACCAAGCTGTGCTTCTAAAAAGCAGTTGTATTACTCAAAGAATGCATATGATGAAACTGATAAATCAAAGTCTGAACTGCATTTCTTTAATCCTGTCAAGGAAATAATGTTGTTTGTGGGTTCAATTACATTAATTATTTTTAATTATTAATTTTATTTTCCTTTAGGGAAGAATATTACTCATTCAGTAAGACACCAGCAGGCAAATGCATCTGCAGGAGTAAAGTCTTAGCTTTCAACAGACACATTCAGTCACTGCATAAAGGCATATTTCTGAAGATGGATTTAACTTATTGGCTTGACTAAGTCTTTGTACCTAAGCAAACTATGACTAATGACACTTTTATGAATGCGATGACAGCTCTATATTAAATATATAAGCACTACAAAGTTACAGTTGTGAGCTATTCAGAAATGAATGCAATTTTAAATTATGAAATACAGGAACTTCCACTATAAAAAAAGTTAATTCACTGATTACATCTTAAACTCCAGTATTAGTGTTAATCATTTCTTTCAATATATGTAACTGCATCCTTCATTTTGGACACTGAGGCTTTTGACTACGTATTTGTGTGCATAAGAAGGCAAGACACGTTCTCAGCAGAGCAGCTCCATCTTTTGGAGATTTTAAATAGCAGTTTTTCCATTTACAGTTTATGACTCTAATAATCATGAGTTCTAAAATGAACAATCTTCAAGGCAATATTATAATCTTCTAAAGGTCTATTTGAAAGATAAAAGGTATGAGGCCTAATACTAGTATCAGTAATCGAAGTATTAGACAAAAGACTTTTAATTAGTTTCCAAATCACTCACTCTAAACGCTCCATATTGTTTTTATCAACTACCTCATACCCTTTGACATACACAGTAATTAATGCTACAACTACCAGCCATGCTCCTCTGCTTTTCACCTCATTCAAGACTGCAGGACCTATCTTCAGTTATTTAGGTGCCCCTAGTAATTTTAATTAGCTACCAAAATACTTTCCAAGATCGGAGTTCTGTCATTTCCTTTCAAAATACTTGAGCCTGAAACAACTTTTCAAAGAAGTATTTACCAAGCATGATCCCATTTTCTTAACCTGAAAGCTCATCTGGTTTATGAGTCTTTACACAGTAACCACCATCCCTGTGTAATATGCAATAAATAGGGATTGTCTTCTATCAAATCATAAATCTTATTTTACTACACCTATACAATTAAGCCTACTGTATAGCTTAACAGTGTGTATGTGTGTGTGTATATATATATCTCTCCAATACTAAAGTGTGTATGACAGTATAGCAGTATAAACATAAAGAATACCATAAACATCACTACAATAAGTATTCTGGTGAAATAAAGACTGCAATGATAAAAGTTCCCAGTTTAACGAGGCCTTTCTTCTACTCTGAAATATTCTGTTCCTGTTAAACTCTCTGGATTACTTTGCATAACAATGTCTTCAACCCAGGAAGAAACCTGATTAAAACCGAAGCTAATTTACCTACTTCACTTCCTAATGCAAGGCACACCTTCAGAACAGCATGTTACTGTTTGAAGACTCTTAAATTTCTTTATTATCATAGGTATAACACAAAGGACTGAAAGAACTGAATTCTGTGGTTTACTTGTCTATTGAAGCTCTTACAAGGCATGTTCTCTTCATGGATTTGAAGAATCTTCTCCCTTTACTCTCACATATTTAAAAGGAGACCAAGCAGCACAACACTAAAAAGAATAGTTTACAAGAGATACTGAAGGGTTTTAGCCCAGGGAAAAGCTAACTGTGGGAAGAAACATCAACAGTCTTCTAATATGTAAGAGAAGAGGAAGAGGACAACTAACATCCACACCTGGTAACCAGCCAAATGACACCACCTACTAAACTAAACATGACTCAGGTTGGACAGTTACAAAATGACAGGAAAGTTACCCAGAATCTCCTTACAGAGTACTCCAGTTCTTGCACGAGTCACAGGACCTGCAGCCCTGCCTTTTGAGCAGCGTCAGCACCAGCCCGCTTGGCTCCAGCTGATGCTTCTTTCTTCCCACCCTGACTGAAATTCTGGATTAGGCATGAAGAAAACTTTTCAACAGAGTTAATATTCTCCTCACAGAATGTGCAATCTCTGCTATTAATTTTCAGACACTGAGTTTGGCAGAGAGCTATTTGATCTACCTCAGAGAAAGAAAGGACCTGCCAAAGTCCATCCTCAATCCATTTTTCCGTTTGGTTTACTTGTAAGCAGGCATAACATCCTCATTCTGATTACAGATTAGAAAACGTAAGCATCGTGATCATATGTCTTTGTCTCATTTTTAAAAAGCTTTACAAATTCACTACAGACTTAATGCAAATAGGAGACCAGTCAGCGGCATCTGTTGCTCAAGACTGCTGCTTTTAACATCAAAGAGAACTTTTTCTTTTGGCACGCACCGCTTCATGCCCACGCTGTAATAACCAAAACCGGAGGACCGGCACAGCCAGGTCCCCATCCCGCGGGGCTGGACAGAACCTCTCAAAACGCAGGGCCAGGATAACCCTCCCCAGTCGGTTCCAGCAAGGCGTCCATCAGCCGCAGACCACAGGAGGAGTCTCGCTGCCGCCACGGGCAGGGCACGGTGCCCGCCGACGCCTCTGCGCGGCGTGGGATGCGCCACAAGACGAGCACAGAAGCCCACTGCCCCACCAGAGCCCCCGGGGGCCTCCTCAGCTTCCCCCTCACCTCCAGCTTGTGGTTGATCTGGGACACGGTCTGCGCCTTGTGGCAGAGCTGGGCAAAGCAGGAGCTGAGGCTGGTCATCTTCTGCCGCCCCTCGTAAGTGATGTCGGCCTGGTCGGGGTCGATCTCCCCCAGCAGCAGGTCCACGTCCACGAAGGCCTTGTCAAACTCCTTCTCCAGCACCTCCAGCCAGCGGAACATTGATACTCCGCCGCCTGCCGCTGAGGCCGAACCGGCCGCGCCTCCGCCGCAGGCCGCAGCGCCCGGCCCGCAGGAACCACCGCCCGCCGCCGACATGCTGCTGCTGCTGCTGCTGCTGCTGTTGCTGCCGCCGCCGCCGCCGCTGCCGCCCCCTCCCCTCGCACGCCCCGGTCCCCCGGGCAGGGCAGGAGCAGAGCCCGCGTCCCCCGCCTCAGCCTCCGCTCCGCCTCAGTCGCTCCTCCACAGCTCGCTCCCCGCGCACGCCCCCTCCCGCCCCGCGGGACAAGGCGGCAGCGGCGGCAGCGGCGGCAGCAGCAGCAGCAGCAACAGCAACGGGCCCGACCCGGCTTCACCGGGGCAGCCACGCAGGGCAATGAGAGGAATGTGCCCGGCGCGCATGCGTGACGGCTCTGACAGGCGGCTTCAAAGGCGACGCAGGAGCACCCGGCGGCCAGCAACGCGCAACTCGTACTGCCTGCCGCCGCGTGGAGTTGTGGCAGGCAGTGGCAATTGAACGCCGATCTCTCGATCCCATCGGCGCTCCCCAGCCTGCGCACTACACAGTCTGTGCAGCCAGGGAGCGCTGTAGGCTGGGCCGAGCCGTGAGGGGTGCAGAGAGGGCCTGGGGCGTTCGGCGGCGTGGCACCGGTGTCACCGGTGTCACTGTGCCATCGCGCCCGCCACGGCTTTCCTGTGTCGAGGAGTGCCCCCATCGGTGGCCTCTACAAGCAGGCAGGACGTGCTCAACCCGCGAGTCCCCGCCCTGCCAGCTCACAAAAGCTTATCGGAAATCCCCGGGCGCCACCAAAACTGAGATTTTCGCTGCAAGAAATGTTATTTTTTACGGTGAAGTTAGCGTTTCTCAGGTTTAATCTTAATGCGATTAGCCTGTCCCTGGGAACCTGGTTACTCCTTCCTGTGGAACAAGCCTGAGGCAGTGGCCGTAGGAGGGCCTGGAGGGGTCACGTGGGCCTGGCGATTCACCTCACAGCACAGCCTCACCGGCCTGCCCCAGGTGTCGTTCGTATCTTCCAGAAAACTCCCACTTTTTTTTTTTTTTTTTTCAGGTTCAGGAGACTGAGGGATCCATAGCTGGAATACCAACAAAATTAGTAAAACGTACACGCTTCCCCCTTCCTATGAGAGTATGAGAGGAAAGAGAAGACTTCACTCTACTGTTCACAAACGCGATGAGCAGGTGCAAAGCACCACATGGTGGGGTTTGCTGTGATGCATTTATTGCTCATGCTCAGCAAAGATGCAAACTTGCAAGTATTGTTTAAATAGGACTGCCCCGGGCACCTTTGCACATCCAGAAGCACTGGTGAATGCAGCTGTATGCACATGAAATATATTTGCATTTGTTCAGCTTATCCTGGTTCTGAAAACACAAAAAAAAAAAAAAAAAAAAAAAACAAAAAAAAAAAAAAAAAAAAAAACCCAACACCAGGAGTAAGCTATCTCTGCATGGGTGCTTTCTCCAAGGCATTCACCTTGGACACAACTCATCTGATTGAAATAATGCCATTAATTCTGATGTTGATTTCAGTGGGAGTTTTATTAGCAGGTCTTACAGAGATCTCATGCAGCTTGAGCTTTATTGCATCGAAGCTGTAATTCCACCTCAAAGGAGAAAAAGGATCATTTTAACCCCAGTCATGTCCCTATGCCTGCCTACAACGTGTCCCCACAAAGTATCCTGCCAACAGAACACAGGGGAAGCACAGCAGCCTTCCAGTCAACAGAGGAGTGGATACCAAGAAATGTAACTGCAGCAGCACCCCTGCACGCTCTGCCCTTGGGCTGCAGGGCATCCTGAAGTGAGTTTCTATCCTTGCTCCAATTTGCATAAATAATTGATTGGTTCACAGAGAGACAGAAAGATGCAACTTTACAGCTATTGTAAGGGTTAGACTGCTTACCTGGAATGTGAAGAGGTACGTCAAAGCAGGGAAAAAAAATAGTTCCATTAGTCTGTACTTTAAGAAGAGCTGGATAAAAGCAAACTCACCACTAACAGCAGATAACACATTTCCTCTGGGATCTGCTATTATAGGCTTGACAAAAAACCCACAGCTTGTTACAACAAACCTGCTTGTTTGCCCTTTAACATCCAGATTGTCTGTACTGAAATTGAAGATAGGTAGCAACCAACTGGGCATCTGACAGGGTTCTCTTACTGTTAAGCCCATCCATGCTGAAAATAGAAGCTACAGACACCTTCATATACACCTACACTAAAAAATCCATCTCAGTAAATTAGTGTATTCAGAATAGCAGCTGAGCAAAAGGTTAAAATATGTAAAGTTGACTTAAGTTGCTTCTCAGTGAGCTCAGCTTAATGGAACATTTGTTTGACCTTCATTCATTCTCCACAGACATATTGACTGGTTTTATTTTTTTTAAACAAGAGGGGCAGACAGAAACAAAATCTAAGGATTTGCTTTATCAAAAGATAAACTAGTATAATAATCATTATATATTATCACTAGTATAATAATTACTGTTGTTTAAATTAGTTCAACCACACAATAAAATTAATTGGTTTGGGACAGATTTTATGTTAGCTTTGGCTTTGATTCTGGTAGATATCATTCTTTGCCTGTTCTTTAAATGGAACCGTGATCTATCACTTAGTTGGACATCAGAATTTTCTGCTAATACATCTCTATCAGACATTTGAACATTATTTGCTTATCTTGAGAAAGAAGTTTCCCACAGTTACTATGTAACACACTTACAGCAAATACTGCCTTTAAAACCTTAAGTATGCATGACTGCTTCTTTTTAAAGAATCACATATTCTCAGTTTTTTAATGTCCTTTACCTTTAGTTTAGGGGTTGGTCCACCTCTATCTTAAATTGGTTTTACCTACAGTGCTATCAGAGTTTTGTGGTTATTAATTTTAATTCTTTCATCCCTGATCAGTGCCACCTTTGTTTTGCATGTCCCTAGATTTCACAAGTCAAAAAAGGTTTTGTCTCTGCTTATTGCACTCAAAGATTAGCTTCTCAAATACAATTCTTGTCAAAGCCTACCTGCAGTGTAGTATCTGTCTGATACTTGCTGGAGTCTGGATAAATAAGAAGGAATGTTAGATATTATTAGATAATCTGCAGTTATGCCACAGAATCTTACTACCTGTAGTTATCATTCAATACTATTTAGACTCCTCACCAGAAATACTGTGTAAAAAATGAATTGAAATTAAAAGCAGATATCACTGATAGAAGAGGAAACACATGAATCATTTAGTTATCTCAAAACTATACTTGTAGGTCCCACAGAAAATTCTGATCAGTTCCAGTTTCCCTGGGAGTGCCTACCAAAAGCCTACTCTAACTCTTCTGTAACAAGTTGTGCAGTTATTATGGAAATGAACCTAAGAAAAGTTAGTAGTTTAGGCCTTCAATTAGATTAAATTTATTTTGTATAAACTGTAGTATACTTTGATAACATCAAAAAAAAACCACAAAAAATATTGGAAGAACATTGGAAGAACAACAATAGTTTGAGTCAGCTGGTCTAGCAGTGAGAATCTTTTCTACACCCAAGAGACATGTCTAACAATCAAAGAGCTGCAGCAAGTTATGAGTCAAGAAGAATTTAGATCTGCAGAATGCTTTTAATCTCTAAAAGGCTTCACTGAAAGTCCTGTTCTGCTCATTTGACCTTAACTACGATGTGGCAGAGCTGGTGAAGGCAATCACCAGCTAATTTCTTCACATATAATTTATGCACATAACTTCAGTTCTTTTAGACAAGATATACAAAATGAGGTGTCTGTGTTACATTGTTAGTAAATACATTCGAGTAAAGTTAAACCTAGGTATTTTTGCTGATTGCTGGAGCACCTCATGAATCATCTGAAAATTTACTTTGTGCTTAAAAAGAAAATGACCTTAATGAGGACACATTCCCATATGAAACAAAGTAATACCCAACTCAAAAGAATAAAAAAGAACAAACTTTGAGCAACATCACCACTGCTGTGTTTGCTATCTAGTGTCTGTGCCAAGACTGTGAGATACTCTACAAGCCTTTGCTTAGAGCAAGCCTCTTCACAAAGAATTTACAATATAAACACATGTGTTTGCACACGAGGAGCAGGTCACCCGGAAACTTGAGTAATTGCAGCTGCCCAGCTGTGCGTGCCCGGCTGGGGTGCATGCATGTGTCAAGGCCATCCTCTGTGTGGTTAACACTGAAGCATCTGGAGTGGTTTGATTGCATGTGTGGTCGTACAGTCACAAGTGGGGACACAAAAGGGAAAATGGAGAGAAAAAAATGGTATCTTGCAGTATCAAAGTGAAGGAGAAAACTGAGATGAGGCAGATGAAATGTGAGAAATTTCCAAGAGGTTATCGCTTTCATCTGCTCTAGGTAGCCAGCATGGAGGAAGAAAAGGAAGACTACCTTATTGTGTGGAAGAAAAATCTGCTTTAAGTCACCCAGCAGCTGTTTCTAGTGTATGAAGATGACCTCATCTGGAGTCAGAGAGCACGTTCTCAACATAGTATGAAAATGGATAAAACATATTTCCACAAAATTCTTCACTTAAGAAGACTGAGACATCATTTTCAGAGAGGCCTTTGACTGGGCTTTTTGTGAAACTCTACTCACAGGAATAAAATGCAAAATCAGTTTTGATAAATGTATGATCTTAATTAGGTATCACTAATTTGCCTAGAATGCATCTAGATTGACAATCTTGATTCAGTGGAACTATTCAAGGCTCTTTGTTTGAGAAGCGTTTCTGTAAAGCGGATCAGACTCTTTCAACATATGATTAAGGGAAACGTCGTGGTTTTAGAAACAATCCACTCTGGAGATAAGTGCTTGACTGGAGGTAACCTTTGCAGCAGACATTCGTTGCCTCTGTGAAAAACTGGTCAAAATCCAAGTTAAAAACCTCCACTAAAAAGTAAGTATAAATTTACACATGCCAGTGGCAGGCACTTGATAGCATATGGCAGCTAAATATTCCGAGGATTCTCCAGAGCATACGCCATCACTTAGCAGCTCCTGGCTGCCAAACTGCTTGTGCTTGTGACCAGGTTCCTACTCATGCCCTCTGCAGGCCCTAAGCCAGTCTTTTCCTGCAATCTGTCTTCTGTTTGGGTACTTTGACTCTCCCAGGGGGAAAAAAAAAAAAAAAAAGCAAACTCACAAACCAGGTACCAAACAAGATCAAGATACATTAAAATATTTGATTCAAAGCACCATTTCTAATCCTGCTCAGCCAGTCATTTTGGCTCAGTTGATCACTATGGTATAAATCAGGCAGGATTTTTCTGCATAGCTTGTCAAACACACCAATTTGACAGGCAGCTTTAGGAAAAGGTTTCTGCTCTTGCTGTTGAGTTTAGCAGATGCTGGGCTGCCGTTCTGTACTCACAGTGTAGGGGGGATTAAGGAGACAGAAGGAATTCCAGGAGGGAATATGGCAATTGTCCAGTGTAAACCCAGCTGCATCCAGTAGGCATTCCCATCAAGCACTGTCCCCAGTCCGTATTTATCAAATCAACTTGACATCATCTTCTGCCTGGAAAAATAACTGGCCTGTTTCTGCAGTCAAGGAACAGGATTAGCTACTACTAAAGATATCATGAAGAGGATGGAAGGGAGCAAGTAACTGTGCAAAGTAGATCAGGTTTCCAAGCTATGCTGCTTTTTATGTTGTAAATTGCTGAATATAAAGAAAAAAACAATGGATAGGAAGTTCCTAAAATAATCAAGCCTTTCAAAATAATCAAGGAAGTTCCTAAAATAATCAAGCCTTTCAAAACTTTGCATCTCTAGCTGCCACAGCTAGTAGAGATGTGAGAGAAGCAGTAGTACATAGAGAGAAAACTCTGAGAGGAACTTTTGTGTTCTCCATCTGACAAGGGGTAAATAGATTTAATTGATCGTCTACCACTTGATTTTTGCTAATACTTTTAAGCATTTGACATTTGTAATTTTCAAATACAAGAATAATTAAGCTTTGATTTATGGGAATTACCCCAACAGAGGTTACTTAAATGTTTATTCAATCTTTAAAACACCTGTACCAACCAGCAGCACTCAGCTGCACCACAGATATTCAGAAAATGAATAGAATATTTTAGCTTTAAAATAATAGTTGCCTGAGCTTGGGGGTGTTTTTTTTTGTTGTTGTTTTGACTGAATAATGCAAGAGTGAAGAAGCTTCAGTGCTAGCTGTAGTTGTGTTTCTACTGTTTCTAATACTGGGTCACAAACCATACAAAGGTTTTACAGCCCCACTATAAAACAGCTCTTTATCTTTTCTCCACTAATTCCGTGGTGTCACATTTAACAAAACTAGGAAACTGGAGATAATATGGATGTTTGCAGATTAGATGTCAGGTAATAAATAACACTAATTTCACATACCTACAAATGTAAAGGCACCTTATCACTGTTTAAATTTCTCACTCTTTGTAATGCCTGCCAACATTTTAACCCAGGCAAATGACAGTATTGTTTTTGCTGTTTTTTCACTGGGATAAAATACACAGTCATAATATCCTTTTATCAGATTTCATGGTATAAAAGGACTTTGGTGTTTAATTCAACCCTTATGTTGCTGAGACAATTTCAGAACCCCTTATTTGGAAGATGTATTTATCTTACCTTTTAGTCATCTTTTTTTCTTTGCACAGTGGTCTAAGTCACACTTGCCCAAGAAGATGCAGCTGTGACCCTGCCCAGTCTGTGCAATGCTACAGAGCTACGGAGATTCCCAGAGAGATTCCCTTTACCACCAGGAGACTCTACATCAGTCACAGCAAAATTAAACAACTCCAGGTAGGAAAAAATCCAGTAAAAATACTTTATATAGTGCCCTGTAACTGAAAACTGAGCTTCCCAGATGGTGGTGGCTTTCAAGTGGAGGGAGAATCTTATTCCACATTCTTAAAACTAATGAAATGCAGGTTTTATTTTTATTTACTTTTTAAGGATATGTAAATATATTCCTATAGTACGTTCATTCAAAAGTTTTATTACTTTTTAAAATGTAAAATGATATTTGTATCACTTTACAGACAGTCCAGTCAGCGAATAAAACACCACTTCATAGCAAAAAGAGAGCTGATAGGCTTTCAGATGTGTCTTGATTCATATTAGAAAGACTGGGTGGTTTGTAACAGCATGAATAAATGTTTAAGTCCCAATCCAGCATGGTCACAAAGCCTAGCAAAGCATACCAAATAGGTGGAAAATAGAAATTATAATAATCCATATTAAGAAGCCTAGCATCACAACAGAATGAATGTTTCTATATTGCCCCTCATGTAGCTTGCTGTCATTTAAAAAGATAAAAATTAAGCCTCTTAGAGACATACAGCAATCAGCTGAGGGAAAGTAGAGAACAGTGCTTTTGAACTTGAAGGAGAAAACATGTTGAACTTATGAAGGTTCACATTTGGTCCAATTTCCTTAAAACTATGACTATGTTTTTCTGCTCTTGAGCAATGAAATTCATGACTATGGGATTTCTCATGATGAAGTTGTGCAAGTTTAGGCTCCTACTCATGACCAAAAATGGACATGCAACTCTGTAATTTCTATATAACTACAAATATGTAACAAAACTGTATTTATAGCAAAAATAGAAAATGGGCAACTTTGTTATTTACTGTTGAGAATGTAAGGGGATTTTTTAATGGAGGTACTCTCTCTTGTTGAACTAAAATGTGACTGATGAAGAAACCTACATCATTAGAGGTACCATATCTGTACTTTCTCACTAACTGCATCAAATATTGCATTGTCTGGAAATAATTTTACAAGACAGAATAAATGTAATCACTAAGGATATTAAAGCAAAATGAAATCTGACTCCTCTTTCACAGATGTGTGGGCTCTAATTTTAACAGAAGTTAAAAGGCAGAGTTTGTAGCTAAGGTAAAGGTAAAGAAATACAACCCAATAGCATGCAGGAGTTGGATAAATGAAGTTGTAATGAATGTTTGGATAGTCATCTTTATAAGTTGGTTTCACACACACAAGTACAATAGCCAAATGCATTCAGTCAGGATCAGAGAACAAAATTCCTACCCAGTACCTGTGCTGCAAAAGGACTCATGCAGCCTTCTGAGTAGATTCCTGTCTGGGATACTGTAGAACATATTTTATAACTTGCCTCAGACTTAAATGGCTGGAAGCTACTAAGCTCTGGGGTAAATAGCATGAAGACTGTAGTTAGCTTAGCATCTCTTACTGGTGTAAGAGGTGCTGAAACCTCTAGCGAGAAGTTTATTGGACGTGGGAAGGGAAAATGGATGAGGACACTCCTTTCCACCTCTCCCATGCAGAACATCTGCTCATCTCTTCTGAGCTTTCAGTGATTCCCATACCTATTTTTAACAAATCAGGCACCTATGTCAATGGGCAGCATCCCTGACGATTTCACAAAAATACTGCTTAAGCAACTGGTGTGCCCAGAGAACTCCGAGCTCACCTTCATTCCATACTTTCTCTTATCTCAGCTTGGGGGAAACTGCTAGATTCACTTTGTTTCTTCACTTGAGACACAAGATGGTAAGCTTTGTAAACAAGCAGGTTCCAACAGAGCAGAAAAATAATGAAACAATTAGTGTGTCCCTGTATATTACAGTCACAGTTCCATTTACCACTGCAAAGCATCTGTTTATTACTAACTAAACCTAAGCTCCTGTAAAAGCAATCTGTTCCACAGTGGTGATTTTCAGACCAAGCTAATCAGACACTTTTGGTTTGGGCATCTTACTATGTGAGGTTTTTATTTTAAAGAAAAGGAGAGCTAGGGGGGGCAGAAATACATGTGCCAGATTGTAGTTTCCTGCCAAAACTTTATTGTAGGGAGAGCTGATAATATCCATGTGTACTTCCTTTGGGGAATGCATGCTGCAGTGACAATACTTCTGAGATCTGGAAATGGCTGTGTGATGAACTCCAAACTGCTCCAGCAAAATGTGTGGAGCACAGTGAATGTTAACAACCATCTACTCTCTGCAAAGATTTCTGCAGCTGGTGGTAATAGCTCTCCACTTTGCACAGTCTACCCACCAGGCAGAAATAAAAGGAATATTCCTCCAAATGGGTGTTTGCTCAAAATCAGGCCCGATATGGACTTACACAACAAAATTCTAGAAATGTAAGTAAATAATGGCAAACTGCAGGTACCTATAGTAATACCTCTATTGTTACCTTTTCTCTTTGTTTAACATTCTAGATATATAGATTCTCAATATATACTAGCAATTGTCAGAGCATCCAGAAGAAGTAATCAATGAGGAGATCCAGAAATAGATGGTGTACTATCACATGAATTATTTTTTTCTCTTTAAGATTACTGACTTCAGGAGAATGTCAGCCCTTGAAGAGCTGGTCTTATCATGCAGTGGCACAGAATCAATAGAAAACAACACTTTCAAAGCTCTGAGCACCTTGAAGTCCCTGGAACTCTACAAAAATCATCTAAAGCAAATACCCACTTCCCTCCCATCTGGCCTTGAAATTTTAAAACTCTCTGATAACTCCATTAACACTCTGCATGCATCTGATTTTGAAGGTTTGATGAAACTAAGGGTGCTTGATATTCGGAACAACTTGATTGTGACTCTGCCTCCAAGTGCATTTTCCTCCCTTGGCAATTTACAGAGTCTGATTCTGGATGGAAACAACATGGAATCTGTGTCTGCACCACTCAGGCTTCCTAAGCTGAAGTACCTGAGCATAGCTGATAATAAATTGAACTCGTTCCCAACTAACTTCTTTACATCTTTCCAAAATCTACAGTTTCTCAGTTTAAGTGGCAACTTTCTGACGAAAGTGCCTCTTGACCTACCTAAATCCCTGCTGTCACTAAAATTAGAGAAAAACCAACTTAAAACAATAAGACTTCGAGACATGAAGCACCTAGAAAACCTGTCTGAGTTCTTCCTGTCAGAAAATCGGCTAACATCAATAGATGGTGCCCAGCTTCTTCCTAACTTAACAACCCTAGAGCTGTCTAAGAACCAGCTCCGTGCTATGCCACTCAAGCTACCCAGCAGACTGCAGAAACTCGACTGCAGCAATAACCTGATCCAAAGGGTGACAGCTCATGACTTCCAGGGACTACCAGACCTCAAGCACTTGTTTCTTGACAACAACATTGTGAGCATGTTCGAGGCAGGGGCTCTTCGGCAGTGTGCACAGCTCTCAAACCTGGCACTGGAACAGAATCTCCTCATTTCTATTCCATTGAGGCAAGTGAATCTGAGGACATCTGGCTCCCAGGTGTCAGCTCTCCTACCTTATGAGAATGAGAGCCAAACTAGGGAAAAGTTTGTATTCAGACTCAATCATGGTAGAAGTCTCTCTGTACCATAAACCCATTGCCACAACTGCCACTAATTAGCACTCTTGTTAGCAGTCTCAACACAGAAGTAGAGTTGTTATCATTACATCTGTGGCCCCCAATGGTTCTACTCATTTCACATCTCTCCCTGCCAGTGAGACTACTTTGTTTAATTAGCACATGGATAAAAGGAATCTGCTAGGAGAATGTAACAGAATTATCACAGAGAAGTTATACTGCTGCTTAGATTTGTCCTCCCTGGTAACACTAAATTAATAGAACATTCAATAAAAAGGAAAGGCAGCAATCTTACAGCTGCTGTTTCTACCAACTCACAATGAGTTTATCGTTGTTAAAATGTTAAGATTTCTGGAGCTGAGTCTAATAAAAAAGAACGTGCTTTTTCAGTAGGTATTAGCATTCCCAACTTCATTAAATTCACACATCACAAAGTATTTAGAATGCATATAAGCTCTCCAGCAAGAAAATTCCAGTCAAAGGAGCAGAGAAGAAACACTCCTGGGCACACTGTGTTCAGTAGTGCTCTGCTTACAGGTTCTCTCACATTCATCTGAGTGTTGGTCCTGGCCATTATCAGAAATGGCTCATTAAGCCAGATAGAGGCTGGTCTGATACAAAGTGGCAATTTTGTTATTTCAAGAAACTGCACTAAGATGGCATTAAAATAGCGAAGTAATTCCATTAACATCAACTTCTTTAACACAACTGCACTGTTAAATTTTATTTTTATGACTTGTGGACAGGTTTAACTAGCCCAAATAAATAATGCAGTAAAATTTCAATTTGTTTAGCATAAAGTCCTTTAGCATTTGAATCTATTTGGCAGCAGTTTTATAATCCAAAAGTGATTTAGTGGTGTATAAATACTTGATTTCAGTCTAGCTTGACAGGAATGTTTAAAGCTTTCTAGTTAGTTTTAGTATTGTCTAATCCATCTTATTTTACAGCCTTTATAGTCAAGAGAATTAACAGGAAGTTCTCTTTTAGCCTTTAAACAGTACAGCTTTTAAGGAGATATTGGGGACTTGTATTTTCAACTCAGCAACGAACACAGATTTCAAGAGGAAGTTATAAACATAGAAGGGGGGAAAATGACAAGATATAAAATTTATATACTTGATTTAATCATCTGGTGATCAGCAGGTACACATGGATATATAGAAGTATTACTTCTGACAGTTATCTGAGAACTCAGTCACCAGTGTCAAAAGTTAAAAAATATAGTTAACGTGCCACAGTTAGCAGTTCTTTGGCAGGAATGAGGAAAAAGAAAGCTTTTCCCTTTTTTTCTGGGACTGAACACTTCAGGACCGCATCTTCTGTGCAGAAGGTGTGCAAAGATGATGTATTTTTTGTCAGTGATAGTTTTATTTCAATATATGAGATGTGCCTGGGCAAATACTCACCACCAAATACTGATTACACAGAGTCAATATGATGAACATAACACCTTTGTGTTTCTTTTTATTCAGACTTCCAGATACCCTTGCTAGGCTGGATCTAAAGGGAAATGACATAGAGGATATTGGAGAACAAGAACTGAAGGACTTGAAACAACTTCAGGTTTTAAATTTACGGAATAACAAGATATCTGCTTTGGACTGCAAAGTCTTTGAGTATTTACCTCGTCTTCGTCATCTGTATTTAGATGGAAACCCTTGGAACTGCACTTGTGACCTTCTCAGAACCAGAAGAGCACTGGTGGCCAAAGGAACAGACGTCAGGGGAGGGCAGTGTGTGGCACCAGCAGAAAACCGAGGAGAAAGTTGGATGTCTTCCAGAAAGATTCTGCAGCAGTGTGAAGATAATGTGTCTTCCATGGAAAGAGGCAAAGAGGACAGAAAGAAAATGAAACCAAATGAGGCCTCCAGTGTTGTAGTAAACGCAGATGATGATTACTATGATTATGAATTAGATTAACCTCTTGGTTAATGGTGAACCTTAATGTTGTCTAGAGCTGTCTCCCACTACTAGCATCTCTGCTGACAACCAGCCTGCTGCTCTGCTACTTTCTTCTTTAAGTTGTACTACAAGAGGTAATAGCTGGTGACAGAAGGTCTACAATAAGGATTCAATTGTAAACTGAAAATTGTAAAATAACCAAACTGTTTTTCTATGCCATTAGTACTATGTAGTTTGAGGGAAATATGAATACCATTAACATCTCTTACAGAAGCAGTCTGTAACTGTGTATGGACCTTTTTAGAGTAGAACATTCTTAGACTTGCATAAAATCCCCATAAATAAAAGCCTGCAATACAACAAGATGCTACTACTAGGAATCTGGCATTCAATAGATTTAAACTCACAGGTCTGCAGTTTGAGATGGAGACTTACCCTGATGTATGTAATTTCCCAGGATATTTCAGAGATTCTTACTTTTGAGAAATGAATTTAATTTTGATCAAAATGTTTGCCTCTTTCATTTATTTTAGATTATTTTAAATTAGACTAATTTATCTGAGCTCCAGGCAAAACAGCAAATGCAACAGAAGAATCAGTGTTCTGGTTAATGAGATTTAATACTAGGTTCCAAAATTAATTACTACTAAGGAATGAAAACACTGGGATTAACTTGACCTATTTCTATTGTTGTAAATAGAAGAAGGGAGGTTCTCAAGAAATGGATCTCTATGTCTGGCAAATTTTAGGGTAAGACAAAATTTTTTGAAAAGTTTATTTTGGTAGATGAATTGACTACAAGATTGCTCAAGGTGCTGTGTGCATACTGGGTTAGATGGTCTTCATGTGGGAGTACACACTGCAAGTGTCTCACTCACTGGCAGGAGCCTCACAGACTTCTGCTTGCAAAGTAAAAAAAAAGGACTTAATGGTATAGGAATAAACTCTGATGTATGTACAAATTTTATCAACCAGTTCCCAAAGTGCTTGAAAACTAAACAAAATTGGATTAGTAAAACCAGTGTCTTACAAACAGTAACCTAAGGGGTTTCCTGGCAGTTCATAAATCTCAGCTGATGACTGAGGAGTAATAGCACCAGCAAATCACTTTTCAAACCAAACAGTTTCTGTTATTCTTTATCTTCAGCTGGCATTCGGTAACTGAGCAATCACTCACATCACAGAGGCTGTTTTGTTAGGTGTCAGTGCAGCTATTTGTTTATGTCGCCTATGCAAATGCAGTTGACACTTGGGTTTCCTTCAACACATGGAGCTACACAACCTGAATAGAAAGATCTAAGTTAATTTTAATTCACATTTGAGCTTTATCACCAGCTCTCCAAATTTTTTGGTAACTAAAGATTTAGGTATTTCTGGAACACCACAAGCCTTCCTCACGGTTTGACTGAGTTATTTTTGCTGTCTAATGCAAAATGGTCTGTGAAGTAGTTATTTTCCTAGCAAAAAAAAATATTTTTGTGATACAGAATTTTTAATTCGATGTTACATTGGTGGATTCGTTTGATAGAGCACTTTAAATACCTTCCTGTGTCATTCCAGCCCACCCATCCGTTTAAGGGCACAGAGCTAGCTTGTTAGCCTGTTGCTGTCTTTTGCCTGCAGTGGATTCTGTCTTCAGATCTGTGGGCACTTCCAAGTCAGGGCAGCAAAAATCTGGGAACGCCAGGTTTCGTGGGAAAATGCAAAAGGGGCCATGCACCCCTGAAGCCCCTCTGCCTTGGCCACCGCAGGGGGTTTGTGGGAACCGCGCTGCCGCCGCTCTCAAGCCGGCGCTGCACAGCCGCATAGTCAGCATGCGCAGCACGCTTCGAGGGTGAAACACTGTTCGATGAAAACACCTCGTGAGGCCTGGATGCCTCTCTGGTGTTCGGATTTCCTCTCATCTCAAACACCGGCGCCAAGGAAAGCAAGGCACGGGGTTAGACACAGGGAGAGTCTCTTAAGATGAGTCGCTGAAGCAGTCGGAACGTTGGGCAGCCTTGCCGCCCGGTCGAGAAGAAATGAAGAGCAGGGACTAGCGATGATCCACGTCCCCTACTGCCGCTACCGCCCCGCCTTTCCCGCCCAGCCACGGACTGAGTCACCACCAGCGACTACCGCCAGGGGGCGCGGCCCCGCCCTGAGACCCGCCCACCCGAGGGGCGAGGATCGGGCACGCCCCGTGCCAGTCACATCCCCGCTTCGCACTTCGCCCCACCCTTCCCCGTCCCTCCGGGCCACGTCATTCGCTCTCCGCGGCCGGAAGTGACGACAACCTGCCTGGCGGCCAATCGTCGCCTTGCATGTGGCTGGGTGAGAGGTAAAAGATCAGGAGGGGCAGCAGGAAGATGGCTGCGCTTGCGGTGATTGCCGGGCGGGAGATGCGGACTCAGTGAAGGGATGGCGGCAATGACGACGAGGCGGGTAGCGCGCTGCGGTTGAGGCACTCACCTAGCCCGTTCCGCACCGCGGCTCTTGCACCACTGCCCCGCGCGCTCCTGTCGGTTGGCGGCAGCGGCGGCGTCGCCGCCCCGCACCGCGCGCTCACCCCATGAGCGGGGCGGGTGGGCTGGCGTGGCGCGCGCTGCACGCCTTGCTGCGCGCCCTGCTGTGCGTGCAGCGCGCGCTGTTCGCCTGCCTGCGCGACCGCGCCGTCGCCGGGCCCCGCGCCTGGCTCTGGCGCCGCGCAGCCTCCGCCGCCGCCTCCTGCGCCCTCCTGGCGCCCGCTGCTTTCGCCTTCCGCAAGGTGGGAGCGGCGCGGCGGCGGCGGCCCGTGGCTGCGGCGCAAGTACGGCAGCGGTGGCGCTTGGACGGGCGGACCCTGCAGAAGCTGCCGGTGCACATGGGGCTGGTGGTGACCGAGGAGGAGCCGAGCTACGCGGACATGGCCAGTCTGGTGGTGTGGTGCATGGCAGTGGGCATCTCTTATGTCAGCGTCTACGACCATAATGGTAAGCGGGGAGGGAAGGGGGGCGAGCGGCGGAGGCACGAGGTGGGGCGCGGAGTTGCCCCGAGTCCCGGTGCGGGCGGTGGCCGCCCTGGGCAGCTCCTTCTGGCAGCCGGCGCCGCCCGGACCCGCTGTGCCACTGGCGCTGGTGGGAGGCTTTTCTCTGCCGGGGTCTTCCCGAGCCGGGTGCCAGCCTCGCTGTTGGCTGCTCCCTTACCTTCCCTTGGAGCCACTTAGCCTCTGCAGAGCGCCAGGCCTTGGTAAGCCTGGTGAAGGTCCCAAGTGCCCTCCTGCCCTGGCTCCTGTGACGGGGTGACCCGGTCCTACCTGTTCATTGGCACAGGGGAAGGTGGTGGGGCCTTTCTATAGCCTTGTCCCGACCCCGGGGCTGGTAGGAACGGCTGACGTCAGAGCCATGGCTGGTGGTGCGGAAGGGCTTTAGGCTGCCTGCTCTTAGGAGTTATGTCTGAATTTCCAGAAGTGGGTGAATGAAACTAGCCACCAATTTCCATACACTTCCTCTTTCAAAGAGGTAGGACGGAAAAGTAGTTAACCTGTGTGCTATCCGTGTTCCAAACTCCTTGCATGGCCTGCATCTGGTATAAGGGGTGGTGCTACTTGACATTTGAATTAACTCTCTGCCAGTGCTTGTGCAAACTTTGGAGTTTTTTTGTATCCACTATGACTTTATTCATTGCTGGGTCTTGGGTGTGAGACTGAACTCTTACTCTTCCACATACATTGGTTCTATGTCGTTGAGTATCTTAAGAGATAATTCTACAGAGCTTGGATTTTACCCTTGGTGTAATAATCATGGTACTAATCTTATGTTCCACATACCTGTGCTTTCCTACTGAAGAGATGAAACCAGCCATGTTCAAGATATTAAGTGAAGCTTTCCCCTCAGCTGTTGAGAGATGATCTCTAACTGAGACTAGACAAGCTATCAACTCAGAAGGGCTAATAGTACATGAGCTGGACTGTGCTCTGCTGCTGCTCTGTCCAAACGAGAAAGCTTCATGCTTGAGACAGCTTTCCTCATGCTATCAGTGGTGAGATTGTAGGAGACCAGTGTTTTACTGTTTAAGTTGTTGAGCAACTTTTGATGGCTATCTAGATCTGTCATACAAATTCAACTCTTTAGATTTCTGCCAGGTCAGCGGTACAGGATCTCAGTGTGATTCTGAATCACACTGTGGTTCTGTAACACTTGAGATTTATGCCAGGTCAGAGGTACAGGATGTAATAGTTGTCTTCTAACAGTCTTTCAGGGGAAAACTCAATAGTATATCCTCTGTAACTACATGGAGTCTATTGTCAAGTGTGCAATAGCATTTGAGGTATCCAGGCTTTTCCCTAAGCATAGGCATTTGTGATTTTTTTTTTTAGTTTTATTTTTTTCTAAACCCACTGCCATTAATAGTTCTGTTTTCTGTCTAATATTTCATGTGTGATACAAGACTCAAATGCCTTGACTTTCACTAAATTCTGTAAGCTCTTTTTAAGTCCCTGGGCTTAATACCAGTCACTTAGCAGTTTAAACTGGCCATCTGTGCAGGGCTGTTGTGGAACTTGGTTGTGTTTCAGTGGGAGAACACTTCCTCATTTGGAAGTCAAGGAATGATATGAAATGCTTGCATAACAGCTCAAGGGCACAGAGAAAGGACAGCACCTTCAGAAAAGTAATTTTTGTGTTGATATTCTTTTTTACTCTCAACTTGGAAAGCATTCAACCAGGTTAGATGCTGCAGAGCAGCAAACATTAGTATCAAGCAAGAGTGAGAGTTTCCCTCAACCTAAAGAGATATTTTACTGTACAGGATCTGATTTCTGTCAAGCCTCAAATAAGCTATCTGCAGTATTGCTTAATATGCTATGTATGCTTAGTTCCTTTTTAGTTTTGTGCATTGTGCTGCACAAATTATGTGCATGAGAACTGAACTAAGGAGCAGATCCAGCTAAGAGACATGTTTCTTGATTTTCTTGGTCACTATGCAACCATTCAACACTGAGGAAGGAGAAGGCATCAGCTGATGCTTTAGGTAGACATGGTTTGAGATCCTCTCTCACAGGGAGAAGCCAGTGCTGTTGTAGGGTTTGATGCCTTCATTGTGGAGAAGCTACTTTGGCTTTTCCAGCACATACTGAGATTCAGTCAGATCTAAGACTGGCTGTTACCAGGTTGTAAATATGATGACCAGAAATGACAAGGCTATGTCCTCTGAAGAGCAGTGTAGCTGAGATAATCTTGCAGAATAATTGTCTTTGTTAGAGATTCACAAAAAAATATCTTGGAGATTGTTTGCTGCTCTTGCCTTCTATTGTTAAATCCATGTTGAAGCTGCATGTTAAGAGGTCTTGTTGAAGACCTTTGAAATCTGAAAATATAGCCAAGATCTTGTGACTCTAGCCATAACTGTTTTCAGTAGGTCATTATTCTGTTAGTCCTTTCATACCAGGACATCCTGGTTTTAATTGCTAGCTCGAATTCCAGTTTGTTGGAACATGATTGCAGAAGGCAAGACAACACAGAGCAAGTAAAACATTTTAAAGAAAATGTAAATCAACTCTAAAAAGACTAGCAAAGGCCACTGAAGTGACTTGCCTGTCATTACACATGCATGCTCTTCATGGGTGTTCAGTGGGTTCTCTGGGATAGCAGCCCCAGTTGCTTTTTGCACAGCATCTTGTCAACTAAGCCTAAACTGGTTTTGGAGAGTGAGCAAGAAGTCATTCATACAACTTGAGTGTGCTTACTTGTGGTAGTAGCAGAGAGTAGTCTTTCCTTTGTTGCTAAGCTCCTTACAGTGTCTGGATTGAGTACACAGCGTTCCCAGAGACTCATTGTTAAGTAGGATGTTGCTAAATCCTATTCGGAGTGATGGTGATGTCTGGAACCTCAGCAGTAACAGCAGTACAGTGAAAGCAAATAGCCAGCTTACTTGTATTGCTATCGGAGGGTGAGCCTTAATTAAGCTGTGCACTTGTTTTCATCTTCTCAGGTGATGAGACTTATTTTTTTATTTGCTGAGTTGCTTCAGTAAGTTCCTATGTTGACACAAATGTACCAACTATTTGCTTATCAAAGAGATGTTGTTCCCACTGATGCTAGCAGTGGTTTAGTAGGAAACAGAAGTGCTCTGAATCTGTTAGATATAGTGAGGTATACTTTAGTGTGTTTTTCACTTCATTTTTTTATTTGTAGTACTGAGATTCTTCTGATTGCATCAAGAAGCTGATTGCAAGAGCGGTCGTCCATGGTTGTGTTTTCTGTCAGCTTTTTGTAGATGGCCTGAATTAATGTGTCCTTAACTGCCCCTTCTGTAGGAAGAGACAGAAGCATGAAGTTCTTTAATGAAGAAGTGCCAGATAAGCTGTTTGTTTGTAGCAGTGAATTTCTGTCTCTTTAACCAAAGTACTGAATAGAAGGTTGTTTCTGTATTCTTTGGTGTCAAAATAAGTAGCTGCATCCTGGCTGACACTGTTAGAGCAGCTGCACCAGTAAATGCAAGGGCAACTTGGTTGGAATAGTGCTGATTCTCATGGGCAATTACAGAATCCAATGTGTTGGCTATTACTTGTGGAACATAATCAGGTACTTGGCTGTCTTCTCTGAATCCATCAAGATCAGTATGCCAGAAGAGTGGGGTAAAAGTCTTTGCAGACTGCAGGAAGACCATAATGCAAGTAACTGTCTTGTACTGTAACAAATACATGGTGCTCTGAGTTGCAGTGCTCACAACTGTGACTTTTTTTTCCCCTCCCTCCCCAGAAGGCTTGGAGGCCTACAGTGGGCATGCTTCTTCTACCTCTGGTATGTGGGGGCCCTTTTCATTCTCCTAATTTTCATTGATATGTAGCAGAACAAAGCCATAATAAACTTAATGCTGCTGAGCACACCTTGGTGGTTAAATCCAGATAGACAAGAATGTTAGGCTTTTGAGCAAGGATTTACTTCTCTAGACTTCTCTATTGCCAATCCTATTATGTGGTAGAAATCCAGCCATGCTGGCAGCCATTGTGCAATTATATAGTAGCAGTTGAAGTATCTTCTGGAGAGCAGAAACATTTGGCTGGTGCTATATACTTAAATGTTCTTCTGTTACTTTGCCACCCAAAGCTTTCCTGAATGTTACTTCTGTCCTTCAATGAAGCTTTCCTGAAAGGGACAATTCTAGAGGGCTTTCTAGGAGCTTGCTGAATCTTGGCATTTGAGTACTTTGGGCCCCTGAGTAGCTGCTTCAGGTTGAAGGTTTCTTAAAGCCCAGAGTATGATGTATTGAGAACTCTTCACCTGGGCTTAGTTTTCCAGTACCCTGCTCTAATTCTGGCAGGCTTTCTATTAACACTCTTTGAAATGATGAAATGCTGCAGTAAGCAAAATAAATTATTTCATTAGCCCTGAACATAGGCTTTTAGTCTCTTCCAAATTACTTGGTATTTTAGCTGATGAATCTGTCAAAACACTGAGTGTGTTCACTGGAGGAGATAAATGCATTGTGGTGCTGTCTCACTGAACACTTGTGAGATACCTGTATCACATGGCATCTGCAGAGAAACTTAAGGCTCAACAATTGTTTTGTTGAGTTGGGAAGAGTTGTCAGACCACTTTTAATAAAAGATGAAGGTAATCTCCTTGTGGATGTAGATAATAAAGTAGTATCTCTTCTCTTGATTGCTGATGAGTGCTTGTACAGAATGTTCCTCCAAGGGCAACTGTGGGAGGAACTGCCTGTGAAGTTTTAAGTTCTAGCTTGAACACTAGCCTAACACTAGCTTGAGTGGCTTTAATGTAGGTGAAACTTAAGTGGCTTCACCCACTTTCAACTTTGGATTGTATCTTTTCTAGGCTCTTGGAACAGTCAAGCCTGATGTCTTAGCCTTAGTCTAGTGGGACTGGTGATCAGCAGCATGTCTGCAGTGTGTGTTGTAAACAATTATCTCTACAGACAGCTCACACGTTTTGAGAGTCCAAAAAACCCTAAAACCGAATAAAATCCCCAAATCCCAAGCCAATGCCTGAAAACCCCCTGAAGTTTTATGCCCTTTTTGCTTTGCGAACTGTAGTGCTTAAATATGCATAATTCCTAAACCACTTAATTTACTTCAGTATGCACATTTGCACAGACTGCAGAGTTTTGACTGAGCAACACTTCTTGGTTTTTGAAAACAAGTTTGCTAATGAGGAATAATAGTGACAGTTTCATGTGTTTGTTCCATATTAGAAACAGTAGTAGGGCTGAAATTTTCCCCAATTAACAGGAACCAGCTGTTGGCTTGCTAAAATTTATTAGATCTCTTGTCAAACATTAACTTTCTATATTGTTAAAATCATTGTGGACTTGCTTTCAACTTATGTGGAAGACTGAACAAAAACTGGAAGAGATGATTAGATCCAGATTTAAGTCTTGCTGCCTATTAACACTTGAATTCCATTAGTGAGTTGATCTACTCATGCACTCTTGGGCACTATCATGTGTAGATTAGCAGCAGCACCCTCCAGCATTAACTTGGATGTGTTTTCAAAGTTTATAGAAGAGTGCACCTCCTCTATAGGCAAAAGGCATTTAGAGGTTCTGTAAGGGAGGGGGGAGTGTTTCTCTGAGCCACAGCCTGGTGAAGTAATTCTTAGTCAAAGGTGAAAGTGGCCCATCTACATTGCCTCTGGCAGGACATATACATTGAGAGTCTCTTGTGCACTGAGACAGAACACTGTGGCTTTTAATTAGGAATAGTTGTGCTGTGTCTCTCAAGAGCTAGAATTTATTTTAGAACAGGAGCTCAAGTATGTTTGAGCATTTTTTTTTTTGTTTCCTGCACTCCAAATTACCATTGATGTGTAAGTATAAAAAGCTCTTGGGGACTGCACTGACTTCTTGGAATATACAGCTTGTGAAATCCTGTCATTAAGAAATCCAGGGCATTGGCCATGGCATCAGTTGCTATGGCCTGATAGATTCTTGTCTTCTGGCTCTTGCTCTGTGTTGTCTAGATTTATTGGCCTGCAGCCTTAGAGGCAGTACATGGGAGCAGATTTAAACTGCAAATCCACAGCAACATGGATGGTGAAGATGAGTCTGAAACTTGGTGGTCCTGTGCTGGTAGGATATTGCTGTCTCAAACTATTGCTAGCTTGCTAAGTCCAATGAAGTAAGTCATAAACTGTCCCTTATGCATCTTAAAATCAAAATCAGGCTGAGTGAAAGAGGATGTAAAGCACATGAGAGTTGTTTCCAAGGTCACTGCAATGAGTCATGTGCAGGAGCATTTGCTTTGGATTCTGATCTTACTTGTGAACTCCAGTTTGAAACCAGTGCTGACTACCTGGTTGTTTTTCATCCTGCCTTGTGTCAGATTTGTTTTGTAGCACTCTTAATAGGAGTTGGCTGACAACACAACTTTTTTTTTTTTTAAGGTATTTTCAAGAGGAATAATTCAAGATTGATGGATGAAATTTTAAAACAGCAGCAAGAACTCTTAGGAGTAGATTGCTCCAAGTACAATGTGGACTTTGCAAATCGAGACAAAGCTGATGAAGGTAAGATGAAATGTGAGGGGGGGTCCTGGTATGGCTAAGTAGCTGTATATAAATCATAACTCTGCTTTTACTATACACATTCCTGTGTACAATGACCTTGTACTGAGTATCAGGACACATGCAACCTTCCTGGGCTGGTATTAAACTTGTGCTGTGCATATTTGCTGTTAATAGTAAGGTGTTGCTTTCTCCTTCCCATAGTGACCATTACTGGGCAGTCTGATCTTCCCTTTAGCATGACTCTTGTGCCATGACTCCTTTAATATGTCAGCGTAGCTCCACTGCTCTGGGATGAATTCCTTTGAGAGAGTTGAAACAGCTCTGAAGGAAGTATAAGGGAACTGATGTCAAGTTAATGGTGTGGATGCTGCCATCTTTCCAAATTTATACCTCAGAGTGGGGAGGAAGAAGCCAAGAATGAAACTGATGGTTGCCATGGTGATATATGACACCAGGAAGGTGTAAAGGGTATAAGTTAAAAATAAAATGCTCTGATAGCAGCTTTTGCATGTAGAAGTATAAAACAGTAATGTGTTGCAAGGTTTACTACCTGTAGGTATGCTGACTAACACATGCTAGAAGCTGTTCAAATTGTAGTAAATAGCAAGAGTGTACTTGCTAAAGCTGTGGAGGGATAGATTGATACCTACAGTTCTAACTACAACTTAGTATTTAAATAGGCCTCATAAAAATCACAATCAAAAACTAACTTATGTTTTAAGGCAATCATATTACATAGCTCAAAGACTTGAGAGAAGACTGCACTTCAACCTGCATTTAAAATGTTACTGAGTTGTGTCCTCTACAAGAGCTGATAGGATGATGGTATCTTTTGTGCCAGTTTTCCAGTATAAAGTCCAATGCTGTAGCATAAACTTGCAGTATAAGCAACTTTAAGGTTCTGGCATTGAAGTGGAAACACCCAAGTCATTCATGTCCAGACCAAATAGATACTGAAAGTCTGCTCAGACTTGCTGATGGAAAGGAAGGTACATTTCAGTCTCAGGAACCCTTTTTTCTGGAAATTATAGAAAGCAGAGGTACTCTGTTCTCTTTAGATTTTTTTTTTTCTTATTTAAAAGGCTCCATGGTCAGATCAGACACTTGAACAAGCTGACATCTCCCCAGTTTGTAATATTAAACTGTAGTTTGTCATGTCTGAGAAGCAAAATGACATGTCTTCCACTTAGGAATAATGTTAGAGAAATAGCCTTTAACACAGGACATACACAAGTCAGTATCAAGGAACAGTTACTTCCATTGTGATGGCTTTGGATAGCCTAGGATTTTTTCAGGTGTTCTTATGACTCTCCTGACCGTATTCTGTGGTCCTTTGCAATCAGGTTCTGCAGTTTGAGGAAACACTATTTTGAAGTGTCTGGTTATAAGAAAGTGAAGCCTGTGTCCATACAAGTGTGTAACTCAGGCACTGCAGGCTGGGTTTAGTACATAATCTGTAGCTTTCAGCTTCAGTAGTAAGTTTGCCTCTTGGGTACCTTACCACAACTAACTGAAGGTGCAAGTCATGTAGTCTCCTGTGAGAAGAGCCTTACTGCATAATGGTGCAGACAATAGTATTGTTGTGAAATGTCCTCTTAAGTCACAGACACAATTACAGATTAATGGCTGAATTTTGATATGATTATCTCCTTCCTAGCTTGTGTAGCAATCTTGCTAATACTGCAACTCTTGCATCAGTGTTGAAGTGCTCCTGAAAAATCCTCTGATCTTACTCAGGGAGGGCCCCAGCTTAATCATTGTCACATGGATGTCCCCTGTAGCTGTTAAACCACCTTCCTCTTTCAGGATAGGAGTTACAGATTTTCTTTCCTGAGCTGCATCTTTCTGCATTGCTTTTTCCCCCACCATGTTACTCTCTGGGCACCTGCCTCTCACTGCTATGCCTGACAGAACCAAAGCAAACACCCTGGATGACTGTTTAAAGACTGACATTAATTAAACCACTTTGCACAAGACTCCTCAAAATAGTAGCCTTAAACTTGTATTTAGTAATACAGCAAATCCAAAAACCTGTTACCCACCTGTGTAACAGATGGATGAGGTGGGACTAATTGTGTAATATGCCAATTAAACTACAAGTTAGTTGTATCCTATGAATATCTAAAGCACTTTCAAGCCAGCTATATTTCTGTTGCTTTTAAACTGTGTTTTGTACTTTCAGTTTTAAATTGCCAATCTACATTGAAGGTGCTGTCTCCAGAAGATGGAAAAGCAGACATAGTAAAAGCTGCTCAGAACTTTTGTCAGTTAGTAGCACAGCAGCAAAGAAGATATACAGACCTGGATGTGAATGTGTTAGACAACTTATTAAGTAGTAAGTATTACATGGTCTCTGAGGAGAAGGGAGGGGAAGAATATTCTCATGGGTTTGGTTTCTAGTATATTGCTTAGAATGCATATGTCTTGATGCTTAGTCTCTCAGGGTAAGCTGTGATTATTGCTATCAGACCTCTGCTAAAAATTTCTTGTTGGTTTATTCCCATTTGAACTTATTTAAGGAGAAAAGGGAAACCTTAAGCTAAGTTGGAGACTCAGCTTTTCAGAGCTTACAGCCTCTGTGTAATGTTCTGTGATGAACTTTTTGAAAACCCTGAAACCAGACTTAATTTCTTGCAAGTTAGCATGCTGCAAACCTGGTCATGGTCTTCTCCAGCTCTAGTTAGTGTTTCAAGCTGTTACTGCTGCCTAGCTAGCACCCTGAGTACAAGTGATGGAACACTTGTTGATCTGCTGCTGTATAACCCACGCTGTCTTATCTTCATTACTAATTGTCATGGATTGCTGACTCTGCACTAAGGTGCACCGCTATATGCAGTAGCCATGAAAAGGGCAGGGCTGCCCTAGTCTCACATCTGGGAGAAGTAGTTAAAGCAAGCCTCCCCTTCACCAGTGGAGCTGGAACAGTTGCTCAGCTTTCCTAGGTGAACCATGCATGTTAACTGCAGCAGTAATGAGCTTGACAGCATTCAGGTTTCATCTTACGCACTTCACCTTGGATGTCTGCAGGCACTTTATGGCTCCCATTAACTGGACTTAAGAGTGGTTTTTTTAATTGGATGGTCAGCTGAATTGTTCTGCAGACTGACTGCTGGCAGTTGGGACACTTTGATTGTAATTTCAAACTGAATTCTATCCCTATTCTGAATTTCAAACTGAATTCTATGCCCTGTTGTCAGCCTGCTGCATGATAGCTTCTCACGAACAGAATTATTAAACCTGAAGCGGTCACCTGGACATCTGTCCTGTTATACCTCAAAGGCAATTTAAGGAAATGGCTTCTTTAAAACAGCTGCTCTTTGTGAAGAACTGGTAAAAGTCGATACTTATGTGTGTATTTTGGCCAGTGATGCTTAACTGGAGCTCCACAAACGAGTGAGATCTTCTGTCTGTGCACTTAAGTGTCTGAATCTGTTAAAAGTACAGGGTCTAATCCTAAACTGAGCAGATCTATTGTTCAAGTTGTGCTGAGCACAGAAAGAAATCTCAGACTTTTTATCTGTCAAGACTTGAATGGTTTGCTTAATCTCTGGCTAATAAGCAAGGATAGTATTTGTAATTAGTCACTATTAATTTGTTTGGCTTTAAAGTTTAGGACAGTTGGAGGTGAAGACTTAGCAGCAGCTTATGAAAGTACTAAGTTGCAGGCAAATACAGTTTCTGTGCATCCTTAATGAAAAGGTATTGAGTGTAAACACCTGTGAGTTACTGATCTAAGTTGACTGAGTTCTGGAAAGCAGTCCTTGGGTAGCTGTATTTTTAGGGTTTGTGGTCATAGTGACTTCTATACGTTTCTGGGGTTTTGCATTTTGATTTAAATAATTGATAATACAGTTTTTAAACTTTCTGTTCTTACTTAGGATGCAGTCTAGTCCTGAAATGGTATGGCTCTGGCTTGTCATATAGCTTTTCTTGTTCTTAATCCCTTCATGCTCTAATTCTTACAGCTGGAGTTTTCTTCAGTGTAAGAATACTTTCTTCTGAGCAATGCCTCAGCTAACCAGTTTTGGTTTTAGAAGAGTAGATACCAGCTGCATTATAATGTTATCTCTACTTGCCATCTGCTTTCCCAGGAAAAGTGTTGACTATTAATGAGGGCTGTTCAAGTTGCCCTACAAAATCTACATGGAGAAGGAAAAGGTAGTGCTGTCAGCCCTACAAATTCCTTCTTGCTCTCCTCGCAGAGCTGCTGACCTGGAATAGATGTTGCTAGATTGCTGTCCCTTGACAGGATATCCTGTCCTATTTAAGTCTTTTGGTCTCTTTGAATGTACTCCCAAATGCTTCTATCTAATGTATACTAAACTTGAAGGGTGCTAGCAGCTCTCAGGGATCCTCCACATGTAAAGTGTCTGTAGTATTGATGTGTTTTGGTAGAGGAATGGGTGCAGTAGTGTTTTGCATAGGCTGTTCTGACAGTAATACTACACTGTACGTTTTCGTTTTCCTTCAGATAGGAACCAGAAGGAAATATTAGCATTAACTGGGCTCTCTGATGGTCTTTCCCTGTTTGAAAAGCCATTCCAGTGCTGAAGATGCTGCTGCTGAACTGGCCAGCTGAGGAGTACTCAGCTACTGAATCAGCTGATGAGTAAAGCTGTCCACTTCCTCCAGAGTCCCCACTTCTAAGTATTCACTGCTGCCCTGCAAAGCTCTCTCATACTAACGTACTAGCTTCTCAACACAAGTGGCTTTGGCTTTGTCATTTTTTTTTTCCCCTTAACTTGGAGATAAGATTTGGACTATGGCACAAGACACTCATACCTAAATACTACAGAAATGCACATGCTTGTGAAAACAGCTTCTTTACCTCTGGTAAAAGGATTACTGTTACAATAATTCGTTGGGGAGGGAAGATGTGAACTCTTATTTCCAGCTTCAGTTTAAAAACCTGAGTAGAGTGAAGTCTGATAGGACCTTAGTTTCCTATTCTGTTATTCCCAAGGTTCCTCTACAACTAAATCTGAACTTTTAAAAGGCTCTTGACTGCTTTGGGTTTTGTTTTGTAAACAAGTGAGAAAAGAATGGAGAAATAACACCTGAAATTCAGAGCAAATAGCAGTAGTAAACTTTCTCTTAAAGGCAGGCATTATCCAGTGTACTCCTTCAGTTAACATGTAGAATTAGTGGATGATGGAAGGGGTAACAAGAAATAGCATGCCATAATCTCTAATTGCAGCATTGTAGCAAAGGAGGGTTATGACTGCTGGAATGCTTTTCAGATAAGCTAGGTAGGTGCATGAAGAACAGCTTACCTGTTTGGCTGCCTTTGGGTACTGTACTGGTTTTCATGTGTTCCTCTAATTGCTTCCCTGGAAAGCTGGACTAAGACTGCTAATTCTAAGCTCATTGCCTGTCTGCCAGTTTCAGCCTGGAGCAGCTCAGGCATGGCAGAAGTGCATGGAAGGGAGACAGTGTCATTTGACTGCTCATTGTCTTCAACCTCAGAAGATCAGTAGGATTCTCTCACTAGTGGAGTGACAGTGACTGGGGTTTTAAGGTATGGATCTTCACTGGTGAAGTCCTTCAGTGTTACCCAGCCCAGGGGAGGGTCATATTGTCCATTTTTAGAGCAGGGCAATATCCCCATGATGTTTCTCACTGATCTCACCAAAAAGCTGTCACCTGCAACAGTTTGTCTGAAGGTTCATAGAAAGTTGTTAAAATTATCTAGCTCTATAATGAGACAATTCATCTGACAGGGCTTTTTAACAGCACCCTGTGTGGTCTGTGATACCAAGTTCTTCTTCAGTGCAATCTCCACAAGTGTGTGTTTGAATATTTTTGTTAATAGTCCTCTTACTGTACTCAGCTGCAGCTCCACATAGTTGAGTTAGGACTATAGTAGGTATGGGTCAGAGCACAGCATGTTCTATGCTACTAAGATCAAGTTTGCCAAGTCATAGCTAGGACAAGTCAGTCTAAACAGCAGTGTTAAGGTTTGCTGTTATTCACAATGATAGAAGCTCACTTCCTTACTGAGCCTTTGAAAGTTGCCTGCCATAAACCAGCAGTCTGACTGGGCCTGTGTGGGCTGCCTGAGCTGCTGCTTAGTTGGTCCTGGGTCAGGTGGTGCAAGGCCAGCCTGGCCTCATAGGCTTTTAATTGTTAACTTGTCCTCAGGTGTATCACTTCATTTAAAAAACATGCATTTCATAAAAAAGCAGATCCTTTAGGTTTCAGAATTAAAACATCTTCTGGTGATTTTAATAAAAGCTGCTTTGACTTGTTCTTACAGGTACAAATGGATTTCCTGATCCTGATTTAGTCTTGAAGTTTGGTCCTGTGGACAGCACGTTAGGATTCCTTCCATGGCACATCAGACTGACAGAGATCATGTGAGTTGCCTGTAAATACTGTGAAATGAGTTGGAATAATGTCTTTGTGACCTGCCTTATAGAAATAGCCCTGTGAAGAGATCTGTTTAAACAAAGGTGCTTGGGGACAGATCTGGGGATATTTAAAAATGGTTGAATGAAGCCTGCCAAACATTCCTTGCTGCTGCTTCAGCTACAGTTAGGCAGCAGCAGGCTTTACCCTTCAGGTTTAAGGAACAACTTCTGCCCCCATCTAGTCCATGGTCTGATCTCAGTTCTGTTGGAGCTCATTATGTGAGTTTTGAGTGGCTCACAGGTTTCTAACAGGAAAACTAAAGGATCTAAGATGATCAGGATCATGTGAAATGATCGTGCCCCTAGAGTACTTTCCAACTTGGGTTATAACTGACCTGAATAGAGTTGCTGTATTGAGCCTGAGAGCATTTATAGGGCATGTCAGTGTCTGGGTAGGCCTGTGCTTCTCCAGCTTCCTCACTGGTCTGAGGTGCTCTCTGAGCTCTAATGCATAAGCTTTGGTTTAGAGGGACACAAGGTATTAACAGTTAGTTTAGTTACTAAGGCTGAGTGACAATAACAGTGAGAGCAACTTTGCAAAGTTACTCAGAATAGCTTTAAGTAGTGAAGTTCCTAACTGGCCATACCAATCATGTGATGTTTATAAAAGCTGATTTAAACTTTTTTAACTTGCTTTCTCAGTTCTTTGCCTTCCCACCTGAACATCAGCTATGAAGACTTTTTCTCTGCCCTCCATCACTATGCAGCCTGTGAGCAACGCTGGGGAAAGTGACTTCTGGCTGAGCACATGGAGTCAGGTTTTCTGTGGGAAGGAATTGATGTCTGTTTACAAGCACCTGTGACCCATAAGTCTGGTTCATAGTTCTTTCTTAATTTATCAACAAATTCAATAAAGTGTCTTACCTTTCTAGAGAGTCTGTGTGAATGCGTGAGAATCTATGGGGAGGGGGAAATTCAGATTTCTTTTATGAAACAGTTACTGCAAGCAAAGCTCTTCAAAGCTGAATTACCCTCACTTGTGTGTCCAGGTGAACAAAACATGCAAGAATTAATTCTTATGAAACCTCTGGGACAACATAAATAGGAGCTTCGTGCCCTGAAGGTCCTTAAGTCTAAGGAATAACTCATGCCAGTTTTTCTTAGTTGTTTGTGGTCCAGGCATTTCAGAGCTATATTCAGATGTTTACTATATAATGTGAATTCCAGAGGGGTCAGTTCTGCTAACTGAGGGTAGTGACTGCTGCTGTAATGATGAAGCCAGCAGTAGGTATCAAGTTCTAGAAATACTGAGAGGATTCCTTAGAAAGAAATGGAAGCTTCAGTGGTAAGTGGATTAGGCAGGCAGTGTAGCACTACCTAACCTCTCTTTTGGTTTAAAGAGTAAAGTTGAAGTATTCTACAGCCTGAATGAAACTACTTTGCACCAGGTCAGTTTTCCATAGGGAATAAGCATACACAGTGCTGTATGTTGTTTTTATACATATTTTCTCCATAAACTTCTGGAGAGGACAAGCTGTCTGAGGCTCTGGCATCATTTGCTGAGAAAGGGACTAGGTCCACTTCCATGGCTAATGGGGCTTGCTTGTGCTCATGGGCCCCCAACAGAGGAGTCTGCCTGAGCCTTTTTTTGTGTTTCTGTTTAACTGCACATTAGAAGTGTGAATGGGAGTCTACAGCAGACAAAGGGAATGAAAGGGGAGCTGCAGTCTAGTATCTCAAAACAGATCACTAAATGAATATATTAGTTAAATGGTCATTAAGGAATGTCCTGTGTGAGTTACATTCCTATACTTGGGGGTAATTTGAAGTGAAAAAGCTTTATAGCAGCAGTTGGACAGAGCTGTGTTACTGGAGACAAGCATTAATATTGCAGCCTCCTGCCCTGCAAGCTGTAGAACTATTCAGCACTTCATTCTGGAAGCGTTTCCTGGGGGTGTGTGTGGTTTGTTGTTGTTGTTTGGTTGGTTGGGTTTGTGTTCGTTTGGTTTTGGTTTGTTTTTGTTTTTTTTTCCCCTCCACCCTCAGTCTTCAAAATGAGTCTGTCCTTCAGGATAGGCATGTCACTAGAAGGGAGAACAGTTGCTTTTAAAAGGGAATTGCCAGTTTTAAATGAAGGTCTGCTTCTTTGTGAAACTGTTTGAACTGTTGTAGCTTGATGTAATGTTTTAAAGCAGATTGCATGAAGGTTTTTGTCATGCTAAGATCAGATTGCAGCTACAGGTGAGAGCTGTGGTCTGTCTTGTGAGAGAAAGGGATTTTTTAATCAGTTAACTGATTTTTTTTTTTTTAATGTAAAATAACAATCCATAGGCTCTGGAATGCTCAGAGTACAGTTGGCTGCCTTTTTGCGGACTGTCCTCTGGTGTTTGCCAGTTGCTCTTGCAGAGAAGATGAACAAGCCTGCAATGTGTGCTGGGTTTTGTCTTTGCCATAGGAAAGTTTTCTAACTGAATGCTCAGTTTCTCTTTTTGTGAGGAATGGATAGCCTGGTGGAGGGTATCTTGAGTATTGAAGGTTATGTGTAATACGAATTTTGTTTCCTTTAAAATGTAAGGTTGTGTTTAAGTTACCATATGTGTTACTGTGTCACTGAAGCAGCTCTGGTGCTGGCAGTAAAGATGAAAAATAGGAGAAGTGTAGTTTAGTCCTCAAAAGTAATATATTTTTGATATTTGTGTCAAACTGCCAAAGAATACTTCTAAAACCTGAGCTCCCTGCAGTCCTCAAACTTCTGCATATCTCAACTAAAATGACTTGGTTTATGTTGGAGACAGATCTCAAGCACTTGGATTTGTCTGTAGAGGGATGCTTTAATGACACTAAAATGATTAGTTCAGCTGCATTTGATTCAACTAAATCAAATCTCTTTCTGATGGCTAGTTGGACTGTGAATTAAGTGTTCCTCCTGGAATTAATGTAGTTGAACTAATTCCCATTATCACTTAGTTGGGATTATTTTACTGTCCCTGTGTGGGCAATCTTCAGTGAGCTGTGCCAAATGCACTGTGCATATCCACAACTCAGTCTCTGAATGTATGGCATCGCAGTCAGCTCCTCTCCCCAGCTTCTTCTGTGTGAAGGTTTGTGGCATAGCCGTGACGTGCTGTATGGCTCTAGTCTCTGGGTACCTGTACATACTGTGTAAAACAAGTTTTTATGATTAGGGAATCAATTTATGGAACTTTATTACTGAAAGTTTAAAATCTTGAATCTGTAAACCGAGAAATCAATAAAAGACTATAATCTTTCTACAGGCTATGGTGCTACATGAATGCTTCTGCAGGTTTGACTGTGGGGATGTGGCCTTGGTCACAGTGCTGCATCACCCTGGGGAAGAACTTCAACTGGCATGCTCTTTTATGCTCTTTTCATTGCTATGTTTTAAGATCTGGACAATTTTTTTTTATCTGCCTCTTCCGACTTCCTAGACTTTCCTAGAAGCTCTATCAAAAGCTATTATAGTAAAGCATTTACTGTGAAAGTACCTCTGATAGTCTTTGGAGCTTGATAAACTTGTTCCTGGCTGCTAAAGAACTTGTTTTCGCTCCCTGCTGCTGAGTCAGTCCTGACCCATGGGCTGGGCTGGGCCTCCTGCTGGCATTGTGGTTTAGAATAAGGTGAGGTGAGGGTGTGGAAGAAACGGCTACAACCAGTGCCTGGGTGCTGAGCATGACCCCTTTTGAAGGGGAAGCTTGTGCTCAGACAAGTCCTGAAAAAGCACTGGGGATGGTGGTGGGTAACAAGCTGACCCTGAGCCAGCCTCCGCTCTCCCAAGCTGTGCGAAGAGTGTTGCTAGTAGCTCACATCACATGTGGAGTGCTGGGTCTGGTTCTAGGCTTCCTTGGTGCAAGAGAGATGAGCTGCAGGTGGTTTAATCTAGAGGAAGACTATGGGTGGAGCAGCTTTGTGCCTGGCTGGCACACTCCACTCAGCCATGGAAGAGTGATAGGCAGACTGGTGAGTTTTCAGCCTCTTATTCCTTCCAACCCTGAAATATCTGATTCTATGGTTCTTATTGAAGGTAACTGGTATACTCTAGATGATACCAAACCCTGGTTACCCTGTAACTCAGTGGACATTGAACACAGAGGAACTTGTAAGGCTTTTCACCAAATTGGCTTACACTTGATGGCATTCAGCTGGCTCCTGAAAATCTGTTTGGGTGCCTCTGGTGTGTTTTGAATTATTACTTGCACAGGTACGACTTGCCAGCAAAAGTTAATAGGGTGAAGGACCTGGATCTAGAGCAGTGTGAGGTATGGTACTGCTGGGCTCTCCTACCTCAGCTGGTGTTTAATTAAGTCAGCAACAGTGGCTTGCTGCAGTTAATCTCTAAATTCAATAGCCATGAATACTGGAGCTGTCTGGTAGAAAAGCCATCTTCATTCATGGTAGTTACTACTCTCTTAACAAATAATTCCAGTTTCCTACATCTCTTCCTCTTTTTTCCCTTCCAGTTTCTACATCTTTCCTCTTGTCTTTTCCCTTCCAGCCAGTGCATAGTAGTTGATATCTAGTAAAGGAACTTGATGAGATTCTGAAATAGCTGCTTTGCAGCAGGGAGTTTGGGGACACAGGCAATAATAGAGCTGTTACAGGAAACAGGCTTACAAAGCAGTTCTTGAAATTATGGTGGTTTCTAGGACTTCTGTTATGAACATGCACTGAGCAACTGTAGTGCATGGTGTGTTCTGCATTGAGTGCAGACTGGTAAGCAAGTGAAATGTAAAGGTGGTTCTGTTTAGAAGTCCATTCTTACACACAGACATCTCTAATTCACCAAAATGACAATCACTTGCTGGTTGGACTTCTGTATTTCATCAATTCAGCTTGTGTGTGGAATCATAACTGGCCTGAATAGTCCTGAGTGTTGAAAAAATAGGCTTGTTAAGCATAGATTTAACTTTTTTTTACTTTTAGGGTTGACAATGTTGTGCTGTTTACCCTGTTTATTTCCTGGCACTGAGGTAGATGTACCTGTAAAACCCAGTGGCTACATGCAGATAATTTCAGCCCCTGTCTGCTGACCTGATGTCCCAGCTGCCTCACAGGTGGGCTTGGCCCCCCCCATTACCAGCCAAGGCTGTCCCACCCAGCCAGCACCTTTGGCAGGAGGAGTGCTGGGGACAGGTACTCTGCTTTGGAGTGCTGGCTTGCACACTGCCATCCTCTCTGGGGTTGCAACTCTGCTCACTGGGCACTTTTTGGAAAGAGGTTCTCCTTGCTGCCCCCAAGCATGATGCAAGAGCAGCAGCTTTGCCTCACTCCTGAGGAAGGAACTGGAGGGTAAGGCCTGTCCTGTGCAAAACTTTCCAACTATTCTTGCTGTGAAGGTTACCATTTGTCCAGTTTTCCCCACACCATGAATGAGTGTAAACAACTTCTACCTGTCTTCTAGGAGCTAAGGTGCTTTGGTAAGCTTGAGGTGGTAAAGTAAATGAATCAAAGCCTGTGTTTTAAGCCCTGCACAACCTTTTTTTTTCCTCAGATCTGACAAATTAAAAGGGAGCGTATGCAGAGTTCCCTGCTGTATGTTTGTCTCTGTTAAATGATGCAAGACCTCCCTGAATTCTATTGAATCACTGTTGAAAGCCTTAGGATTATTCCTTAATTGCATCCAAAACAATTTTTTTTTTTAGATGAGGAATAATATTATGCCTTATACAGAAGCATGCTTCAACCTTAACTTTGAAGTGCTTCATAAATGAATGTTTAATGAAACCATTTGCCTTGAGGTTTTTGCTGTGCTCTAACTGGCTGAATAGGAACACAAGCCAGGGCTCTTTCATCTCCCTGACAAGCTTTCCTGCTTTAACACAGCGTGTTTTCTCCCATCAAGTGCAGCCAGGCAGTTGTCAGTACTGTTGTTTTCTTCATATATCTCCCTGGCCTGCAAAAATACTGCCTCACCTCCCCAGAAAATCCCCCACCCCACAGCAGGACACCCTAATGGATTGATTACATAGAAACCATTTTTTAGGGGAATGTTTAATTGGAGTAAACACAACTAATAGGATTTTGTAATGTAGTTCACACTGCAAACATTAGAAGCCCTGCAGCTGATAACTGAAACATCTGTCTTACTCCTTGACTGCAGGTGTTTTGTCTAATTTTCATGGAAAATTTCTTGCTGAGTCAGCTCTCAAAAGCTTCCTGTTAGAACTTTGTCTTCTAGAATTCTGTGAAAGTTACCACTGTTGTGTGAGAGCACAAAGGTGTCTGAAAATATCATTTCCAAGGGGCTTTCTCTCATAAATCTGGCAGTGACAAGACTGTTTTCGAGTTGTTCTGCAATTTGCAGTGTCTAAAGTTGAAATCCAAATAAAATCTGTTTCTGTCATGATGGAGCAATTTTGGCCTCCCCAAAAAGTAAAGCTTTCTGATGTTTCATGGAACCATCGCACCCTGTTCTGTTGCCTGCAGACAGTGCCTGATTTGAACTCTTGTGCAGCAGCTCTAGGAAAGAGGTCACTGGCCCAGAAGAAGCAGACAGTGAAGATGGAAAGCCTGCATGGGCAACTCCAGATTTAGTGTCCCAAAAGATGAGCTCTTGGTTTGACCTGAGGAGAACATCTCCTCTTCAAGTCCTTAGAGTTTTGCTGACCAAGGTAGAGGAATCAGTTCCACCTTTGCTTACTCTTTTGCAAACATCTAACAAGTAGAAAATCTGTGTCACCAGGTCTCTTAAGAGTAAGACATACAGCACCAGATAGCATCAGCTTTGATGTTTAGTCAGTGAGTGGGAGACATAACCTGCTTTTAGTAGCTGGTAATAAGGATGGCTTGGGTAATTCACATCTCTGCGTCCAGAACCCACCACCTGACAACAGGCCCCTGAGCTATCTATCATAAAATTATTCTGACCTGAAGTCATCTACAATCTTAGTCTTTGGGGCATTGTGTCAACTTCTCTTGGTCACTGCACTTCTTCAGTTGGGAATCTATTAAATGTCCTCTCATCTCTCTAATCTCTTTTGCACAGTTTATTCTTATGCAGGAGATGAAAGCTGCAGCACAGTCATATAATCCTGTGCCTTCAATTTCCACTGGCTATAAATCCTGAATAAGTATTGATGCTGTGGTGTGTTTGGAACAATACTTTAAAAAAAAATAAAATGTTGATTTTCAGTGGCCTAGATTAGTTCTCCAAGTGAAGAGAATTACTAATGTGGAGTTGCAGTATTCCTAAACAGTCTAATAATATTTTCTTAGATATCAGTCTAAGAAAATTAGATCTAAAGAATCAAAAAGTAAATTTTGTTGTGGTTTTGTGGTGTTTGGTTTGTTTTTTTTTTTTTCATTTTTGGGGGGTCTTTGGGTTTTTTTGGTTTTGTTTTTGTTTTAAACTCCTCTGAATATTATCTTTGATATGTTAGAGTACATCATGTGCTAAGCAAACTCCTAGCTTTCTAAGGAAGCACATCTGTGAAGACAGAAGTGCCAATGTTGAAGGAGTTAATATGGTCATAGCTGGCCCTAGCACCCCTCTAAAAAAGGACATTCTAGGAAGTCTATTTCCAACAAATTGAGTCATAGTGTGCTGAGAAAAATAAAGGACCATTCAAAATTCAAATCTCCAGTACAGATCTGTACCATTTTTTTTAATGCACAAGATTCTGCAGCTTCCATGTTACAGCCAGAAAAAGCATCAACCAGAAGATACAAATGTTTAGATGTGAGACTTTTGTTACCTGACCTTAGGGAAGAAGCAAAAGGCTGCAGAGCATCCACTGTGGCTCCAGAGGGAGCAGAATCTCTGCAGAGGTGACTCTGAAGGTTATGATATTGTCAGGCTGAAAGCAGCAAAGTGGGAAGCAGGAAAAGCAAAGAACAATGTTTTATTGATTCCAGATCATGTGTGGATATGGGGGTTTATATATCTTTTTAGCCCACAGTGCTGAAAGTCCACCTGGGGCTGTCCTGTAAGAACAAGACAATGCATGTGTGAGCTTAATTCAGTCATTTCTAGGCTTTTGCACTCCAACTCCACTCTTCTGGGGGAGAGTGTCCAGTCCCTAGACTATTAAAAAGCACATCTGGCTTCCTCTCCCTTTTATCTTTAAAGCCTCTTTTGTCATTTGCAGGCTGATAGAAGAAAGTCACTTGCAAAGGGATGGAACAAGTTTTTTAACATCAGAAACAAGGACAACAAGAGGACATGCTGAGCTGCAGAATTTGCAGGCATGCAGAAAGGAAAAAAAAAAAGAGATATTAAAAAGAGAAAATAAGGAACAGGTTCAAAGCAAATTGCTAGGTAACTTTTTATTTATTAGCAAACTGGTGGGGAGTGGGAATGAATATGGTGTTAAGTTTGGAGATAAGTCAGAAATCTAAACAACAGAAGAATGAAAATTTTCTGGCCAGGCAGAAGCTGCAGGTTTAGTACACTCCCCTGGCCACCCCACCTCCTGTAAATAAATAAAGTGGGCAGAAAACCCAAACCCTTAAGGGCATGGTACTATTTTTTATGTTCAGCACAATGCTGAGCTGGCATCCAAAAAAATCCTTACTTACAAAACTGACCTGCCAAAGCCTACTCATGCTTTCAGGGACTCAACCTGAGATAAATTCATTTTTTGAAAGTGCTGAGTGTCTTCTTCCAGAAGCTCAGGCCTTTGTGGACTCCAGAATTTTGTGTAGAACCTTGGCTGTCCTTAGCTCAGTACCTTTGCACTGCACAGACCAACCAGGTTCTTATTACAGAAAACCTAGAAATCTCCTTAAGACAATTAAATATTTGTCTTGAAAGACCTGGCACATGCTGCTGACACTCTGCTCCTCAAGAGCCAGGGAAACTTCTCAAGCTGTAGCTTGCAGAGTCTGTAACACCCTCATGGCTTTCTGAGTATTTTATTGAGGCCAGCCCCATTCTCAGTGACTGAATATTTGGTTAATGCCTTCCTTTCAAACGTGTTTGTTGTGAGAGCACACTGCATTTCCAGCATCAGCTGAAAGCTCCTTAGCCATTTGTTGTTTTGGCCATAGGGACTGAAGCTAAAGTTTGTGCAAGAGATGGATGGCAGCTGGAAAACACCTGGCTTTTTGGGGATGGAGCAGGTACAGACTGGCTCCTTCAACAACAGCTTCCCAGGTGCACACTTGACTTTTTTTTTGTAAGATGTGGAATTTTTCATGTAAAAAGTCAGTCTGCAGCTGGCTGTTACCTGGGCTCCTCTGAAACAAAATAAATACTTTATTTTAGCTCTATTTGAACTATGTTCAGAAATCTTTCAGTGTCTCTTTCCACTTGAACCTCTGGAATTCAGACAACAGAGGAAGGAAACTTGAAAACATAACACAGGAAGCCATGAGCATTATTTAGGAAGGAGCAGCAGATGAAATTAATATCCATGTACCTTAGACACTTGACTAGATTGTATTTCTTATGCTGTATAATTTTACCCTTTCTTACCTTTCCTTCCCTCTGCATTAAGCAAAAAATTAATATAAGTGTTTCTAGGAAATACAGCTCTGACAGATGTTCTAGTGATAAATATTTGCAGTCAGGGAAATTTGCAAAACCAGTGTCATTTTGTTAAGGGAGGATCACAGGATGTTAGGGGTTGGAAGGGACCTTTAGAGATCTTTGAGTCCAATGCCCCTGCCAGAGCAGCACCATAGAATCTAGCACACATCCAGATGGATCTTGAAAGTCCCCAGAGATGGAGACTCCACAACCTCTTTGGGCAGCCTGTTCCAGTGCTCTGTGATCCTTACAGTAAAGAAGTTCCTCCTCATGTTGAGGTAGAACTTCTTGTGCTCTAGTTTACATCCATTGCCCCTTGTCCTATCACAGGGCATAAGTAAGCAGGGGCTGTCCCTGTCCCTTCCTTCCTGATACCCAGCCCTCAGATACTCATAGACATTAGATCCCCTCTCAGTCTTCTCCTCTCCAGACTAAACAGCCCCAGGCCTTTCAGCCTTTCCTCATAAGGCAGTGCTCCAGTCCCCTACTCATCCCTGTGGCCCTCTGTTGGACTGTCTTGAGTAAATCCCTGTCCCTTCTGAACTGCAGAGCCCAAAACTGGATGCAGTATTCCAGGTGAGGTCTCAGCATGGCAGAGTAGAGGGGGAACAGAACCTCCCTTGATCTGCTGGACACACTCCTCTTAATGCATCCCAGGATCCCACTGTATTTTGCATTTTTGTGCAAACACAGCTCTGGGGGGGGAAAAAAAAAGTCTATCAAAGCAAAGAGTAATTAAAAGGATAGTAGCCAAAATTGCTGATGTTGCTGCTGTATGTCACAGAAATGGCACACTGCTTTTCAACTATAGTTAGGATATTCAAAACTGATTGGAAATGACAACGTTTGGTATGGTGTATGGAATGAAAAGCATGCATCCTACTTTAATTTACTGCAAAAACTGGTCACTGCCCCAAACCTGCCCCGCTTTTCCCAGAACCAGCAGGTTTGTCTCAGATATTCCAGAAGATGGAGCTCAAGAGTCTTCCATGGGAGTTTTCCACGTGAAAGAGTGAAAGGATTGTCTGTGCCTGGGGAATACAGGCATTGCTCCTGGGTAGTCATTGCAATCATAATTTCACAGCACAAAAGCTTAAAATCTCTTGTAGGGAGAAGAAGAAGCCCTGCCCCCCTGCAAAGCTGTCTGTAGTAACAATGCAGAAATAGTGAATTTTACTCAAGTAGTATGGAGTGATGACTCCTACAAAAATGAGAGAGTTTCTAGAGAGAAATAGAATAAATGCAAACCAAGAGAGTATCAACTTCTGAAGTAGGAACTAGAACTTTAAATGGCCTTTCTCAAACATCTGAGTGTCATCTAGTCCAGCATTCATTTTGTAGCTGGGAAATTTTTTTATTTATATATATAATTGTGGGTATATATATATATATATATATATACACACACACAAATACAATTATGATAAGGTTTGGTTGCTGTTACTGCCTGGGGTTGGGAAATTCCCAGATTTACTTCAGCCCTGTTTCCTTCCTATTGCTAGACTGGGAGAACACAGAAGCCTCTGACAAATTTGCCCTTAAGGATTTCTTTCCTTCATTCCTCTCCTTTGAGATTTTTGCATTATAAAAGGCCAGTGCTGCTGCCTGTTTTCCTCCTTGGAGCCTTTTCAGACAACATTTGAGGTACCTAAGGAGATAAAATGATGGCAAGGATGTCTGAAGAGTCTGCTGCTGTGAACTGCCGTGCTGGGGAGGGTCTGCTTACCACCTCTTCCTGCAAAACCTGTGCGTAGTGGTCTGGGTTTGTGAGAGCTGAGGGATTCTTTCTCACTTTTATTAGGAGACTTAAAAAGCAGATGCCTAAAACTGAAGTCCCAGGTGAGTCAAACCATGCATACATTTAAGGAATTAGATGAAGAAGAGGCTACTTTAATGAATGGAGCAAGAGAGATGATTCTGATCATTGAGTGTTGTTTGTGTAGAAAACACTCAAAATGGCACTTTATTCTGGAGATCTTTTTTTCCCCTCTTCCTTCTCTCACATCAGGCATGTGAATAAGTCTTTGTTATATGCTTCAGAAGATACACAAACTTGAAGATATCCATATATATAGATGCCCATACCTCAGGGACTCACCAGTTCTTCCATCCAGAAGCTGAATTAAATTAAAACTGGCCTCCTACTAACTCTGACAACTGAAACCTGAAGCCCCTCTCTCTGAAGGCTTTTTTTTTTTTTTTCAATGAAGTGTTGCATGCATTTTACTAAGTCAAAAAACCTGTGCATGATTGGTTTGTTTGAAACCTGCCTCCTCAAGAGACCTTAGATGGGATTCTAGTGTGAGGTGTCCCTGGCCATGGCAGGGGGGTTGGAACTAGATGATCCTTGTGGTCTCTTCCAACCCTGACTGATTCTATGATTTAGCTTTTTATTCCAACCACTGTCTAGGAATTAATTTTTCTATGTCAAACTGTGTACCAGTCTGAAGGGGTAACTAAGACTGTGACTCAGGCATGCCAAAATCTTACTGTGTGGCTGGCCTCTGTCTTCAGCAGTATTGTCTCCATGCAATTTTTTTTACTGAAAATTCCTACCAGGTCAGCTTTGCAAGAACACTTTTGGGCTCTTCCTCTGTATCTTTCAACAGAAATAGCTAATGGGGTGAACGAAACAGACATCAGTTACTTCAGTGTAAATAGGAGTACAGACACTGCTGCTACAGGACAAAAAGTGTCTGAGATGAGGACAGTGAACAGCCTTCTGGAAGTGCTTTTTGCTCAAGGATCCATAGAAAGAAAGCTTGAAGTATTGGCCGAGACAACCAACCTCTGCATATCCACTGCTGGTGAGCAGATGCCTTTCTCTGCTGGTCAGAAATGTCCTTTTTAATGTTCTTAGAACTACTTTTACAATGCACATTTATTAATGGACCTTTCATAGGCATCTATTTGATCCTTGTCTACTAAAGACAGATCAGTTTACTTACTTTTGTAACAAATGCTTCTTAGTTACAGCCTTTTTTACTCCAAAATGAGCGGTCAGATGTAAGACTTTTCACCAAACTTGTTAAAATAGCTGTTGGAGGCCAATTACTGTGAATTTATGCAGTGATCAGTCTGCAGAAGCAGACTACTTCTGAGATACTGACTAAGCAGTGCTCTTTCAGGAACACTGAGTAAAGATAAACAAGGCTGAGAGCAAGGAAATATCTGAGCAGGTTTTTCCCTGCTGAAAAGCAGCTGCTTTAGAGAACATGGAAGGAGAAAAAACAGTAGAACGAAAGCACAATAAAATGGGATTTGGTGAATTACTCTTTCATAACTTAATGATGAAGTGGCTAAGACATGTAAGTCAATTATCACAGAAAAATTAAAGCATCAGGCTAAAATTAATCTCACACCACAATATGTAAAACCAATCAAATGAAGGAAGCTTTGCTTTTTTTGTAGAGAAGGATTTCTTGACAGATGTTGATTAAAGCACAAATCCAGCATCCTGCCCTGTTTGTGTGGAGCTGAGGTTCACCCCACACCCTACACCAGCAGAGAAAAATATATCCCTGAGGAGACTTGTAGACTCAAGTAAAATCAAATTCTGACAGAAATTTGGCCATCTTCAGCTCCTGCTAATGGAGAAGTGTGTGATGAACATAATTCTCCCTGCAATCCACAGGTTTTGGTTGTATTCCAGCCACCACAGTGTTAATTAACTGCCTGAAAAAACTGGATAGTTACATCTACTGGGATAAGTGTGTTTAATAGGGTAAAGATAGAATGTGATAAACATGATTCACTGCTCTGTGGTAGCTTGTACCTGCAGGAGCTTGGAGTTAGCCATGCCTTTCATGTAACTGGTCTGGTTAATGGCATCCAGAATGATATTCTGTGATACAGACAGAGAAGATATAAAGATTCCTAACACAAAATACAACAAGCCATGAAACGGACCCATTTCCCTGCACAGTGGACAGGACAAGCTGACCATTCACAAGTTGTGTGTGGGGACACTGGCTTGAGAGCAGCCCTGAACAAAAGGACTTGGGGGTGCTGGTGGATGAGAAGCTCAACATGAGCCAGCAGTGTGCACTTGCAGCCCAGAGAGCCAATCACATCCTGGGCTGCATCAAGAAAAGTATAGCCAGCAGGATGAGGAAAGTGATTCTCCCCCTCTGCTCTGCTCTGGTGAGACCCCACGTGGAGTACTGCATCCAGTTCTGGAGCCTCTGTCCTCTAAGAAGGATCTGGAGGTGCTGAAGAGTGTCCAGAGAAGGGCCATGAGGATGAGCAGAGGGCTGGAGCTGCTCTGCTATGAGGACAGACTGAGAGAGTTGGGGCTGTTCAGTCTGGAGAAGAGAAGGCTCCGAGGAGACCTTCTTGTGGCCTTCCAATATCTTAAGGGGGCCTACAAGAAAGCTGGGGAGGGACTTTTTAGGGTGCCAGGGAGTGATAGGACTAGAGGGAATGGAAAAAAATAGAAATGGGTTGATTCAGATTGGATGTTAGGAAGAAGTTTTGCACCATGAGGGTGGTGAGACACTGGAACAGGTTGCCCAGGGAGGTGCTGGAAGCCTCATCCCTGGAGGTTTTTGCAGCCAGGCTGGATGTGGCTGTGAGCAACCTGATCTACTGTGAGGTTGGCAGGGGGGTTGGAACTGGATGATCCTTGAGCTCCCTTCCAACCCTAACAATTCTATGATTCTATGACACAGGGATCAGAAGAGCAATATCTTGGACTCACTGCCTGTGAAACTACAAATTTCCTGTTCGTGTGTTCAACATGACAGATAGCTTCTCCTCTTTTCAAAATGATGACCTATTTTTCTACTGTCACTGCAGAGTACATTACCATAAACCATAATTTTCACTCTGGCCTATAGAATCATTAGTTATAAGAATTATAGGATTGTCTGCATGTTTTATTTTTCAGCATAAAACATGACTGAAGTTTAGAAGGAGCTATTTTCCAGCCTTACCTTATTTTGTAGCCAGAAGAGCTGTGTGTGGGTGTGAGAAAAGGAGAGGTTTCACGCTACTCAATACTACAGCATTTCCCAAACTATTTCCCATGTCAGCGTATAAATAAGGGGAAATACCACTTCAGATGCACTTACTTTTTTTTTTCCTTAAAAATAGAAAATTCACATAATATCTGCTTGCAGGATGAAATCGTTTCAGCCCAGGTCTTTAGGTTGGAAAAGACTTGAACACCACAGCAAAACAATAATCCTGTACCTTGCAGTAAGTGTTTTGAACACATCCTTTGAAAGAAGCATGGCATTTAAACGATGCTTGGAATTTGTTTTTATTTGCTAATACTGAAAGAAAGCCTGAAGGCTGAGTCTTGATCTTTCCTTGGGAGAAAGTTGAGAGGGAAAGATCTACCTCATCCTGGGTAGAACTGTAAAAACACAGGATGTCAAAGCACAGATCTTCACAGTGCTAGAGGAATGAGATCTTTCCACCAAGGGTACAAAAGGAGACTTGTGCTCTAGGTAGGGTCAGTAACCTTGTCTTTGACTAATCTTAAATGACACATGCCAGTAAATAAAAGCAAGGCTCTGAAGACAAACTTTTCAGAGATAATCCCTAGCTGCTAAACTTGAGACCCTGGTGCTTGACCGGAGGAGCGCTGAGAATTTGTGACTGCCAACAAAATGGAGATGAGCTGTGCTCTGGATGAGCAGTGAGAGCTCTGGGAAGTCACCTTTTAGCCTTCTCAGATGAAACACTCCAATTTATGTCTCTGTGCAGTCTGCCTGACTTATCCAGCTCTTTGTCCTTGCACCTCAAAAGTGCCTGGAAAAGCTAACTTGCAAAATGATTGAGATTAACCACAGTAAGCAAACTAATAAATCAGAAGGGTATGAACAAAGAGTAGTGTGTACTAAAGAGAGCTGAGAGGTTAGCTCTTGTTCATAAGAATACAGCTAGCCTGGAGCCTGGGGCCTACAGAAAGCAAATGGATCTTTGGGGAAGAGGGTGCCCTGAAAGGTCCTGCTGAGGTGGGCTGGGTGAAGTGACCTTCACCCCAGCTACTCTTCCTCTCTGCATGTTTCTCCTTGCACCCTCACTGCTCATTAAGGCCCTTCCTGTGCATCCTGCTCTCCGAGCCATCACTGCTGTGCTTGGCTTTTCTTGTTCCCAGTGGTGCTCTTGGTGGAAAAAAAAAATCATTTCCTCTAGTTCAGTGAATGTATTTTGAAGCAATGAGTCCAAGCTGGCCAAGAGGCTTCCTCTGCAGCCAAAGAGGGGGTTTTGAGGAGGGGTGTGACATAGAATCATAGAATTGTCATGGTTGGAAGGGACCTCAAGGATCATCTTGTTCCAACCCCCCCCCTGCCACAGGCAGGGACACCTCACACTAGACCAGGTTGCTCAGCATCTTTTGGAAATGCCTGACTGTCCATACACATGCTGTTTAGAGAAGGCACCTACTAACTACAGGTGTGTAGGTAAGTTGATAGTAAGGAAGTGAGGCTTGCCTGCCAGAAGAAACAGGAATAACTGTGGATTTTTTTTTTTACCTAAACATTCTGCCTGTGAGTGAATGAGTGATAGGAATATTTCAAGTGAATTCCCTGGAGACAACACAAGGGCAAGTTCAAACCAGCTGTTTTGTGGTCTCTGACAAGTCCTTCAGTCCTTGGTAGTTGATCAGCTCAATATTATGACCAGGTGAGAAGGGTGGTGTGTCACCAATAGGCTTGGGCTACCACTGGCTTTGCTTTCACTGAGCATTGCCAAGGCTCTGTTTTCTCTATGTTCCACCAGAAATCCTGGGCTGCAGGACACTCTGCTAGTACTCTGATTTTATGAACCACGCCACCCTTGCCTGTCTGCATTTTTACACGGAGGCCACAAAGGTTTTTCATATGGTATTAAGAAATTTCTTCTCCAAATACCTGTAAACTAAAAAAAAGGCTTCCCAACTACAGCTGAATAAACCCTCAAATGAATCCTATGCATTGCAGTGTGATAATTGTGTCTTCACTGTTTGGAAACTACTGTTCAGAGTCATGCCCTGCTTGTGGAAAATACCAGTTCTAATTGTTCTGCTGCATGCCATGCTTTGACAGTGTGTTTCTCCTGATAGCAGACTTCTTTAGCTAAAGTTAGCAGCTGAAGAGCAGTAACATATCTGGAGCTCACACACATGCTGCATTTGTAACGTTTTAGAAACATTTCAGATTGGTCTCCATCGTGCACCTGCTTGAGTATATGCAATATATCTGCTCTAAAGAAGTGTTCATCTACTCCAAAACACAACCTGACATTTACTCTCATTTATTTTGAAATGCAAATGCATCTGAGTTTATTCAGGGTTCTTTTGCAGCTTGCTGTCTTATTAGTGATCGTGCTGATAACTTGAATTTTCTGAAATGTTGTTGCTAAGCAATGCAACTTCAGGCATGCAATGAGGCTTTCCAGTGGCTACTTGAGGATGAAGAAAATTATCTCAGCTTCACAGGTTGTTTGATCATCAACCACATTATAATGGTTGGGTGATAAATAAGTTTTCAGCTTAGCCTCATTCTCCTGCAAACAATTTGTTTTTATGTGGTAACTGAAGATAGAATATCAAGAAGAAAGTTGTGTATTTTGGGATGCAAAGGCAGAACTGAAGAACTTGTGTAGCTCCTTGGTGTAACTTTCTATAAAAAGGAGATTCCTTACAGCTCATTACTTCAGGAAAGGATGCAGGAGAACATCCAGGGGTGTTCCAACAGGACTCCTCACACAAGGTGATGTTGCCTCTCCACCGCTGGCAGGGTGAGAGCTGACCAGTGAGACCCTGCAGCTGTGACAGGAAGAGGCAGCTGTTCTGTGCTGCATGGAGGGACAAATCTTTTCACACAGGCTTTGTGCTTGGGAAGCAAAGACCATGCACTGCATTGGGACAGGTTCAGTTCCTCTGACATGCCCCAGCCTGGTGCATAATGGCACCTGGTGCCTGGCAGAGGTATTGTGCCCAGCTCCCCATAGTGCAGCAGTGCCAGCTGTGTCGGGCTGTCCCTGAACCACCTTTTGATTATTTTTATTCATCACTGCAAAGTCCAGTCCCTGTTATGAACTTGATATTCTCCTTTCCTATGGAATCATCCTGGAGCTCTGTTTTTTTTCTTTTCCCTTTCATTGTAGATAAGATAATATCTGCAGCTGAAGTAGATGGAGCAATGTTCTGAAGAGCTAACTTACTCTTGTGTGTCCTACTCAAGGGAAAGTAGCTCCAGCTGCCTCAGCCAGACACCACCCTAACCTTGATATCTCAGTGCCTCAATGCTCCACCCACCAAAAGAGGCTGTGAAGATAAACCTGTGTCTGAAGCAGGAAGAAGTAATGATGGTGCAGGCTAAAGAAAAGGCCAAGGGAAAGCAGACACATCTTTATTCAGAGCTGGCTTGAAAATTCTGCAGTAGACAAGGCCTGGGGCTACAAACTGGAGAAAAAAGGAAATAAAATAAAATATTCACCATCTGCTCAGTCAGTGTCTCACCTTCCATGCACTTCACACTGCAGGGGACCAAGGGAGAAAGTTTGTGCAAGACTGTGCCAAAACACAGTCATGGCAAGTGGACAGAATTAAAATTGTCCAAAAGGCTGCCACATTGTCTCCTCTTTCCAGTGCCTGGTTTATGTAGCCTAACATTTTTTTAAGTAGGTGGAGGGCTTGTGTATGTCTGTGGTGTTGGTGTACAGGAACTTCCTTGAGGATCAGGATGTTTTATGCCCCCTCAGCCTGCTAGAATGAAGATGGCTCCCATACTGGGAGTTGCTTTTGCAAAATCACAGAGCAGCCTTGAGTTGAAAAATGAAAGTCTTAATGTAAGATGATCCAGCTCTTGCCCTGAAGGACTTTTTTTTATATGGTTTTTTTTTTTTCTCCTGAGCAGGTCTGTGCCCACAGTGAGGTAGCAGTTTCAGAGGAGTCACCCACCCAGCCAAGATACATTCTTCTCTGGGTGATGGAGCGATATTTTTCTGTCTTCATCCAAAGTTTTCCCTCTTTATTGATTCACAACTTCAGGATTTAGTCGTGGAAAAGAGAAAACCATTTTCAAGGCTGTGGGTTTGAGCACCTTTTATTTCATTTCTGGCCCCAAAGCTACTAAATCTGTACTTACAGTGTGTAGACACGAAGCTAATCTAAAGATCAGATTCATTTCTTCATCTGTGGGCAAGCAAGCCTTAAAACACATGCAGCCAAACGTTCGTGTAATACTCAGTGCACTGTTCTCATAACTGCTAAATGTTTGTGCTCCAGGAGAGATTTCTGCCTGGTTTGCTCCTGCATGTTCTCCAAGATGCCTCTGTCAGTCCGGAGGTGCATTATTTGCTGCATCTTGGTATAGTCTCACACAGCTATGTGTTGAATGACACAAGGAAGGTGGAAAGTATGTGGGAAAAGGTGGGGTGCTGGGATGTTTGTGGTTTTTGTTTGTTTGGTTTGGTTTGGGGTTTTTTTGTTTGTTTTGTTTTGGTTTTGTTGTTTGTTTATTTTTTCTTTTTCTTTTAAGGAAGGAAGAGGCATTTGAAAAAAGAAAAAAAAAGGTTAATAGCTTAATTCAGAGTCACTGTAGATTTGATGCTTTTAGTCCCTCAATGTGTGACTGTAGGGGGCCTGAAGCTCCAAGTCCACATCATATCCATCCCAGCAGCAGCCTCTGAGAACCCATACCTGAGCTTTAATCTTTGACTAAAACCCAGTGCCTGTTTTCTTGCTGCAGCTGCACAGGTTATCCTCACCTACAGAAACCTGGCAGGTGAGCTCATATCCATGCTTCCCTGTGCTGAGAAAACCAGCTGAGAGCACAGGCTCTGAGTGCCTCTGGGGAAAGTCACCCCCAGGTAGGCCACACACCTCATATTTCAGCCCTGCAGCAGCAGCCTGGGCCAAGGAGCTCAGCGACTTTGATCCTCATAATGATTTTTGTCTTATCGCTGCCTCTTGCTGGTGCAGGAGCAATCAGTTGTTATTGGTTTGTGCAGCTCCCTTCCTCGATGGCACTCATGATTTGTGGCTCTCTGGGAATGGGATTTATTTTCTGTATCTGTGATAAAATGTTTTCAGTTAAGTCATTAATCTTTTAGGCTGACATTTAACCCTATACTGGCCCAGGAGTTCAGCAGCTGGGATCCTCTGCTTGAAGAGGCTGGTTAATTAAAATCTTCCACTTCCAGTCAATTAGGGAAAATAGCTTTTCTAACACAGAAATAGCACTGTAAAAAAAAAAAGAGAGAGAAAGAAAGAAAGAGAAAAAGAAAGAGAGAAAGAAAAGAAAAGAAAGAGAGAAAGAAAAGAAAGAAAGAGAAGAAAGAGAAAGAAAGAAAAAGAAAGAAAAAGACAGAAAGAAGGAAGAGAGAGAGAAAGAAAAAGAAAGAAAAAGAAAAGAGAAAGAAAAAGAGAAAGAAAAAGAGAAAGAAAAGAGAAAGAAGGAAGAAAGAGAAAGAAAGAAAAAGAAAGAGAAAGAAAAAGAGAAAGAAAAGAGAAAGAAGGAGAAAGAGAAAGAAAGAAAGAGAGAAAGAAAAGAAAGAAAGAGAGAAAGAAAAGAAAGAAAGAGAGAAAGAAAGAAAAAGAAGAGAGAGAAAGAAAGAAAAAGAAAAAGAAAGAAAGAGAGAAAGAAAAGAAAGAAAGAGAGAAAGAAAGAAAAAGAAGAAAGAGAGAGAAAGAAAAAGAAAGAGAAAAAGAAAGAAGGAAGAGAGAGAGAAAGAAAAAGAAAAGAGAAAGAAAAAGAGAAAGAAAAGAGAAAGAAAGAAAGAAGGAAGAAAGAGAGAAAGAAAGAAAAAGAAAGAAAGAGAAAGAAAAGAAAGAAAAAAAGAGAAAAGAACGAAAAGAAACAACAACTAATATTCAATGAGAATAAACTGATAAAGTAATCAAAGATTCTAGTGTGGCAGTTAAAATTAAACATTGTGAAGAGTGCATAATGCTTCCATCTCTTAACAAGTTCATAAATACCTTTAACCCTTAGCAACCTGGCTAACGCCAGGATGTTAAGCTGCTTTGACATGGTCTAGTCACACACACACAGACAAAGGCAGGAAAAAATAATGCAATTTTAAAACAAAAATTTCTGTGCTGTTTTACACTTTGTGTTTTGGTTTTGGTGGTGGTGGTGGTTGTTTTTTTAACCCACTCTACAAGCACCCCTGTGTGCTGCTCTGCTCAGCCAACCTGGTGTGAGGAGATGGGGCAGGGAAAACGGTTGGTAGGATGCTGCTGGTCCCCGGGCTTGAAGCTACCCCAGGAATGACTACAGGGTTAATAGAGAGTGTGAGGAATGTATGGGGAAATGTAAGTGAGGACCTCAAGGAAAGAAAAGGATCCATAGCAGCCTGAGCACTGAGTTTAGCAATCTGTGTCCTGATATTCCTGGGCCACACAAATGCTTCCTCTGCACCATATGGGAGGGAGAGACTTAAGTGGTTCAGGCAGGTCTTGCTGAGGGCTCCTCATTCATGAGGAAGCTGATCAAAGGAGTCAGGCAAACAGCTTCTAAACTTGGGGGGAACAAGGGGATTTGTATTGCCTGAGCCATCTTCAAGGTCACTGATTTCATTAGGAGGTCAAGCTCATGACAATGATCAGTCCTCACTCTGTGGATGACAAAGGCTGAGTAGAAGAAAATTTAGCTTCTGGTCTGGCTTGTGAAGGGACAGAAATGCCTCTTAGCTATTGTAATTCAAGAATCCACAGTCAAGAAGGAGATGGTGCCTCTAGAAATAAGATTAACAGCTAGTGTGCTTCACAAGAGGGCTTGAGGATTGATTAATACACGGTGACTGCTTGATAGCAGAGAAGTGCTACTATCAATTTACCCAGGGAATTGCCAATGTTGCATGAGATTAGAGCATGAGTCCACAAAGCTCAGATACACAATCTTGCTTGAAGTGTTCCTTGCTTGTAACAGTGTGAATGCAGATGAAGATGTATGCAGGGCCAGTGACCCAGGTGAGGAGGGTATAGCCACCAGCACAGCAGACCTTCAGCTAAGGAAGATTAATGTGTGCATGTGTGTGTGTATTTCCTTCTGCATAAGTAACTGATAGCTCATTACCAGCCCATTAGAGAGAAAGCTCCTGGGATAAAGAGCTGTTTTTATTTGAAAACTTAAAACAAATAGAAGAAAACAAAACAAAACAATATCAGTCTGCCATAGGAGATTGCTCCATGGCAGGATCTTTTTCCAGTTTCCAACTACTGCCATTGGTTCACCTTAGGGAGACAGGACTTTCCACCCTGAGTATAGGAGCTCCAACTCTACTAGGCCCATAACTTTTTTTCTGTAGTAGGCTTTTTTTACTGTTTTGCAGTGTGCTGTCTTCCTTGCACCCTCATGGTCCAAGAGCCTGCTCTTCACAATGGCATAAATTAAACAAATTATTTTCTTCTGGTTGAGAACTCTACAGCTGATAGAATGCACATCCTTCATTCTCAGTCAGTGAAATTCAGTGTTTTCCAGCACAGACATGAAAACCAGCCCTGTGCTCTTTCTTGTGCAGGTCTTGGAGAAGGTTAGGGACTAAGGACGTAGCAGCCTGAACAGGGAGCACCTAGTGACAATCCTCCAGCAGGAGGATGCTCCAGGCTGACAGAGTGAAAATGCTGACCATGAGGCTGTATCCAAAATCCTACATCTCTCTAGCAGGTGCCTTTATCTTCAGGTCAGTGCTGTGCTGAATACAGATGCTTTACCAACATTATCCAAAGGCTGAAGAAGGTCCCTGTCCTTCCACAGCATAGCTGCTTCCTTCTTGCCAAGGGTCTGGCATGGTAACCAAGGAAATCTTCCAAGTTACACCATGCCTGTGCATTCACTAACTATTTTATCCTGTAGGTACAACATACACTCTGTAACAACACATCACAAAAGCATCAAACTCAATTTCCCCCTTTCCACCCTGCCACTGTCCAAATAGTGAAGTGTCACTATCCCTTCTTTTCTCCTCTTGTCTCAGCTATAGGCATCTTGTCCATGAGAGCAGAAGATGTGAATAGCTTCTCAGACACAGCTCTCAGAAGATATTGAGACAAGCAGGTTAATTTTTCCAGAAAGGAATAGTTCTATTTGGTTATACATCTCATCAGCCGAAGTATCAAATTTGAAAAACATTTGATAAACAAACTAGAAAATAATGCTGATTTTAGGTCAAAAGCACTTACTTTGCTCCTATGTTTACTTTGCAGCACATCAGGGAATTACAGAAAGACTGATGGAAGATGAAATAAAAATGTGTGTCATGACATATGTCAGACAGAAGCTTTGTTTTTAATGTATCTTGCAATAAAAAAGATTACCAGGACTTCCCATCTCTAGCACCTACATCTTTCTTAAGACAGCATAAATACATTTTGTACAAACAGATTTTTTTTTTTCCATTTGGCACTGAATATGTAAGACAAATAAGACATTTAACAATTGTGGGTGAAATTATTCATTTCCTCTGACGATTTCTACAATCAGAGGTGTGTATTTTGCAAGAATACATACTAACTGGGGAAGTAATTTAAAAAGCAACTCTTTCACAAATGTTACCAGATTAAATATCAACTTCAATGCTGTCTCTGAAATGTGTATTCTCTTATCAGAGTCTCCCTCTATTCAGTTTATTTGGTTGTGTTCCTTCTACATCACAGCAATGACAAAGAAATAGTCAATGGCTGGAAAAGACACATTTATGCAGGAGAAGTGAGTCCATCAACACTTTCTTCTCAGTGGTTAAATGCTCTTTATCATTGCATTTAGCAGACAAAGGCAACTTTTCATTCATAACTCAGGAAACTGAACAAAAAGCAAGCAGATATCCTGCTAGTTGCTCCTGTATGATATTCAAATGGAAACAATGAGCTGCAAGAAAAGTCGAGAAAGTAATCTTCACCTCACAAAGAAAGAGGGGAGTCTTATTTCTGACAACTGGAGCAAAACCTGTGACATGTGCATTTTGAGAAGAAATCTAGCAGGACAGAATGGAAAAGGTCAGTGGCCACAGATTGCCTGGGATCATTAGCACAGTGGCAGTGTCTGGGGAATCCTTAGCTGAATCATGCACAGCAAGGCCATAGAGACATGCCAAGAGTGGGCAGCCTCTGGCTCCTGTGCCTGACCAAGGGTACATGGCTAACAAGGACCTCAAGCTGCACTGTTCTGCAGCCCTGTTACAGGACCAAGGGCAAAAAATGCTCTTCCTCCCCACACCAAAAGGTTTCTAATGAAACTGTGAAAGATAAACAGAAAATTATTAAGGATAAAGCCTTAGGATGGCAGGGAAGTGTGAAAATGAAAGGGTGTCTGCCTTGGAAGGCTAAATAGTCCCAGAACTTCTAATGAAACAGATGTGGCTGCTTTGCAGCTGTGTACTAGTACCCAAGAGAGAAGCAACAGAGATTTGCATCTCATCCCTTTCCAGCCTAGGAGCTTTTTTTCCTGAAGCTCTCCTTCTGTCGTTCTGAGAACTCTTCTCAGTTTTAAGTTTCAGTACAGATTTCATATTAAGCCTCATCTAGGATCATCATCAGCAAAAGCATCTGCTGAGTGCCTGGAATTAGGAAGAAAATTCCCTTTCATCATAAGTGATTCCACATCCATCCATTATGAAACCATCTTCTCAGGTCAGTTTTGACCCTAGAAAGAAACTGAATGAGACACTACTCTGATCAAGCATGGCAATTTTGATGGTCCTGCTAGTGATGCTAATAGTCTACAAATCACACAGCTTTGTTTTTTAAAGGCATTTAGGCACCTAACGTGCACTGCGATATAGTTAAAGGTCTTTGAATAAATCCTTATGCAAGGAACTCATATCAGGGAAAGAATGCCTGTCTTTCTCACTTAAAATGAAATAAAAGATCTAAAGTCTGCTAATGAGCAGTGATATTCTGGAGTGCAAATTTAGATGGAAAAAAAACCTGCTTTCATTATGCAGATTTTGATGCTGGCCGTGTCATGACACTACTTCCTCCAGAGGATTAATTTAAGTTCACTGAAGCAGAAAAAGAATCCCCTTGAAAGTGATGAGGAGAACAAGAAGTGAAATTGATTTATGCAAAGTAAAAAAGTCCTGAAAGTGTTGTAGATTATGCAAATGATTACCAAAAAAAGAAAGAAAGAAAGAAAGAAAGAAAGAAAGAAAGAAAGAAAGAAAGAAAGAAAGAAAGAAAGAAAGAAAGAAAGAAAGAGAAAGAAAGAAAGAAAGAAAGAAAGAAAGAAAGAAAGAAAGGAAGGAAGGAAGGAAGGAAGAAAGGAAGAAAGGAAGAAAGGAAGGAAGAAAGGAAGAAAGGAAGAAAGGAAGAAAGAGAGAAAGGAAGAAAGAAAGGAAGAAAGGAAGAAAGGAAGAAAGAAAGAAAGAAAAAAAAAACCCAACCAAAACCAGGACTAATGTGAAATTTTGAGGGGGGGAGAAAAAGTCAAGTTACATTATACAAGAGAGAGTTACTCTTCAATTAAAAGACTTACTATTTGATTTTGTAAATGGAATAAGTTAATAATAACCTTAAAAGAAATTAAGAATGCAATGAATATTAAAATAGGCCCCAGTCTTTCCTGGGACCAGACCTTTACCAACTCCTGTGACAGAAATATTGAATAAGAACACCCATGTGCAGTTATTTTTAAATAGCAGCACTAGGAGCTGGCAGACTGAATTGTGCTGCTTTAGACAGCACAGAAAGAGGAATCTGATTAGTATCTAGTACAAGGTGCAAGTTCAGGCTCATTAACCAGTGGTGATGAAAGCATTAACACCCTTCAAGGAGTGCATTTGCTCTGAACACATTTGCTCATTAGCAGGATGAAGGTCTCTTTCCCCACAGTGTATCTGAGCTGTGAAAGAGCCTAAGGAAACTGTTTGCTCTATCAGGAGCTTTGCCTCCTCGTGCTGCAAACCAAAGGGAGGTCCCAGGGCACTGTTACTGGATGTGGGACTGACTTCTGGCAGTATTTCCCACAGGGCAGCTGCCCCAACCCAGTTTCAGCTGGGTTTCCACCACAGTACCTAGAAAGAAACTGGCATTTCCAGGTCAGGAGCTTTTAAGAAGTAAACTCTAGAAATGCTCACTTTAGAAAGAGAAGACTTGTTGCCAGGGCCCAAAGAATGGTTTAGATGATCAGCTTGCAGATAATTCTCCACAGGCATTTGGGCAGATGAGGAGCAGTCCTTAGCCTGACACAGAGCCATTGCCACTTCAGCAAAGCCATTGGTGCCCAGGGAGTTATTTTCCTGTGGCTTATGCCATCATGTAAAGGTAGTGTGAATGGTTTAATGTCAGCCTCCTATTCCATCCAGTCAAGGATGGAATGATAGAAGTAATCTGAAAGTGGAGTCATCAAACAATGTTAAAGACAGCCATGAGTTTCATGAGAAAAGAGCTTGATTTGTGGCATCAGAAATGCTACCACTGATTGCACACATTTGAAAGAAACTTTTGCCCAGAGATGCTTGCCACCTTTGAGGTAGGATCAAGCTGGACATCAAAATAGGCTCACAGGATGTGTCCTTGTCCCTTTCTGCCCTCACCTTCCAACATGGGGAGCTGCTTCCAGACCCAGCCTCAACTCACTGTTCTTTTCCTCCTCATCCCCCAGAAGAGAATTGAAAAGTTATCAGCAGAAGAGTGGCTACAGAAGAGGCTCTTTCTTAAAGCTTAGTCTCACCAAATGTAGCCACAACTACTGTGCTTGTTTCCTGTCATCACACAGTGGAATAGTTGCACATATGGAAGAGATACAAACCCAGGGAATTGTTCCACATTCTTTCAAAGCTGCTTAAAGTCTCCTCCCCAGCTGCAGCCCATCATTGTTCACTGTGACACTCTGACACCCCTGGAGAGCAGCATGAATGCTTGTGCTGGGCTTTGTCAGACTGTGTGCAAGTGTTTCTGCAAGAGCTGTGACTGTGAAGAGGGTCAAGATATAGATATGTTTGCTCAGGGAAAGTTTAGAGAAAAGCAGAGAAGATTGCAGTCTGTACTCCAAGAAGGAAGTGCTCTTCTTGTCTTCACCCTCTCTTTCACAGGCTTTTGGGTGTTTTTGGTTTCTAAAATCCCTCCAGACATGCTGAACTGCCAGCCATTGTGATAACATTGGGAAGGACTATGTCTTCACCAGCTATACCAGTGCTTCTCATTTTAAATTCTGCTGTACATGGCAGAAAAACACATTGTGCAGGGAAAGATGCATATGTATGCAACCTAAAATCCCTCTAGTGTACCCCACCACAAAAAAAAAGAGGAATTCTGATCACCAAGAAAATGTTTCCATCTGCACCTTTCATCCTTCTGATCTTCTATTAACTATGCATGGAATACATTAAGGCTTTTTATTATTTTGAGGAATATTAGTTAAATATAAATTTATGTATTAGCTCATCATCACCAGCTGTATATCTACAAAGATGGTGGGAACAGTATTTTACATCACAAGCAGTTACTCCAATAAGAAATTTCTAATGAAAAGGAATTAATACTGATTATTAATGAGTTCCAAATGAATTCAAGTCCCATGGTAATGACAAGCCTAAAATATCACACAGGCCAAAAATACTAGCAATGGAAAATGGCTGATCTGATCAGAGTTGTATTGAAATGTGTAGTAAGATAGCTTCAGAAAAGTAATCAGACAGAAGTGAGCCAATTTGACTCGAGAAAGTAATTATTTTGCTTATGTCATATTCACCTCTCAACATTTTTCAGGAAAGGATGTCATGTTCCACAAATCCTTTGGGTTTTTTTCTACCTTCTCAAGAGGCAAGTGCAAATAAAAAAAAAAGGAAAAAAAAGGAAAAAAAAGAGGATTGGCCATTCTGAAGCGGAAAAAAAAAAGAGTGAATGAGGAGTAACAGACACCCAAGGGACACTGATCATTCCAAAACTGTGTTAAAAGAAAAGCAAGATCAATATGGAGAAGGCTGGACTTTCCCCAAAGCACCCAAGTGAAGCCTGAAGAGAAATGCAATGTATTGTCAGCACAGGAAACTGGTGCCTTTCTTTACCACCACGTACTGAGAGAAGGCAAAAGCAAGGGAAAGAAAACTATTAAAAGAGTTCACACAGTGTCTGAACTGTCTGAAACACTCCTTTGGGCTCCTGGGAGGCAACTTCTGGCACCTGCAGTTTTGTGTCACTGGCAACCCCAGGCATTGTGAAGCCTATGGCATGGAAGTGAGTTAACAAAATTACAGACACAGTTCTGGCCACAGCTGAAGCTCCTGGTACCCAGAATTCCTCCTTCAGTGCAAAATGAGATTTTGCTGCCTTTGTTTCTGTCCCTGCCCCAGCTCAGCCCTTGCAGGTGGTCAGCAGTGGGATAGAGTCTGGAGCTGCTTCCTGCCTGAGATTTTTTCTTTTGATGGGGATTAAAATGCATATCCTGGTATTGGGACAAACAAAGCCTTTGGATGTGATTTGCTGTTTCTTTGTGTGGTACTTGCAGGGGGACTGGGTTGTGCTGTTTTTTTTGGTATGCTCTTGTCTTCTCTACAGGTAAAGGCAGCTTGAAGAAAACAACAGCCTAAACCAAGGGTGGTGAAGGAAGAAGTTCTTCACCATGAAGATGGTGAGACACTGGAACAGGTTGCCCTGGGAGGTGGTGGAAGCCTCATCCCTGGAGGTATTTAAGGCCAGGCTGGATGTGGCTCTGAGCAACCTGATGTAGTGTGAGGTGTCCCTGCCCATGGCAGGGGTTTGGAACTAGGTGATCCTTGAGGTCCCTTCCAACCCTAACAATTCTATGATTCTATTTACATTTATTTTACAATTTATTTTCCGTAGGATTTTTTTTAAACCATACTTCTATTAATAACATTTTTTAAAATTAACTTCTTTTTGCCCCTTGCCAGTCTTTCATTGCTGAATATGAAATACTCATGAGTGGCATTCTTAGAAAACTATTTATTTCCTTATATCAGCTTTTTACTTTTTCTTTGGGAGGGAAAAAAAAAAAAGAAAGCAAGCTTTTTTCATAGTTATTTCAGAAGCTTAAATTAACCAGCAGAAGGACCAATGGTTTTGAGAGGGAAAAAAAAAAAAAGAGTCAGAAGGAAATGAAAATGATGAAAGGAGGAGAGGAAATAGAAATAGGAAAGGAGAGAAAGACACACAGTTTAGGCAATATTAATAAAAATCTGTGTCCTGTCACAATCTTGCTTCTACCAAATGTAATTTTGACAAATAATAGAATGTGAGAAGAGTATGGAGGTCTGGCTTCAGCTCTCCTGTTCAAAAGGTATGCAATTATATTTTAAGGCAAAGACAGAGATGTCAGCATTTCTATACTTGGGAAAAATGAGAATTAACAAGGTGACTTGGCACAAGATCAGTCATCATTACAACTGTCTTCTTTGTATTCTGCAAACTCTTCCTGAGCTTTGTGCCTGTTCTGTGATGGGCTCACAGAGAGATACAAACATTTGACTTCATGTCCAACCTTCACAGACTTGTCCTGGTCACCCCAGCACCCACCAAGTGATGCCCTGTGAGGGAGTATCAGGTATGTCTCATGATGAACCTGCTGGACTTGTGGGCATTAATGGGAAGCATCCTCAGGAAAGATGGGAGAGTTCAGAGGAGAAGGGGTGAAAAGGAAGAGAAAACATGAACACCTTAGTGAGCCTGACCTGAGTCAGTTTAGTGGCTGGGCTGCACTAGCCAGAGGGTAACCACACATCAAGGAGAGAAGTTTCTCCCCATGGCTCTGTCTCTGAGGACACAACAGAGGGATGGGCAAACCAGAGAGGGTCTTCTGGGATGGCCAATGGGATGTGGGGAGACACTGGAACAGGTTGCCCAGGGAGGTGGTGGAAGCCTCATCCCTGGAGGTTTTTAAGGCCAGGCTGGATGTGGCTCTGAGCAACCTGCTGTAGTGTGAGGTGTCCCTGCCCATGGCAGGGGGGTTGGAACTGGATGATCCTTGAGGTCCCTTCCAAACCTAACAATTCTATGCTTCTATGATTCTATGAAGCATGTGCCAAATGAGGACAGGCTTGAGAGGAGTGCATTTGTTAGTCTTTTATTTGCTGCAAGATCCAGGTCTTACCACACAACAGATAATTAGTAAGCTGTGTAAGTAAAACTGCAGGTAGTTACACAGATGTTTTAAAGACTTTCAGGTGGCTTTATAACATGAACACCTGGGAGTGTGATTTCCATCCCTTCCCTCTTGCTCTTGTGCAAAGCCACCACGCTGCACACAACCCAGGCTGTAGGAGAGGCTCCAAAACTGAGCACAGTCCTGATGGTGTGGCCTCAACAGTGCTGAGTTGTCCTCATTCATGGGGGTTGTCCCACAGGGTCTGACCATGCTAGAAAGAAGAAGTAGGGCATGAGATCATCTATGGGCTCCTATTAGGAGCTAAAGGTGAAGGGGCTGGAGACAGCACCAGAAACAAGGCTGTGACATACAACTGAGGGGTCTCAACATACACATTGCACTATGACAGCATCACTGCAGGGACTGATGCCTTAAGTCAGGCTGAAATGGGGCTCCTGGCCCCAGGTGGCCCCAGCAGATGCTGGGTAGGAGCAGTAGGGCCCTTGACTGCCCTGAGGGTGCTGACATCTATGTAGCTGACTCGTTGAAATGCAAGGAGAAAGTATGAAAGCTGCTCAGTAGTTGAGTGCTGCATGGCTTCAGGCACAACTGGGGGAAAAAAGTGTGAAAAAAAAAGTAGATCTTTTCTTTCTCTCAAAGTTTTCTGGTGGATGGAATATGCAGGAATCTATTTTTGGAGTCAGTGATATAATGAGAGTGGGGAACTCAGTTGTGTTCACTGCATGGGAAACAAGAGTAAAAAACACTCTTAGCTCACCAGATAGCTCAGCAGGCCAGGTCAAGCCATCCATATGTGCTTAACATTTAGTTCATCATTTGCCTCCAGAAAAAAACAAAAATAGATTTTCTAGGCATCTTCCTAATGGTTGGTATTTATTTTTGTGAAATAAATAAACAAAAAGCAAAAGTCATGATGTCTCCAAAAATGTAACATGCTTATGTTCCTGGTCCCTACATGTGGCTGAGGGTCTGGCAGGTTTGGAGATGTCCACAGCTACCCAGAGCAAAGTAAAACCTGCACTCTCTCCATTGCACCCTACTACAAGAAGTCCCCTGTGGCTGTTCAGCAGCTAGAGAGCTCCAACACAGGCCATGTGCCCTTGTGCCTAGCACCAAACACCTTGAGTCAAGCCATAGCCTGGCCTCAGACATAGAAGTCATCTGCTGTGGGAAGATGCCATGAAGGCCCTTGCAAGACAAGGCACAGCTCCTCTTCATGGCACAGCTCATGCCCCCACCACCCCTGGGGTCACATCCCCCTATCACTCTGCCTTGGAAAGGCAGCACTTGTACCTGAGCTGGGCTCTGCAGGACACTCCTTCCCTGGCAGTTTGCCTCTTTTCAGTCATTAAGTAAAGTTACTCCAAACTGTGGTTGCTTTTAACCCAAAGCTTTTCTGCACTCAGAAAAGGAAATGGAGGAAGCACTGAAAACAGCTAGATGTCCCTGAACCTTCTCTTTCTCCTTCTCCTTCTCCTTCTCCTCTCCTCTCCTTCTCCTTCTCCTCTCCTCTCCTTCTCCTTCTCCTTCTCCTTCTCCTTCCCTTCTCCTTCTCCTTCTCCTTCTCCTTCCCTTCTCCTTCTCCTTCTCCTTCCCTTCTCCTTCTCCTTCTCCTTCTCCTCCTTCTCCTTCTCCTCCTTCTCCTCTCCTCCTCCTTCTTCTCCTTCTCCTTCTCCTCTCCTTCTCCTTCTCCTTCTCCTTCTCCTCTCCTTCTCCTTCTCCTTCTCCTTCTCCTTCTCCTTCTCCTTCTCCTTCTCCTTCTCCTTCTCCTTCTCCTTTTCCTTCTCCTTCTCCTTCTCCTCCTCCTCCTCCTCTTCCTCCTTCTCCTTCAGGTGTTAGGTGGGCTGCACTCACTCTATCTTCATGCAGGTGGATGCACAGAAGCAGTGGATGCTCGTAGCAGCTGCCAAAACCTCACCTCAAGCAGCCGCTGCCCTTGTCTCTTTCCCTCCCTTCCCCAGCCCCTTCCAGAGCTCAGTGTGTGTCTGGGGCTGAGATCTGCCTCTGCAAAAGCAAACCTGCTGCTTTGTAGGTACTTCTCAACGAATTATGAATGCCCTGCCCTTCCCCAGGACATGAGCCACGTCCCAGCTGTCCCACAGCCCTGGGCAAGGTCTAGGGGCTGGCATTGAGGCTCGGCTCAGCCTCCCCAAGCAGCAGGAAGGGAATGGCATGGCCAAGCCTGGTCTCCTCTCACTTTTTCTGCTCCACTGCATGCCAGCCAGGAATTAGCCCTTTGTTAACTAAAGAAAACAGAAAGCCCAGTGGTGGCAGGGTGGTTGTTACAGACTGTAGGCATAAATCCCCTGTTTTCAGGATCACAGGGAAGGAAGCCTATGGTAGCAGTGGGACAAACTGGGAAAACACTGGCCTGATCATTTGATTAATGCTATATAGCTCCTCCTGGCTCTTCCCACACTTCCTATTGCTGCTCTCCTGGATTCACAGAGCTAACTGGAAGCAAGTAATAAAGGGTTTGTTAGAGATCTGAGCCAGGAGAAGTGAAATAATGACCTGGCTAAGCCAGGCTCAGGTGTGCAGCTTCAAAGGGGTGAGGATAATAATATCTGGCTCTACACAGCCAGACTAGAAGACTCCTCCAGTCTGCTTTCAAAGAAGCCCCTAACACCTCTGAGATTCCAGGAAAGGGCAGGAGATTATGTGAGACAGGAAAAGCTGACAGGCTAAAGATATGTTAAAACTCCCCTAAATTAATCAGGGGAACCTGGCTGCAAGCTCAAGAGACAGCTCCCAGTTCTCCATACTGGGGGAAAATGCCAGGTCTGCCTAAGCTCCAGCAAGGAAAGTTAATTATGACTACAAACACAACGTGTGAGGCACCTCTCTTAAATCCATTCTGTTAAGAGCTGTACAGCTTTTTTTGCCAAAATAAACAGTATATTTTCTATTTCAGTTAAGCTGCTGTTGCAGGGTACTGGAAGGAGATCTTCCTGTGTTACCCTGCTGGCAGCCCTGCATCCCACACTCTGGGGTGAGAACTGCAGAATCTCATCCAAGAGGCATCCCCTGGCATTTTGGGGCCAGAGAAGGACTGCTGAGAGAGGCCCAGAGCAGGGACAGTATCACACCTAACCCAAAAGCACTGTTGCAAGGGATTCAGGGTGTTCCCAGAGTGACATTGTACATGTTCTGCCTAGGTCCTTCCTGGATGGTGCAAGAACTGTCCTTATGATCTTCCATCATTAACCAAATGCTCATTTTTACCTTATAAACCAGCCTGCAATCTCTCATAAATCCATCTTGCTGCCTGACAGTGATTTCATTGACTTTCCATTCTCCACTCCCCGTGGCAGCCTATGGTTAGAGAAAACACTGGTGAGCTGGGCACGCTTCAATAGCTCTCTCACAAATAGGCTCCTCAATAATTAAATTAATATATTTTCAGACAATGAAGAAAACATTTTCAGCAGAGCTGTGAGCTGGCAGTGCTCTGCTTTCAGCACATTCCCAGACCACAAAGGCCACTGCAGGATCTGAACCCAGTGCAGGAAAAAAAAAATGAAAAAAAGAAAAGAAAAAGAAAAGAAATAAAAGCAACTGAATTTCCACAGTCTTCATTAATCTAATTTAGCTTGAATAATTCATGCAGTGCCTCTCTGTAGTATATTTTATCTGGAGATGCAAAGGCTCTTTAGAAAGTTGGGCAGTGTAGTTATCTTTTTACAGGTGAGGAAGCAGAGATAATCTCTGCACTCCAAGGCGAGGCAGCAGGCAGGATTTTGCTGAAGCAGGCACAAAGCCCCTTTCTGCTGGCTGTTGTTCTTCAAGCAGACACATTTCCTGATGTGTTAGGAAAGCAACTGCAGCAATTTGGCTTCTCACCCTGAATGTGATACTAGTAAGAGCTACATTTCTGCAAATGAGGTCACTTAACTGACATTACCAGTCAAGTATTTAATTTAGTGCCACTCTGTGTCACCCAAAGGAGTAGAAGTCTGAAACCCACAAGTGACAGGGTATCACAACAGGCTCTCCCTGTTCTTTTGGAGTCTGGTGGTACCCAGCCCCTTGGCTGTCCTTTCCTCAGCCATGGTTTCATGACATGAAGTCTCCCACAACAGCACTATCAGCAGTGCTAAGGGGCTGCTGCCCCACTCACTGCTGCTTGTCCAGCTTCCCTTCACCAGAAACCCAGCATGGAACTGGTCTGGCTTAAAAATGTCAATTAAACACACCCCTAGGGAAACTCTGTGACTTCCCTTATCACATTCTCAACGTTGTGGGAATAAATGTTTCCATGCACCTCAGATGACAATTTGTTTGAGAGGCACGAAGAGCTAAGGTGGTGGGGAGGAGGAGGGGAGGCCATCAAAGATCTTGTCTCATAGAATCATAAAATTGTTAGGGTTGGAAGGGACCTCAAGGATCATCCAGTTCCAACCCCCCTGCCATGGGCAGGGACACCTCACACTACATCAGGTTGCTCAGAGCCACATCCAGCCTGCCCTTAAAAACTTCCAGGGATGAGGCTTCCAGCACCTCCCTGGGCAACCTGTTCCAGTGTCTCACCACCCTCATAAAGCCACGAAAGCAAGGCTCAACTTTTAACAGCCCTTCCCTCCTCTGACAGCAAAAATTTTCAATTAAATTGAGCTTACTGCTGTAGGATACCCAGATCTGGGGTGGAATTTACCACTCCAAACTTCTGGAGCTCAGCTGGGCTGAGCCACTCTCCAGTTGTGTTTCCCTAGCTATTGCCCAAAGCCCTTCCCTTCAATCCTGTGCTGTAGCTCTCCAGGCTGGTGCAAGAGACAGTGCTCTCATTATTGCTTATGTCCAGTTGGGTGTGAAGGGATGGATTAAAGTCTCAGCAACCCCCTTGCTATCAGGGGTGATGTTCATCCCTGCAGCTAGCTGTTAGCCTTCTGCCAGTTCTAACTCAGAACTCAGCTCACCTTTTTGATGAACCACTGCAGCTGGGCAGCAAATTACTGTAAGAGAGCTCTAAATATGTTTGCAGATTATTTCTTGGATATGGAAAACACTCAGTGGGAACCTTTCCTTTTCTACCAATCCAGACAAAAGCTTGGTAAAACTTTAAATGCACGCCACACAAAACTCAAGCTGGCAGCAGTTATGAGTGACTTTGCTGTGACAGACAAAACCATTTTATCCTAAACTGCACACTGCCAAGAAGGAGAAGAGAAGCAAACTGGACACCACAAAAATGCTTGCACAAAGAGGCTGGAGAGAAGTATCACATCACTGTTTGTAATAGTTGTGGCCAGTAGCTCAGGAGTCTAACACAAAATGTACTAATTGGTGAGGTACAGGACAGCAGGCAGTCTTGGGGAAGCCCTGTGACAGTCTGTGCTATGATTAGGAAAAAGAATTATTACACATGGAAGGAGAGATGTGATACAAGTGCAGCACTGCTACTTCCTAGCCCTGTCTTTTTCCTTTTATGCCTGTTTTAGTAAGCATTTTGCACTGTTGTTGCTCAGACTCCCATCTTGTTTCTTTTGCTGTTGCTCACAGCATCAGTGTAGAAATAAGCTAGACAAGACAGGAGCTATTTGCCATGATTTGCTCCTTAGACATTAGGTAGACTCCAGGGAAAGAAGCAGAGTCAGAAACCAGACAGTACTAAGTGGACCAAATAAAATCAGCCCCATCTGAGTTTCAGAGATCAGAAGAACAGAGGTAGTTGTATGAAAGCGAAATCTGACATGGCCTCAGACAGAAAAACTTGATTTTTTTTTTTTTTAAGGTTTAACTTTTTTAGAGTTTGGAATAGTTTAGTTTTTTTTTTTTTTTTTTTCCTGGGAAATCAGAGCCTGGAGTCTGGTTTTCTAGGAAATCAGAGCCTGGTGAAAGTTAATTAAGTCTCACACTCAGAAGGAGACACTGCATGTATACAATCTTCAGCAGTTTGTTTCAAGAGGGCAGGGAAGGAAGGGAAGACAAGCAACAGCCACATCTATTCCATAACACATTCCACTCTGGTCATACAAGTTAGGTGTGCTCTGAAAGCAGGCTGTGCACTAAAGAACAGTAAGACATTCTTGTGGGAGCTGGGGAATCACAGAGCAAACATGTTTGCATTGCTATGTAGTCTGGACATAAAACCCCAGACCTTTCTACAGGGGAAAATTCTAAGTCAGTGACATCACCTCAGGGTCTGATGTGAGCCACAGCATGGTCACAGTGCAGGCATATGGACTGCCAGTAAGAATGACATGACAATAAGTCATCTTCACTATAGTGGAGGGGCTTGAAAATGATGTTTCCTTTGAGGTCATCCGTGGAATGGAAAGAGAGGATGATGAAGAGTTCTCTTGTGAAGTCACTCTTTGACTTGCTGTAACTGATGAGCTTTACAAAATGGGCTTTGGTAAGAAGGACATTGGTCACAGCCAGCAGCAAAATGTTCTCCTTGGGAAGGGCAGGAATTTATAGCCCACCATTTTCTTCTGTGAGCATTTCAGCCAGAGATCTCTGGTGAACATTTTGGTGTGTCCCAAAATATCCAATGATACAGAAATTTCTAAATGACAGTCTGCTTGGAAGAATTGCAGACAGGCAGCCAAGTCTAGACTGGCCTAAAGCTTTTAGTCAGGAGGTTCCCACTAACCATGTGAGCTGAGCTACCTGTCCAGGTGCCCCAACTGTGGTAATTTTTAAGTGAAACTCATGCACTATGTGTTGTTACATCTTCTCAGGGGCAAGACTTACCCTAAACCCAAGCGATTTCAAGGGGAAATTTTCTTAGCTGACAAGTTTTACTTTGTAAAAGTGGCCAGCACAGAACAGGCAATGATCAGTTTTGCTGTGTCTGATGACAGGCAAGCATTTTGCTTTCCTCAGAGGTGACCATCCTCTAGAGGCAAGGGTTGCACATAGAAGGTTAACAATTCAGAGTAATCATGCCTACTACATATCAGTGCACTGTTAAGGGAGATGTCTTCATTCTGATTAGTTTTCTTCTTTTAGGAGCTCACAGCTCTTTTCCTGTGGCTCCTTCTCCATGACACCACCAGTCACTCATCATCTTGGACTGGAAAGTCACCAACCACCCCTTTTATTGTCTCAATACAGGTAATGGATTAAATTTGGCACACTGTAAAGCCTTGTCACTACCAGAAGAGTGAGTCGGTTGTATTAAACTGATTTAAACTTCTGTAAATTACTATGATAGATGTACTGAAACTCTTTTACCCCATGTTCATATTGATTTATCTTACATCAGTTCTTCTCCTGCCACGAATGCCAATCATGATTATTTTTAAACCAGTGCACTCATCTAATACCAGTAAACTCACAAGGCAAGTGGAAAAAGTCAAAACTGAGGCTTTCTGCCTTTGCTGCAGCAAAATGTAGCTTGCAGGTGCCACACTGTGTGCTGCAAAGAGCACAGGAAATGGTGGAACAAGGGAAAGAAGTTGCTCAAAAGGGGCAAAACACACAGAGCTGGGCAGGACTTGGGGAGCAGTAAAATCTGAGAGCAGTGATGACAGCTGTAATCCTGTGTTTGCCATCTCATAAGCATTGTGCATTTAGTTGTCATTTCTCAGAATTAGTTTTTACTGCACACAACACAATTCTCCTGTGCTGGAGAAACCTTTTCATTTGCTGCAGAGGTATCCCAAAACAGCCTGAGAGATTCCTGAACAGCTTCCTGCTTCAGAAATATCAGCAATGAACTTCAGGCACATGGTAGGGATTGTAAAAAAAAGTATTGTTAGGCTGTCAGAGAATGCTCAGGGGTCTCTGGATTTCATGCTGAAGGCCTACAAAATCGTCACACTGACATTTTCTGAGTATGTTCTGTTGCTCTAATGCAGCTCTTAAACCCTCCAGACCTTTCAGAAAGCTGCTGCAGCTGCTTATGCTGCAAATGTGACACAACCTTAGAGCTGGTGAGGGGAGAGCCAAGATTTCTACCTTGTTCTGTGCAGAGGTTACTGCTGCAATACCATCAAACTCAGCTCCAGAGCTCATGTCCAGCTGCATGGTATAAACACTTCCTCTGAGTGCTGCAGCCTCAAAGTAGTCTACAAGGCCAGAAGGCAGAGTCATGCTCTGTCTGAAGTCCAGGGCCCTGGGAAAGAGTGGCACAGAGCTCTTATTCTACTCGCACAGCATCTTTAGTGTAAGTAAAATGACTGCAGTATGTCATCTCTTGTGCTCATCCCCTTATACAGGGATGAATGTCACCTACAGTGACTCCTGGTCCAGCATTTGGTCCAGCAAGTGGAAATACCATAATCAATTAGGACAGCATTCCTCACATGGCTTTCAGCACAGCTTTTGTATGTTGTTTGCCATGGACTCAGTGTGAATGCACAAGGAGGTGTGTGAATCTCACCAGGGATGTCTTGGATATTCATCCTTTTTTAAGACCCAGAGTATCTTCATCTGGAATAATTAACTATCCCATATGTCAGAGGCTTGAGGTGAGGAGAAAGTTCTTCAAAGAAAGTGTAATTGGCCATGGAATGTGCTGCCCAGGGAGGTGGTGGAGTCACCATCCCTGGAGGTGTTCAAAAAAAGCTCGGATGTGGCACTTGGAGCCATGGTTTAGTTGTCAGGTGGCGTTAGGTAGTAGGTAGGACTTGATGATCTCTGAGGTCTTTTCCAACCTGGTTGATTCTGTGATTCTGTGATGTTGCACTGACTGTTTACAGTGTTTTGGAGAACAGAAAAAGCAGCTCTCTTTTACCTGCAAAGCACTCAAACAGCTGAGTGCTTTCACCAAATGGCAGAAGCCATAGTGCAGGGGACTCATGGTTTAGTTGGTTTTAGACCACAGTACTGAGGCTGCTTCTTGCATCAGCCCTTCTGCTCTTGTAATTTCAAAAGCTTCTGAAACATTTCAGAGGGTCTCAAGCACAGGGTGGGTCCTGCTTTTGTATCGTAGATCTCCACCCTTTACTACAAGCCTTTGATGTAAAATTTGAAACACCTTTGTGCATGTCATAGACTTTGAAATGACACTTACCCTGCAGTAACATCAGCTTTGCTGCCTGGTTTTCTTGCTGATAAATTATTTGGATAGGTTGAGGTGGAATGGTTTGAACCTGAATCTGCCAATGCAGTCCGTGCTTGTCCAAGGGAAGGGAGGACACAGTAGGCAGAAGGACTGGCAGTATCTGGTAGTCTTTCCATACCACAGCAGGTAGTAGTTGACAGGATTGATTGTCAGGCAGTGCATCTCAAAGGGTGCCAGCCAGCCCCCAGGTCGAGCAGTGAAATGTTTTGCATGTCTAGTACCCTTCTGCTACTCTGTCTCCAGCATTTCTGTGCTGGGTTACTGAGTCAGAGGCAGCTGAAAAGCAGTCCCAGTGATCTCAACTGGATTTCAGCTCTGTTCCCCAGGCCCTGCTTCCTTGAGAAGGATTTCACTGTATGTGCAGGAGCACATTATGGTGGGATTTACTTGCTTTTACTTCACCACTGGCATTACATCTGTCTGTAAGTAGTTCTTATCACTGAGGATAGCTCTTGCTTCAGCTGGTACAGCAGTTAAATACTCTCCAGAAGATGATAGGCATGCTCATTAATCCCAGGGCAGCAAGGCTCAAATCCTGGTTGCTTGTATGTTGGGACAAGCACATTCTTCATCCTCTTCCTCTGCTCTTCACCCTAAGTGCAGAACAGAGCAGGGCTCCAGCTCTGGAGTTGGGTACAAATATGCCTAGAAAGAAGAACAAAACCCAAGTCTGCCAGAGCTGTTTATGCACCTGCAGCAAAACTCTGGAACCAGGTAAAATTTCTGCATCTGTTGCTTAGCCTGGGAGCTAGCTGAACATGCTCTGAGAATAAGGTAAAAGGAACAAATCAAAAGGAGCCAGCATCCCTCTCAGCAAAAAGAGCTGAACTTGGCCCAGTGCTTTTGTCCACAGAATTTGGTTTCCATATCTCTTTTTGCAATTCAGTGTTCATTAGAGAACCTTTTATTAACCATTAGCATACTCTTAGGCTGTAAAAGTTACTGTAGGGTTAGGGTACTGTGGGACATGTGGGGCAGGATTTACCACTGAAATAATTCTATTTCCCATATATCCACCTTTATCTTGAACACTGCTAATGATGCTGACATAATGACCTCATTAGGTGATATCTCCCTAAGCATGAGTCATCCTGTTAATCATGTTTGCTCCTGCTATTTCAGTAATTCAGAAACAAAATAATAAATAATAATAGAAGAAAACCTTAAATCTGATCATAACTTCTATTAATCATCCCCAAAGTCGACCTGTTTGCAAAGTGAGACTAGCAAAGTGACTTTCTTGCCCCAGCAAGCTATGCTTTTTGTGTTTATTTTTAATTCCTTCAGAACACTAAGCTTTGGACTTGGCTGAGAGACAATTCCTCTTCTCACTCACAGAATTCCAGCTGCGTCTTGAGGACAAGGCCTGCAAAGCAGAGTAAGGCATGAAAAAAAAAAAAAAAAAGACAACATGGAAAGGCACTTTGCACTTTGATGAGAACTTGTTGGTATCTGGGGACCAGTCTTCATTTTTCAAAGATTGAAACATTCCTCAAAAATGTACCAGACATAAAGAACCACCAGAAAACAACATTGAATATCCCCAAACACTGTTGCTCCTGAAGGAGGCATTCTGATTTTTCTCTGATTTTATTAGCTGTTGCCTCTACTGATGGAATCGATTGAATCGTGACTTCAGGCAATGATCCCTCATCTCTCCAGTTCAGCAAGGAATATGGCAAGAGAGTAGATTCCCTACTATATGGCAAGAGAGTAGATTCTCTATTATTTCTATCAATAAATTTGAGTAATTAAGAATTTGGATGGGTTGAGCACTTTATTATTCTTTATTTACAGTCACTTTGTTTCCATTCTTGTACAATGCCATGTGGGAATAAGTCACTTCAGAGATCCTCATCTTTTTTTCTGTATTTTTCCGTAACTTTGTCCTAACAAAATGAAGAACAGTGCAAAGTTTACTTTTCTCAGCTGTTTCCCCTTCTAGAGCTTTCTGACCCCACAGTTACACATGCAGATACTCTTGAAACAAAACAGCACAACTAAACTCATGATCTGTGGGACTGTAGGATAACTCTCTCTGGAAGGGAGCTCAAGAAGTCTCCAGCCCAGCCTTCTACTCATGGCAGGGTGAGCCATGAAGTGAAAGCAGGTCCCTAAGGGCTTTTTCCAACTGGGTCTTGAAAACCTCCAGGGAAGGAGATTTTCTATCCTGGGCAGTCTGTGCCAGTGCCTGTGCCAGAATTAACAAAGCACCAGGCAGTTCTTGTGCCCTAGAGATGCTCTGATGTGGTGGCTTTAGAGCATCATCATACTAGAAGTGCGTGGTTGTTCCTGTACATCCCAGACATCAGGGGCAGCCTTGAGGTGTAACCAAGATCCTGATAGTCCCAGGCAGCCTCAAGAAGTTAGAAATGACAGAAAACCATTTTTGCTCCCAACAGCCTTCCCTGTCTTCAATCCAAGCCCTGTACCAGAACAGCGGAAGCAAAGGCAGTGCAAAAGGTCAGTTATCTTCCTTCCTCTACAGAATTCATTAAAATGTTGCTGTGTTGTCACAGATGCATGGATCAGCTCTGAGGAGAGAGCTCTGTACTGCAAGAGCCAAGGAAGTGGCACTAGATGTACAGAAAGCCAGAGAGTGAAGCCATGAGAAGTTTGAACAGAGCAGGAAGGGCAGGCAGGCAGATCCAGCAAGGATGCAGATGTAGCCACAGCTCTACCATTCCAAACACCTGGACTGGACAGATGAAATCAAAAGGAAAAGCTGAACCTGCCAACATCATCAGGACTGCTGCTTGAAAGCATGGCCCCTCTGCTCCTGCCTCCTGCAGCCTGCCCACAGCTGGACATCACAGCCCTGAGGGAGCAGAGTGGACCATGCCTCTCCCACCCTTGGTTGGGGCTGGCATTGCAGTCCTTTGGGTCTTCCTCACATCTCCAACAGGTTTGATTTAGGTCTCGGCCCTGCCATTTTGTTTCCTCTGGAAGCTCTGAGAGCAGTAATTAGAAACCCAGGGGCCTCTGAAAGTGTTTTTAACTAGGACAAAAGCCTGTCAATGACATGTATTATAACAACACTAAAGCATACAATATGTATGGTTGTTTTTCTCTAGAGTTTAGCACATTTGCTATTTGTAAAGCCCCTTGAATTTCTCCACAGACCTTCTAATGGATTTTCCTCCCTGAAAAAAAAAATGCACTCTTGCTCTTCTCCCAAAGTGAATCTCTTCAAATGCTGAAGTCCTTCTTCCAAATGTAATTCCTGTTCAGTAAAACTTCTGTATCACTCTGCTGTGGAGAATGGCAGTGTGGCTCTGTCCTCTCACCTTGAGGGTTTGCTTGGATGCCATTTAGTCAGAGAGTGCATGTCCAGGAGGACTTCAAGATCACCTTATACAACCTCTTATACACCACAGCCCTCTACATTTCACTGAGTTATCTCTGTCAGATTGTTGATTATGTGGCTTCCAAATGGACTAGTAAACCACCTCATTTTACAGAGTGAGTCCCTAGTTACCCTTGGACTAGCACTCCCAATTCACAATAAAGGGTGGAGATGTGAATAGCTCTGCAGGCACAAGGGACGTGGGTAGGATTCAGTCCTGAGGTAGGGAAACATGCTCCTAGACAAACAGAATGGTTATGTCTACTGTGTTGGTCCCCAAAATATTTCCCAATTTGTCAGTTAAAAAATGCCTCCAACCTGCTCCATGAACCCCTGTCCTGGTTTCAGCTGGGCTAGAGTTCATTTTCTTCCTAGTATCTGGTACAGTGCTGTGTTTTGGATTTAGGATGAGAATAATATTGGTAACCAATGGTTTAGTTGATGCTGGGCAGTGTTTACACTTAGCTTCTTATTCTGCCTCACCAGCAGGCAGGTTGGGGGTGCACAAGAAGCTGTGAGGAGACACAGCTGGGACAGCTGACCCCAACTGACCAAAGAAATGTTCTGTACTGTATGGGTCAATACATAAACTAAACAGAAAGTCCTGCTCTGGCAGGGGGGATGGACTTGATGATCTCCAGAGGTCCCTTCCAACCCCTCCCATCCTGTGATCCTGTGGTCCTGTGGCTGCAGGGGCTGCTGCTCAGAGCAGGCTGGGCACCAGTTGGTTACTGCTAAGCAATTGTTTTTCATTTGTACCACTTGTCTTTTCAGGGAGTTTAGTTCTCTCTCTTTTTCTTATTTTCCTTTTCATTACAACTGTTATTATTATTGTTATTATTATCCATTATTGCTTCAATTATTAAACTGCTCTTATCTCAACCCACAAATTTGCTCACTTCTCTGATTCTCTTCTCTGTCCTGCAGGAGCTGGGATCTGAGTGAGAGGCTGTGTGGGGCTCAGTTGTTAGCTGGGGTGAAACCATGGCAGCCCTCCAGGCAGAGAAGAGCCCTCCTTTGCAGCCTGGCCTTTCTGAGGTGTCAACTAGAGGAGTAGTGCCCCTTGCACATGGCAGGTGAAGGGGGCATGAGGGTTAGGGGTGATGTACGAGTGAGCCAAGTCTGCAAGTCTGATTTTTTTGGGGGTAAAAAGTACAGATAATCAAAGAAATAATGCAACATTAGATTGCCATATTCCTCCTGTTAGGAACTGCTCAACCCCTGTTTCTTCAGTCTGAAAAGGAATTGATTTGATTTTTCACATCTGTCTATCCTGTTTTCTGATGGCTGAAGAGGAACAGGTTGAGAAGGGTTATTGTTGTTTCACAGAGGAACAGGATTGTTTAGAAAACTTGTTATTTCTGGTCAGGTAGAGACACTTAAATCAGGGCAGGCTATAGGCAGACATTCAATTATGTAATGAGGAAGGAGAGGGAGCATGCAATAAACCAAATAAAAGTAATTATATTGTGGTTTATTGAAAAGAAGGAGCAGATAGAAAATGCATTTGGGCTGCACACAAATAGCATCACACGACTGTTACAAGTTCATTTCTCTTTTGCTAGCAGATGAGGGACTCCTTCCCACTTGCTTTTTTTGGTCCTGAATATCAGCAAGGGAAATAACAATCTGCCTCCCTGCAGCTTTCTGAGCTGATGAGCTGTTGTTGCCTTTTTTTTTTCCTCTTAGATTCAGCTTTCCTACCAATCTGAGATTTTGAAGTCTGCAAGTAACCTATGCTACAAGCAAAGAAGGAAAATTAATACACTTCTTAATTAACCTCTGCAGGATTCATTTATTATTTTTATGCAGATTACAGGAAGGACAAAGAGGTAAATGTCTGCAGCTGTCTAAGAGCTCCCACTGAATGCATGACTACTGCAAACTGCTGAAATGATAGCTGCAGCAATGAAATTTTGAAGAAGAGGCATGTGAGACAGGAGCTCTCCCCATCCTCCTCCAGAGAAACTGAGCTGTCCCAGATGTTCTGTTTCTGAACTGCCTGTGAACCTTGTACTATTGGAAGCTAAGGCATTCACAGGTTATTTATGGCACTTTTTATTGTGCCTTCATTGCTCAACCAAGGTGATGGAAATGAATAAATTCTATTTAATTTTACCTTCCTTGTCTTGTATAATTTGTCTTTTTTATATGGACTCAGCTGCTTGGTCTCAGGCTCCACTGGTATTGCAGTGTAATTCTCCCCTATTTTTGAGCAGCTGTGTGTAAATATTCCCCTACAAGAGCAAAAATCATGACAGTTCAATGGTATGCAACTAATGAGAAATATAAAATATTGCTATGGTGGATGTGAAAAATAGGGACTGGTACCCACACCCTTCCTCACTCCTTGTGTGATGAAGGTGGGGATCTCACCTTACTTGTGCCACAAGGGAGTGAGGAACCAGCAGCAGCAGCTCTGTCTGCATGCCTCCATGGTCTCCTCTTGTTTTGTTAGATGCAGAGTTGCTGTCCAGGAACAGTAGGTGGGTTGTGTGCTGCAGTTCCCCACAGCTATGTTGCCTCTCCACAGCTGTTCACCCACCAGTGTGCACGAACAAACACACTATGCTCAGATCCAGAACTGCTGACTTCTCATCTCCTAACAAGTTCACTTGTGTGGTGGGTTGAAAATTCCCCCCCAACATTAAATTTGCCAGACCAGCTCAGCTGGAAGCAAATGAAAGCTGTATTTACAAGCAAAACTACAATCTACAATGGAATGCAATGAATATGTACAAAATATGCAGGATTTACAATATTTATAGGTATTTACAATTAATAAACAGCACAAGGACCTCCCTGTTCAAAGACCAAGGGAGCTGAAACAGCTTCTCTCTCCCTGCCTCCTCCTTACCACACTGTACACAAGGGACAAGAGAAAGGAGCACAGAAAGTTGCTGTTAGACTTAGCCAAAACAATGCAGCCAAGGTCAAGCAGAAGCCAGTTAGTCTCTCCCAGCCCAAGGAAGTGAGGAGAGAGATTGTTTTGGGAACCAAATCTTGTGGTAGATATCTCTCCAATGGGATTGTTTAGAGTTATCATTATTTTCCTTTTTATACCCAATAGCGACTGCTTTCTGTTCAAGACCTGTGAAAAAATGCCAAAGTTTGTGTGTCTTTATTGACAGGAACTCAAAAGATGTGGTTCCCTCCAGACTCAGGTGGCCATGGAGAGGTGTCTTTGTCTTTGTTTTATTCATGGAGGACACTGGTGACAAAAAAGGTTGCGGCAGTTCAGCACCTTCAAGAACCTGGGTTTAAACTCATGTGACAATTTTGGAGAACCTAGACTTAAAACCAGACATGATGCTGGAAGGCAAAATACCTCTTCAGCACAAGAAGGAGTTATCAGACTAACCACTAGCATGTTCACCTGTTAACCAGGGGGATGAAATGTCTCACAAACATTACGTTTTCACAGTTTCACAAATTCTTATCTTTTAGTAAAACTAATCCAGTTGAGTGTTCCATGAATGAAGATGACAAAGGTGCCATAGCTGCATGTCAACACACTGAGAACCAGCTACAATGGGAGGTGAACATGTTTAGCACTGTGTTTGAAACCCAGCCAGGAGTGCTCAGACTGTGAGGGATACTGAGCCACAGGAATGGCACCTTGAGTAATTATTGAGATGCTAAAAAATGCTGTTCTCAATCAGTCACTACTGATTGTGTGATGCAGACAACTGCTGATAGTACTAAACAGAATACATCCAGGATAATTTTTCTTCCCAGTAATTTTGTCTAATCATGGGAAAAAAAAAAAAAACACAGCATGGCTAAGCTGCAACATCAAGTGTACAAAGCCACAGGATAGCATAATTCCTCATGTGCAGTGTGATGGTAAGAAAAAGTGAAAAGTAATTGGAAACAATCTTATTGGACACAGCAGAAGTTTGGCATCGTATTTACTATAGACCTGCTTGTGCAAGAAATCCATTCATCACAATGGCAGCAGGGCTGCCTGCACAGACCTACAGCTTCCTTCAGCACTGGTAAAACAGGAGATGCCAAATGAGGCTGTCCTGAGAACAGGAGCTTCCCACAGCCCTCTGTTTATCAGCAAATCCCAAACTGGACTTCAGGTATGCATTCATGTGGTTTAATCAGAAGGAATAAAGTTACACAAACACTGTTGTTCTGATCCACTCAGCTGTCAGATTAGTTTGGAATGGCCACTGAGCACCCAGAAGCAAACACATCTCTTATCTAAATCCTCTCATCCTGGCGCAGAGCCTGTTTCCAGAATATTTGCAGTTGTCATCCAGCCACAGCTTGGAGAAACAGCACGTTTAATGAAGGGCATGGAAATGTTACCAGACAGGTGCTAGAGGTCTATGGGACAGAGAGGAGTGTGTGAGCTGGGGGTGCTGTGGCTGTACCCACATTGTGATGGCACACAGCAGCAACTGCCACTGCCTGGCTTTGGGGGGATCTGTCCCTTCCACTTCCAAGAGCTGCCAGGGAAAATGAACCTCCTCTTCTCTCCACTTATGGAAACATGTGGTTGCCATGGGGGGGAATAGGAGAGAGAAGAATCTTTCAGGAGCATAATCCGATTCGAGTGAGGTTCAGCTCGTGCTGAAAACAGCTGGCTTTCTGCCCAGAATGGAGAATGAACTTTAGAGGATTTCGAGTGAGTGAGCCCCATCTTCAAAAGCATTCCTCTGGTAGAGCAACATGCTCCACTGGATCTCATCTGAAGATCTGTTAGACTGAGGCTGCTGAGGTACTCAGAGTAAACCGATGTATTAAAAATTAATATTGGCAAAAGGAATAGTTCTTATGAACAGACATTATTGGCCTGAAATCTAGTCATTAAAAAAAAAAAGGAAAAGTAATTTCAAGCATTGCATCCATTTGATTTCCCAGAGGGATACTACACAGCCTTGTAACCTGCTTTTTACACAACAGAATGGAAAAGATGAAATTTCAAGTTTACTTCACTTACAGGTCTTTGCAAAAGTATCAGGTAATAGGTTTGAGAAAGATGTGATCAGTTTCAAAGGTATGTGTATGTATATCCATATGGATGTATACATTTTACTTCCTCTGATCCTAAGTCATAGAATCATAGAATCATTATGGCTGGAAAAGATCTTTAAGATCCTTGAGTCCAACCGTTCTCTAACTCTACCAAGTCTGGTGTTAAACCATCTCCCTCAGCACCACATCTCTGCCTCTTAAACACCTCTAGGGATGGGGGATTCAACTACCTCCCCAGGGAGCCTGTTCCAGGGTTTGAGAACCCTTTCAGTGATGGGTTATAATTAAATATTTTTCTCTGTAGGGTAAGAAATATCAAACCCACGTTAATCTCATTTGTTTTCAGAGAGACTCCACGCCTGTAAAAGAAAATAACACAACAGTCTGGAGCAAGCCTGGCTCAGACATGAACTTGAAGTGCACTGTCCTTATGAAAGATGTATGGAGCTCTGAACTTCACAGCGAGTGCCATCCCTCCCGCAGACCCTGACATGCCTCTTGGGCAGTATAAGAGTGAAGGGTGCTCTTCAGAGGCACTTTTTATTTGCACCTTTCCCAAATCACTGCAGGCAAGCAGAGGTTCAGAGGACAAATGGACAGCAGCTTCCTAGGTGTGCACACAGAGGGAGGAAGTGTGATGTTTCGTGGCTGTAGTCAAGAGCCAAGTGCCAATTTCCTGCCAAAAACAAACAAACAAACAAACCACTACAAAAAGGCAACTAATCACCCAAAAAGAAAATTGTTGAGTGGTTAATGGGATGAAGTTTGGGGGCAAGCAAAATGCTCAGCTGCCCAGCTCCCACCTCGCCCCTCTGCCAGCCAGCCGGAGCTCAGCGGGCAGGGGACCTGACGGCGGCACCAGATCCGGGAGAAGGAGCCCCCACCCCAGGGCAGGACTCAACACCCCGGGGAGGGACCCCCGAGGGACTCCCCCTCCCGTGCCCTGCCGGGGCCGCCGCGATTCCCCCTCGGCTGCACAGGCCCCGCGGGCGCGAGGGAGCGCTGCCGCTGGCGCCCTCTGCTGGCTTCCGCCGCGCTCTGCCGGCGGCAACGCGTCGCGGAGGGGCGGCCGCCGCCGCACACGGCTCCTCCAAGGGGGTTTCGTTGCCGCTGCCGGAACGGGCCGGGTTGGGCTGCAGCGGCAACCGTGCGCTGGGCGGCGGCGAGCGGGGAACAAAGGGAGATAGAGGAAGCGGTGGCGGCGACGGTTCCGCCGGGGGGAGGCACCGGCTAGGCGCGGGGGGTGTGGAAGGAGGAGGAGGAGGGTCGCCCAACTGCTGCCACTTCGTCGACCGTGAGCGGCAAGTCGCTGGCGGCGGCAGCCCGCCCCTCGCTGCATGGCAGCCCAGTGAGGGAGGAGCGGGCGAGGGTCTGGCGCTGCCCGGAAGCCGAGGGAGCCAGCGCCGGCGGCAGCAGCGCCCGCCGCCCTCCCGCCGGGATGCTCCCCGCTCTCCGCTGAGGCGCAGTCCCGCCGCGATGCTCTCGCCCGAGCGCCACCACCACCACCGCCACCCGCCGCCGCCGCAGCCGCCGCCGCCGCCGCACCACCCGCCGCAGCCCAGCCATGTCGTGGCCACCATCGAGAACCTGCCGGCGGAGGGCGGCAGCGGCGGCGGCAGGAGCGGCATCTCCGTTCCCTCCTCCAGCGTGCGCCAGAGGATCAGGAAAGTGCTGAACAGGTGAGGCCAGGGGATGGAACGGGGCTCCAGCGGCACGGCAGAGCATACCGCGGCTTCCCGCCCTGCCGCTGCTCACCCTGGGGCTCGCAGGTCCCGGGGGCGGCTGTCGGGGCATCCCCCGGCCCGGCCCTCTCGGCGGGGTGGAGCAGGGCGGGGGACACAAAGGTTCCGGCAGGGAGGTTTGCTTGGCTTGCCTCCGATCGGCTCGGTTCGTCTGGGCTGGCAGCGCCTTTCCCCGCAGCAGCCGGGGGCAGGGGGCGGCGGCGCCAAGCCTCCCCCGGCCCATTGTTGCCTCCGAGGCGGCAGTGTGAGGTGCGGCTCCGGCCGCGGCTCCCTCCCCGCCAGGGCTAACGCCGGGACCAGCGCCGGGGCCAGCTCCGGTGCCGGTCACGCCTGCCCTGCCCGCAGGCACACACCCACAGCGGGATCCCAGCGCCTCCCGCCTTCTCCAGCTTTCCTGGCCCGTCGCGGAGCCCTGAAGGGGCGGTGGAGAGGAGGGAAGCGGCGTCCCCGCTGCCGCAGCCCGGCCGGTGCCCGTGGTGCCGCCGGGGAAGTTGGAGCGCAGCATCCGTGCGACGGGAGCGGCGGAGACGGGGCAGCCCCGCGGCGGGGGTCCATGGCAGCGGCCGGGTGGGACCCGATGCTCCCTGGTGCCCAGTGGCCCCGTGTGGGATTTTTGCCCGGTTTCCCACCAGCTCGCCTGGCCGGGGCTCCTCCGGCTGCAGCAGCGGGATGCTGCCGAGCTGCTCGGGCCGCCCGTGCGTGTGGCTCGGGATTGTCAGTGCAAAGACAGAACTGCAGCCTACTCGCGGTAAATCCTTGCACCGAACGCGCAGGAAAACACTGGAACCATCTTACTGAAGTCCTTCACGCTTTCCTCTTTGCCACTTGTTTCTTCTGCGCTGCATTTGACCAGGGCTAAGGTTTTTACAAGAAAACGATCTGTGCAGAGCCTCGCTGGTTGCGCTTCTCCAGACAGAGGCTCTGAGCTCCGGTATGAGAAGCCAACTGAAGTCATCACTTCTGCCTAATGACTTCTGCGTGCTGAACCGAGCAGTTGCAGCTTTGTGAGCAGCAATGGGATGGTGCCTACAGTGTCAGCTTTATTGTCCCCGCGTTAGTTCCACATACCTGTAACATGGATGAGCTGCTGAGAGAAACAGCTCTTCTCTATGGAGGCGCTAGGCACTGGTTTTGAAGAGGAAGGTCTCTGACCCAAGCTTTTAAGCACTAGGAAACTATAATTGTTACTATCTTTGTTACAAATACCTGAAGGTATTTAACTGCTTACAGATCATTGCTGTTATATGCAGTTAATTAACTGTTAGAATTCTAGGAGTATCCTCAAAAGCATCAGTTATTGTTATTCGAGCATGAGAAGTTGGAACGAGTAAGAGTTGCTTCAGCTCAAACTCAATTACACATTTTCTTGCACATGTGCACTTGAGACTCTCAGTTCCTCAACTCCACCATTTCTGTCATCTTAGGTGTCCTGTGCTTGCAAAATCCAGCTCTCCTTCTGCTTGGTCATCCTTAGCTGGGTGTCAGTCCTGAAATAAGACAGTAGAGTAACCAAGTTTTCTCAGGGGCAGCAGGAGACATATGGAGGTGTGGTGAGGGGATCCGATAGAAAAGCAATAAGTACTCCTCCTCAAGGGTGGTAATAGTGACCTCTGGGGAGCCAAGGAGTTGACCGTGGTTGTCATAGCTAGGAGTTTTTTTTCTGAAAGGAAAAAGAGATAGAAATTGAGTCTAGTGACCAAAATTCAGATCCCTGTTCTGATTCACAAGCTCTGGAAATGAGATCTTCCACCACTCAAGAGGAGTATCCTAATGAACAGGAGCCTGTGTAATTTTTGGTGAACATAGTCTTTTCTCCTCAAAAATGAAGTGATAGTAATTTTTTTCCAAATTCCTGTGATTTATGGAGAGGGAGAAGACTCTGACTGGGGTGTTTTAAGGTGGCCTTTGTGTAGGAGAATCTTCCCAAAGCCTGTAGCAAGGGAAATTTTGCCTGAGTTAGGTTTCCTTCAACTTTACATGAGAACTGAAGACTCAGCCCGTGTAACATCATGGCTTTCATGCAATATTTCTGTTGATACAGTGAAATGAATCCTGGCACAACGTTTATGTTTGTGTCTTCTGTGGAAACAATAGCATGCAAATGTGTGAGGGAAAGGAAGAAATATACATGCCATGTCCCTAGAGAGGTAGGAGTGCAGAACAAACCAAGCACTGGCTTCTTTCAGTGGGAAAGGGCAGTGCTTTCTCCATGCTGTCTGTACTTTATGTGCACCATTTCCTTGAGACTCACTTGTGAAAGGTTCCTGATTGACTCATTGAGCTGAACTTACATGCTTCTGTTTTCTGCTAGACAAATTTGGAGCTCCTCAGGCAGGTGAACAAAATAAAAAGATTGACAACAAAATAAAAAGATTGACAACAAAATAAAAAGATTGCCAGAAACCTGCTTGTAGCTGGTAGACTCATATAATGGTTTGGGTCAGAAAGGACTTTCAAAGGTCGTCTTGTCTCCTCTCCCTGCAATGAGCAGAGACATCTTTAACTAGATCAGGTTGCTCAGAGCCCTGTCCAACCTGACCTTCAGTGTTTCCAGGGCAGGGTACCACCTGCCACCTCTGGGAAACCTGTTCCAGTGTCTCACCAGTCTCATAATAAGAAAAATTTCTTTCTTATCTCTAGTTTGAATCTACTCTCTTTTAGTTGAAAACCATTACCCCTTGTCCTGTCACTACAGGCCCTACTAGAAAGTCTGTCCCCAGGGTGGGGGCAGAGTCTGGTATGTTAAAGGAGGAAACAGGAAAGCAGAAGAATGATGATAGACACTGACAGGAGCTGAGCACTATTTCTGTCTTGCTTTATGTGTGGTAGGTTGGTCACCAGGCACTTGGTGATTCCTGAATTGCTTCTCTTGAAGGCTTCTCTTAAAATTGCTTTACGAGCTCTGGAAACTTATTTTATCACCACCTTCCCACACCTCCTGCCTAGCCACTCAGTAGATCCCGAGGTAATAGAGAAACTCTGTAACACCCTCTCCAGGGTGTTAGAGAGAAAACGCTGAAATCAGAGCTGGTTGACTGTAAAGGTGATCACAGTAAATATTGCAGTCTGTGAAAAAGTTTGTCATAACAGAAAACCAAAGTAAACCACGAAACTGAAGGATCAGAATCAAGGGGGGCTGGAGTTGCTCAGTGAAATTGTGGGGCTGACTGGAACAGTTTGGGTATAAATTCTGAGCTGCCAGGCATTGTGAACAGGATCTGTGGCAACAGGAACAAGCTTCCTGTTGTCTTTGAAGTCTGAAGAGGAGGACTTTGAACTGCTGTTGCATTAAGGGGAAACATGGTGAATACATACAGCAAATACATTGCTGGACCTGTGACTCACACCCGTGGTCCATGGATCCCAGTTGCAGGGCCCTGCCTGGTACCTTCTGCAGGTACCTTCCTTGTGACATTTGCTGAGCAGGTATCCCTGTCTGACCCTGCCTTGCTATACTGCAGGGGAGAGAAAAAAAGATGTCGGCTGCTTGATTGCTTGCTTGCTTCCCCACAGCCTCTGCAAAGTCAAAATTGGACTCCACCAACTCTGTCTGCTTGTAGAGGACCGCTTAATAAGCAGTGACTCACCTGCTCCCTGTTGCCTCCCACCTATAGTGGGAAGCAGGGAAAAAAGGAGAAATCATGCAGTTGGAGTTCTTTGGAGTTCCGTGGCTCTCCATGCCTCTGTTCTGCCACCTGCATATTTCAGAGACACCTGCTGGTAGGTCTGAACCTGCTCTCTCTGGCTGTGTCACAGCACAGAGAGGTGGCTTGACTCTCTTCCTTGTACTCCCTGAGTGACCTGAAGCATCAAGGGCAGAGAATCATCTACCAAATGTTGTCTGTGGTTCCTGAAGCTTTTTGAAATAATTTACAGGTGGATCTCATGTTGGGAAGGCTGGAAGACCTCTTAGAAGAACTAGGCAGAGAGTAAACATGGCTGAAACACTGGAGGAGCAGATTGTCAGGTGATGTCTGTGGAGGATGCAAGTTATTTACGTAAATGAAAGCAAATAAATGAGGTACCCCTTTGTACATGGACATTATCTCTGCAGTCCTAGGCACTAGGACAAGGAAAATGAAGTTTCTGCAAGGAAAATGAGTTAATATCTTTAGGTACTAGTTGGCAAAGTGGTTTTACCCAAGTAATGAGATTACTCCGGGAAGCAAAGAATGCCATAGCTGTGTCAGTGAGCTCAGGTCTCCAAAGTGATCTTTAAGATCCTGCTATTGTATTGCTTTCCTTGGTGAGGACTTTTTGTTTTAGAAAGCTGGGTGGCACATTCATTGTTCTGGGTTTACCCACTTCTGTCTTTCAGTATTTTCTTAAGGAATACTTGCTACACAATCTAGCTGTGCCTTGCCTTGCTTTTTAAAGTTCATTTGCCTTTTCTTGCTCTCTGTTATGCCTCTTGGAATTTTTCACAAGTTTCCTAAAAATCATATCAGAATATTAGAGGCATGATCACAGGATCACAGGATGTTAGGGGTTGGAAGGGACCTCTGGAGATCTTCAAGTTCAACCCCACCTGCCAGAGTAGGACCACAGAATCCAGCACAGGTGGCACAGGAACACATCCAGACAACGTTTGAAAGTCTCCAGAGAAGGAGACTCCACAACCTCTCTGGGCAGCCTGTTCCAGTGCTCTGGAACCCTTACAGTAAAGTTCTTCCTTGTGTTGAGGTGGAACTTCCTGTGCTATAGTTTACATCCACTGCCCCTTGTCCTGTCCCAGGGCACATGGAGTAATTTCAGACTCACTCAGACCCATGCCATCTTTTACAGAGCTTTGTAGTTACGTTCTCTGCATAAGTGAATTGCAAAAGCTTTTGCTGAAGCAATGTTGAGGCCCTTTCCACTTTGCTCACTTATTCACTTTATCAGATTAATTTTAGCCTTGTGCATAAAGCCAGTGTATAGCCTAATTACCATAATTAATTAATGGTCTTTCTGAGGAAAAAGAATTAAAAATAATATTGCTAATAAGTATAATTTCATTAAACGAGGCAGTGATTTATTGAGCAAAATTCTATAAAGAAAAGCAATTTGAATTCTGCTTGGCAGAAAGCCTGGCTGTTTAGGTGTAGCCTCAATAAAACTTTTGCCTTTTTAGTATTTTACAGGCCCAACTCATCCCTGGTAATGGAATTAAGAAAGAATTTGGACCACTACCTGACTTAACTTTGAACTTGAACCATGTGTCAAGGCTGCTAATTCTTTAGAGATGAGAGCTGTTTAAATGACACCTCAAGTATCAAAAGCTATAACCCACTCTTTTTTTTAACTTTTTTTTTTTTTAACCTAGTAACACAGGCAGAGGGAGTTTATGTACTAAAAAGAACTTGAAACTGAATAATAATGAAATCGAGGCCACATATTTCATTGCCCCAAAGCAATAACATCTTTCAGCTGACTGATAGGAGAGGCAAACAAACCAAATAATTTATGGCATTTTTCCTGTATGAAAAGCAAGTCAAGGATCAAACATATCATTTGTGAAATCCCAAAAAAAAAAAAAAAAAAAAAGAAGAGTTGAGGATTCATAACCTTCAGTTGCTTCACTTTCTTCTTCAGAACAAAGGGATTGGATTCCTTTGGGATTTTTATTCTTTAAAAGTACAAATACCTTCTCAAAGTCCACCCAGAATAACAGTGACTGTAGAAGAATGAGTCTGAGCCCAATTCAGGTAGCTGTAGCTTTCAGATAGAAATATTTATGCCATTCTGAGTCAAAGAAAAATAGTTCAGAGTGTAGAGAAAGCAACTGCTCTGTCTTTCTTGTACCTGCTGGTAGTATTTTTTTGGTTGTGGAAATGTGAAGGTCATATCTGCCTGTGAGAAAGCATCCTGGTAGAGGATATAGAAATGAACTGATGAAAAATTTGCCTCTGTTTTCTTTTCACATTAGTTTACTTGTAATTGACATTTTAAAAGCAAGTGGCTTCTGCAAATCAGCTACATTCCCAATAAATGGGGTGCATAAGGGAAATACTTGTAAAATGGGACAAAAAGATCATAGAATCAACAAGGTTGGAAAAGACCTCAGAGATCATCAAGTCCAACCTATCACCCAGCACCTCATGACTAACTAAACCCTGGCTTCAAGTGCCACGTCCAGTCCTTTTTTGAACACCCCCAGGGTCGGTGATTCCACCACCTCCCTGGGCAGCACATTCCAATGGCCAACCACTCTCTCTGTGAAGAACTTTCTCCTCACCTCCAGCCTAAACTTCCCCTGGCACAGCTTGAGATTTTGTCCTCTTGTTCTGGTTCTGGTTGCCTGGGAGAAGAGACCAACTCCCATCTGTCTACAACCTCCTTTCAGGTAGTTGTAGAGAGCAAAAAGGTCATCCCTGAGCCTCCTCTTCTCCAGGCTAAACAACCCCAGCTCCCTCAGCCCGCTTTTCCCCTTCTCCTCCAAACAACTTCTTTCAGTGCACACTTATTGGCATGCCTTAGGAATGCTTTGATTTAGGGGTGGAAGTGAGTTAAAGTACATAAAGCATCCACACTGCTGCTGGGAGTTTGTCCAGGTGTGGTTTCAAAGCATCAGAACATGGTTTCCTAACATGTTTTGGTGTCAGTGCTGGAAATCTTTGTCTCCCTTGTCTTGTTTTTGCTCCTGAGGATTTGCACCCTAGGAGATACAAACCCTGTTGGTCCTTTTCTGAAACAGGAATTGTATGGAGTGATTTGCTATGGTAAGTGCAGGGTAATCTAAACCCAGCATCCCACACACTGACTGGGGAAAGACTTTTCCCTAGGAGGGGCAGTTTGGGAAGGACAAATATCTGGGTGTCTTCTGTCTACCTATGACATTCAGATGGCTGGTATTAACTGGGTGCCTGTCTCTGAGTGGGAATTTTTGACACTGGCTGTGCTGTGAGCTTTGGGAAGGGGTTGCTGCCTCTTGAACTAAGGGGGTTTCAAAGGAGCAGCATCGTAAATGGCTCCATAGAGAAAGCTGGAGGAATGGACAGAGTGGCTCTTATGGGATGGACAGAGCAGCTTTAATGTGCTAATGAGGGGAAGGCCAGATGCCAGCAACGATCAGAGGAGTTCTTTGTGGCTCTGTCTCTTTGGGGATGGCTGGAGTCTCTGTCCTTATCGCTGTTGTTTCTGCAGGCAGAGGGAAACACTGGGGCTATTAGTGAGGTGTTCCCTTCCTTTAAGTCAGCAGATAGGCTTACAGCTCAGCACTTGAATACAGATTAGGGCTAATTACCAGGAAAGCTTAGGAAAAAGAACTTGTTGAAGAAGATCGACTTAAAAATACTATAAAAAAAACCCTCAAACCATCAGAGAACTCAGCTGAAATCACCTGTTGCAAGAACAGCTGGATGGGGACTCGTAAATTGCTATGACTGTAAAGTGTGTAAGTATTGGTGGTTGTGAAATTCATGTTGTGAACCACCTAATCTACCTGTCTCTGCTTATTTATGTCTGTCACCCATCTCTCTGGGATTCTTACTGAAAACATGGCAGTTTTGAAGCTTGGTTTTCAGCTTTCTCTGACTTGGTTTCTCCCGTGATTTAAGAAAGCCTGCCTTTAATACATAGTCGTTCTCTGTCATTGCTCTGAGAGACACCAGATGATTGAGGCAGCAGGTTTGACTCCCCTGCATCACATTCTCCTCCCTGCAGCTGAACTAAAGAGCAAGAGATCTGAGGAGAGAGCATCCCCACAGCCTGGTCCTGCTTGGTCAGAGCACTTCTGCAGCAGTACTTTGCTGTACTTCTGCAGGGAGCGTGCCTGCATTTTGGGATGTGCTATCCAAATAATTACCTAGATGGGATGGATGTGACCCTTGATCTCACCAGAAAGGCCTGTTCACAAATGACACCATTTGTGTGTGCAGGTGCCAGTAAAAAATAGTGATACTGACTAGGCCAGCTTTCTGTTTGTAGCCACTGCAGTCATTTTGACCTCTAGTTTCAGTTTTCCCTTGGTGTGATGGTCAGTTCATTCCTTACACTGTTTTTGACTTGTGGGGATGTGGGGGACTGTGGTCCACCTTCAGAAGACTGACTTGTGGTGGCTTCTATGAGCACAGGAGCCAGATAGTGAATCTTCTCTTTTGTCCTGTCAGAAAATGTAGATGACTCAAAACATTGGCAAGAAGGATTGAATTTTCTCAAGACTGCATGTTCAGCAAGATTTCTTACACCCAGACTAGATTTTTTTTTTTTTATAGAGTGAATAAGACTTCATGGTAATCTGGTGGTGGGACTGCTTATGCAGGAGACCAGATTTTACTCTGCTTTGCTGCATCCCTGGTGGCTGCTGCGAACACATGGAGTGTGAGGTTCCCTTGAGATGAAGAACCTCAAAAGGTCATGGTTTTGTCCTGATGAAACATGGGAAAAGTTTGGAAAATTAAAAGTTTGAAACTAGAAGATGCTTTTTTTCTTTTTTTTTTTTGCTCAGCTCATCTCCCAAGGCATTTCAGGATTCAAGATGTTCATTTACAAAAGCACACTATGCTTGAAACAGATTGCTGTGTCCCTAATGCAGATAAATGAGGTAATTTCTGTCCAGTAGCAAGCCCATAATTAATACCTCCCAAGCCCTAGTGTTAATTGCAACCTGTAAGCCAGTATTAGCTGATGACAGACCAAATAAAAAATTGGAAACATTTATAGTGATGGCCATTAGTTTACCTAGCCCTCTCTGGTGTTTATTTGTCAAAGAAATCATTGCATGTGAGTCCAGAAGCCTGCTGGCTCCTCTGGCTGTTGTTGGGCTCCACTAGTTTTAACATGGTGCTGTCTTCCATGCCACATTCTTTCTCATTACTTTTCTCATCTGGCAAGTGTTTTGATGTGACCTGACCCTTTCTGCTTTCTGTGGAACCCATCAAATGGAAAATGAGTTAAGAGAGGACTACATTTCCCCCCCATTTGATGACATGGAGAGGAACCCACCTGCAGCATGAGAGGGAGATGCCAGTCTGTTCTTGCTCTGATATATCTTCATCAACCTCACTGAAGAGGAAGAGAGTTCTGCAGCTCCACTCCTTGATCTTTCCAGCCTAGTAACTAAACCACTGATCCTTAATTAGCCTTGGGGCTGCTAGCTCATACCCTTGCAGTGGAAGAAGGACCTTGAGGGAGATGGGCTGAATGAGAGTGGTGGCTATGAGGTAGAAGCTGGGGACTTCTCTCTGCCTTTATTTGAAAAGAGAAGGCAAATACCTAACTCTTCCAGAGGCCTGAAGTAAGACACTGACAGGGGTATGGCATAAGCTGTACTTTGTCCTGTGCTATCTGTTTTTTTACCAAGATTTGGATCTTTGGCTAGCCAGGGGACTCTGTGGCTGCCCCAGGGTGCTGTAATCTTCTGTGTGGATCTTTGCTTTTCTCCTGCTATGATGATTAGAAGAATACTGGAAAATACTTAATAAAATTAGCTTGTGGTTATTCTAATTTCAAATATTTTATGGAGTTGAAATAGCTTTGTGTTTTCAGTGCTTTCTGCAGCCTGATTTTGAGCCATTTACCTTCTGAAATGTCTTCTTAGGAGCTGAGCACCATAATGAAACTGAATAAGTGCTGCTTTTCCCTTGCTCCTTTCCTTTTCTCTCTCTGCTGCTGCTCCAGACATGAAATGCTTTTGATTATGGCTTTTTAACTCCCTGCTGCCAGTATATTGAGTTCTGTGGGGACTGTCCTGGTTAGATTGAAAGTGGGGAAGGACAGCAAATAGCAACAAGGTTGGGAAGAGTTGAGCAGTGAGCTGGAAAATATTTTAATGGGTATGGGATTTGATACCTGAAGGAAATAAAGCTTCAATATTATAGATATAATTTTCATCAGGCTGAGTATGAGGATTAAGTACTGCCAGGCAGAAAAAAATTCCCAGCTTCATCTAACTTGGTGGGTAAAAATCCAGCACCCAAATTCATGTGAGCAGGCTGAAGTGCTTTCTTTTCCTGTGTCATCCACCTTTGAGTAACCTGCTCTAGTGGAAGGTGTCCCTGCCCATGGCTGGAACTCGATGATCTCTAAAGTCCCTCCCAACCCAAACCACTCTATGATATGCATGGGTAACTTCCAGTCAGGTTTTGGATACCTGACCCTGCTGTAGGGTGCCTGATGTGCTGAGGGGGATGCTTAGTAGAGACATGACTGTTTTTCTTGACTTTAGGGGTCATATTCTGGACTTTAGGGATCATCTTTACTGTAAGGGTCACAGAGCACTGGAACAGGCTCCCCAGAGCCTGGTGTGGAGTCTCCTTCTCTGGAGACTTTCAAGACCTGTCTGGATGTGTTCCTGTGTGACCTGTGCTAGATTCTTTGATCCTGCTGTGGCAGGGGGGTTGGATTCAAAGATCTCCAGAGGTCCCTTCCAACCTCTAACATCCTTTGATCCTGTGATATTTGCAGAAATGCAGCCTGGCTTATTCCAGAGCAGACAACATCTGTGTGCAGCCTTGGAGATTTCACTCTTTTGCCTCTTCATGTTCTTCTACCAAAGCTGCTTTGCTTTGATTTAGTACTCACCAGCATTTATTTTGGGTCCAGTTGGTGCTTTTTTTGGGTCTGGTTAGTGATGGGGGAATCATGTCTTTGAGGAGGCTCAGGAGACCAGGACATGTGGAGGACTTCATCTAGAAGCACAGGGGCAAGGTGTTGTGATGGTTGCTATACAGGTATGAAGGAACTGCTTACTGCCATTGAAAAGGAGAATTCCAGGTTTTCTCTCATTTGAACAAAAAAGGTGACATCAGAACAACCACGAAGTAGCAGAAATGCACTCAAGGAGTGAGGCAAAGTGGTGAGGGCAAGATGCAGTGCCATGGGGTGGCTGGAGAGTTGCTAGAAGTGGGAGAATTATGTTGCATCTGTATTAACCAAGCAAAATCTCTGTGACTCGGGGTCTCTTTTGCTCTAAATAGCTTACTTGAGATTTAGTCACCAAACAATTCCCTGATAATTCACAGTTATTGGGTGCCTGTGTCTCTCTATGTGTGTAAGCATGTGAGATCTCTCAGGATGGAGTACAAGTTGCCCAAATTTAATGTCTCATTATAAATAAATAAATTCTATCACATTCTAACTCGTAGAAGAATTTCTGTTAAATTTGGTGTCTGAGACTGTTCATACATATTGATTTGGTAGGTATTGCCATGTTAATGGAACCCATTATTACTCAGCTAGATTAATTTATTAGATTTATTTCTACACTTTTACAACCCATGGATGTATTGAGACATGAGCCCACAGGATCAATACCAATTTCTTTTCTCATTTATGAATGGTCCCACTAACATTCCAAAATGCTGTTACACTTGAGAGTATTTCGCTGCAATTTACTTTGATGCACACACTCCAAGAGTTTTAAATTAGTCTTTTTTTTTTCTTTGTCCTTTAATGATCATTTTTTTCCATGTATGTAGGCTCTGGTTGAGCAAAGTGCCATACATCAAGCATCAAACTTGTCATAACCATGCTCTAGTCAATGGGACTAGTGAGCAAGGTAGGTGTTTGCAAGATGAGGCCTTGTGTCGGTGTGAGCTGAAATTCCCCCCCCACCAACAATAACCAGGCTAGCTCAGTCTGGAAGCAAATGAAAAGCTGTATTTACAAGCAGAGTCTAAAATCTACAATGAAATGCAATGAATATGTACAGATATACAAAATTCACGACATTCACAAATATATACAATCAACAGAAAAGCACAACCGATCTCCCTTTGCTTCCCCCCAAGGGGACCCTCCCAAAGGGGCCTCTCTCTCCCAGGAGCTTCCCCCCAGACCCCCCTGGACAGAGAAGCAGAGTTAGTTAAGCAGAAAGTTGTTAACTTAGCTGCCAAGGTCAGTGTGTTATCTTCAGCCAGAAGAGAAGAAGAAACAGCAGCCAGACAGCCCAGCAACTGCCCCCACTGCCGAACGCAGAATGTGCAGAGTGCCTACTTTGTTTTGGGTAATAGTTCTTAAACATTTCTATCTATCCAATGGAAGTGTTTAGAACAATCGTTATTTTGCTTTCTTACACCCAGTAGTGACTTATTTACATTCTTTCACTTTCTCTGTTCTGAACTTTGCAAGGAAAAATTAAAAAGACAGTTTCAAACCATCACAGGCCTCTCAGAGCAGACCTGATCTTTGAGATGCCTTTTGGCTGCTGCTCTGTGTTGCAGGCCCAAAGCAGGAGAGGGAACAAAAGGTACAAATGAAAGTTACAATGAAGTTGGCTGCCAATCAGATTATCTTTGCATATTCTCCTTTGAGCAGCAACCATGCATGCCTTCATTGTTCAGAAACAGCAGGATTTGACTGAGGAGCAGTAGCAAAGACCAGCTGATGTGGGGCTTCTTTGCTTGCTTCCAGAACATGAACATTAGACAAGACTTACTGAAGGCTTACAGTGGGAAGTGAGGGAGGCAGGGGCCAGAGCAAGAATGAGGCAAGAAAGCTCTTTGGTCACCTCTGCCCACACTGCCAGCTGAAGACTGGTTGTACACCAGTGCTGATGACAGCAGTCCTAACACCATCATTTCTGTTCCCATTGCAGCACCAGTGGTGCTAGGAGAAACCATCTTCCTTCTTTTGTATGGACCAGAAATATTCTGTAAGAGAACTGTGGAGACCAGCTGACCTCATCCCAGCCTTTAAATCCAATCCAAAGCAGCTCACCAAATGGTTCTGTGGAGAAATCTCCAGCTGTTGCAAGTGCACAGAGACAATGTTTCATCCAGTGGTCTGTAAGCTGAAGCTCCTTAAAGGTGACTGGTTCCCAGCCAGCCTTTCTCCATCGTTTTCCAGTAAAAGTTGCTGTATCCACTCAGTGTCCTGCTCATCATTGTGGTCTGTACTTAACTGTAGGTGCCACTTGTGCAGCACCACAGTTGCTGAGTGTTAGAAGCTCAAGCCTGATAAACCAAAACCAGTGAGCATAAAAAAAAAAAAAAATAGCAGTCAGGTGATAAAGGGAAACTGGAGGAGAAAAAGACCCCACCTCCAAACCCATCATATGTAAGAATGATGCAGAAGTAGGCATCTGAGTTGGAAAGGGGGGGACATGCCCTGTGAATACTGCCTGCCTGATTCAGTCATGGGGTTTGGAACCAGTGCCAGAGCATGATGTCATCTTGACTGTGCTTGACTAAAAGTGACAGGAGAGCTGGTGAACAAATGCAGCTCTGTGAATCTGTTGCAGTGAAGGCCAGGTAGAGGGGCTTCAGCCTCTTTTATTTTCAGAAGCTTGTATTGCTTCTCTTGAGGGGCAATATGGTGATTTAAAGGACTTGTGAAGAAGTTATATACAGCAGCTCCTGATTTACAGTCCAGGATTAGACACCAATTGGTTTTTCAGCCTTGGGCAAATCTCTCAACCTCCCTGGGTCAGGTTGAGCACCTGTAAAATGGGGATAATTAAGCTTAACTACATGGAAGAGTTGTTGATTAGTTAATGCTTGTAAAATGCTGTAGAGTGCCATAAAATACCATGTTGTACTCAGAAGCATCTGGTCTGCAGTTACTGTAGTGCTTCTCTGAAACTTTATGGGCAACTGCTTGCCAGGAAGCAAACTGACTAATGTGTGCAGCACAGGTGGGGTCTGGGAGGGGAGGGGGTGGCATCTTCTCAAAGACATCTCACATCCCAGGTACCTACTGTCAGCATATAAGAACAGGTTTCCCAAGAGCCTGTGCAGTGGCACAGCACTGACTGGTGTCAGAGGAGGATGGAATTGCAGAGGGGCACTCTGGCAGCTGGCAGAGGAGCTCCCTGTTCCACATCCAGCTGCTAGTTCTTATTCTTTTCTCTGTCCCCAGCTTTGTTCCCGTTTGTTGTGCTGGTGGAGCTGTTTGACTGCTGTCAGACAGAACAAGGTTGGTGGATTGATCCAGATGGGGAACAAAAAAGTGGGAAAGGTTTCTGTTGTTGTTGGTTTGTATTTCCAGATGGATCTTCTCTCCAGTGTAATTTATCACAGTGCTGCAAACACATGGACTAGCACAGTGAAGAGGCTGGTACATGGGTGAGAACAAGTGTCTGGAGAGCAGGAAGTCTGGGACTGCTGGAGCTTTCTTGACACTGCAGATGATGCCATGAATTGCTTTACCTAAACACAAAAGATATCACAGGGGATTGAAGTTGTTTTAGTGAGCTACCCTCTCCTCCTGCCTCCTAAGACACATGCCATTGGAGATGTGGCAAGGTAAAGAGAGAGCTTTGGTGAAGAGCTGAGCCTGGCTGAAGCTTACCATGCTGTATGAGAAACTGCTAACATGGGTCAAGGAGCTAAAGATGTGCTAGAGATGAGCCTGTAGTAATTTCTGAGGTTTGCATCTTGATGCTATTATTTGCAGTAGTTATGATGTGAATATACAGCACTATGTAACCAATGCACATGCACACAGAGAGATTGATTTGGTTTAATAGGAGAGTCAGAAACAACAACAAAAAGCTGCTGGTGGTGTGAGGAATCCACTTCCTAATCAGCCTCTCCAGAATTCATATCTAGAAGTTGTTAGGAGAGAGTAGTGATTTAGCAGATGTGAAGATTCCCCCTCTCAGCCATTGCCATTTCACAGAACTGGGGGAGATAAATGTGAGTTAAGGCTGAGGAATGAGTTTGTTCTTAAGTCACAGTTTCACAAGCTGTCAAAAGGAGGTCTCACTTCTGTCTCTCCCTTGCACCTGGCCAAATGACTCCTTCTGCTTTTGCTAAGCCAGATCTGGTACCTGTCATGTCTCATAGTCAGCTCACTAAAATAGCAGAGAATTAACCTGGCTGGAAAAGGTGGCTGTTGTTGCTGGGTCTTTAGCTAACTTCTGATCAAACTGATGTCTAGACTGGAGGAAAGGAAGGAGCCTGTGAGCAGGGACAGGGAGGAGCAGAGGACATGGAGAAAAGAGGGACTGGCCATTTTCATAAACACATTGATGGTGATGTACTGAAAGAGGTGGGGCATCTGTTTGCTATGAAAAACCTGTGCTATGAGTAAAGAAAATACAATAGCAGTGCAGGAAAAAGTGGTTCTTAAGATTAATTCCTACATGGATCCCAGAATACGTCATACCCGCAGTGCCCAAAGCTTCCCTTTTCTCCTCTACTCATATCAGCCTCCCTCCAAAGCCAGGGCAGCACCACAGTTGCAAGTTTCCTGTCAAGGAAGGGGGAGCATGGGCAGAATCCCCCATCACCAGTGAAGAGGGTCTATTATCCAGGATTAATTGCACCCAGACAATGCAGCCCCTCGAGAAGCCTGTGACCCTTTTGAGCTGCGTGTGTGGGTAAGAGGGCACACTGCAGTCCCTGTATCCCAGCCCAGTGCCTCTGGTGCGATGCCCTGGTTGCCATAGCAATTAATCGTCGCTTTTAAGGGCTGGTGTCGACTACAAATCCCTGTAAATTGCCCAGGACACTAGTTAAAGCTGCTCCTTAGGCGCCTTTCTATTTGATTTTTACCTCAAAATAGGGGATGGAGAGGGCTTTTTATTTTCCTACTTGTGAAAAAAGGAAAAAAAAAGCCCGACTACCTTGGGATAGGCTGTTGTACTGGCTTTCACCTTTGTGGGCTTGCTGAGACGTGGGGAACTTCTATGAAGAACAAGTATCAAAACAGACGGGGATGTGGTGGCTTCCAGCTCTGTGCTTGTATCTTCATGTGAGCAGCAGATCCTGCGTGCCTGGGAGAGGTAACAAGCACAGGCTTTGAGAGGTCTGTGTGGATTTCTGCTCTGTTCTGGGAGAGTTTACAGCACTGAATGTGTATGGCTTCGGTTTTTCTTTGTGCCTTAAAGAAGAGCAACTGGGAATGACTGTGCTGTTTGTGTTAATTTATGTAAGCAGGATGGAAATGAAAAGCAGCTACAAGATGACTGTTCTCTATATCTGTCTGTTTGCATGTGTAATGGGAGAGAAATAGAAGGTGGTTGTTATGTCATTATTCCAGAAACATGAGCAGTGGTGAATACATAGAGCCATAGAAGGGACCTTAAAGATCATCTGGTTCCAACCCATCTGTCATGGGCAGGAACACCAAATTCTTCTTTAAAGTCTTCTGGGTTAAAGCCCCATTCATTTGAAAGACAGCCTTAATTTCCTCTGTATGTTATTAGAATGGTTGGGAAATCTGTCTAGAAGTTGCAGGAGTTGTTTTCTTTTGTTTTGTTTCCTTCCTTGGAGGCATTTAAGTCTTTGTTAACCTTTAATACTGCTTCTCAGGAAAAAAAAAAAAAAAAAAAGAAACAATACCAAAACCCATGAAGGGAAACAAGTTTAAAAGGATAAGTTATCAAATGCACAATATTCTCTCTTAGCCTTAAACAAAGGCATGGGTACAATTCAGCACAGTCTCTTAATGAATGTCACCTTGACACATACACATTGGTATACACAGCATCTCTGTGTGGAAACTTGTAATTGCTTCTGCTGGAGACAGTGGGTAAAGGTGTTGGCATTCTTTGCTATGCTAGATCAGAGCCAAACCTTGTGACAAAATAGGTTTTTACCAGTAACATTAATAGCTGTTCACACTCAATGCCTGCTATATATCTTGGCTTGGAGTGATTAGGTTAGACTCAGACAACAGAATACACAACTTAAAGGACTACAGGGATATAGTATTGGCTTGCTTTATTTTTGACATGTTGGTACTTGAGAAGCATCCTGATGCTGATGATAATTAAACTGTGGCTGAAGAACTAGTCCTGTTCCATGTTATGTACTGAAGTTCAGTGTGATCTTTCAGAACTGGTCAAGCTGGATCAGACAGAGGAAAAGTAATCACAATAGCCCCACCCCACAGTGTATGGCTTTGCAGTCATTGTCTCTTCTCCTTATCTCAAAGAGTTTCAGGCTGAAAGTGTATGAGATGGCTGTTCAAGGGCTGCAGGCTGAGGTCTTGTTTATTCAGTTTGTATCCCCCAGGATCAGCTTTCCTGTGTGGAAGGGTAAGAATCAGAGCACCCTTGCTGTAGCTCATCCTTTTCGTGGACTTGAGGGAATTCCTTTCCCAGGTGTGCATTGCACTTGGTCATCAGGAGCCTTGAGACAGGTGACATTTTCAGGATAATACCTGTTCTTCTTCTCCTTGGAGATGTCTGTTCTGTTTGTGGAAAAATGTGTGATGGGGAAAATTGACTGGAATTGTGAGGTGAAGCCACACTCTTGTGTGGTGTCAGCCAGCTGGCAGCCACTTCCTCCCACAGTCTCCTACCTGCTGAAGATGAACTGCACTAGGGATGATGAACTGTGCAGCTAGTGGGGTGGTAAAGAAGATCTCTGTTTCATGTGCTGAGTGGTCCATACCTGAGTTTTTCTTGCTAAAAGCCCTGAGTCCTCACTACCTCTGGGCCAGCAGACAGCTGGCGGGAGTCACAGTGGTGTGTGGTGAGAGCTGCTGCTGTTGGCTGTGCTCCTGCACTGCTCACACAGGGCAGCTTTTGCTGGAGCCCTGCAGCATCGTGCCTGTTCCACCAGCCTTGGGGCTAGTGCTGAGAAACTGTTCTGTTTTATTGTTGTCCTTTTTGTGCTTTGTTGTTGGGAAGCATTAGTCAGTTGCCTCTTTCCCTCTGTTCCCTGAGTGGCTGCTGTTCCCTTCACCCCCCACCTGCAGCTTCTCCTTCTTTCTTCTCCCCAGCTTGGCTGCCTCTTCTTCTTGTCCTTCCCACAGAAGTAGATATTCTTAGGCAAGGGTCAGATGCTCGGGTCTCTTGGTGGAAAGTAGTTCAGGGTGGTTCTATTTCAGTCTCAAAGCTGCTTTTTGGTGCCTGCTGAGAGGAGTCACTGGCTTGTCTCTTCTCTCCTGACTTCTGTAGGCTCTACTTTGTATATGCTTGAAAGGGCTTTAAGGACAAGTGAGCTGGGTCTGTTTTCCCAAGGCTTTAATCTGTTTAGCATGTCTTATAAAAGCAACATGGCTGATTAAAAATAAATACAAACTTAGATTAAGATTTGATTGCTGTGGTTGAGACTACTCTGTGTGACAATAACCATTGGAGGCAACAGCTTCATCATCACCACATGCAGGACTTTGATTTGCTGTTATGGTGTCAGGCTGTCAGGGCTATGGATCTTCCAGGCAGAGAGAAAATGACATGAGGCACAGCATCCCCTCTAGTGGAAGAGCAGCTGATTTCACATATACCCTGGTTAGGTTATTTTTAGATTCCAAGATGAATGCTGTAGGGGGATAATGACAGTGTAGGGTATGAACGTAGAGCAAAGCCTCCTTATTTTTACCCACGTTCTGACATGCAGTCCCTGCCTCTCAGGCAAGGCATTTCCCTGGTTTGCTTCTGGATTTTCTCCCTTGGATGCAAACACTAGTCCTACTCAAGAGACTTGGACTGTTTAATGACAAAACAGGAAAGATATTTGTAAATGCTTGCAATCTGTATTGTAAATACAGCCTGGAGAGAGAGAGGAGCAGCCACAGTGAAGGAGAGCAAGAGGCTATAAAGGCCATGGCACAGATATGGAAGAGCCTCTTCCATCTCTTTCTGCAACTCAAGGAAGCATAAAAGGGCAGTGTAATTGGGGTGCTGTTGAATTATGTATAATATTGGCATTGAGTTCTCTATTAGTTTCATTTTAGTAATGCTTCCTTTCCTGCCAACAGAATAATCTCTGTAAATAAGCTGCCTCCTCATTCACTTGCACGGCCTGTTGATACACAATTATCCTTTGACTGTTACGACTTTGTAAATTAATATAGTGAGCTCAGCTGGGTAGGGATTCTAGGATTGCATCTGAAATACTTCACTGCTTTAACTGACCACATAAATGCACATGCTTCAGCCCCCCAAAATGGGAAAAGCCATTCTGCTGACAGCTTCATTGCCTGCCTTCAGTTTTCATACCAATGGAATTGCTTGTCAAAATAAGAATGGCCTCCAACACAGTTAAATAGATTGTACCTTCTCAACAGAGGTAAAATTGAGAGTCAGTAGACTATATTACGAACATGGTACTTCTACAGCTTTTATGTCTTGAAGTTGACCTGGAAAGAGTAATAAGAAACCTGGGCTGAAGGGGTTTTGTCCAGCCTCAGATGCAAATGTGTCTGCAAGTACATTTCTTTCCCTGCTTTGCAGCTCACACACTTTGCAGCATGCCCACATCCTCCTTAACTTGCAGAAACTTCTGTTCCATATCTCAGTTCTGTGTCTCTGAGGCATTGGTATCTTTACTGCTTGAGTGATGGAACACACATTTCTCCTCCATCAGAGGCCACAAATGCTGTGGTCTGGCTGTGATATGGTAGCCTAATGTATGAACTCATAAGCCCAGATGAGCAAAAAAAATGGAGATTCAAATTTTAGGGTACAGAAATCCACAGCAAAGTGGATGAAGAGACTGTTGTTGACCAGCTACTGTTAACTGAAGGTAATGAACCTGAAATTTCTATCTTAAATTATTTGCATATGAAAAATAAGGGGCAGTGTGGAGTGCGTGTTAGAAAAATAGGTGTTCTCCTATAAATCTTGTGGAGTTTGGCCCTACAAAAGTAGGAAAAATCGATGGTTGCATCTTGTGTGGTGTCTGAAGAGGGTAGAGAAATCAGAAAGAGTATAATGAAGTGTTTTAATGCCTGTGTAGGGTGGCGTGGCATAATCAGGACAACCAGCTTGAACACAAACACTGCCTGTTCACCCTGGGTAATAGTAATCAGCTGAACACAAGATTTATTAACTTCCTAAATAAAACATCTCCATGTATTGAGTTGTATATTGCTGGCTCATTTAGGGTTAAAAGTAGCCCCAAAATGCATTGAAGGAGATCTGTGTCCTCCAAAATGTCAAAGATTGATGTAGCCCTACAAAACTCTCTAGTTTTAGTCAAATGTTCTCCTTGCTGTCTTTTCTAGAAGCTTTTGTGATCTCATATTTTTCTTTGTCGTCTTGCAGTGTGCTCTTAGAAAAGAAGTTACATTCATTTTAGGGTGGGAATGTTGAAGGATGTGAAAGACCATGTGCTAGCTAACCTGTATGTGCTATTCACTTTTAAGGGATAAAATCTGAAAGTCTGAACTTATTTTCTGTGCTGCAGCAGAAGGCATTTGGGATATCTCAAAAAAAAAAAAAATAGGGCTAATGGGATAGATGCAAAAGCTGGGAAATGGAAAATGGTACTCAGTGGAGATATCTGAATGTGGACTAATCTTTCATGGAAAAGGAGATAGCATCCAAACTAAATCACAGAAAGCTCTTCCAAACCTATGTGGAGGAAATTGTTCTGTGCTGATGGGAGGGAGAGGGAGGCACAGATCTTCTAAACCATCTTTGTATCTCTAGTTTCTGTGATTTTTGTATTCTTTGTTTTGTTTTGTTTGTTTTTTTTTTCCTGAGTTCTTTGTCAATGCTGCAGTTTCAGAGTTATTAAAACAAGGACTGAGGGTTTTTCATTCAGACCTGAGGCTTGTAGTTTCACTGTGATGTGTCATTTTCTAATTGTTTCCCTTGGAGATAGATATATATATATGTGTGTGTGTGTGTGTGTATATATATATATATATATATATATGTGTCTATCTATCTATCTATCTATCTATCTATCTATCTATCTATCTATCTATCTATATCTCAAATATATATATAGGTATTTGTCACAGACATCCTCCCTGTGCATGGACAGGCATAAGACCCTGAACAGTGAGCTCTGGTGGTCCCTCTGCAAACCCCCCCCCCCCATACCCTTCCCCTCTGAGCAGTGATGAGGATCAGAGCAGCATCCCAGACTAAGACTGGTCTCCCCCTATGGGGGTTTCCCATGATGAATAGAAGAGCAACACCGTCCTTGGTGGCTGGCTGTGGGGTGGGAGACCCAGCACTGCTTCTTTGATGTGCTGCTGGGCTGCTTTGTGTGCTGCAGTCTTCTGGTCCCCTCCTTTGTGGCACCTAAACTGCGATTAAAGGCTGAATGAGTGTCCCTCCACTAGGCAACGGAGGAACAGCGCCTGGAATCTGCTCAGTTCATTGATAAAACCCAAGCCTGAAAGAATGATGATGCCTTTGTGCAAGTGCATCCAGGCCTCCTCAACAGGCTGGCTGCCGCCAGATCCTGCCAGCCAAGCCCCCTCTGTCACTTAATCCAAGCTGCTGGGAAGTTGCCTCTTGGGACCTGCTCGGAGGTTTTAAATCTCCTGTGTTAAAATAACGTAGCGATGCACTGTGTTGCCTGAACTCAGCATTTTGGCTTTTCCATGGAAATGTGAACATTTGCAAGCAGAAGGGTGGCTGAGACCTGCTATATAAGGAGGTGAAACAGTACTTTGTTAGGCTTCTCTGAGAGATCAAACATCCCAGCAAACAAATAAAAGGGTGGGTGTTGTCCCCACCCCAGACACAGATGTGAAGCAAAGGTTTGCCTCCTGGTAGCCAACCAATAAATAAACTGAGGTGCCTGTTTCTCTGCCTACTGCTCTGAGAACAAATATGACATCTAGAATAAATGAGTGAAATTCCATTGAGTTACTGGAGTAGCACTGGCTGGAGGTAGTGCTCTCCCCTCACTAATTATTATTGCTTATGGAAGCCTCAGTCACGCTCTGAGGCTGTGAATGAGTGGAATTTTTCTTCCAAAGCAGATAATCCAACTGCTGGCCTGTGAATGGGGAATGGCATGTCTTTCAAATTGCCACACAAACTCTGAGCACATAATGATTTTTTTCCCCAAGATTTACAAGTGGAACTGGAAGATTAGTTTGATTTAAAATGAATTTTAAATTTTTCTTTTTCCTTTGAGAATTCTCTGGCTGCTGCTTTTTCTTGGGCTAAGCAGAAAAATAATGCAGTGCTTGCACCTTATTTTTTTCTTCTTCTTTTTTTTTCCTTTCCCCTTTGCCGTAGTGCCTGCAAGCATGATGCTGCTTTGACCTTCAGCCTCCTGATTCTGATGGATGCAGGCTTGAGAAGTTCTCCTTGTAGCTATTTTTTTCTTGTAGGGATAAAGCTGCTACTTAGAGTAGGAGCTGGAAGAGAGGAGGAAGAGGAGAGATATCAAGCTCACCTTTTGGCTTTCTCAAGATGCCTGCCATGATGCAGCCATCAGCTGGCCATCCTTTCTTCTGCTACCTGAAGCAGGCTCGTCACAACCAGGAGCCTGAATTATTTCTGCCAGCTGGAAAGTGCTAAAAAGTCAATAATTTTCACTGCTAAATTGTCAGTGTAATATTTTTTTATTTTACTTTATTTTGGTTTTACTTCAAGCTTTGAGTTTGCTTATGTGTTTAATAAATATGTGCCTTTGTAAAGTTTAGGAAACTACATCTAGCCTGTAGGGAAGTCACAGATCCCATTTTTGCAGCTTGCTGTATTCTCCCTGTGAGAGCTTAAGCAGCACCCCCAAGAGAATGATGCTGCTCTCCAGGTTTTGCTCCTAGACTTCAATGATCATCAGGTGTTGCCAGGTTGCATGACACAGAGTTCAATTTGATAATGTACCCATGTATAAAGAATGGTTTATTAACCATAACATAGCTGGTTTGTAGGCTGTTGGCCATCTTTTTGGTTGGTCTCTTTTTGGTGGTGCCCAGGAACAGGACAAGGAACAATGGGTACAAGCCGGAGCCCAGGAGGTTCCACCTCAACATGAGGAGAAACTTCTTTACTGTGAGGGTGACAGAGCAGTGGAACAACCAGAGAGGTTGTGGAGTCTCCTTTCAAAACCTGCCTGGATGCATTCCTGTGTGACCTGCCCTAGGTGAGCCTGCTCTGGCAGGGGGGTTGGACTGGATGATCTCTAGAGGTCCCTTCCAGCCCCTAACATTCTCTAATTCTATGATCTCTAGGCTGGGCCTTTGGCAATACACATTCTCTTAGTGTTCAGTGGAGGAAGATGAGCCCTCCTGGAGCATGTCTTGTCCTGTCTTAAAAGTCACCCTTGTCTTCTGAACGTGCTTTTCCCTTAGGTAGTTTTGGAGGGCTTAAGTTAGGTGGGAGGGATTCCACCCCTAAATTAATGTTCATAGGTTGCTCTCTTGAGGGAAACAAAACTATTTGACAGACACTACCTGATGAGACTCAGCCTACCTTCTCTCCTCCACGTACACAAGGTAAAACTGTCATGCAAAAGAGCACTGAAGTGAAAGTGCCGTGCATCTGGGAATGTTTGGTGCCTAGAAGAAAATTTCTGACGTCATGTTGTAATGGCTGGAATGTGGTCACTTCTGTGCTATCTGTGTCTGTGAAAAAAACCATGTTTGCTTTAGTGTGAGAGAGTGGAATGTGCTGGCCAGAGCATAGGAAATGAGAGAGAAGATGGCTGTTGCATAAAATCATTTAATTGATTTTAATGTGTTGCTTTTAATGGCAACGTTTAAAAGCCTTTTAGTACATAATCTCCTCTGTACAGGCATTTATTTGGAGGAGAGACATCTCCACAAGAGATTTGTAAATGACAGTGCTTCATGCTATAAGTAAATCAACTAAGTGGTGTTTTAAATACCCGTCAATTTCCTTCTGCCAGCCCCTGTACTTCTGCTGTATTTCATGGTGCCATGCTGTGGGGTAATACTGGGCTGTTGTACAGCTAATACAATCTCACCACTCTGAACAGCTGCAAAAATAATCTCATTTTTTTGCCTCATACTTCGAGCCAGCATTGGAAAGATCCTCACCTGGATAACACCAGGGCATTCTACAGCACCCAGGCTGGTGTGTGAATAGTTGTGGAGAGCTGTCAGACCTAACTAATCCTTGCTGCCAGTGTGTAATGTGTTCCTTCAGCTTTAATTTCTGTCAGTTTAGGGTAATTGTAGGTGAGCCTCTGTGTTCTGGGGAAGCAACAGTGAGTGCTTTTCTAATTGAATAATTCTTCATATCAGCCCAGCTGTCAGTGAAACCTAAACACTGAGGAGGTATGGAGGCTGAGGTGGATGGTGTCATCTACTTGCTTTATGAAAACTTGCTCTGATTTGGCAGAGTGTTACACTTCTGAAAACCTCCACAAATCTCATACAGATATCCTATCATACAGCTGCAGTTTGGCAATGTGCCACACTTCAGTGTTCCTCTAATAAGACACAGATGTATCTCCTGCTTCAGTAATGTAACTCTGCCATGGAGCTACTCAATAGAGCATGAGGAAAGTATTCTCTTCCTCTTCCTCCTGCTTTTCACTGTCAAAACAGTTGTTGACAATGGGAAGAGGTAGTACTGAGTGTGGATAGCCCACTGCAACCCAGAGATTCTGTATCTCACATTCTCTTCATTGCCAAGATGATGTTGATGTGTCAGCACCATTTGATGCTATCACCTTGATATCAGTATGTTGTTTGGTAGTTGCCTGACATATGAGCATTGAGTTGCAGTTGCCTTCCTAGGAAATGTTTCAGATTCTCAAACCCCATTTAGTTCAGGGAGAGCAAGGGTCACCTGTAAGGAGAAAGCCTTTAAAATACTCTATTTTGTGAGCGTTCTCTAGAACCCTCAGAAATGTCTTCTAGAGTTTCAGAGTTCTGTAAATGTCTTCAGGAACAAGACCTGAGTTTGGGAAATCTGACGTGGAATTGTGCCCCACCGTAAATATCATCATCAGAGTTGACAAAGGAAGATACATTCAGAATTCCCATGGCCAAAATAAAGGTGGGAATTTTTTTTAACTGTGAAGAAAATAAAATTTTCCATAGTGTGACACTGCTGCCATCTGCCCTGCTAATGCAAAGTCTCCTGTCTTGCAAACAGGCAGCAAAGTTGCATAAAGAAGATGGTTACTCTACAAAATTGCTAGATAAAATTAATTCAGCTTCCAGAAAAATAAAGTCATCTATCTCTCCCTCATTGACTTTTCTGTAATTACCCTTGGCTACTGCCAGAAAAATCTTGGTTAGATCTTAATTGACACACTCCATTATAAAACTATAAATCTGGGGAAGCAAGGACCTCCCTTGTCTTTAGCTGCAATAACATAGCTAATTCTAATGAGGGCTTATCTCACCAAAAGTATTTAGCAAAAGATTTTCTAATAGTTTGATGTCCCTACAAGAAAAAAAAAAAGACTATGCACAATCTCTGGAGAATATAAAATGTGCAATCGATAAGGAAGTTACTCAAATTAATTCTGTCAGGCAGTAGAGGGAGGTGAAGTCTCCTGCTCTCTGATACTGTAGTGGCTCCAAATGTTGATCACTAAAGAAAAAACACCAAGACTGTGCAAAATTTGACATGTGTTTCAGGGCTGGGAATAATTCTCTTTTTAGATCTAGAAAAACCTTGAGTTCTGTGGATTTTTTTGTATCCCAATAGGAGTTTTCAAGCTTTACAAATGGGATTTTTCTTTAACCCTTGACTTAAAGGCAAAAACCCCAAACCCCCCAAACTCCACCACCAAAACAACCAACCAACCAAACCCAAACCCAACCAACCAAAAAATGAAACAACCAACTAACCAAAAACCCCCAAACACAACCAACCAACCAAAAAATGAAACAACCAACTAACCAAAAACCCCCAAACACAACCAACCAACCAAAAAATGAAACAACAACCAACCAAAAACCCCCAAACCCAACCAACCAAAAAACCCAAAACACAACCAACCAACCAACCAAAAAATGAAAGAAACCCAACCAACCAAAAAACCCCAGACCCAACCAGCCAAAAAATGAAAGAAACAACCAAAAAAACCCAAACCCAACCAACCAAAAAACCCCAAACCCAACCAAACAAAAAATGCAAGAACCAACCAAAACAACCCAAACCGACCAACCAAAAAATGAAACAAGCAAACAAAAATCCCAAACCCAACCAACCAAAAAATAAAACAATCAAACAAAAAACCCCAAACCCATCAACTGCTAAAAATCTCAAACACTGAATTTAGTGAACAAGCTTAAAGCCTCATTTAAAACTTTGCACAGTGAACCTGCAAAATGTAGTTGTTGCTGTAGCCACAAGAATAGTTAAAGCAGCAGCTTCTATCTGTGCTGACTGCTGTTTAGCCTCCAAAGAGGCTTGGTGATACCAGCAGCTTTGGAACTTTCCCTTGGTTTGGCTGCTTCTCTAACGTGGGGTTCTTGTGTGTTTTGAGGAAAGAGGCAGTAACAGATCAGCCCCTGGCTATGTTATCTAAGTATCCTAAGTAGAAAGCTGTGATTTTTCAGGAGGAGGATTGTAACTCAGCCCACTTGTTGCCTCTTATCTGCTGAATACAGAGCATATGATGTGAAATTTGCTGGAAAGGAAGTTGTTGTATATTAGACTTTTCTCTGAAGGGAATAACCAGTGAACTACAGACACCTGTACCTCTGTGCCTGCATCAAAGGTTTGGGTACTCTAAAGATCAAAAAGCAAGCCTAAATAATCCAGGGCATCGTTTTGGGGATCAGCATTCCCCCAAGGGGGTTTTGCAAGATGAAACTGGCTGCTGCTTCCATCTGCACTCCACGTGCACATGTTCTGAAGTGCTTTCTCCAGGCTTGTCTGTCCAAGTGGAAACCAGGTGTGGCTTTGAACTTCCTCCCCCCTGCTTTTCATGTCTTTTATTTTTCTCTTTTGATTGCTGTGAATCAATAGATGGGTCAAAGTTAGGGAGTCACGTGCTGCCAGGCTCCAGTGCTGGTGTATGAGGTCCAATGTACCTCCAGTTCTGCTGAAGAGAGCTGTCAATGCCCAGGACCTATAGTGGGAGCTGGAGTTTGATGCTGTGATGTGAGCAGGGCAAACCAGTGGGTGAGCACCAGTGAAACTGTTGTGGGCAGCATCCCTGGTGAAAAGCAGTAAAATAACCAAGTGGCCAGAGCCTTTGATGTTAGACATAAGTGGGCTCTTGGTTATATTGGATTCTGAATCTGATTTATACTTGCAATTTAAAATAACTTTGCTACAGCTGCTTTTATTTCTTCTTTTTCTTCTTCTTCTTCTCTCTCTCTCTCTCTTTTTTTTTTTTTTTAAATCCCAAAGGCCTACATAAGAGAACAGAGATTCTTTTTACTGAAGTTGGCATCACCCCTTTTTTTACTGCTTCCTACGTGATTTTCCACAGCAACCACAGTGGTAGTTTCCAGATGACTTTCACGTGAACTGGGCAGAAGCAGGAAGAAATTCTGTCTCTGGCATTTATAACTGATTTCTTGGCATGGGAAAATGAGAGAGTGTGCAGACCATGAACACAGGCAGTATTTCTTGAGATGACTTTGAACAGCAGCAGCATCTGATGTAGTGGAAAAAAAAATGAGCTTTTTTGTTCCAAAGGTTTCATATTTTCTAGGGCAAGGCAGGAAGTGCTCCCTTCTGGAGTGAAAAGAAGTCAGAGGGAGGCTAAAGAAGTGATACACTTGCTGACAGTGGAATAAAAGGCAAATAATGACTCTTAAGAGATACTATACACCCAGAAGCGTATCTTTGTGGAATTTTTAGTGGCAGAAGTGATCTGCTGTGATTTAGATGTTATTAAAATCTAATGGATGACCACATCAAAACCAGCTGGAATCTGAAGAGGCAGTTGTGTCTTTCCCTTGCTGTTTCTTTCTATGTTTAATTTTCTAGTTTGCACCAAAGAAGCTAGGCTTTGAGTTTATGCAAAGACCGTGTGAGCATGAAGAGTTTGTTCACATTGCAGTAGCTATCATTAAAAAAACACAGTACTGCTAGAAACCTTTATGAACTTGATATTTCTTTGCCTGTCAAGTATCCTTCTTTGTCCTGTGAGCTCTCCAAAGCTGTGTTTGCTATGGCCAAAGTAATGCTGAGTGCTGCTGCTTCAGTATTAAAGCTATTGGGCGCTGTGGTTGCTTGGTCTGTAGCTAATGGAGGTCTTCAGGCTGCTACAAGCCCTGAGCACTTTGTTGATACCATTTCCCAATAGGTGGCCTTTTCATCAAAACCTGTTTGCCTGGATGTACAGCAGCACTGGCTTCCTGGGGGAGCACCTAATTATAAAATGGCCTGCAGCTCTCTTTCAAGGAAAGATGATTTTAGAAGGCCTTTTATATCTGATTTTCTGTGCAAGGTAAGAGGTTGAAGCTCTTACAGCTTCAGGAGTGCCTGAAGAGTGACTCGCAGAGGTGGCACAGCCAGTGCTGGGGGGCAGGTAGCCAGGAAAGGGCACAGGTCACATTGCCCAGATAGGATCCTGAGGCAGGGTCTGAGTCGGTGCCCTGGTTCTCTTCTGCTGTCCAGCTTTTATTTCCTATGATGATAACACTCCAGGGATCTGCTGAGGTCTTTTCCTTGGCCTGAGTGAGATTTGGATCAGGTGCAGAGTGATTTGCTCTTCCAGCAGTGACTGCAGCATAAGAAGAAGCAATCCTGCACCCAGGGTCCAACCAGAGCTAGTTGCAAGTGCTGGATGTCCCTTTGTTAGGGTGCTAATAAAGAAGCCTGGATCAGTCATTTAGGTTCTTAACTTGTCAGAGAGACACCCACCTGCTGAGAGAAGCTTGTCCAGCAGTCAGTGAAGAGAACCTTCCATGGGGGTTCGTCTTGGCTCAGAGGGGAAGGCAATGTGGGGTATCATGGTCAGTTTCTGATTTTTCTATCAAATGTGATACCTTTTGCCTACCTTGTGAACTTCTGATCTTGACCTGCTTTCCACATGCTCTTTTCCTACCTTGGTGCCTGACTTTCTACTTCTTCTTTGGTTCTCTGGTCCTTTGCAGCATACTTCTTGACCACCTTGCATATGCATGCTTGTTTTCACACTTCTCCTTTCAATTAATGAAATCTCTCATAATCTTGTTACTCTCATTCTCCTACACATCTCTTGCTTTACCAAACCCAAGCTGTTTTAAGAAGAATAATTTCTTAAACAGAACAATGAACAATCAGCCTTTCTTTTGCATCTCAGTGATGCAGGATTCCCAGAACTGCAGTGCATTTAAAATGCATCCAGAGATACTCCAAACCTACATGGTCTGCATTTGAAGCATGTAGCTTATATTACCACAGGTGAGAAAAATTATTTCTTTTTTCTTTTTTTTTTTTTTCATTGATCTGGATTATAAATATAATCCCTGTCCATCTGGGAGCATTCAGAAGCCAGCAGCAGCATCTAGAGCTGTCACCCAGCCTGTGTTACTCTGTCATATTAAGGAAAACTGATTATAATCATTGCTATGAAGTGGAGTTACTCAATATTTTATTGTTTGTTATTTATGGATTTGATGGATTGTCTTCCTGAGGAGGATCTCTTTGCAGAACTTCACTGAAGTTCTCTTTTGAGAGTGCTCACACACAGACAAAATTTACACCATTTTCCCTTTAGCCATAAGGAGGGAAATGAAAACAAGTTAATACTGCTGAATGCAGCTTGGGGGCAACAGGATGCATCTCAAAGTGATTTACTGGAGCAGTATTTTAGTCAGGACTCCAAACCAACAGGCTATTGAAGCCCCAGATTATATGTTTTTTTTAATGACCAGAAGTAATTGGGAGATTTTGTATTTTTGTTTTGTCTCTGAGGTGGACTTTAGAAAAAGGTGTAGCCAGCAGTCACACAAACCACATTAGAGAAGTGTTTGTACTTCCATAGTCCCTTGCTGGCTGCATCCATGCAGCTGGAGCTTTTTCCTATACATTTTTAAACCCACACCTGACAATATCATACGAAGACTTGAGTTTCTTTAATCTCAGAATTGTCTTAAACCATGGTTTAGGGAATACCTGGTAAAAATAATGGGATTTCCCCCCCCCCCCCCCCCCTTAAATACACGCTGAAGGGTTGCACAAACCACAACACAAAGTTGATTTTCATTGATTCAAGTTGCTTGTGAACCTCTCATGCTGTTTTAACCCAGAGGTGCAAATGGTGCTCCTGTAGTGTTTCCTTTGGTGTGACCTTTTCTTTTGCTGCCAAAATGTTTCATCCACATACATTTCAAATGGATGTCAACTTTCTGTCAAAGGCCATGGTGAGAAGAAGCAGCAAGAGATTTTGCAGGAGTGCATATTTATAGATCTTACACTTATGGGAATTCATTGTGTATCCTATATCTTACTTTATTTTTCTTTTCCCCTTTCTTGCATTTCAATCTTACTTGGGTGGAAAAAGCTGGAGAGATGCAGCATGTGTGTGTATATGCAGGTATATATATTTATATATATGTATTTATGCATATAATAGAGAGAGAGAGAAAAGAAACTCAGTATTTAATGGAGATCTGATTTTAGCTTCTTTTCTCTGCAGCGGAGTTATCATTTTACAGACTGACCTTTGCATTGCCCTGGCTTTCAAAACAGTAAAAACAGTCCTCCATAAAACCAGACCTCAAGTTTTCAAATAAACTTTTTAAAGTCAAATAAACTTTTTAAAGTAAAAAATATCTTTTTTCTCTTCCCCCCCCCCCTTGTATGTAGCAGGGGTACAGTTTCTTCATCAGAAGGCAGCTAGTTCTCAATCTGAAGATTTCACCTTGCTTTTCTTTCATAAATCTTTGCTGACTTGCAGTCTCAGAGTGCTGATGTTCATTGTAGTTTTGTTTTCATCTGCAAGGCAGAATTCTTCCATAACATAACACATAACTTCAAATTAACTTCTCAATGACATAGACTTACCTTGTTATGCAGTTATCTCTCTGCAAGTTTTAGGCCTGGCTATGACTAAACTAAATTGATACAGCAACAGCCTTGATTTGATGGAGAATGTGATATTCCCCAGCATCTTCATGCAACCTGCTTCAGGAATAAGTGCTACAACAGCATATATTTATTGAAATTTTGTTTCAATTTCATTGTATTGCTGTATTTTTAATATGCCATAGTACCAGTGACTAATTCTATAGTGAAAAGAAAACAACTGGATTCTATATTCTATGGCAAAGCAAAATCCTACATGTCTGGATTTGAGGAGTATGTAGCAATCCTGTCATAATGAGGGACTCTCCATTTACTTCTAGAAATGCAGATAAATCTTTTTGCCACCACATTTGCATAAGAATCCCAAACCTTAAGGCTGTCCTTCAGCTCCCCACCACACTGCTCCAGTGAATACCTGCACTGTTTGAAAACAGCTCTGCTCCTTCATCTCGAGCTGTTTGCTGCAACTAACACACATTATGAAGAGGAAAAAAATGAGAAAACAAAGGTTATTTTTAGCAGGCAGCTTCCAGCAAGCTGGGGCTGCGTGATGGGGAGAGGCTGCAGGTGCACTGGAGTGACTGGAGGTGTGGTGGTGGTGGGGGCTGGCACCTCTGCCTGTGATGTTGTCCTGGCACTGGCCCTCTTTGGTGTGCTGCCTTCTGATGTGCCTTGCTGCCCCAGGGGGAGCCCAGCCTCCCCAGGGCAGTGTATTTTCTGCCTTCATTCCCTCGTTTTTTTGGCTTTGTTTAAAATACCAAACATGTTTTCAACCCATTTTTCCCTCCATAGTGTGAGTATAAAACCTGAACCACAAGGGCAGAGGTGCAGCCTGTGCTGGCTGTCAATCTCTCACACACAGGACCTGGGCATAAGGAGGTGGCATTGAGAAACTGCAGCTAACACATTCTCAGCAGAGCCTTTTGGAGCTGTGTTTATACTCTCCCTGCTCCATTCACCTCAGCAGAGCACTTCATGTTGTGCTGCACAAGGGAGAGTTTTCCCATTTCAGATGTAGAGAGGACATGATCTGGAAGACCAAGAAGGAATATTGATGTTTTTTTGGGGTGGATGAGGGCAGGACTCAAACACACTGTGCTGTTCACAGGAGATAATCTGTTGGGAAGAAAAAGGAGAACTTGGAGATATGGGGGGAATGGGAAAGAACAGAGATCCAACAGCAGGGAGGAGGAGATGGAGACTGGACACAGTAGGCATGTGAGCCTGTTATGCTGTCAGGCCTCTAAAACCTTTCTGCACAACCTGTTTCAGGGTTTGACCACTTTTGCAGTTTAAAAAAAAAAAAAAGAAGTTGTCTTATCTTCATTTTTTTCTCCATTTATTTCAGTAGGTGCTCACTGCCTCTTGTCCTGCCTCTGGGCACAAGAATTAACTACCACCAGCTGTGCTGTAACTGCTTGCTTGCTGGTGGAGTTGTGCTGACTGCAGGGTCCAGCACTCTGAATTAAAGAAATGTTTCCCCATTTAGTGGTTGCTAAAATTCAGTTTTGACACTTTTAACCTTCCTATTGGGGCAGTTACAGCTACACCACCCCCGTTCAGGACAGACCTCGAGAGGAGGCTTATGATGAGCTTATCTTCATCAGCTTTGTGTCTGGGGTTGGTTGGAGAACGCAGCCCTCCAACTAATTGAGCAATTAAGCACAGCCAAACGCACAGGTGTATGAATGGGAGTTCTGCTAGGCTGTGGGGCTCTTTCTGGTGCTCCACAGATAGCAGCCTTTGCAGCTCAGGACTTCTCCTCTTCAGAATGGAACCTGAGGAACCTCACCCTCATTTTTTTTTTTGGTGAGTATGGACACATATATATCCTAAGTATCCATGGGTGATTTTCTGAATGAGTTGTGTGCATGTTTTGGTTCATATTTCTAACTAGCCTAATACCTTAACTAGTGGTGCAGCAGTATTGTCCCTGCTGACATCCCAACATGCAATTTTACTGTGCTGGAAGGGGAGCAGATTGGGTTGTAATACATCAGTGGCTGCTAGCTGCCTGTTTGGTGTGTCTGTTCCCTTCACAACCTGTGCATTGCCAGGGTGTGCTTACACCATTTTTGGAAGACTTCCCTATTGCCAAGCAGGCTGCAGCATTTCAAGGGCAGGTGCAGAGTAATTGGACTCCATGAAGAAACACCTGTCTGGTACTCATTTCAGCTGCTTTACTTAGAAGTTGTTTTGTTTCTTTGGGGAAAAAAAAATAAAAAGGCATGGTAACTTTCCCAACTGTTATTTGAAATGAGTCCTGTCTCTCACAGTTGTTTTTGTTTTGGTTTTTTTGTTTGATTTTTTTTTTGTTATTGCATTTTTTGTTTCTTTTTTTTTTTTCATGTTGAAATGGAGACTTTTTTTTTTTGTGTTGCTTTTTATCTCAGAGTTAGAAGATTGATAGTAAACCACTTTTAAACTGAGAGCATCCCACACTGTGTAAACAGTCCTTTGTTTGGGTATTTTTTTGTTTGTTTTTGGAAGGAATCTCATTAGTTTTAAGCAAACTTACTACTCCACTTACTTGAAAACCAAACCAAAAAGCCAACAACAAAAAACACAAAGCAAACAAAACAAGAAACAAACCCCTAAAACGCAGGTTTGCAAGCAAAATGATGAATCATGCAGTGTGTCAGGATCATAACATGGAGGCTGGTGGGTCCAGCCTGTCAGGTCCTGGCCCTTTGGTCTCCCCTCAGCAGAGCACTTTATGTTGTCCTGCACAAGTAGCACATAGTGCTGTGTGGGGCTAGAGAGGGGCCAGCATGCTCAGCACCCCACTGTGTCAAGCCCACAGAAAGTGTTTCATATTAGAGGGGAAAACTCCACATTGTACTCTAAAAATACTGCCTTTCTGCAGGGCATGCTTCTCTCTGTTCCCTTTCAGCTCTGTCTACTACCTGATGCTATTCAGTGGTGGCAGACAGAGAGATTTGCTGGACAAGTGCAACCATTTTATAGAAAGAGGCATTTTGTGATTTCAGATTGCTCAAAGCTTTTTCCCTTTGCTGTGCTGCTTTGGGGGGTGAGAGGGAATCTAAATGTATGAGGGCAGAAATAATTTCCCTTTTCTTGAACAATTGCACCCATGATGTCAGCTGCTGCCTGTAATGTAGAGTGATAAATTGACATTGAACTTGAACAGAATTCATGGCGTGCTAGAGACAATAGGAACCTCTGAGGAAATAATTATTTTGCTGCCAGGAGCTCATGCATCTCAAATCGGTTGGTGCAGGGACTTTGGAGTAGCCTGCCTGCCTATTGACTGGAGTAGAGAGCTGGCTCTGCTGCCTCTGTGTTAGTGCAAGAACTTAGGCATTGTGGGTTGCTCATAGCATGTCAGAAAAAAGAAGAGAGAGTCACAAAGGTCTGATGTTGACCACTTTTGCTTGCTCACAGGGTATTGAAAACCAAGTTCAGTAATATGCTTTTTCCTGTGAATGTAAGGCTTTGGTACTCTCACGGTGGTACTTGCTGCAGACCCTCTGGTGTAGCATGGTTTCTAGCAAGTGGAAGTCACTTGCACATTGCAGTAGCTAAAATTCAGTTTACTTTCATGTGCCCTGTGGTTTGGGGAGGGCAGAGTTCCTCATGTTTAGGTGACCATTGTTGCTGCTTGGAGTCACAATGATTTTCCCAGGGAAATAATTAGGTTGCATTGTATACAATACTTCTGCTGTTTGGTTTTGATGTTGTATTGGGGATGGAACTAGGACTAGGGGGAATGGGGGGAAAAAAAAATAGAAATGGGTAGGTTCAGATTGGATGTTAGGGAGAAGTTTTTCACCATGAGGGTGGTGAGACACTGGAACAGGTTGCCCAGGGAGGTGATGGAAGCCTCATCCCTGGAGGTTTTTAAGGCCAAGCTAGATGTGGCTCTGAGCAACCTCATCTAGTGTGAGGTGTCCCTGCCTGTGGCAGGAGGGGGTTGGAGCTAGATGATCCTTGAGGTCCCTTCCAACCCTATGATTCTATGGCATTTAAAAGCCTGTTCTGTCTGTTCTCCTGCTTCTGTTGAAGTCAGTGTGAAGGCTGAGGGTGTTCCATGATGACCTGTAATTGCTTTGCATTACAGTAAAGCATAAATGACAAAGTGGCACTCAGTTCCTGTTGACTTTCAGCAGAGAGTCAGGCACCTCGATGCCTTTTCTGCCTTTGGAAATTTCACTCTGTGTATTCACCACTCATGTTCTTGCAGAGAAACAATCTTTCACCATGTTATTTCTCTTTGCTTAAAAATATCAGTGTCTATGAGGGAGGGGAATAAAAGATAACTTGCCAAGGTTTGTAGCTTTCTCGTGTTTTCTGTGTTTCACAGACATCTGTGCTGAGTTTTGACATGGGAAGTGAGGATATGTTCATTTGTGTGTGTCATAAAGCTGTAGAAGATTGTAAATTAGCACATTTTGTCTCTAGCTAAATAACAAAACAAACCAAGTTTGTATTTTATTTTGAGCTGCTCTTGTGCTCCTATCGCAGAGAATGGATTCTTGGATTCATCATCTTCTTTATAGCTGTACCTCACAGCTCAGTCCCTGGTTTGGGCTTGGCTATGTTTAGCAAACCTGCAAGATGTGGGACATGAAAGCAAATTTTTCCTCTATGCAAATGAATGTATTGAGGCATCATGCCTTCAGCAGTAATAACTTGCCATAACAGTAGTTTTACTGTTCTTTTTCATGCCTATAGTTTTCAACAATGAAGTTGTCAAGTATCAAGTTAGTGTGAAACAGCAGCTTGGACAATAAAATTGGTGTCATCAACTGAAATGAAGTAGAAAGCTAAATCTGAACCACCAAAGGAAGCATTTTCTCCTCTGATGATATCCATTACATCATAGTTTTTCAGTATTGTATCTCTGGATATATATAATTTATTTGGCCTCATTAATTATGATGCTACACTGTGTAGGGCTAATATTTTTTTTGTTGTTGTTGTTTTAAGCATGTAACAATATAAAATGAGGCTCTGTTCTCTGGTGATGCTCATGGTGACCATCCACAACAGTCTTTGGAGCAGTGAAACAAGAGCCTTCCAGTCAGACTGAAAGCAAGAAAGTGGCTGCCAGGCTCTCTGAGATGTTCCTTGCATTGTTGGGTGCTTTCAGAGTCCTGTACTCAGTATCCTTCTGGCCTTCCTGCATGGCACTGAGGTCTTTAAATATAGCTGAGATGTTTCAAAGGTTGTTACCTATACCATAGTAAATGCTCAAGGTAAATTAAATAGCAAAATTTAAACTATTTTTGTGAGTACCTCATGTGTAGTGAATTGGTTTGGCTAGCTGCTAGTGAGAGCAACATGGGCTGGCTCATCTTGACTGGTCTCATCTTGAGTCAGATGTTGAGAATTTGGGGCATGAATTAAAAGGTTATAAAGTCTGAGATAACTTCAACCAGCAGAAGAGGCCCTCCTTAAGTGCCCTTTTAAGGAGAGTTTTGACCATTCACTTGGGAAGAAGGATTTCATGTCACTTCTGAGGTTAGAAAGCTTCAATACCCTGTTTGTCCTGTTTGTTCTCTCTGCTGAAGCTACAATTCACTTAATTGCTGCAAAACTAAATGTTGTATGCCAAAAAAAAAAGAAATCTTTCCTAGGGAGTTCCAGTCGTTGCTGTAGCAAAAGGGTTTGTCTTCAATCAAAAGCATATTGAAATAGTTATTCCAGGATAAATAGTCTTATTCTAGAAAAATAAATACATAAAGATAATTTGTAGAGACTCTCATTACTCTGTAAGGAGAGCACAGTTAGTTTGGGATAGAAATTAATAATGGGGGGGATTGATTTCAGAAGTACTGCAATATTCCAAAATAATTACTGCAGATCAGATACTCCACTAAATTGTGAAGCAAATTGTCAGGTACTAAAGTTTTCAATTGCTGTTACAAATAAAATGATCTCTTAGTGTTGTTTGAAAGCTTGTGCAATATGTAAGGGCTTGATATTTTTTTTTTCTATATAAAGCTCTGTCCAAACACCCTGATGAGGGGAGAGTTTTAGTCAACAGGGAAAACAAGCAAAGAGAAAATAAGGGCTTGAGTTATTATGTAGGTAACATGGGTTGTTTAAGCAGTTAGAACCACTTCTCCCTTCTTTTTTAGCAGTATCCTGAGTAATGCCAAAACCATAAAATGGGCTGTAAAATGGAAAGGTGAAAGGGCTCCTTGTCCTATGTAATTACTAGGACCTTAGCTCCTGTTCACTTATACCCATCGTGGGAATGTTTTGTCTCTGGTTCTCTGCACATATTCTTTAATGAATCACTGGTGATTATCCTGAAAACAAAAAGGATAATGCTACCCTTTAAATATTTTCCTCTGTTGTCATTTAACTGGTGCTATTTACAAAAGTTAAGGAAAAAAAAAAAGCCAATCTGTTATTTCTTTTTTCCCCTGTTCTGCCCTGTAATAAATGTCTGGGATGCAAGGCACTAACCACACAGATGCTTGATAGGAAAGTTTTTGTAAGTTGATTGTCTCTGGTTCTCTGTTCTTTAGATTGCCTGAGATTAAATTTCTCTGGAGTCTCACCAGTGGCAGTAATATAAAGTTTGTGCATATTCCACTGTACTGACCCTGACCCCTAACTGTGTGCTGTGACTGCTGGGTGTCTGAGGGAGTGAGCTGGCAGTGCCAAGTGAAGGATTCTTCTCCCTCCTATAGGGCAGAGAGTGTATGTACTAATATTCAGTTCCTTTTTTCTGTGTCAATAACCAGCAAGCAGTGACACAGATAATCACATGGAAATGTGTCCACAGTTAGTCCACAAGATATAGATATGAGATGGAAGCCCTGAATGGTTTTGTGCTGTGATTGAATTGCACTTGGTCAGAAATAGTTTTTTTTATGAAGGAAGAATTGAAATGCTATGGTTGTTATGCAGGTCACCAGTTATCTGAGAAGTGCCTGTTATTGGTCTCTCCAGTCTCCATAAGAATTCTTTCCTTGCCCCTTTCCTGACAGGAGTCAACCTGTTCATTCCCCTGCATTTGCTTCCCAGTTGCTAGGAACAATTTTTGATCAGCTCTTTGCAGACAGGATTTGTTGAGATCAGCTTCTGCATTGGGAGACTGCTGATGAGCAGTGATTCTCAGTCTCTGCTCTGGGATTTGATTCCTTTAGGCCTATGTATGTAATCTAGATGTATTTTGGAAGTGCAGCATGCATTGATGGTGCCACTGGGTGAAACCACCTCTTGTGCTTGCACTGTGTAATGCTGTGTTTGAGTCTCTGCAGTGTCAGGCATCATTCAGCATAGCAGACTACAGTTCAGGCCCTGAGATGCCCTGGCAAACAGAAGCAATATAACAAGGTTAAAACGGAAAACCTCAGTTTTAAACAGATGTTAATTTCTACCTTGTTTAGAGTTTGTAGTGCGTGTTTTGCAAAGATTTGTTTCTCTATGATGAGGAAAAGCCATCCCTACCACAATGCCATTTGAGTGTTTTCCATGAAGGAGTGCAGGTGGAATTTAACACTAAGGTTGTTCCCACTTCCCAGCTCATGATTTTTGAAGCCTCTTTCATTCTTTTCATCTGTTCAGACAGAAGCTTTAGTTTTCTAGCAGTGATTGCTAACCATCTGGGAAAGAGAAAGATAGCTGGAGACAAAGAAAGTGTTATGGAGCTGGGGGTTTGATGTCAAACCTTGATGTCATAGCCTTCAGGGTCAAGACCTTCATGAAATCCAGGAAAAGCAGCAAAAGAAGGTAAGAATAAGAAAAGGGAAGGTGACCATTAAACTAACACACGTAGGAAAGGGCAGGATTAGCTGTAGGCTCAAACTAGTTCAGGACATTGAATGGTGAAGACTTAATCATTACAGCAGAATCAAAAGTCAGGGCATTGTTTTGATCTTGGAAGATAAATCACCTACCCAGCTGTGCATCACAAACAGGTAACATGGGAAATTTTTGCTCCTGGAGCTATGGGCCTGCAATTTATGTTATGATTGACAAGCATTAATCATTATGCTTTTCTGCACAGGCTGTGTTAGCTCTGAACTCATTCTTGCTGATAGAAGTTTGCCCCAATTACCATTTTAAGGAACAGGAGTGCCACATTTAGGTTTCATTAGGGGGAGAGTGTGTTCTAACAGCTGAAGTTTTCAGTGGTTTTGGGCAAGACTGAGTGACCTTAAGGCTAGTCAGGTAGCTGACTGTGAATTACAACATGAAAAAAAGCAAGTGACTTGTGTTGCCAATTCAGAAGGTGGGTTTTGGTAGCAGGAGCCTGATACTGTGTTTTCCTCTAACTTATGTGGGTAAGAATATTATGAACTCATGATATGTTTTGATACGTATCAGGAGAGGGACTTTTTATTCTTGTCTTCCCTTACATGTAATACAACTCAAATGTAAAGCAATGTTAAGCTATAAGACAGCATAGATCAATGTTATCTGTGGGTCACTCTTCAGGAGATAGAGACTCAGTGATGGTTTTCCCTGTATTTAAGGGGGAAGCAGAGCAGCAGGGGGTATAGCCATATCTGCTGCTTCATTGCCATGGCAGTGGTTAAGAGCTGCGCTGGGTGGCTCAGCCAGCAGATCATCTGTGGAATATTAAATGTTGTAGCTAATGATGGCAATCAGGGCTACAGTAGACAGATGTCTGTTATTGGGTTGTCCACTGATTAAAATCACTCAGAACAAAATACATTAATGTAAGGGAGCAAGGTACCTAATTCCTACTGAGATGTATGTTAATGATCTTCTGAATCCCATGTGCAGCTGGAAATGTCCTGTGATGTGTTGTGTTTTTTTTTCTGTTTTTTTTTTTTTTTTTGATGTCATGCAAGGAATGCACTTTTGGATTTTGTATAGGAGAGGAATCAATGTGCAAGTTGTTTGTATTCCACATGCAGGAAATTTATGTCACTAACCCAAAATTTCCTTTCAGGCCAGTGTATGTCTTGAGCACAGCATTGTTTTCTACCTTTATGTCATCAATTTAAGTGAAGCGTCTCTCTAGTGATAACAGTAACATCATTTATTAGTGAGTTTTTCCTGGTCTGAGGATTTGTTTACTTGGAGTTAAAATAATTTTCTGTGTTTTCATTGAATTTCCACAGCTTCATCCTCTCCAGTCAAGCCTGAGATTGTATTTTCACTTAGCTTTCTCTTGTTCTATAGACATATGTTTAGCAGAGACCTGGTAGTTGGATTTGGGTATCACACTAGCACATATGTGTACAGGTGCACAATCTCTGTCACTGCCTAGAGGAATACACACTAATGGTAATTAGTCATCACAAGCTGCAAAAATCCGAGGTTGTTATGACTGTGTGTCATTTAAAAATGATTGTCTCTTTACAATTTTCTGTCTTTTGGGTCGTTGTAGTCTAGTTAAATTCATCTGAGAATACAAACCTGTGTAAAACAGTGATTTTTAAAAAGCCAGGATGCTTCTGTATGTTGTGATTCATACCTGGTGTAGATATTCAAAGTGTTAATGATATTTATGAACATAACTGCATTCCTGTATTAATATAGAGCATTACTAGACCATAAATGCCTCAAGTATGTACCTAAGTCTCAAGCTGTTAGAAGGAGCCTGTTAGCTGCTTGCTAACTCAGAGCTGGAGACATAGAATCATGGAATTGTTTTGGTTGGAAAAGACTTCTGAGTCCAACCTTCAACCTAACATCACCATGGCCATTTAACCATGTCCTGAAGTATCATGTCAACTCATGGCATGACATCTGGCAAAAACATCCCAACTGCAAGTAGAGGTGTGCTGTTCTGCTGCACAGCATCCTCATGTTTCCCCCAACTTCTTGGTCTTTCTCCCCCAACCCTTCCATTTCTGTCACAGCCTGGTTGGTTGTGGGACTGTAGCATCCCAACAGTAAGATGGTACAAATGCAGTATCATGTGGAGTGTCTGTCCTTTCCTTTCAGTGGAATGGCAATGTCCTTGCAAAAGCTTAATCCTACTGATAATTCTTTAGTTTTCCTTCCTTTTATATGAGATAGACTTGCAGATCTTGAAATACCTAAATACTGTTAAACTTAGAGTGAAAGTGTCTGGGCTGGCAAGAACTTCAGTTGAGGCATGAGTGTGCTGGAACATAAAAATCTCCCTAAGGCACTGAGTGCATTTCAAGAGGTAAGTCCTGAGAAGCCTTCAGGTCTGGCTTCTCCTCACTTTTTTTCCTTTACTCCCTCCTTGCATAGGCAATGTCTGCATCCTTGCCATGTTGGGTTTTTTTCAGTAACAAAAAAGCTCAGCAACATCCCCAGGATTTGAGAAATCTTGCCCCAGAAGTTTCCTCTTCCTCCCCTTGTGTTTTATGTAGCTTGTGAAGGCAGACTGTGGGGGGGGGGGGTTTGAGTTGCTTTTGCAGTTTTCAGTTGGAGTTGAAAGGGGCAATGGAGAATGCTGTGGACTGACTCTTGTCAGGGCAGATCTGAAACGAGACAAAATGCTCAGGTCTGAGTGTTGTAGCAGGCAGTAGCTCTGACAGGCTGAGCTCTGCCTGCAGGCCAGTTTTATTAGCTCTCCTGGTGACACAAGGACAGCTGAAGACATAACATTTATGAAACATCACCTCCTCCAAATGGACATCTGTGTAAGCCCTGCAGCACTGGCTGAAAGCTTCACCAACTTGGCAAAGGAGTGGTGGACAAAGGTCTGAAATGTAAGGTAATTGAACAAGCACTTTTTAAGTGCCAACCTAGTTCAATTACAGAATTTTGTTTTAATTAATGCAGCTGTAATTAATACAGCACTGGTGCTGTAATTAGAATCCTTTTCAGCTATGGCTTTTAGTATGACTTTTTCAGCTATGACATAGGGAAGCATCTCCCCTGTGAAGAGAGTCTGAGATCCCTGGGGCTATTTAGTCTTGGGAAGAGAAGACTGAGAGGGGATCTGATCAATGTCTATCAATAGCTGAGGGGTGGGTGTCAAGTGGAGGGGGCCAGGCTCTTTTGGGTGGTTCACAGTGATGAGACAAGGAACAATGGGTTCAGACTAGAACATAGAAGATTTCACCTCAACATGAGGAGAAACTTCTTTACAGTGAGGGTGACAGAGCCCTGGAACAGGCTGCCCAGGGGGGTTGTGGAGTCTCCTTCTCTGGAGACTTTCCAAACCCACCTGGATGCATTCCTATGTGGACTACCCTAAGTGATCCTGCTCTGGCAGGGGGTTGGACCTGATGATCTCTTGAGGTCCCTTCCAACCTCTGATATCCTGTGAGACTGTGACTTGTGCAATGGAAACAAAATACTATGTAGTAGTAGAAATTTGTTTACATTGAATACTTTGATTTAACAGTTGATGATTTTTTTTCTAGCTGATGATAGAAAGCTCTAAGTAGGAAGGAATCCAAAAGTGTTTTGTGTTCCTCATTTTAAACAGTGTTACTGGATCAGTTTTGGTGTTTTCTGAGGATCAGCATAGGTCAGCTGGAGTATTTGGGTGTAGACACAGTGTACCTGTTGCATGCAATCAGGAGGTAATCTCTAGAGTGAACATCTACTGCAAATCTTTTACAATGCCAGGGTGGCCAGAAAGTAGGTAGGGCTAGCTTGCAATGTGCAGTGTACACAGCCTTGGTGATGTTTTTGCTCTGTGTTCAAGGATGTCCACTTAACACACCTGCCCTTGTTCTGTACTGCAGTTATTGCCATGCCTGCTTTTTGGTACCCTCTAGAAGTCCTACAGTGAGTCCCATGCCAAAACAAACAGAAGAGCTGCAAACCAGAATGCCCTACTGCCAACCCTGAGAGTTTCAGGTTTGAACATCTTTAAAAGGAGTGTTTTGCTATTTGTTCTTTACCTTTTGCTGAGGCATGCATGTTAGCTCTGTACCAGCTGATGGGATGGCATTATACCCTAGTTAAACATGATATTTTTTATTTATCTGTATATGCTGTTGACTGGAGTTTTCTGTTGTGCCAGGTTCAGTCTGATCATTAGCAGGAAAAGCATTTTCTGCTCTTTCTCATTTGGAAATTGTGTACCTCAGCAGGACTTGTCAAGGGAACTTTGAAGTAGTAGCCCTACCCTGAGGTAGTGTGGATGTGGATGGCTCCCACTCTTCCTGGTCCCAGGGGAGACCCCAGCCCCTGCTGTGCTGACAGCAGGCACCAAGTGCTGCTGTTTGCCCTCATGTATGTCCCTCCTAACCAAAAAGCCTGCTGATTAACCAGCCTTTTAGGCCACAAAGCATTTTCAGCAGCAGCTGCACTGCCCTACATTACACTTCTGCAGTGTTTGAGGGATTTGTCCCCAAGTAATATTATTTTTTTTCTGTTTAGACACCATGCCTGTTGTTGAAGAAATTAGCAAACTTATGGTTGTGGTGGTGATCTGCTAATATGTGGGGATGCTTCTGAGTTAGTTTTGTCTAACTTATGTAGTATCTGAAAGAGGATTTTTGTGCTCTGCTGCACTGAGATTTGAAAATGAAGGGACTCTTTGTTATACAACTCAGAAGTATTGAGATACAACTTATAATCAGCTTTTTTTTTCCCTGTAGTTGCCAGTGTGAGTACTCACATGAGTCACATTTTTTTTTCCCCTCTAATCCAAAGCATAAATGGAATTAGAAAATTGCCATGGATGCTCAGCTTTCTTGCTTGCTATAATAGTTTGTGCTCATTTTTCTTCATTTTGGAGAGGATCTATCAAAGTATACCTTAAAGTGATTTTTCTGGATGTTGTAGTAAAATTGCCAAAGTAGATTAAAGGATACCATAGACAGTAGTCTAAAGAAAAGTTCAGCTTCCTATTTTCTGATGAATTGCTATTCATGACAGGAGTCATCTAGCCTCTCCAGGTATCCTCCTGCTTATTTTACAGGTATCTTTTAGAGTTGCAGATAGCATTAGTTCATGCTTCATTTCTGGTCAAATAGCACAATAATGCTGCGATTTGTTCTTCTGTAAAAACTTGAAGTGCACCAAACATCTGCACATAATGAATCTATTCATACAAAGAAAGCAAAGTGACTTATTTGCCACACTGGATTTGCAAGAATTTCTCCTTTTCTACAGGCAGCTTCAGAATTATGCTGCCACTGAGGGTAAAACCTCACATCCTGCTCATCTAATGAGCAAAGTACAGGACAGAGGCATAGAAAGTAGCCCTCTGATTCTTTTTCAGATGAAGGTAAATGTTTGTATAGTGAAAGGAAAGAAGGGCAAATAATCTTTGCCATTATTACTTGCTGAATTTCTGTGACAGCTACAAAGCATCCCTCAAAAGGGATGCCATTTGTCCCAGACTTAGTGGGGATAAAGAAAGAAATGGAGGAAGCAAAGGAGAGGCTGTGATGTCTATTACAGAGACATACACCAAGAATGATTGGACAGGACCCTGGCACTCAAGTAGCAGGATGAGAGTAGATGGTGTGAATCAAGATGCTGTGTTGCATGTGAAGTGTTGGAAGTCGTAAACCATCCAAGGAGGATGGAGATTAAGTCATAGCCTTGATTTTGGAGGAATTGCTGGAGACATCAGTGAGAGCAAAACCAGCAAAAAGGGACAGCTGTGAAATTGCTGGGAACAGCAGATGAAATGGGAGGTCTGAAACAGATTTTTTTTTTTTTTTACCCCCATTGTAGAATTTACCTTAAAAATGGTGGGAAGAAGAAATATGAGAAGCAACTAAGAAAGCAGATTAGGATCAAAGTTGGAGTTTTGGAGAAGGCAGGAGGTCCCAGCAGACTGACACTTTAAATGCAGCTCCTCTGGATATATTGAATCAATTCACTGATTCCTTCACTTAGTTGGCAGCAAAGTTACTTGAGTTAGGATTGGATTTCTCCACTATTTATTACCAAAAGCCCATTCCCACCAAGTACTGATAGCTCTTACTGAAATCAGTGTCTCATGGGACTAGGCTGAGAAAGGAGGGGAGGGAAAGGCTTTCTTCTGTCAGAGCTGCCTTCCAGGCAGGAATGAATGGTGCAGCCATCAGTGCTGCAATAAGAGCTGAAGTAAGGTGGAAATTATTTTCTTCTTGCAACATTGTTTTACCTTAGTTGCTCTAGGCTGTTAAATTTGGTGTGGAAGGGGAGAATTTCTCTCTCCTGAGGCCTTTTGTAATTGTAGGACTTTGAACACATAGGTAATTATGTTTGTGTGCTGCACTGAAAGTAGTTGTAACCTTTCTCAAACTCCATGGACAGGTTTTGAGTGAATCAGCAAAGAGTGTTCTATTATGAGAGCAAGGTTTTATTCAAAAGAAGCAGCATGCCACTCACTTTTTGGCTGCAGAGCAACCATTAGCTGTGCTGCTTTGCTGTAGTACAGTGTAGCAAATGTAAAGTGGAGAGTGTGATGAGACAGGAATGAAATCAAGATAGTTTTTCTGTTTGTGGTACACTGAGGAGCATTTGGCATGCAAATATGCTAAGAAGGCTATGGCCACAGAAAAGAGCAGTGATTTTTAGATGATGCATCAGTTTTTGTGATTCATTAAAGTCTGTCTCTGTTCCTGTATTTCAGAATGGACACTCAGAGCCACCAGTCACTTGGGAACGCTGAGGCATTATCCCTTGATTCTCAGTCCAGGGTCACAAAGGTTGCCTGCAGCCTGGTAATTTACAACAGAAATAAGAAAACTGGGTCAGAAAAATGCTTAAGGGATTACCATTTCATGAGACAGAAGCATTGCTATTGTCAAATGATTTATGGTTTGAAGTTCTTCTTTGTTTCCCTGTCTGTGGCAGATGATTTCTGGAAAGAACAATCAATTGCAAGTTCAGGCAGCATGGGAGTAAGTATCAATAATTATGGAAAAGGTTCTCTTAAGCCAGGGTTATGTGAAATCAGCCAAATCTTCTGTGTTTTAACTACCCTTGGAAGGCTTTATTTCATCGTCTTTGTGAGCTGAGAAACACTTGTCTTAGAAAAGTCTGATGGGAGGGGGAAGCACGCAGTGTTGGGAAGCCATCAGCATGAACATGGACACATGTGTGAACTCATGCCTGGACTGTGCCATATAGGACAGGGATGTAATAGGTCCTTAAAAGTACTCCTGTTGCCACTGAATTGAAAAAGTGTCTTGAAATAGCTCATGTGTAGTTGTCTTTCCCTTATCTGACATTTAGCAGGAAAACTTTCCAAAATCTGGGGGCCAGAAAGAGCAGTCAAGAACTGCTGCTGATGACTTTTTTTTTTGGCTACTTAAAAAAAAAAAATGAGGGGGAAGCTTGAACTGCTCAGCTCCTTTTGACTTAATCCTTTGTCAGAAAGAATAATAGAAGCTTCAGATAATAGTGTTCCACAGAAAACTGCAGGAGAGATTAGGGATATCACCAGTTAACTAGAGCACAAAATAAAGGATCCTGCTCAGCCTGGCCTCAAGTATGCTTTGTGGTACCAAGTCTGAGTAGGCAAGGATAAGATCTGCTGCTAACAACTGAGAGATTTCTCAGTATCTTTGAAAGTACTGGGTGTAATTTATCTAACATATCACTCATGGGCCATGACTTGTATTTATATGTCCTGGGTTTGGGTGTAGGTTGATAAAAGTTGTCTTATTTGTTGTGTTCCAAGGATTTAATAAAATATAGTTTGAGAATAACCAAAGTAATCATCCTCAGTTGAAGTCTTGTAATTATTTGCCTGTAATGAATTGAAGGGCATTTAATCTTTGCTATTTCTATGTTATTTAAGGGTCAAAAGTAGGCCTCCTGTAACTTGGGAATTATTTTCAGGAGATGAGGCAGTACGTAGTGGTGGCATTATTGAATGTCCCTATATTGGGTATAATTGCTTGAGGCAGTTATCAATAAATCCACACATACAAAGTCTCTTTTGTGACATGATTTGTAATTCAATATTGATGCAGATGGCTATTTACTGAGGTCAGCTTGCTGTCCTGGAGGGTAAAGCTCAAAGAAAGAAATTCTGTTATCTCTTTATGAATTTGTCAATTAAACCCAAAATGTAATTCTCATCTATTATTACAGTCTTTTATAAGCCTCCCCTGCAGCAAGGAGAGGAGACCTGGAATGGGCATGGAGTTGAAGGCACATAAATAAGGACTTGGTTAACTGTTTTCACATCACCTGCTTCATCCACCAGTGACAAAATCAAATTGCAAGGCTGTGTACCGGAAGATACAACTTGGGTTTGGAAGACCTTGTAGGGTCTTAGAAATGTTATCTTGACAGGGACCTCTGGCAGTCTTTAGTCCAGTCTCCTGCTCAAAGTCAGACTAACTTCAAAGCTGTAGAAGATTGCAGTTCAGATAAAAAAAATAAATCTGCATGAGTGGAGAATCCACAACCTATTTGGACAACCTGTTCCAGGGCTTTCCATCTGCAAATCTCCACTGCTTCTCACAGAAGCTGATAATTCTTCATTTTTCTTTTAATAATCCATTACTATCAAGTTGCTAAGGGCTTGCTTCCAAACCTTCTTTCTTCTTAGCCAGTAAATGACCCAAGGAGCATTTAGGTCAGCAGCACAGAATAGCCTATGATAAGTATATTAATCCATAGGGTGTGAATTATTGCAGGCCACTTTCCAAAGAGGTTGTGGCTGCTTTTTGAGCAAGGCTTCTTTCTTTGTGGGTCAGGAAATAGCCACAATGGCTGCAGGCTGGTGGTTGGAATGTGTGACTGAAGGGAATAGTCTCCAAATAGTTAATGCTCTTTAAAAATTGTTTCACTTGATAAAGCTCTCTGTAGGAGGTTTGTTGATTTAATTCCTTGGCAAGAAAAGGCTAAGTGAGGAGAGCTTGTTTATCTTTTGACAAACTGATGTCTCCAGTTCAACAGAACCATAGCTTTTGGGGCAATATACTTGGTTTTAGCATCACTTTTCCCAGGAAGGACTTTGAAAGTGCCAGATAAGATTAGCTGGTCAAAACAGATGAGGTCAGTGAAGGAACCAGGATGTTCCTGAGCAGTAGTGGATACAGGTGTGCAAGACAGATACGATGTCTAACCCTCTGGAGTTGCCTGTCTTATCCATGAGCTGGAGCAAGCCCAGATGATTTCACATGGATGAGATGCTTAACCTCTGCACGGCTGAAGTGAAATTCTTCTTTGTCAAACTTTGAAAGAGTTTCTATTCCTTTAATGTCTTGTGGATGTAAATTACTTTGGAAATCTATGCACCAGTAACAGGGGAAAGGAAAGAAACTGATACAATGAGCTTGTTAAAAATCATGTGTTGTGTGGAGCTGCCCTTCCTTGGGAGGGCATCGCTGGGCTTGGTGGCACCTCTAAACTTGCTGTTCACCTGGCAAAGGAGCATTAGGAGCTTTATAAGCAGTTCTGGTCTGCTATTGAAGTTTTGAGCTGATCATTGATGCAGCAGACAATGTTGCCTGTTGTACTTCTGTGTTAAGTTTAGCGCAGTCAGTGGTTGGAAGCACAGAGGCCTCTTTTCCATCAAGTTAAACTTGAAAACTTTTCTTGCAATCTGAGTTTTTACATATGTATGTCCCCAAAAGATACAGTGGCTTTTCACATACATAACTGAGCTGGATTCCCAGTTAGAACTGTGTAAATGCAACTCACAGCAGCAAGAGGTTGAATATGATTTCTTAGGGATGAAGGACTGCATCACATAACTGTGCTCTCATGAATAAAGCAACCTGGATGGTGGCTTTGTGTAAAACAAAGGTCTCTGAGCCAAAATGAGCTCTAATGCTGTTTGAAATTCATTCACAGGATTCCATGATCTTACTGGCCTTTTAGTCCTACCGCCTCTGGTGCCAAATAAGGTGAAAAGGCAGATTCTCAATGAAAATGAGATTTTTATCTATGATTTATAGATGTGGTTCAGAGTGATAAGACAAGGAACAATGGGTTCAAACTAGAACATAGAAGATTTCACCTCAACATGAGGAGAAACTTCTTTACAGTGAGGGTGACAGAGCCCTGGACCAGGCTGCCCAGGAGGGTTGTGGAGTCTCCTTCTCTAGAGACTTTCAAACCCACCTGGATGCATTCCTGTGCAGACTACCCTAAGTGATGCTGCTCTGGCAGGGGGTTGGACCTGATGATCTCTTGAGGTCCCTTCCAACCTCTGATATACTGTGAGACTGTGATTTAAGCTTTCCTTGGGGAAACAGACACAGTACTGAAGACATTGTTCATGAAAATGAAATGTTTTCCATTAGTTTGGACTTTTTATCACTTTGTACAGCCTCAGAGCTGGGCATGTGGATAATGAACGTGTTTTCAGATCTTCACCCTTCCATCACATCCAAACCTAAAACACTGTGAGTATAGCTTCCAAGTTAAGAGGATTTGGAGTTAAAACACAGAATCAATATGAAAATATTTGGGGATGCACACACAAACATTTATTTTGCTGTTCAGCACAGAATGAGAGTAACTAATTCCAGGACTGACTTGCTTCATCTAACCCAGCCTGTTCTCTTGGGAGCATCCATTCTTCTCCCAAATTTTTGCAGTGCAGTGCTGTCCCTTTAGAGAAACCATTTGTTCATTAGTGCAGCAGTAATCATGGAAATAGGTCACAGCCTCTTTGGAGTTAAGCTGTTAGGTCCCCACCGAGCAGGGCACTTAAATATCAATAGCGTAACTGGGAAAACTCGGCAGTTATTTCCCTGGTTTCTGCAATTCAATGAGGAGTTGTTCCATGCAGACCCTGCTGCACTCCAGATGAATGGTGGTGATTGTGAGAAAATGATCTCCTATTAATGCAAGATGTCATACTGAGAACAAAGGCTGGTTCTTACCATGATGGGATGAACTCGCTCTTAATTCCCAGTTTGGGAGACTTTGATGCTTGTCCAGGTGCCAATTTTTTCATGCAGGCCACACTAAGGAGGGAAAAAAAAAAAAACTTTTAAAAAATATTGAACAGGGCAGTGTTAAACTGTTCCCTGGCTTCTGAGCCTTAAGGTCATACTGGGTGAGATGGCATATAATTACCCTTTCACATGCTATTTCCCAGGGAACCACCTCCCCTATCAATAATTTGAGCTTTTGGGGTGCTCAGAAAAGATTTTTTTAATTCAATTTAACACCACAAAGAATTGCAGATGATGTTGTTTTTGAAGTCCCCATGATGTTTTAGTTTATGCTTGCTTACATGTCTGAAATATGTCAGTTTAACTCAAACTAGCATTGCCTCTGGGATCTCTGCACTGCAGAACTTTACATCATCCCCATCCTGGGGCTTTGGTGTGTGGTCAGTGAAATCCTGGGACAACTCCCAATGCCTCCCTGATCCATCATTCCTCTGTTTGAAGTGCCCATTAGTATCAGAATAGGAAGAACCAGAACAGAATGATTCCTCTGTTGGAGCTATTCTGAATGCTGGGATAAGTGGAGATTTCGTATCATTTGATTGATTTATTTGCAGTTTAAATTCATTGTTAAAATAGCCAAACAAAACAAAAATCTGTTATTAGGTGAACATTAAGTAATAGATTCAAAGGTTGTTAAAAACCTCAAAGCAGTAGCATGAAGCACAAGAGGATTGGGAAGACTTTTTTAGGTGTGTACTAGGTCTCAAGAAAAGAGAAAATTGACTTCCTAAAGAAAAAGGGAATAAACTTGAATTGCCACTCATGTTCTTCAGGGAAGGGAAGTTTTTATTCTATATGCTGCCTTGCAAGGAGTAAATACTTCAGTGTTTCTGATTTCAGTCATAAGTTTATTTTAGTGTATGCATGCTATAATGTAAATGGGAAGCAGACAGATAAGCTTGGAAAGTAAGAGAACTAACTTGACGTGCCAGAAAAATGTAAGATAAAACCCAAACATTCCTTATACCAAGTGGTAGCCTGTGAAATTCCAGTCTAGATTTTGGGGGGGGGAAATCCAAGGCAGAGTTCAGTAGCATCATATTGGAGCATATTTACAGCAACACAGATTCAGAAGCAGAGGCATCAGAGCAGAGACTTGTAAGAAATCCAGTATTTTCCTCAATTTTAGTGGCAACTTGGAGTTATGATTTGTTTTAGCAAAGGTGGGTGGCTGATGAAAGGCTACCATGAGTCTGGCTGTGTCACTGTTTGCTAGACTATTATTTTGTTTACCTTCTATTATTCTTTCTTTACTTTAGAAACTATTTTTTCTTTTTCCTACCTGTCATCAACTCTGGCTGCACAACCTGTGTGAGTTATCAGGCTTTATCTCAAGAACTGTTGTGAAGATTTGGTAATTATCACCACTAGTTAATACAGTTGGAAAGACTTTCCCAAACCATGACAATAACTAGGAAACCATGAAATAGTGTGATATAGCTGGTGTTCCTGTGTCCCTGCCCATGGCAGGGGGCTTGGAACTGGATGATCTTTGAGGTCCCTACCAATCCTGACAGTTCTGTGACTCTGTTACATTTCTTCCTGTGCTGCTTCTCAGGTGATGGGGAAGGAATTTGACGCCTGCTGTGGTACCTGCCCATCCTTGTGGTGCCTGGCAATGTAGCAAAACTTCTTCAATAGTTGAGTAAAAATGAGCAAACCTTGCAGAGCTCTTCTTTTAGAGCACTCTCCGCTTGCCTACATGCTACAAAGCTCCAGGTCATAACCATAGCTTGCTGGCTGCCAGATCTCATTGTTAGTAGGGCCTGGTGTGTTGTCAACTGATGAAATCCTCCTGATCCCAAACACTGCCTGTGAGTGCTCACACTTCAGTGACTGCCAGCTCTCAAATTCAGAGCATGTCAAAAGTCTGAGCTGCAAGTCTGGAGGGCTCTTCTAAATAATGGCAACTTAAGGAATGCTGTGAACTCACACTGATTACTATTTTTTCTTTCATTTGTCAACAGTAGGCTTTTGTTTTAGTCCTAATGTGAAAGTGGTGTTATTTTAGACCAGTGGTGGTGTTTTAGTGCTCTTCTCTAGAAGTACTCATTGTCTGAAGTACCTGAGATCAACCTGTTCTCCTGAAGCTGTCGCAGCCTAAGAAGAAATGAGATTTGCAAGCCTCTGCAAGGAACAAGTGGCTACCTGCACTGCAAAACTGAAGGCCAAACACAATTTAAATGCCAGAAGGTAGGTAAGTTACTTTGCTGGATTCAGAGCTGACAGATGGAGAGATGTAGACTGCATGTAACTAAGTGGATCAAAGTTTGAAGGAGCAATAATGATATCCTGAAAAAAGAGGTCCTTATTAGAGTAGCATAAGTGATTATAGGACAGTTTTAAGCATCAGCCATGGAGATGATTATCTTGGATGACAATATGTAAAAGTTACATGGAGTTGTTGAGAACTAGCTACTCAATGGGCAGATTTGTTAGGTGCTTGTAGTACTGAAACCCTGCTTCCCTTTTGTCTTTGGTGTTTCACACTTGATCTGGTGCTGCACACTTAGAGAGTAAGAGATGACCAGTTCTCTGCATTCTCTGTGCCTCATCAGCCTTGTCTGATGACAAACTTCCCTCTGTGAGTGCAGGATGTGTGCTTAGTGCTGCTCTGCCTTTGGACATGCCCTGGACAGCAGAAGAGCACAACTTGATGTTTCTCCCATGAATTTTCCTTGGTGAAAGCAACAGAGTTGGGCATGGTGGAGCGAATCAGCAGAAATCATGGATTCATAGAATGGTTTTGTTTGGAAGGAACCTTAATCATCTAGTTCCAACCCCCATGGCATTGGCAGGGACATCTTCTAGTAGATCAGGTTGCTCAAGGCCTCATCCACCCTGGCATTCATGACTTCCCTGGGAAACCTCTTCCAGTGTCTCATCACCTTCACTGTATGAATTTCTTCCTCATATCCAGTCTTAATCTGCCCTCCTCAAGCCTCATTCCATTCCCTCTCATCCTATCACAACAAGCATCTATTATAAGATCTCCCCAGAGCCTTCTCTTCAGGTTGAAGAGATGTTTTAAAAGGTGATTATGCATACCATATATATCTTCTAGTGAGAGATGATTCCAATAGGAGAACTTCCAGGCACTTCTGTAAAATGTTACATTTCAGGAAGGTTCCACCCAAGTACTGTAGGGGATGTATGAGATGCTTCAGTTGCTGATGTCTGATTAGCTCTTAGCTTGAGCTGCTGAGCATGTCCCTTTCTGTCTTATGCACTAATGTTGCAGAACATCTCAGCACATGCTGTAATTTATGACAAAAAACAAAGCAATGTATAAGATAGTATTTAGCAGTTGTGTTTTTAACACAGGAAAGTATTTTTGCACACGCAGCCTTTAAGTACAAAAGATCCTCTGATGGAAAAATTACCTTAGATGATGGTATCCTTCCGTGAGAGCCCAAAGAGCATAAAACTGCCAAGACTTGGCTTTCAAAACTTTTTGGTATTGATTGTGTGACATTAGCAGAAGTTTTCAAGGCTTTGTACACACAAAGGGGCTGGGTTTCTACCTCATGCAATTTCTTCCTTGCTCTGCTTTTGTAATGCAGTAATAATAGCGTATGGGGATCACCAAAGTAGTTCTCTTCTTTGTTTAAATATGCCAGGTCAGACATCACAGAATCAATAAGGTTGGAAAAGACCTCAAGGATCATCCAAGTCCAACCTGTCACCCAAGCACTCATGACTACTAAACCATGTCACCAAGTGCCACATCCAATCCCCTCTTGAACACCTCCAGGGATGGTGACTCCACCACCTCCCTGGGCAGCACATTCCAATGTCTAACAACTCTCTCTGAAGAACTTTCTACTCACCTCGAGCCTAAACTTCCCCTGGTGCAGCTTGAGACTGTGTCCTCTTGTTCTGGTGCTGGTTGCCTGGGAGAAGAGACCATCAGTGGTGTTGTTTCTGCCTCAGTGCCCTGTTGGCTCCAGTTTGTAGAGGGCTACTTGAAACTCATGCGTCCATTAGTTGTTAATACAACTAATTTGCTCCACTTCATTGCTTGACTAAGTTCTGCTGCCTCATGACACCAGCACTTGATTAAAATTAAATTTGTTCATACTGGGGCAAGGAGCATTGAAGAGAGGTGATTCTGTCTCAGAGGAACACGTGCTTATCCATGGATCACTGATGCACTTCATTTGTTTGGCAAGGCTTGGTTTGGGTGGGTTTGAGAGTGCTTCAACTGCTCTTCAGTTCTGACAGCAAAGACAACAATATCCTTGGTAACTAAGCTTGATGAAACACCACTTAATCCGTGCTCATGAGGCAACAGGGTTTTGCCCAAGTAATAAATGAGCAAACCTCTCAGCCTGTGAGTGAAGAAACTATGAAACAAATAATGGGGTGCTGTGCTTCAGATAAAGTATTCATGGAGCAATTAACTGTCTGGCTGCACAACTGGGAAAAGACAAAAAAAAAAAAAAAAGTAAAGTTTGGCCAGGAATTTTCCGGCAAGGGTTTCTTCTGTCACAAAAAGCTGATTCACCAAAACTGTGGGAGAAAATTGGGTTTCAAGTCTCCCATTTCAAAACAAAAGAAGTAATTGTACTTCTGTTGACATTTTCTTAATAAATGCCTAGGAGAAAAGTGTTTTATTAAGTAGAAGACTGTACATCTCTGACAATATAATTTGTGTTGCTTGCAGGAGCAAGCAACTGGCTAAGAGGAAATTCCTACCTAGGTGTGTGATGCTCAGCTGAATGAGCTGCTGGGTCTGAGTGGTTTCCCAGCTGCATGAGTGCCAGGTCCAGGGTGAAGGAGGAGGATGAGGAAGTAGGAGTGGAGTTGTCTCTTTTGATTGCAGCTTCCACCTGGGCTGGATGGAGTTGAAGGTGAAATCACATCTTGATGAATCAGCTCTCTATGACCTTCTTTTCTGCTTGTGAAAGGGAACATTGGAAAATCAGGTTAGGAGCCGAAAGTCAGCACCTCTGTATATCTTCCCATATTTGCGTGGACGTGGAATTTTGGGATGTGGTTTAATGGCCATGGTAGTCTTAGAATGACATTTGGGCTTGATGATCTTAGAGGTCTTTTCCAACAGAAACAATTCTGTGATTCTATGAATCATTCTGAGATTGACCATGAGTCAATTGTGAATGATCAGCCTGAGGGTTTTCAGTCAGTTGCAGCAAACCAAACCCTGTTTGTTTGCCTTGACCTGTATTTTTGTGGGGCTGACTGATAGGTTTTGATGCAAAATCCATAATTTGGAAGGAAATTACAAATATGTTAAACCTCATACTTTTAAGGCTGAGGGAATGCGGAAATTTTTCTTCTACTTTTTGGGTTTTTTTTTTGCATATTGCTGCCATATTTGGCTAGTTCTTAGTTCCCTGTGGTGTTTTTTTGGTGTGTGTGCAGGAAAGCAGGCTGGAAACAGCCTATGGAAGTGTTTTCAGGTCATTTACAGAGCCCCATTCCTTTGGGGCTGTATATCTATACATACATATACATAAAAGTTACCATTACAGTTCCTGTCATGTCATCTTGAAGGCTGGAGAAGAAGAATCTTCATCTTTGTCACTGTTGTACACCAGTCCTGCCTTGTGAAGCCAATCCATCTGCTGACTGCTGTTGGTGTGTTGCTATACAATCTCATTTTATTCCACTTAGTTTTTCTCTTTGTTATCTGACTAATAGCAGTGCAGCTCAGCCAAGCAGAGCCTATTTAACCTTGCAGTGCTTTGCTGTAGTAGTTTGGCAGGCTCAGGCTCAGTGGGGGTATGAACAGTCCAATATTCATAGGAAAGATTTGCCTCCTGCAGGAAAATCCCTAAAAACTTAGCCAAATGTTCTCAGAAGCCAGGGACATAAAGCTGGCATCATAGAGTGGCTAATTGGATCTTGTGCTATCCCTGTGGGTTTCTAACAACTGACAAAGGCATCAGAAGCATTTTAGTGTGTTTTGGGTTTCCCTCTTGCTCCCCCCCTCAGATCCCTTTCTTGGTGTGTGTTTTTTCTTAGGAAACAGGATCCAGACTCATTGGGAAAGAGGACTAACAGCTACTACCTGAGTCTGACTGACTTTTCTACTGTGTTGGGGGCCTGTCAAGAAAGGATTTATCCCTTTAAAAGGCTATGCAAATAGAGATAAAGGAATAATTTCATTTTTGTAGGTAATAAGTGTTAAAATTAATTTGCAGAGATCAGAAGGTTAAAGATGTAAAATTCTCAAGGAGGATTTAGTGTTGTCCTGAAAGTTTGGGGCTTGGTTGGTTTGTGTTTTGTTTGGTGTGTTTTGTTTCTTGGTTTCTTTTCTTTTTCTTTAATGCTGGAGGTGTTCTCTGACATGGAACTCTTCAAAACCCATTAGATGAACCTTTCCAGTTGTGCTATCTGTATCCTGCATGCCCTTTGTGGTCACTTTCAAGATGAGTCAGTGGTGGAAAGGTAGGTTGGAAGTGGTCCCTTACACTCTACCCTCTGTCCAGACAGGGGCTCCTGGGCTGGTTTGGCTGCTGTCCTCACTGCTGTCTGCATGTTGCTGGATGCCTAGAAGCTGCTGCTGCTTTTTTTAGGAGAGCCAACCAAGTTCACAGTTGTGTTTCCTCACTGCCTTGGAATTTTGGGGGGCAGGAAGGTTTAGTTCAGTTTGGCCCAAGTCCAGCTGGGCATGATTGCTCTGTGTGTGGTTACTTTGGCTTCATACTGGTGTAACTGTCAGGTTTAGAGCTGTGTGAGTCCTGCCTTCTCTGTCAAAGGAGCTGATTTCCCCCTCCCACTGCTTAGTGCCTGAGTGGACACTTTTGTTTGCACGGAAAGCTCCAAAACTTTGAGCATTTTAGATCCCTGGGGGACTGAACTTTGTTTATTCCTTAGATGAGCCATGGTGTTACTCTGGGAAGTTTGGGACTTAGTTTAAACAACTCTCTGAATCCTTAGGGTTGTCTACAGCAGTATCTCAAGCAAGATGCTGTAGCAAGGGACACCTAGGACTCTGTAGCATCCCTCATCCAAATGTACCACTGTACTGGATATATTTGTGCTTGCAGCAGGAACCTCAGCATGCTTAGTGAAAGGCAATGAATAAGAGACCAGAGGTGGGCAAGGCACCTTTCTGGGGATGCCTTATCTAGTGAAGGAAGGTTTGGACTTTGTCTGAGGCTGCCCTCAAAGCTGAGTCAGATCTGGTAGGCTTGCACAGAAGCCACAGTGCTAGTGTGGAGTGTGGTGGTTCTGCTTCTTTCAATGTTCAGGTAGTGCTGGTTGTCCTTTCCCCTTTACCAGCAGGTTTGGGTAATGGAAAGGATACTGTCTGTATGCTGAAGAACCCCAGGTAAATAGCCCAGGGAAAGAAGGAAGCCCACTAGGCACTGTTTAAATACAGGCCTTTGGCATTCAGCTGTGAGTGCTTAAACAGCAATACTTGCTCTCCTTTGCCTGGAGTGATAAATCAGTTTGGTGCACATCATTGCCGTGGGCAAAGTTATTGCACAGCTTTAGTCTTATGGTACAGGTCTAAAACATTTTTCTCAGGTTATGCTTTTCTTACATAGAGATACCTTTTTTTCTGCCTTTTTTTGTTTGCTTGCAATTTTTCTGCCATGGAAATCACCTCTTTTTGTAGGTGATTGGAATTTTGTCATTTTTAACAAAGACTTGTTTTATTCCATTTCTTGCAGACAGATGCCTGTTCTGTCACTAAACCAAGGGCTGAAATGAAAATCAGAGCTAGGGACTCACACAATGCATTAATAAAATTAGTTTCCTTGACGATTGCTTGGAATTCCAACTAATAGAACACTTAAAAATAGCACTGATGCCCATGAAAAAGAGTAAAACATGCTAGAATAATGCAAAGGAGCATTTGTAGCATTTTGACAAATCTTGAGGCAGCTTGTGGGTGTAGAAAAATTCTGTCTAATAATTTCCTTCAAATGAAAAGTCATGGGTGGGTATCGTGTCATTTTGCTCCTAACCATCCTTCAGTAGTAGGCTGCAATCCTACATTAGGCAAACCTAACCATCCAGGGTACAGCTTTATTTTCCTGGAGCTCTTTGAAAGGCTTGTTGGTTTCCCTCAAGCAAGTAGGATGTGGTGTGGAACAACTCTCTGAGCAGCAGCCAGCCATGGAAATTTTCAATCTGAGACGGATTTCTTTTTGAAATTACCAGGACATAAGGAGGAGTAATGAAAATTGCTTTGTGAACGTCATACCTACTGAAAGTAACAGGGAAAGTCTGGCTTGCATTTTATTCCACTTATTCTGATGAAATTGAAAGATACAAAGATTAGTGATAAAGCTGCTGGAACAGAAAAACTTCCCATTCTCAAGGCACAAAAGAAAAAAACTAATTTTGGATTCACACTTTTATCTGGGTGGACAGAGGTGGTGAGGCTGCTACATATTGAGGTAGAGGACATTTACATTCCTCAAATTTGAAACTGGTAAACACTTAGAAATTGCTTTATGTAAAACTGGGTGTAGATGTTTCTGTCACATGCCTGGCAAAATCAAGCAAGCTGCTGGAATGTGCAGGAAAGCCATGGTGGAAGTAGAATTTATCTGCTAAAACTGATGGCTTGTGATGGACAAACTCCAACAACAGCTTGGAAGTGTGATCTTCACTATTTGCATACAAATTTTTCTTTGTCTATGAAACAGGAAAAGTGGTGTAATGATTTAAAAAAAAAAAGTAAAAATCGAGGTTCTGATCATGGCAAGACTTTCTCAAACACTTTTTTCTTCTTTTTTTTTTTTTTTTATTATGTGTAAATTTCTGTTACTCTCTTGAAGGAATGAAAAACAGTCCAATGAAAATCATTCTTATATCAAGTTTCCATGGTGAAGCAGTCAGGATCAGTCAGCATTCACTGTCAAGGTTGTGTAGGATTGATATCTAACTTCTAACACTGCTCCTCCTTAAATTCTGAACTTAAAAAAATAATCATCTTCATAAGTGTTTCCTGTGGACTGAGCTAGAAATGGGTAAGCATGCAAAAGACTTGAATTGACATCATGGCAATGTGTTCTTTCTTCTAGTTGAACCTCCTGCAGAATTGGTTTTGAGGTTAAGAACAGTTCAGTGCTGAAGCAGATGACTCTGCTTGTCCTTGTTGTGAAATTTCTTTCTTGTTCTAAGCAGCAGACCTCCTCCAGGCCACAAGTTTCTGCCTTTGCCTTCTCCTTCTCAGGACCTCATGTTACAAAGCAGTGTTTTCATGTACTGCATTCTAAGGCAGTGCCAATTTTTCCCTGTCTACTCTGTTGGTGGCAGATACTGCATGGCCTTATTAACTCCTAATTCCCATTGGCTGGCCACTTAACTTTTTTTTTTCTTGAGAAGTTACATCTTGGAGGCCACAGGTACATCTTATTGGAATTTATTTAAGGTTTTTTGTCCCAATTGCTGTATTGAGACTCCTTACCTATTTATCTTTTTAGTTTGACTGATGACTTTCAGAGAAGCATCCATAAAATGCCAAGTGTGATGGAAGCTGGCAAAGACAGCTGGTGCTGTGTCCAAGCCTGTGCTGAGCTGTTCAGTGTGAGGTGTCAAAGAAATGGATTAATGCAGCTCCTTTTATCTGGTGGGTTCAGCCAAACAGATGTGTGATGGATGGATGGCTCCTCAGGAATCAAATTACTGATACATACAGAGCCTTGCTGCTGTTCTTGCCACCCATGTTGTCAACTGGATTTAAAAAACTATTTCAGTGTGGTGCTTTGATGGAAGACCTGCCCAGGGATGCTGTTCAGATTGCTGCTGAGGAAGGCAGCTAAAAGTCAGGACAAATAGTCAGGAAAGTAATGCATGGGCATTGAAACAAGAATTTTCATGTGATGTGAGGATACTTGGAGACATGTTCTCTATAAGCTTTAAAATATTTGCTTGCCTGCCTTCCTTCTTGGGTCACCTTATTCCCTCTTCCCCTCCCAAGTCTTCCTTTAAGTTACAATTGTTGAAGCTGTGATTTATTTTCCCCGTGAAAATGGTGAATGATACTTTCATGCCTCTGCTGCTGTCTGCCAGCAAACTTTTTTCACCTGGCTGCAGACTCCAGAACTAAATCAGACCCCAAGATCTCAATGCCTCTGCCTCTTTTGGCTAAATGAGAAATCATAGAATCAACCTGGTTGGAAGAGACCTCCAAGATCCTCCAGTCCAACCTATCACTCAGCCCTATCCAATCAACTAGACCATGGCACTAGGTGCCTCATCCAGGCTTCTCTTGAACATCTCCAGGAACAGTGACTCCACCACCTCCCTGGGCAGCACATCCCAATGGGCAACCACCCTCTCTGTGAAGAACTTCCTCCTAACATCCAGCCTAGACCTCCCCTGGCACAACTTGGGACTGTGTCCCCTCGTTCTGCTGCTGGTTGCCTGGGAGAAGAGACCAACCCCCACCTGGCTACAACCTCCCTTCAGGTAGTTGTAGAGAGCAATGAGGTCTCCCCTGAGCCTCCTCTTCTCCAGGCTAAACACCCCCAGCTCCCTCAGCCTCCCCTCATAGGGTTTGTGTTCCAAGCCCCTCTCCAGCTTTGTTGCCCTCTCTGGACACGTTCCAGTATCTTAACATCTCTCTGAATTGAGGAGCCCAGAATCAGGTGCTTTTAAAATGAAATTTCAGGGACCATAAGTAAAATTAATTAGTAAACTAATTTTGTCAAGACTGGGAGAAATACTGAGTGTGTCTGCACAGGTTGTCTGCTACATCTGTTTATCCACATCATGCATGACTCAAACCAATTCCACCTTACTGAGCCAAGAATTTAAGCTTTAAGGGATAATAGGCAAGATGAAAGCTGTTGTTGGTTAGCCTGGTGGATGGGGTGTACCTCATAGCTACAGAGGCATAGGGTGATGGATTTTCATTAGATTCTGTTAAAAAGGATGCATGAAAGTCAGCAGACACTGATTTGCTGATAAGCTACATCTTTTTGCCTACCAAATTTTCACTACTGTCATGTTTTCTATTTTTTTTTCTTTTGGGTGCCACAAATTTGTTTGCTATGCCGAAAATGATGCCTTCTGGTGTTTCCCTGATAATTTAGGTTTTCTTGAATTCCTGGAGCTCTCATGTTAAAATCTCAAGGTGACCCATTAGGAAGTGACAAATGATTCTGATATTTTTTGAAGGTGTGACTAAAAAGCTTTCATATGCTTCTAAAAAATTTCTCCTTGCTCAAAAGATTCTTGAGAGTGCTTTGTATCTGAGTTAGTGTCTTGTCTGTCAAAAACAGATTCACCACAGTAGACCCAGGCTTTGCATGCCTCCATCGAGCTACAGAAGCTGCTCATGTACAGGTCAAAAGCAGATTTCTGGGTCACTTACAAAGAGCAGTGATACTGAATAAGTTGAGTTCTTTCGCTTCATTTTGTCCTTGAAACTGCCTATATTCAGTGCCACAAAAATACCCAAACTGCACTTTCATAAAGATGTTTGTTTTGCACTTGGTTTCTCTAGACTGCAGTAGACAAATTCTATCTTGTATTTAGAGGCTGGGGCTGTGAAAGATTGACCAAAGCTCTTGACTGATTTATTTTTCTTTCTTTCCTTTATTTTCTATAGTCAGTGCTTTCATTTTTAGAGGCTCTGGAGGCTGTCTTAACTTTCTGAAGCTCAGTTCTGCAGCCAAATGTACACTGCAGAAAAGTAGGAGAAGCTGTGGTGGAAGCACACAGCACACAGTGGGAGAAGCTGGCTCTGGAAGCAGAGCCAGAAGCCTCCTCATGCACTGCATCTGCAGAAGAAGCAGACCTATTTTGTGCTGCTTTCTGCCTTCTTTTCCCTTTTCTGCTAGAAAGTGCCATTAAGCAACTGCTTTGCTAAAGATTTGAATTACAGGTGATGAAGAGTTGTGCTTAAATAGGTGTGGTAATCTTTGTTGATCCGTGGCAATAAACTCTTTTCCTTATAGCTTCTCTAATGTAGATTGCTTTTTAAACTGGGTATTCTCTGCTAAATTTAGTCCTTGCTCTTTGCACTGCTTCATGTGCAGGACAGGGTCTGTGCTGCTTGTTCCTGACAGGGATGCAGTAAGTAGAGGGCAGAGGATGAAAAGGGCTCTTTATGGGCTAACCTGGCTGCCTCAAAAACTGTGCACCAGCAGCATTTTATTGGTGGGATTAAATGTCAGGTACCCAGCTTTAGAACTGGCTCCTGCTGTGTTTTGATGAATACTTGTACTTTCTCAGCACACAATAAAAGAGTGCCTGGAGTACACCAGTGCTTTAAAAACTAATATTTGAAACACTCTGCAGTATCATAAGACTTTTGTCATCTTTCCCATATAGCCTACATCACCTGAAAGTGTTGCTGCCTTAGAGCAGGTCTGTAACATATGTAAGAAATTAGCTTGAGCTCTACAAAAATGAGCCATGTGTTCCCTCTGCACAGAACAAGAACATTTGCAGTAAAAACAAGTCATGAGAATAAATAGCTTCACTTGTCTCTTAAACACAGTGACTTTGTAGTAATTTTTTCCTATAAGCTGTGGTGAAGAAAATTTTCAAAGTGCAGTCATCTAAGAGCATAAAGCCTTAGAGGACAAATTCAAGGTGTAGGACTGAGATCTTAATTTTTTTTTAACTTTTTTCTTCCTTGGAAAGAGTATATGTTTAGATACTACTACCCAAAAAGTAAAGATGTCACAAAAACATTAGGAAATTGGTTTCTTTCCTGCCAGTGGGGAAGAGGCTCTGATGGTTTGTGTGCATTTCCACCCTGAAGATCCCTCGATTTCTCCCCTCCTCCACCCCCCAGAAATGGATTTTTCAGTGCAGGGAAATCATGAAGTGCTTGAATAATGTCTGTTACTCAGATGAGAACATGTATCACAAGGTTCACTTCAGTTCCCTGCTTGGTGGTGAGAACTTTTGCAAGTCTGCAGTGCAGATACTGTATGCAAAGGTAAAACTGCATCAGATTTCCAAGTACCTACTGGGAAAAAATTATATGTCCTGAACTTGTTTGTACTGTCTCTTCCATTAAGCTGGTTAGAAGAACCACGGGGAGAGGGTATAATGCTTCAGTCACCTTTTCACTATTCTCACTAGTGCCTCTCTTGGGGAATTAATAATCAGTGACTGACCCTGCTTTGTTCTGTGCCTTGCTTTGTCGTGGATGTGTGGCGAGGATTTGAGTCTCTTGCAGCCAGATGCTACAAGAAAGGAGAGTTTGCCAAGGTAGGCAGGCACCTAAACAGGCTTATAGGCATAACCTCTAACCCTGATGTTGATACAGATACTTTAAACTTGATGTGTAAGTTGTAGGCTCAGATCATAATTCATAGAATCAGTCAGGGTTGGAAGGGACCACAAGGATCATCTAGTTCCAACCCCCCTGCCATGGGCTGCACAGCTGAGCATTTTGTCACCAGGTTCTTCATTGCTGCTCTTGCTTCAGTTTTAGTTGCACCTTACCACAGGTCCAGAGTGGCAAGTCAAAAATGTCTGAGAGAGAGAACACTTCTCAGAGTGAGACTTGTCAGTTAGCTTGAGAGGTTGGTGAGGAAGCTAGTTAGGGCACTTTTGAATGGTATAATTGAATAGTATAAATGTATGGCACTTCCTTCTTTGAATGAAATAAAGCTGTGACCAGGCATACAGAGATCAAGTTGTGTAATGTGGTGTGGTTGTTTTTTTTTTTTGTTTTTTTTTTTTTTTTGGTAGGTTTTAAAGGAGTTTGAGTTAATTCATTTAAAATGCTCTGAAGCAGCTAATTATTTTGCACACTATTACCCAATTAATTAGCATGCCTGTTTTTTTTTTTCCTCTGATTTTATCATTAATGACTGCATACTCTTAGCAAACGATGAAGTCTAGTTAATGTCCATTTGCATATTAGACACCTGACCATGGAAATTTGCATTTGTTCATCATTTGATTTTATTGAGCTGTTGCTTATCTAGATGTGCACATCACAGTGCCACAATCAGTCACACATGACATGCATTTAATGAAGAAGAGTCTTAACACCCTTCTATGACACATCTCTCAGAAGGTCAGCAGCATCCTCTGGAGTCTTACAAGAGAACAAGTGAAGGAAGAATACATTTGACCATCTTTAAAAGCTAGGAGTATAGTACAAATGAGAAGTTAGCTCTGTTTAATTAATTTTTTTTTTTTTGGTGTAGCCTGTACAACTTCCATTGGTGAACATGCCCTGAAAGAACAATGTCTGTCTCTTGCTTTAGATTCTTGGGATTTGGGGGATAAAGGAGTCATTAGCTTTTGAACTTCAAGAAAAGCTGCTCAGTGCGTGTGATTAGCACTTTCAGAAATATTTTTGCCATGCTCTTCTCAATGTCTGGATTATTGTCTGGTCTGCCAGTCTGTAATGAATGCAGGACTCCCGTGTGACAGTTTTTGTCAGCTGATGGATACCTTACAGCTGGCCCTGTGCACTGGAGACAGATTGTGGGCTCCTGTAATTCACTACCACTCCACTGATGCCATTGCTATCGTATGAGCTTTTGGGGCTTTTCATGACAATTGATATCACCTAATGGTTCCTTTGCACCAGATTTGACAAAATACACCTCAGAACTGTTTTGCTGACTAGTAAAATGGTGTCATTTCTGATTAAAACAGCACTGGAGCACTGGCAGAAGAGCACACTGATGTTTGTATTCTTTATAGGCACTGAAGGTGATCCTGGGTGTTACAAACCACTATGCCCTAGCTCAGTACCCAGCAAACTGATTAAACTGAAAACAAAATAAATAAAATGCTGCTATCTAGCAGCTGTAAAATCATGATAAGATGAGGTCAAAATAGCACGACTTCTGCAAAGGCAGCCTGTGCTTCACTTGTTAATCTTCTTGAATTGTTTTAATGTAGCAATAGAGGAGCAAATAAAGGGAAATGGCTGGTACAGTTTATGAAAATAAGGGAAGGTTGATGAGGCATAGAGCTATTATAGTAGAGAGCAGAACAAAAAGAACTGAAGGCAATTATAGCAGAAGTGATAAGACTGTAATGTCTTTGATGCAGAACAGCAGCTACTTTGCCTGAAACCTGGTTATGACTTTCAGGTTTTTCCTTATTCATAGAAATTATGACAGTTATTAATATTGGTATTAGTATTAAAAAAAACCCTCAGGCAAACTGTAAGAGGAATGCTATTTACAGAAGACTTCTGAGCACTTTTGAATGGAAGCACGTAGGTGTTCAGAGTGAAATTTGCTTTAGTGGTTTTAAACAGGTGCATGGAAGTGTTTTCCATGTTAATGACTAGCTGTGATAGTGTGAAAGAATTGAAAGATACAGACTATGAAGGATGCCTGTATTTGAGATAGATTATGAATCTGTATTTTTGCAAGAGGAGGATTTAGATGCTCTTGGTCTGGTTGTTAGAAGGAATCTCTGTTGCCCTATTTCAACCCTAAAAGGTGATCTAGCAAAGACTCAACCACAGTCACTGAAAAGGGATGTTTTCAGTTGAAAAACCTTTAAAAAGGCTGCTGGGTCTGCCTTCACATGAGTAATTCATCGAAGTGGATCGTGGCTGCTGTTAGGTAATGTGAAGCCAGAGGAAGCCACTCTGCTGGCAGTGTCCAGGGAGGCATTCCCATGGCATCTGCTCCTCAGATGAAGAGGAGCTCAGCCCAGAAGGGCTGTAAGATGCAAACTCAGGCAATGACAAACTATTACACTTTGAGTTTTCTCTTTGTAGTAGCCCAGATTTGATTTGGAGTCAGCTGTGCCTTCCAGAATGATGCCCAGCTTTGTCCTGAAGCCAGCACAGATGAAAACTGCCACTTCTCTCAGCAGT